>NC_136500.1:140094617-140724617 GCF_053919585.1 Euprymna scolopes | reverse complement strand
CATGCCTGAGTTTGATTCTTGGGGAGCAAGAGGACACAACACACATTTAAAGATGTAGCACACTGAATTGCAGAAATAAGCATCCGTACGAAAAAACAGAAAAAGATGATAGAGTAGAAGATTGCCTAGAACTTTATACGAAACATAAAACATTGGTCTTATCATATTTTCTCGACCTTGAAATGAACATTGGTATCATTTTAATTATTGAAACTATTATTCTCACCTGTATTGTTATACAAGCTTATAAGCATTTGAATAGGATTGAATGTCCCGTGAAACACACATTTTTTGATACTTTGAATGGTCATAACTCCAGTTCTAATAGACCGATTTAAAAAAACTAAAAATAATATTTCTTTGTTTTTTATGCTCATTTCAATAATGCTGGATTTGAGTTCATTCAATCTAAAGAAAAAAATGGTGTAGTATTGCTAGTTTAATCACTATGACATAAGTCCAATAACTTAGTATCACATTAAACAAATTAACACTTTTAACCTGTTATGGCTGATGAAATAACAATATACCTCCATGGATTGGATAAAGTGTTCAGTTTGAAATTTATTTTGTATAGGACGATGTTAGTTCTAGCTTTCTTAAGATGCATCTTTCAGAAATTTGAAAATATGCTTTTAATCACTATGACTGAGCTCCAATCTATGGTCCCCCTTCGCCAAACTTTCACAACAAACACCCGTCTAGCGGAAAACACTATCAATAATTTCCCCCACTCTTTATCTGTGCCTAAACTTAAATGTAGATTCCATGAGCAAAGCTTCTTTCTTAGAACTGCACACCTGTGGGATTGTCTTCCATTTTCCTGCTTTCCAGCTGACTACAATATGTTTGTCTTCGAGTCTAACGTAAACAAGTTTTTGATGAGCCGTTCCATATAAGTTAACAAATTTACCGAATTTCCATTACTAACAATTACTATATTGTCCAACTTCTACTGTACACTTTTTAACCCTTATCCTCGAGTGGCCTCTTGGCCTTGATAAGTGATGATGCCTATGTAAAAAAAAAAAAAAAACTTTTAGCGAGTTATGGCTGATGGAATAAGAACAATATACCTCCATGGGTTAGATAAAGTGTTCAGTTTGAAATTTTGCATAGGTTCCCTAGTTCCGCATAAAGATTCACAAATTTAAAAAGATGCGCTTGAAAAAGGGGAGAGATTACGTCAGTCGAAACATTGTGAAAATGACAACTGAGAGGAAAATCATAGTCCAGATGATAAGAGTTTTTAAATATTCTGAAATAGAAACCAATATTGCCAACCAATTTTTTCACAAATTTGAAACCAAAACCATAAAATAAATACTAACTCACAGAATACGAAAATATCTACGGAGCCAGTAACTTTTCTCTTTTCTTCTCTAAACATCAACCAATATGCCTGAAGATAGGCAAAGGGCAATCTGACAGAAACGTTGCACATATAACACTCAAGATGAGGACAATAGTCCAATCAATACAAGCAATATAAACAATTGGCTCTCATCTAAAAATTTCAGAACTTTGGAAATTAATATTTATTTTACTTGGAAGTCACCACTGATTAAAGCTCGAAGGCCACTCGAGGATAAGAGTTAATGAATATAAGGTGGTAGTGTAGTAATCGTTAATGGTATAGAATTTGATTATTTATAGGGCCATCTCAACAAGAACTTGTTTACATAGGATTTAAAGGCTACCATGCTGTATTCAACTGGGAAGCAGGCCAGCGGAACAGTGTTCCACAGGCAGGGAGTTCTGGGAAAGAAGCTTTGTTCGTGTTTTGCAAAATAGAGAAAAATACAAAAGGGAAATTGCTGAGATAACTTACAATTGCAGACATGGCAAAACTCTTAAAGAGAAATCCTTTCCTGTTGTAGCGATTGCTTTCAAAAATTAGAAAGTCTCCATCGACGGTCACTTCACCACCAATTGCTCTAAGAAATGAGAAAGATTAAGACAACAGCATATTTAAATGCTACTAGCATGTCAAGTGACCCATTTGGATCAGATATAAAAACAAAAAAATTATATAATAAAAAACAATGTTTATAAATGTGAAATAAAAAATGTGACGAGATTGAGAGTTACTTCCCTTGAATTCTTAGCTAATTAAAACCCATTTGGATTAAGTATGAAAACAAAAAATTATACAATAGAAAATAAAGTGCTTCTATATTTAAATAACAAAAATACTGAATAAAACAAATGGTACCTACGTAATTATCATGTTGCAAATATATCCAAAAAATTACGGAAACTGATGAAGTAGAAAATTAATTAATCATGAAAAGACATTTATAAAATCTAGTGATTTGGTTTCAAAATCTTTTGATTCAAATTGGAGGGTTAACAGGGGAGGTAATTAAGTTTTTAATTTCTCGGAAATCTCATGCCAAAATTCAATCAGTTATTTTTTATAAAAAAAATTAATTCAAACACTTAAAAAAGTTATTTTTTAAAAATTCACAAATTATGTAAATATATGCATATTTTTGTTTTCTTAATAAATTCTGTCTGCTATATATGGAGTTTTAACTGAGTTACTTCCCCTTTGCTCACGTAACCCAATATGTCCACCTTTGTGTGTAAACTAATCTAAGTATTTTTACCATAATCGGAACTATTTTTCACAAATAATTTACTAACTGTTTTCCGTAATTTTTGGATATGTTACTATTTGTGACATGACAATTACATAGGTACCATTTATTTTACTTGAAATTCAATGTTTTTTTCATTTAAATATAGATGCATCAAAAATAATGTTTATCTGGCCTTCAGGCTGAGATCTGCGCGAGCCTTTTCTAGTCTCACACAAAAACATGCGTTCACATTTCAAGCTATATTACTTGTCATATACATACGCACACACAAACATACGTGCCCACGGCCACACACGTACATATATTCACGTTCGCGTACATACACTCACATTCACGTTTATATACACACACGCTAGCGTACGCGCACGTACGCACACAGAAGGACAACATCACAGTATCTGTTATGATGCTACACTTCAATTTTTTGCTCTCAGTTAGAGGAGAAATCCTTCACGACTAAGACAATTTTTAATTTTTGTTTCCTTTTTTGCCTACATTAAAAAACCGCCCACCCTGCCCTCGAGGGGAGGCAAAGTAAATAGGAACATAAGATTGATAAAATATTGTTGAAAGATCGATTTAGATGGTAGAGATTATCAAAAAATTTGTATGAAAAAAAAAAGAAAAAAGTTACAAATAATAAAGTAAAAAAAAAAAAATGAAAGCAATATAATTGCTTTTTTTTCCACCACAAAAGGTGGCTGTGACAAAGTAGATAGCGACACAGATCGACAATTTGAATTTACAAAGTTTGAATCCAGTCAATTCCATAGCACCACTTTCAATTATGGATGTTTCTAGAACCAGGTACTTACAAGAAGAACCATATTAAGATTGCTAGCAGCCAAAATTAAAATTGGTGCTTTGAAATTGACAGGATTTGAACTTAACACACGAATGTCATCAGTCTGCATCGTTATCCATTTCACCAATGCTACCTCTTTATATTTGATCGATTTTGGATTCAATAAGATTCAATTTTTAAAAAATACAAATAACTTTTTCTAATTTATTTTCTTACAAAGTTTGATGTTATAAAAATTGATAAGTAAAAACATTTTTCAAAGAATTTCAGGACATTGTTCAAATTTTCTTCAGGGCCCAATATTCGATTCCAATTATTATTTGTCGAGAATGCAATTGATAACAAGGATCTATATCACCATCAAATAACTTTTCTCAAGCAAAATTTTAAGAAGAATTGAAGGATGGTAATAGTTTTGCATTAGAGGTTTTGGTGCTTATTGGGCATGGATAAAAATTGTATTTCAAGTAAAATCTCTTTGATATACTTACATATTATGCAGGATTATCCGCACTAAAAATTAGAACTTTAATTAAAAAATCAGTTCTTTTATTTTGCCTAGCCACCATTCATTATGACTTAGTTAAATGACAAATTGACTTATCTCCCCTTGCTTTGAGTGGACTAGCCATTCAATATTGTGAACATTAAAATGTCTGGACGTAAATGTTGGCTGAGGGATGAGTAGACAGGGTGTGATCAGTTTGCTTAGCAATATTCCCAATCGGTTAAGTTGGATGCTATAATGGATGCATTCTTTTAAACATGCAGTGGCAAAATATGATAAAACGTTATTTTTAATTAAAATTTTATTTGATTATTTTCCGTAATTTTTGACCTAATACATAAGATTAATTCTTTAACTGGAAAAGCTTTTTTTTCTTTTTATATTCACGTTCACCTCTAACAAGGCATATCGCCACTTGGACATAAGGGAATACTATTTCGGACAATGCCTAGGAAAGATTAACAAGATGTTGGTTTACATTACATTTAAACTTCTGCATATCAGTACAGCCAGGGAAGTAGGTAGCAGGAAGGGAATTCCAAAGTCTAGCTGTTCGAGTGAAGAAACTATTAGAATAGAAAGCTTTCTGGCATTTAGGGACCTCAACAGTGAAGGGGTGAGATTCTATTGCTTTGCCGGGATATGTACGTCGAGGGGGCACAAGTGCAACGAGTTCATCAGAGAACATTCCATTAAAATATTTGTAAAACAGGACTAGAAATGCAACATTGCGGCAATGGGACAGGGGTTGGGGTTTAGTTAACAAAGTGGGACCTATTAGATTGAAAACTTTTTTTTGGACCCTATCCAAAAGGGAGGGGCTAGTGGTAGATGTGTGACACTATGGTGTCATGAATGCATGCAGCAAGGTGCATATTGCAGTGAAGGGTGTGTTTGACCAGACAGGATGTGGTGGAGAATTGCAGAGAAATGCAAAGACTTAGCTAGCAAAACAAGACCAACCGCCAAGCGATCATTATGGGCTTGTTACAGGCAAACCAGATGGTATATTGTCTCAAAAATGGGGACGGAATTGGAATTATCTTCGAGATGTCAGAGGAGATTAGATTAGATTAGAACAGGCATTTGCTGATAAGGGCCGCACAAACCCAGGAAACTCCCAATAGATATCAGTGTGAGCAACCATCTTCCTCCCAGAGATGTTGAGTGGTTGAGACAAAGAGAGACTCTAAGAGGAAGAGAGAAAGGGTGTTTTTAACTACTCTCCAAGCGAGAGGTGAGGAAAAAGGGTTGGATTCAGAAAAAAGAATTCTGAGAGGATTAGAGTCGTAGCCAACAAACTGAACAGCTGGACTGGTTAAGCGCTCCCGACCTGGGGTCCTCAGGACCTGATGTTATAATGTTAACTAGCCTGTGTTAATGGGAAATCTGTGACTTTACTTGTCTGGTCATACATCATTCACTGCTATAGTCAGTCACGTCAATTTAAACAGTAGCTGTTGTGAAGTAATGAACTTAATAAATAGTTGTTATTGTTATAAACCGAAGTTGCTTGATTGTGGTGAGGATTCTTCATTTTGCAGCGAGCTGCAGGGATCGGCGGAGGGATTAATGAACCCAGAGACTACACAGGATAGGAGACGATTTGGTCTAGAGGCGAAGCACCCCACCATGAAACACAATGTGTGAAGATGATCAATAGGCCAACTTGTGACAGGACAACGTACGATCGAAAGAGCACCTGTTATATCGAGTGCAGTTTGACAAGGTTAAAGACACCTGGTATTGAGGGTGCCGTTGGACTCGTTATAGATGTAGCAATCCAGATGTGGCAACAATACTCAATGCATGGGTGAATCTATGACTGGATTGATATTACCATATTTTTTTTTTTTTTGCTTGGGACAACTACATTTTTCTATTACAAGAAGGCTCAACACTCAAGAGTGATCATTTAACAAGAGAAAATAATTTGTAATATCACCAATCATGATGGACGATTTTCTGGAAACTACTTAGAGATTAAAAATGAAAACACGATTTCCATCAACTCCACAAATGCGGTTGACAAATCTGAGATTGAAGTAGTGACCCTAAAATCAAATTCACCTCCCGTACAAATTGTCAAAATGGCTACCCTTTAGGAATTTATATCTGAAAAGAAAAAAGGGGGGGGGGGGCTTATCGAGGCCTAAAGGACACTCGAGAATGAGACTTATTGAATTTCAGGTGGCTGCTAAGATAACAATGTGATGACCGGCAGTGGTGGAACAAGACGGCTTAACAGGCACTTGTTTACATTGAAATTGGGAATGGCCACATTAAAAAAAAACAAATTACTTGTTTTCACTCAAAATCATTAATGCAACAACAAGTTTGAAATACGTAACATTAGGATTTGTTTAGATTGACTTAAAAGTGATTGTAATTTTAAGAGGTCAATGAATCAAAGCAATAAGAATTTTGCACTAACGGATAAGGGGAGTTAACTCTAGCACACATCTGGATCTTAGAGCAAATGACACATGCAGAAGATGTCACCTATCTCTTTCCTACCCCTAACCTTTATAATGGAAAAAAAATTAATAAGCAAAGATTTTTTTATATGATAAAATAAAATAAAAAATTTTTTTTTGAAAAACAAAATAACTTACTTGATCGCATCGACATCAAAAAGTTTTTGATTTGGTTTTCGTTTACGTTTTTTCTTATCGGCATCTGGCACCTGTAACGAGGATTTACTTAGATGTAAAAATAAATTTTAAAAGATCAAGAGCATTTCTAATATTTAAAAGTGGACAATTAAAAACTTAGCATATTGCACAATTATATTTCTTAATTTAATTCAGTCTGTGTCTACGCATGATGTCGCTACATTGTATTGCCTTCTATAAATCATCTTTATATATACGCTACACAACAATGCTTTATGCAAACTGTATCATAATAAGACGCATCTTCCGCTTGGTGCAGATAGCAAAACCACATGACTTATTTTTAGTCATTCCTTGCGATCCAGAGCAAGTTGGTTGATGGATGCCCAACTGTTGAGAGATGTCCAATCAAAAACATTTTCTCTCCACCTTCTCCTTGGCTTTTCTCTGCCTCTTTTACCTTTTAACATACCCTCAAAGCATAACTTTGACAGACCAGTGGTTGATCGTTTGACATGGCCAAAAAGTTTAAGTTTATCAAATAGAGGGGGTAGGGAAGTGGTTTGAGGTGTTTCAAAATCACATAATGCATTTCATTAAGGAACATCAAAAAACAACACCTTCACACAATAAAACTATCACACAATTTTTATTTGAATAGAGCAATATATTTTTTTTTAAATAAATTATATAATCAAGTTAACTCTCTAGGGCCTGAACATATTAATACTTATTAATACATATTAAAACATATCAATACTTATTAATACATATTAATAAAAATTCTGAAATTATAGATATTGGATCAAGAATCATGAATCTGAACAAAAAAAGCGAATTCATTTAAAAACTTGAAAGTTATGAAATGTGCCATATCTGTCACCTCGGGCGCTAATCTTCACGATTAGGATCGTGCCATATATTGCACGGGCGGCCCTAGAGGGTTAAACAAAAGCATTAGTGTAAAAAATTATATGGATTATCCATTATAAAAAGGGCAGTTGTCTGTGATATGTGTCTGTATGTCTAGCTAAAAGTAAAAAGAAAACTACAAAACAAGTATCCACAAAGTTGTTATATTGTTGCTCAGCATTGCTCTGGATAAATAATATCTAAAATTTAGAAAATAATTTTTTGACATTAAAATGGTGCAGATTTTGTTTGAGGATTTGATTTTTTTAGCAGTTTCATGTAATAAAGGGAAGTAACCCTGACTTTTTATCAAGGGGTTACTTCTCTTATGCCGACTTATTCCTCGAGGAATCTATATAAAGGAGAATTTTAGGTGTGTGTATGTTCAAAAAGAAGCATAGGCTAGGTGGATGAAAAAAGGGGTGGGGAGAGGGAGGCAAAAGATGAGAGAAGGGGAAAGAGAAAAATAGAGAGATGAATAGTGAGAAAGGTAAAGAGATTGAAGTGTCAATAGAAATATGTTACACTTTTACAACAGCCAATGCAAGATAGGTCTGATAGTAATAAGTAAAAATAAAACTTACCGGAGGATTGGAGGTTTTCATTAAACCACGGTAACGTTTATAGTCGATACGTGGCAATAGTTTCAGATGGATCAAATTTTGAGCAGGCTCCACATAATCAACCTGGAAAAAATAAGTCATAACAGATCAATGTACAGAATCATCTCTTAAAGATAATGAATGTGTATCAATAAAAGTAAATATTTTTTTGAATGCATTTAAATAAAAAAATTATTTCCGGTCAAAGAGGAACCAAGAAGGATCATGTATACGTCACTTTACCATTTTGAAATGTTTTCAATAAATTACTTTTTATTTATGCAAGATTACTTTTCATCCACAACTCAAAATAAAATTCCAATGTATAAACTATGTAATAAAAGAGATGTATAAACTATGTAATGAAAAAGATGTATAAACTATGTAATGAAAAAGATGTATAAACTATGTAATGAAAAAGATGTATAAACTATGTAATGAAAAAGATGTATAAACTATGTAATGAAAAAGATGTATAAACTATGTAATGAAAAAGATGTATAAACTATGTAATGAAAAGATGTATAAACTATGTAATGAAAAAGATGTATAAACTATGTAATGAAAAAGATGTATAAACTATGTAATGAAAAAGATGTATAAACTATGTAATGAAAAAGATGTATAAACTATGTAATAAAAAAGATGTATAAACTATGTAATGAAAAAGATGTATAAACTATGTAATAAAAAGATGTATAAACTATGTAATAAAAAAGATGTATAAACTATGTAATAAAAAAGATGTATAAACTATGTAATGAAAAAGATGTATAAACTATGTAATAAAAAGATGTATAAACTATGTAATGAAAAAGATGTATAAACTATGTAATGAAAAAGATGTATAAACTATGTAATAAAAAAGATGTATAAACTATGTAATGAAAAAGATGTATAAACTATGTAATAAAAAGATGTATAAACTATGTAATAAAAAAGATGTATAAACTATGTAATGAAAAAGATGTATAAACTATGTAATAAAAAGATGTATAAACTATGTAATAAAAAGATGTATAAACTATGTAATAAAAAAGATGTATAAACTATGTAATAAAAAGATGTATAAACTATGTAATGAAAAAGATGTATAAACTATGTAATGAAAAAGATGTATAAACTATGTAATAAAAAAGATGTATAAACTATGTAATGAAAAAGATGTATAAACTATGTAATAAAAAGATGTATAAACTATGTAATAAAAAGATGTATAAACTATGTAATAAAAAAGATGTATAAACTATGTAATAAAAAAGATGTATAAACTATGTAATGAAAAAGATGTATAAACTATGTAATAAAAAGATGTATAAACTATGTAATAAAAAAGATGTATAAACTATGTAATGAAAAAGATGTATAAACTATGTAATAAAAAAGATGTATAAACTATGTAATAAAAAAGATGTATAAACTATGTAATAAAAAAGATGTATAAACTATGTAATAAAAAAGATGTATAAACTATGTAATAAAAAAGATGTATAAACTATGTAATAAAAAAGATGTATAAACTATGTAATAAAAAAGAGGTATAAACTATGTAATAAAAAAGATGTATAAACTATGTAATAAAAAAGATGTATAAACTATGTAATGAAAAAGATGTATAAACTATGTAATAAAAAGATGTATAAACTATGTAATGAAAAAGATGTATAAACTATGTAATGAAAAAGATGTATAAACTATGTAATAAAAAAGATGTATAAACTATGTAATAAAAAAGATGTATAAACTATGTAATGAAAAAGAGGTATAAACTATGTAATAAAAAAGATGTATAAACTATGTAATAAAAAAGAGGTATAAACTATGTAATAAAAAGATGTATAAACTATGTAATAAAAAGATGTATAAACTATGTAATAAATAAGATGTATAAACTATGTAATAAAAAAGATGTATAAACTATGTAATGAAAAAGATGTATAAACTATGTAATAAAAAGATGTATAAACTATGTAATAAAAAAGATGTATAAACTATGTAATGAAAAAGATGTATAAACTATGTAATAAAAAAGATGTATAAACTATGTAATAAAAAAGATGTATAAACTATGTAATAAAAAAGATGTATAAACTATGTAATAAAAAAGATGTATAAACTATGTAATAAAAAGAAATTAATAAAGTACATTTTATTTTAAAATAGAAAAGTGAATTATACGCCCCGCTGTGTAAGAATAAAAATCAAATGTAAAGGAAAATTGCAGTTCACTTCAATTGTATTTCAATGTTCTTGAATTCTACAAATATTCCTATGATCAATATCGTATTATATATCGAGGGCTAGTCAGGATACAGGAAAGAAGAGATCCTCCATTGCTTGTATCAAGTGCAGGACTTTCATCATCCCTTCCGGCTTTCTTTAATTTCAGTCAAATTAGACACGCTAATTACCTATTGACAAGGAACTATCATGCCACTTAAACACGAACAATTAATACCATGGTTCATGTGCAACATTTTTATCTCTATTGAGAAAAAAAAAAAAAAAAAATATTGCACTATAGAACTTCTTTTGTTTCTTACAACTCAACCAGTTGTCTTATTTAAATACAGATAAAAACATGAACAATACCATAATCCACACGTTTTATTTAAATTCAGAATGTTGATGCCTCTGTTCAGTCTCGAAAGACAAAGGATACCCCCTGTAGGAGCAGCTGCACATGGAATTGTGAGGCAAGGGTTGTGCAATCCTCAACCACACTTCTTCTGAATCGGCAGTGTTTGAGTCCAGTGACAAGGAGAAGACCAGGACGACTGGAAACAATGCCGAGATAAGCAGAGAGCACATACAGCACCTAGAAGTCCCAAATGGTCACCCATTTAGTACTGACAAGGTTCAATGTTGCTTAACTTCGGTGATCCAGCGAAATCCGGTGAAATTAAATTTCCATTGAACTATTTGTTGATTTTAAGGTTATCTACTCAATTGTCATTATGCAATTATTAACATACTAGCGGGGGTACCTGGCATTGGCCAGGTGTGAAGAGGTGGTGTAGTAAGAAACCCTAAAGGATGGAGAGAGGTGTTAAAAAAAAAAAAAAAGTAGTAGGCAGGTAGGCTCGAACCCATAATGCAAAGGAGGAAAAGGAGGTGAAAAAAACCTAACGTCTTAGCTCATACGTCCATCGCGAAACCGGAAATCGCAAGCATTGGAATTAAGGATAGTCAATCCAACGGAGACAAATACTTGCGAAAATATCGACGAAAAAAAAAACAACCCCTCCTTTTAGAAAACTTCCCAGTTGACGGTGAAGGAATTAATGTTTTTGGCCACGTCCAAGACATTGAGCTTTAAAACGAGACCAATTTTGTCATGTTTCGACGCGTCTGTCAGGAGTTTTTTGGCAGATATACAAACACACATTTTGCTTTTTATATCATAGATTACTGTATTTTTACATACGTGATATGTATGTCCACAAATTTATGATTCATTCATCCCCCATTATTTGGAAGAGGAAATGTAACTAGACAGACTGCAGTTACCTCCCATGTTTATTATTTAAGTATAACTTGCAATATTTTCTAAAAATATTTTCATTAATAATTAAGTTTTCTATTTTATCATTTTTCATAATTTTTGGATATTTTACTCATTTCGACATGAAAATTAAGTAGATAACATTGGTTTTAATTGAAGTTTAATATTTTGATTTTCGTTCTTATTCTGAGAAAGCATCAAAAGGTTTTATCATTTAAATATTTATATCTGAGGCTGTGTATGTTTGTTGGTCTGTCACAAATTTGAAGCAACATTTTTAGAAAAGTCCATTAATCATTCTAGGCAGTTTCGTCATTCATTGGTCTGTCGCACACTATTTGTATCACTGAACACACATACTGAATGGATGAAACCTAAGCAAATCCATTTTCTTTAAATTTCTTTTATTCTTTAAAATTAAGAATTTTATTAGGCGTAAAATTTTTTTATAATTTAAAAGAAAAAATAAGTTTGGTGATATTACCTGCGCCAAATCATCCTGGTAGATACCTCGCTTCAAACGCACCCACGACTTTGGTTTTAAATTTGTTGTTTCTTTAATCACTTTCAAAACATCGGTCATTTCCTTGATGGGCACCATCTGGAGAAGAAGAAGTTTTCATTTAGAAACTGACCCCGATATAATCAAAATCTTATCATTTGAGAGATTCTTCACAATCACCATCTCACCTCATTCATTAAAAAAAAAAAAAATTATTTTTATTATAACCCAATTTTGGGTGCAGATATTCTTCCAATATTCCAATGGTCTTTTTGATGATAAATGAAAAAAAAAGGTCCCTTTTATTTTAAGTTTCACTGTATTTCACAACTGCAATATCACTATTTGATATTGAAATGTACAAAACATCAAAAATATTGACAAATTATCCAAATTATCAAATTAGTGAGTATTTTAATGTAATAACGAATAATATGGTGATAATTGTATCACATAATAAATTTAAAATCACAACACAAAAGGTATTTAATTTGAAAATTTTAGAAAACGAAATAATGCTGAAAATATTTTATTGAATGATTAAAACCATTTTTTCTGAGAAAATTATTGGTTTTATGATTTTTTTCTCTCCATTTCACTGACGGTATTAACCCTGAGAGGTCACCCCCTTGTCGAGAGAGAAAAGGATATACCCAGAATTATTAACAGTTGTTGTTGGTCTGAAACAGATGTTTGTCAGTCAAATGGTCAGGCAAATTTTAAATAGGAATTTGGTCACATCTTTGAAAAAGTTATTTTCTAAGGTTTATTTGAAATAAGCCTTTCAGTGTAAGACACCTTTTTAAAAGAAGCCTGTTGATTTTAATCTTTTAATAAAATATTTGATATCATTTGGTTTTCTAAGATTTCAAATTAATCTTACGAAATAATTTTTTCAAAGACATGACAAAACTCCCATTTTAAAAAGAAGTATTTGTTATCAAATTGCACAAGAGTTTATGATTCACAAAATAAATCAATTTAAAAACTATGTTTTGTTTTTATTTGATGAAATATTGTAAAGAAGTCCCCTAATTTGTGATAAGAAATTGAAGAAAAAAGAAAGCATAAAACTTTTACTGACCTGTTGTCGGAATCGGCCCATTCTCAAACTACCGACACCTTCAATTGCTTGTTTCACATGGGTCTGCTTAAAGGCCTCGATATAGATATAACCTTTGAGACCTTCTTTTGCAGTCACAGATTTGATTTGAAGAGGCTGAGAAGAGAAAAAAGACATTTAAAAAATTCCCATGTGAAATGACTTCAGCTTGAGTTAATTCTTTAGTTATTATAAAATCTAACTGAATGAAATATACAAAATAAAAAACTAATTTTATTTAAAAATTAGCGACAAAATTTTTATTTAATAGTAGGACTTGTAAAAACTCCACAGTGATTTTCTTCAACTATCTTTATAATTTACAGTTAATAGTAATATTGCTGTCCACCTGTGGAACACTGTCCTGCTAGCCTGCTTCCCAGTTGAATACAACATGGTAGCCTTCAAATCCAATGTAAACAAGCTCTTGTTGAGTCATCCCCATAAATAATCAAATTATTCCCAATTTAACCACTAATGATTACACTGCTACCTTACAGTCATTAATCCTTATCCTTGAATGGTCTTCGGGCCTTGATAAGTGGTCACTCAAGTATATAAAAAAAATGTTTGCCACGTTTGATAAAGTTAAGAAAAAATTCGTCTCTTTCCATTTCCATAAAACCATGTATAATCAGCAGCAGTTAAATATTCTTTAAATAAATAAAATGATTAAGTTTCTTATTTATTTTCTTATTATTTTAAAAACTTGGAAGGAGAATTTGGGATGATGGAGCCTTTCAATAGATGTTAAGGTAATCATGTCCAAAAGTTGATTTTAAAAATAATTAGGAATTAAAAAAAAAATAAATAAATAAATAAAAAATTGAATTTTTCCTATTTTTTATTTCAACAATTATTTAATCTAATATACAAAATTACATCAATTAGATTTTCCAAGTTAGACTTCAAAATTAATGCATCAATATTTTATTTTGACTAGCCAATAAATTTTATCATATCAGTCGCTGTTATGTATTATTGAGAATTGGAATTCCAATCAATTTCATTAAATACATATTATATCCAACCAAGCTTTTCCATCAGTAACATATAAATCGTTTCATTAGCCATAATCATGTGGAAGTCCTAAGTAATTCACAATTTTTTTTTTTTGCATTTTTAAAAGTCATGACTGACTGAACGAGAGCATGTTAATCCTATGGATTAAACAAAGGGTTCCATTCCAAATTCCATGCAGTCTCTCAAGCTTGAAAGAGAGATTTTCAAGTTCAACAATACACGCCTGAAGAAGATTGGAGGTTACATCGACGGAAACATTGTAAAAATAAAACTCAAGATGAGAACAGTAATCTAAATAATCCAAACGATATTTAATATTTCTGAATTTTTGAAATGAGGATTCATATTCTATATATTAATACGATAGCGTGTGTTATTTTCTGTGTCACGCTGACATTAGAGTTGTTTAATTCTTATGTACTTCATTTCTTGTCATAAATAATTTTACCAAGAATTCTTCATAAGTTTTGGTTATGGCTGAAGGAACTCAAGTTATATATATATATATATATATATATATTTTTTTTTTTTTTTTTCATAAGTTTTTATTTCGGTTTCAATTCAATCTAATGCTCCCAAGTAATATGAATATATTTTTTTATTTTTGAAATCGCAATTTTATAATATATAAAAATTGATATAACATGTACAAAATCTGCAAGAATTAAAATATCATATTTAAGCGTACTTTACAACTGGGCTTTGCCGGGCGTCCCTGCTAGCTTAGATAAATACTTTTGCAGTTTGAACAAAAAAGCTACAAGAATATCAGAGCATCTCCATTAACACTGAACATCTACAGAATGCCAACATCAATATATTACATATGAATGAGTCCCCTGTGGAATTTCCACAGGTCCCGCTAGTTTATATGATTTGGATTATTTAGTCTACTGTTCTCATCTTGAGTGCTATTCACACAATGTTTTGACCGATGTAACCTTCAGGTGCATCTTGTTGATTACTGGAATCTTTCTGTCTAACTTGGCTGCTTGGAATTTGAAATAGAAACTTTTATTTAATCCACAGGGCGTAGCATGTTTTCATTCTGTCAGCCATGACTGGGTGGAAGTCTCGAGTAATTCGCAATTGTATTTTTTCATATTGCCCATACCAAAGATTGAACCTTCAACATCCAGAAGAGAGTCACAACTGATTTTACTAGTACTTTTCCGTTACACCACGGATCCCTGCAGTTTCCCAAGTTTGTCTATCTGCTATTTATAAATATTTTAAACTTTCAAGTCATCCAGTCGTTAAATACTCACTTCTTCCGTAAACTGATATGTAAAAAATTTCCTCATCAGCAACATAGCCGTTGATTTCTCCTCACCCATGCGACATCGAACCATCCACATATTTGGATCCCTAAAAAGAAAAAAATTAACCGTAATTGGATTTGCTGTTGTCTGCTTTACAACATATTAAACCTATTTGAATTATTTAATGCTAAAACATTGGAAATGATTCACTGTATACATTTAATAGAATATAAGTTGCTATGCTATAACATAGGTTCCATGGAGAGAGAGATTGAAATTTGCACCTCAAAAGCATGGGCTGAATTAGATAAGCTGCGGTCAGTATGGATTTCAAGGTTAACTGGCAAACTGAAAAGGCAGTTCTTCAGATCAGTGTCGGAGTCTGTTCTTGTTTACGGTGCACACTCACCAAAAGATTAAAAAGAAAGCCAGACGGCACGTACATCTGTATGTCACGAACAGTGTTAAATATATCTTAGCAAGATCGTCCCATGAAACAGCAACTTTATGGCAACCTACCTGCCATATCTACCACCAACAGAGAGCGATGTCTATGATTTACCGGTCAGTCAGACGAGCAAGAAGAGCTGGTGAGAAATGTATTACTGTGGACTCCACGGCACTGGTGCATGAGCATAGGACAACCTATATCCACATACACCCAGCAAATTATACATGACACCAACTGTGATCCAGATGATCTAAGGCAGTTGATAGAGACAGTCACAGTGGTCCGAGCAAGGAGCCCAACCAGATAGATACTCTGCTATAGACAACTATATAGACCTTGTGGAAATTCCATGGTGCTTTCGATACTTAATATAATATACAGGTGACCCAAAAAAAAAAAAAAAAAAGCTAAATGGAGGCCATCTAGAACATATGCTGTAGAACGGAGAAAAAAAGGCCAAAGACTCTAGTGTTTTGATGTGCTGTTTTGAATATAATAAACTAGTTATGACCAAAGTTCCATTTCATTCGGACACAACACTAAGAAACGGGGCCTAATTAGAGTTGGGGCCCGGTTTTTTTTTTTAGGGGGGGGGGGTCACCCTGTATAAACTGCTATATGTCTGTCTGTCTGTCTGCCTCCATATTTTCAACCTATTTCCTCTGAAACTAAAAGCCGCAGGGACCCCAAATGATTGGGGTTTTACGGATCACTCTTTTATCGGTCTTTAGCCGGTTGAAATAGTTTTTAAGGGGGTCAAAAATGGGTCAAAATTGAAAAAAAAAATCATTATACATTTTGTAAATTCATCTTGGTTTATTTTTCATTTTTAATCAGTTTATATGTGTGTCACGTTGGTATAGTGGTAACGTCACCAGCTTTAAATGCTACAGTTGGGCTTTTGGTTTCAATTCTAACTGATGGCACCCAAATACTTTTTTTTTTTCAACTTTTGAAATCACAACTACAATAATACATATGAAATCTGAACTAATTAAAATATCATATTTAAGTGTATTTAACGCCCAGGAAAAGCCCCTTCACCTCCTCCGCTAGTTTAATATAATTTACTGCTAATAATAATAACAAGCCGCGCATGCATGGTCCCCCTCTTGTGCTGCATGTGAGATGATGCCACAAAAAATAGTGAAGAAATGATGAATGCGAGAAGTGTGAAGGGCCAACGTTGCCTTCATATTTTCGCCAAGTTTCAGAAAAATCTAATGGATGGGGCAAAAGTTATGGGGTAAAAAGTGGTCTTTTTTGCAATTTTGGGGCATTTGTGACCCCTTTTCAGCTCCTGGGAATGCTGAATCTCAGTGAAAAATGGACAAAAAGTGCAGTTTCATGCCTTAACGTATGTATATTTGAATTCAGCACCATGGAAAACCACTATATAGACATACATATCAAGTTTAGCCCTAAAAGTTCTAGAGGGATGCGAACCAGAATTTTGCCAAGGTCACCCATACTGAATTAATATTAAGAACAATGGGCTCCACATTTTGGCCAAGTTTCAGGAAAATGGGACAAAAAGTGTCATTTTTGGCCATTTTGGGGCATTCTTGGCGTCTCGAGTCCCTGGATATGCCAAATCCCAGTGTAAAATGGAAAACTGGTGCAGTTTCTGGCCTTAACACATGTATATTTGAGTTGACCAGTGAAAAACCACTACATAGTCAGACATATCAAGTTTTTGTTGAGAAATATGAAAAAAGAGCCACAAAAAAGGGTTGTTTTTAGCACTGAAAGTCTCTAGGGACGCAAACCAGAATTTTGCCAGGATCACCCATACTGGATTTATATTAAGAACAATCGGCTCCATACTTTGACCAAGATTCAGAAAAATCTAATGGATGGATCAAAATTTATGGGGCAAAACATGTCATTTTTGGACATTATTTACCTCTTTTGTGCAATGGGAATTTTCACAAAAATTTTTTTTTGCTGTGCACATCTATTTAATGAAATTTTAGGAAAAATTAATGGATGGTTATCTGGCAATCATCCGGACTAACGGACACCACTGAAAACATAGGTCCCTCTCAGATAAATCGGGGGACCAATATTCTTTTCAAAATAAATGTCTTCATTAAATTACTTTTTCTTCTGTAAAAATAATAGCATTGCCAGTAAAATATTCTTTAAATAAATCAAATTTCTTTCATTCAAAAATTATAACAATTTAATTTTTTTTCTTAAAACAAATGTCTCATCATAAAATAATTATCAGCTAAATATTCTTCAAATCAATAAAACAAACGTCGCTTTTTAAAATGAATTTATTTAAAATTCTAGTTTTAGTTGATAGGAAAGCAGGAAAACGGAAGACAATTCCACAGGCGTGCAGTTCTAAGAAAGAAGCTTTGTTCATGGAATCTACGTTTAGGTTTCAGCACAGATAAAGAGTGGGGAGAATTATTGATAGTGCTTTCAGCTAGACGAGTGTTTCTTGTGAAATATTCTTTAAATAAATCAAATCTCTTTCATTTAAAAATTATAACAATTTTTTTTTTTAAAACAAATGTCTCATCATAAAATAATTATCAGCTAAATATTCTTTAAATCAATAAAACAAATGTTGCTTTTTAAAATGAATTTATTTAAAATTCTAGTTTTAGTTGATAGGACAACATACTTTGATTTTGGAACAATTCATTTTAAAATGGGGTAAGTCAAAATTGATAACCTTAGTGACAAAGTAAACACCACTTTACTAATCAGTTTTTTAATCTGCGTGAAAGATGATAACATGATTATAAAATGACTAAACCTATCAGTTTATATACGTAATAGATTACCAAACAGTATTTACTAATCAGGCAATCTAATTCATTTTTAATCTGCGTGAAAGATAACATGATTATGAAATGACTAAACCTATCAGTTTATATACGTCATAGATTACCAAACTAATCAGGCAATCTAATTCATCTTTAATCTGCGTGAAAGATGATAACATGATTATGAAATGACAAAACCTATCAGTTTATATACGTCATAGATTACCAAACAGTATTTACTAATCAGGCAATCTAATTCATTTTTAATCTGCGTGAAAGATGATAACATGATTATGAAATGACAAAACCTATCAGTTTATATACGTCATAGATTACCAAACAGTATTTACTAATCAGGCAATCTAATTCATCTTTAATCTGCGTGAAAGATGATAACATGATTATGAAATGACAAAACCTATCAGTTTATATACGTCATAGATTACCAAACAGTATTTACTAATCAGGCAATCTAATTCATCTTTAATCTGCGTGAAAGATGATAACATGATTATGAAATGACAAAACCTATCAGTTTATATACGTCATAGATTACCAAACAGTATTTACTAATCAGGCAATCTAATTCATCTTTAATCTGCGTGAAAGATGATAACATGATTATGAAATGACAAAACCTATCAGTTTATATACGTCATAGATTACCAAACTAATCAGGCAATCTAATTCATCTTTAATCTGCGTGAAAGATGATAACATGATTATGAAATGACAAAACCTATCAGTTTATATACGTCATAGATTACCAAACAGTATTTACTAATCAGGCAATCTAATTCATTTTTAATCTGCGTGAAAGATGATAACATGATTATGAAATGACAAAACCTATCAGTTTATATACGTCATAGATTACCAAACAGTATTTACTAACCAACCAATCTAATTCATTTTTAATCTGCGTGAAAGATGATAACATGATTATGAAATGACTAAACCTATCAGTTTATATACGTCATAGATTACCAAACAGTATTTACTAATCAGGCAATCTAATTCATTTTTAATCTGCGTGAAAGATGATCACATGATTATGAAATGACTAAACCTATCAGTTTATATACGTAATAGATTACCAAACCGTATTTGTGCTTAACTGGGCACAATAAATCTAATAGGATTTCAACTCAACATGGTCTATCACTTCTATAGTCTGTAATGGTATCCATTAGACCAAGTATGCACCCACATCCATTCATCTCTCTGGAAAATTAAGTATATGGTAAATTTAATCCCTGAAATTTAGCAATACTGAGCCTGGTCAGTACTAAAATGGGTGACCATTTGGGATTACCAGGTGCTGTATGTGTTTGGTGCTTATCTTGGCATTGTTTCCAGTTATATTGGACTTCTCTTTGCAACTTAAGTAAGGCAATGCTGACCCAGTGGTTGAGATTGTGCAACCCTTGCTTCACAATTACATTCATTATATATGATGATGAAGGTAGGAGTACTTACTTGACACCAGGTAAAAGTCCTTGTTGGGTGATTTCATCGGACATTTCTTCACCTTCGCCAAATCGCTCAGTAACTGTGGATTCCCCATATCTTTGGCGATAATATTCTTCAATTTCGTCTTCTTTTTCGCTGCTGCAATTGAGAAATAGCAGAAAAAAAATGAATATGGGCACAAATAAAAAGTTAAAAGTTTTAGCCAAAAGAAATGTGTCAATTTTTTAAGAGAAAATATTTCAAGCTAAGAAAAGAAAAAAAAAAATATTTACTTCCAAATTTGTGCCAATCGTATTTTCCCTTCGATATCTCGGGCACTTGGACCCTCGTGAACAGATTTGCGGTCAATGATGTCTTCGGCACCTTCTTCCCATTCTTCTTCAGTTTCGTCGCCTTCATCATCGACATCTGCAAAGCAAAGCAAACAAAAATGTTGACTTTTTAGAAAAATTAATACCTCATTAACCATTTAGGAATTGCTAGACTAACGTCTTGTTTAGTCATTATTTGTGAGTTATTCATCAAAAAAAAAATAAAAATAAAATAAAATAAAATTTAAAAAATTAAAAAAAAAATAACATGTTCACAAATAAATGTATGCGTCTACACTTTGTAGCCGAAAAAAAAAACGCTATGTTTTTTAGCACATCTGCTGCCAGAATCCGAGGAAGACATCAGTACTTTAAACTATGACCGAATCATGAAATAACTGGAAAGCATGTACAGTTCTTTAATCAAAGCCAAAATAGGTGCTTCTACACTTTTACTTCAATATATTTATTGAATAAATAAAATAGTTTTTACATTTTAAAATACTGATGTCTCTCTTGGATTCTGGCAGCAGGTGCGCTGAAAAACATGGCGTCTTTTTTTTCGGCGACAAAGTGTAGAAGCACCAATAAATGTTACGAGAGGGAATAATTTATTATTAAATAATTTATATAATTCACCTAGATATCATCTAGATATCCTTTTTACAGAGCTGAATTATGAAAATATTTTGATTTAAATTCCCTCTTTTTTCACACGAGCACTTTTATAGATAGCACACACATGAAACTGTAGACTCCTTCGAAGTAATCTCCTTCAGCTGCAATGCACTTGTTGTACCGTTCCAACAACTTCTAGAAGGCCCCATAGAAGTCCTCTTATGCGAGCGTGTCAATGACCCTCATTACAGCCGCTTTTCATCTTCTCAATTGTCTCATAACAACAGCCTCTAAGGTTTTCCTTAAGTTTAGAGAATACCCAGAAGTCATAGGGAGCAAGGTCTGGACTATAGGGAGGGTGAGGAACTGTCATGATACTCATCTTGGTCAAATAGTCTGTGACAAGGATGGAGCACCTTTCGTACAAACTTTGTGCAAATCTTCCACATCTTTAGTTCCTCACGAATAATTGTGCGTACAGTTTCCACACTGACATCAAACTGTACATGTATTGTCTCTATAGACACATGATGGTGCTGATCCATAAAATTCTTTATTTGGCCAATCAACTCTCGTGTTCTGACTTCCTTACTCCTCCCGCACATCTCATCATCTCTCCGACTCGCTGCCTTCCTTGAATCTCATGTTTAATGTTTGTGCAAAATTTCAAAAAATTCCAAGGCGCAGTTATTGAGAAAAAGTGCAGACGAACGGACAAGGGTGAATTTACAGGTTCACCCTCCTTTTGTTGGGGGACCAACAAGAAATATGTGTCATTTGAAAGTTTTAAGAATGTCACTAAGCAATGCAAATTGGATAAAAATAAGAAAAAAAAAGGATGAATTTACAGGTCTGCCCTTCTTTTGTCGGGGGACCAACAAAATAAAAAATTTAACAATTCCAGAATTTGGTGCATTTTAGGTCACAAAGCCAGTATTTTCAGAGTGACCTAATCTGGTAGCACTAGGAAACAATCTAAGGCCGTCCTAATCAGTCATTGAGTATCAGTACACTCTGCGACAGAAAAGGGACATCAGAGGTTTTAGTGAACAGAAAATTAATTCTAGAAACATTACATATGAAACACTAATTACATGGAAAAATTATAAAACAAAATTTAAAAAATCTCACGTTTCTAGAATTTCAAGCTGAAGATTGATAATGCATATTCTTAGGATTATTCGAAATATTTTTTCTCATCTTGAATTATACAACATTTCTACTTGGTCATGGCTGACGAAACAAAAGCATGCTACCTACATGGATTTAATAAAGGGTTCAGTTCAAAATTCCATGCAGATTTTTAGTTGAACAAGAGACACCTGAAGAAGGTCAGAGATTACAAGAGCCGAAACACTGTGCAAATAATACTGAAGATGAGAATAGTAGTTCAAAAAACCCCAATAATTCATTAAAAAAGAATCTTTGCAGAATTTTGTGAAAATTAAATTACCAGCTTCATCCAAGATGAAGTTAAAATGGCTTTTCTTTTTCCGCTTTCGGCTTGGTTCATCATCATCTTCCTCCTCCTCTTCATCGTAATCCTGAAAGATTGAAAACAATATTTTAAAAATAAATCTGTAAAATGGTTCAGCCAAAGTTACAAAAAAATTAAAAACAATTAATAGAAGAGGTTAATGTAGTTTGTGTGAAGCATTCTTTAATGTATATATATAAAAGCGAAAATGTATGTATGTATGTGTGTGTGTTCGCTTTTTCTGTGTGTCAACAAAAGGCTTCTTTCAGAGAAGCGGTCGCTCGCTTCACAACTTTTTAAAACTTTTTATATCACATATAAATCGTAATATCTCACAGTTAACAACGAAGCTCGCCTGTCTATTTAATTTGCTCGATTTCGGGAAGATAAATATTCAATATTTGTCACTCGCCGCATGTGGGTTAGTCTTTTTCCTTTAACATCTTGGGGGCGAGGAAAAAAAGCGTTCAGCAGTAAATGAAATCCCGCAGTCAAACTTGACCTCATTAACTCATTAAAACGAGCACCTGCTAAATCCAAGTATTAAATAAAACGTGTTTCCGTAAGCATGTCGCGGTGGGGCAATGGTTAACGTCACACGTTTTTTTTTTTTTCACAACTTTGCCTCAACGGTTCGGATTCGATCCTCATACTTACTTTTTTTTAAACCCCCCCCCACACACACACACATCTCCAAACACCTGGGTAATGCCGGGTACCCCTCGCTAGTGTATATATATAAAGAAAATTTATAGAAGGCAACACAATGCAGAGGTGTAATAGATTGACACAAACTGAAGTAAAGACATAGAATGGTGAAATAAGCAGATTCACCTTTATTAATACAAGACGTATGTTTTATATTTTATACTTGCATCGTGTTCTCACTTGCATCAACATGGTCAGATGGAAGTTCCATGTTGTATAAAATTTTGGGAAAAATTCTCCATCTGATGTGTTTGATTTTAGTTCAAATATGCATATGGGGACTCATAAGTCTAACATATCTGATGAAGGAAAATTTTCCTGAAATATTATACAACTAGCAGTTCCGCCTGGCTTTGCTCAGGCCCTATGTACTGTTCATAACTTTATGTGCATATGTATATATTAAAAAGTGCAAATATGTATGGTAATGCCTTTTCTATATAATAGGCTTCCTTAACTACCATAGAAAAAAGTTGGTAGAGACCACAGAGGTCAAATTTTTTTTAACTTTGACCCCTTAACATTTATTGTTTTGGGTTCAAATTAAATTAAAATGTTTGACCCATGTCCAAGTAACCTACATCTAAAATTTCAAGTGTTTAGACCCGAAATTGGCAGAGGAGTTTGGTAGAGTCTGCAACGGTCAACTCTCTCAACTTTAACCTCTTGCCAGCCAAATTTTCGCCCAAAACTGATTAAAAAGCTTGCTGCATGTCTGAATGCCCTTTATGTAAAATTTAAAATGTTTAGACACAAAAATTGGCTGAGTAATTTTTAAAAGACCGCAGAGGTCAATTTTTTTAAAAATTTTGACCCCAATTATGACCACTTAACATTCGTTTTGGGCTCAAATCAAATTATAAAGTTAGATCCATGTCCAAGTAACCTATATCTAAAATTTTAAGTGTTTAGACCCAAAATTGGCGGAGGAATTTGGTAGAGTTCTCAAAGGTCAAACCATTGAACTTTGACCCTTTAACAGCCAAATTTCTGGTCGAAAACCGATTAAAAAGATTTTCCTAACCTTATGTCAAATCTCGAGTCTGTAGACCAAAAATTGACAGAGTTATTTCGTAGGAAAGTGTACACACACAGACATTTTCACTTTTATAGATATATAGATATAGAACTTCCAGATGCAAGTTAAAAACCCAATGTTAGTAAAAAAATATTTTTAAAAATACATATATATTGCATCGACAAAGGTAAATATACGTAGCTTATTCCATCATTATATTTTAATTTACTTCAGTTCGTGTATATCTGTTACACTTGCGCATTGTATTCCCTTCTAAAAATTTCCATTATGAATATATATGATGGTTTAAAAATTCAAGACACCTGAAGAAGACTGTTTATATCCAAATGTTTCCAGAGTCGTGTCAACCGTCACTTGTTCAAAATAAAATCCACTGTTTGTTCAACTATAAATACAACACACAAGGTGGCAACATTCCGCCTGACGAAAACAATCACGATTAACGGAGGCAGTAGGCAATTTATTTTGCATATTAACATTCTCCAGACGGAGTATCTTAAAACATGCCAAGGACAAAATGTTACTCACCTCAACCTCTCCGTCCAAATCTTCCATTGCTTTTATGCATTCCTTTTCACCTTCTTCAATATCTTCCTCTTCTTCCTCATCACTTCCAGCCTCTTCTGCCTCATCCGATTTTGCCTCTGCTTCTTCAACATCAGAAGAAGCCTCAGCTGGTTCATTAGTCTGAAATTAAAATAAAAATCAACAAGTATAAAAACAATATAAAAATAATGTGTATCAATATATTGATATAAATTAGCAAATATGATAAATATATATATATAGCAAAGCCAGGCGGAATTGCTAGTTGTATAATATTTCGGGAAAATTTTCCTTCATCAGATATGTTAGATTTATGAGCCTCCATATGCATATTTGAACTAAAATCAATATATATATATATATATATATATATATATATAAAGATTAGTAATTAAAGAATGGGGATTAATTGATACTGTTTTTAGATCAGTAAAACTTGAAAAATCCTAGCTTTTTAAATATTACTTTTGTTCTAAACGATCAAATCCAAAAAAACCAAGGTGAAACCCCCGCTTTCATTGAAGTAAAACGTACATGGAGCTAAAGATTAGATTTATTATTAGAATACTTACTAATGTGATATGTATTATTATCAGATAAGTGTTTAAGAACTTAATTCCTGAATTGTTATTTCGTATTGAAGCCACGCATAACCTCAGAAAATTATGGCTGGATGGCAAACGTAGCTTAAATCTATGGTAATAAAATTAGTATCATGGTTAAGATATGCTTTATAAACTGATATTTTGAATAGGTTAGCTTAGTTTTAATTGGATTTGTTTAATTAATAAATAAATCATAAATTCATATTAGGAATTTACAAAACTAGAAACATTGAACGGCTTTAGTTACTTCCCTTTCATCGTTATGAATACATATTAGGATTTTGGTAATTTATAATTTCAACTAAATCTTTAAAATTTCGAGTTTACAGAGTTATCTCCCTTTCCACATCTAAAATATCTGATAATCGTAAATCTTAATAGGAAATAACAAAAGAAAATAAAAATAAAAAATAGATTGAGATCCTTAAATTTAAATGAGAATGAACTAAGTATAAAGTAATGTTAAACTTTATTTCCTTATTGAATAAAAACTTTTCTTAAATCACATAAATAGGTTAGCCGATATTTTTGTAAATAAACAAAGCAAAATTCCTGATACAAAACTAACATAGAATCGTAATGACTTAACTTGATTAGTCCGGATTAAAAAAATAAAATATTTTAAAAAAATAAATTAAATTAAGAAATATAATTTAAGAAATCAATGAATAGTATTAATAAAGCATATTAAATGGACATAGGTAATTAGTGGTAACATTGTATGATATTTTGTTTGAAATTTCTTATTTTTTTATTTTAAATAGAGATACGAAATAGGTAAATATATAAATCTTTAAAAAATACTTTGCAAGGATGCGATAGAGATAAAATAGTTTCACTTGTTTTCTTTTCCTTATAAAGGAAATGTTTTTCCATAATGTTTTATTGTAAAAGTGTTTTTTTATTCAATAAGTCTGAAGAAAGGCTGTTCTTGTGAAAATTTTCAAACAACATAATGTTTGAATTTGTCCGAATGGTCTTGAAACAATTGGAACTAACAATGAAATACACTATTTGTTGCTATCAACCCATTCTATATATATTATATAAAGAATCCTGAGGTGAATAGAAACACAGATTAATTAATCGTGTGGTATTGAGTCTTAGAGAATATTTTTTGGAGGTAATCTATATATATAAAAGCGAAAATGTATGTTCGCTTTTTGTCTATGTCCAAGAAAGGCTTTTTCAGACAATGACCGGCAAATCGTAGACATCTTTCCCTGATGGTATTAGATATGGCAGGTAGGTTGCCATAAAGTTGCTGTTTCGTGGGATGATTTTGCCAAGATATATTTTAATACTGTTCATAGCATACAGGTGTATGTGCCATCTAGTTTTCTTTCCAATCTTTTGGTGAGTGTCCAGGCTGTAGCACAGTAAACAAGGACAGACTCTACCACTGCCCTGAAGAACTGCGTTTTCAGTTTGTTAGTTACCTTTGAAGTCCATAGAATGCAGCCCATCCAATGCGGCTCATGCTTTTGAGATGCGACTCAGCAACCGACAAGGCTAACATGCTTGCCAGTCGGTTTGCCTCAAACTCCACACTGGACCCTTCCAACCACCCCCTACCTGACTTTCCTATGCGGACAGACGCCACACTAGACGATCTGAAAACCACCCCTGCTCAGGTGCATGCTATCATAAAAAACCTTGACACCTCAAAAGCATGTGGACCCGATCTTATCCCAGCTGTGCTATTAAAAAAGTGCTCAGCCGAAGTAGCTCCAGTTCTCTCCAAACTCTACAACAAATGTCTTAATGAAGCTTGCTTTCCGGGCTGTTGGAAAACTGCTTCTGTTGTACCAGTATTCAAGAATTCTGGCGAAAGGACAGACCCATCAAATTATCGCCCCATTAGCCTCCTCCCACTTTTTGCCAAAATATTTGAGACCATAATTAACCATGCTCTAGTCCATCATCTTACAGATGCTAAACTACTGACTGACAAACAATATGGATTTAGACAAGCCCGTTCCACAGCAGACATCCTCACCGTGATCTCTGAACGTATATACCAATCACTGGACAAAGCGGGGGAAGGCAGAGCGGTAGCTCTAGATATATCTAAGGCTTTTGACAGGGTATGGCATGAGGGTCTCCTCAGGAAGATTAGATCTTACGGTATCACTGGTAGAATACTTAACATAATTAAATCCTTCTTAGATAAGAGAAAAATCCAGGTAGTCCTCGACGGTCGCACATCTAAACAATATGATATAAATGCGGGAGTGCCCCAGGGTTCTATCCTTGGACCTCTATTGTTCCTGATATTCATAAATGACCTCCCCGACAACATTGCCTCTGAGATGGGTATATATGCTGATGACACTACACTCTATGGCAGACACGACAGGAAGACGAATGAACACATTTCTAAAGAAATGGCAGAAACACTAGAAGAAGACCTCCAATCTGTAGTGGAATGGGGACAAAAGTGGTTGGTCGCGTTCAATGCTGCCAAGACTAAACTAGTTTCATTCAATAATTACAAGAAACCCTCTCTACCACCAATAGCAATGGCCAACGACCCTTTATCTGTCCATCTTTCAAACTCCTTGGCCTAACGTTCACAGGAAACATGAGTTGGAACAATTACATTGAAGGCATTGCCAGGGCCGCTGCAAGAAAGGTAGGCTCTCTCTACCGTGCTAGAAAACTACTAACACCCGAAAGTATCCTGTACCTCTATAAGGCCACCATTCGCCCATGTATGGAGTATTGCTGCCACATCTGGGCTGGTGCATCTGCTACTAGTCTCTCGCTCCTTGACAAGGTTCAAAAGAGAGTCGCAAATCTGATAGGCCCTGAACTGGCATCTAAGCTTCAGCCTCTGTCCCATCGACGAAATGTTGCATCCCTCTGCCTTTTCTACAAGTATTTTAGTGGTGAATGCTCTGATGAACTGCAATCACTTGTGCCCCCACGACGCGAGCACCCTCGACAAACCCGACAGGCTACTAGATCCCACCCCCACACTGTAGAGGTCCCTAGATGTAAAAGATCTTTTTACTCCAATAGTTTCTTCCCCAGAACCGCAAGACTCTGGAATTCCATTCCAGGTCCCTGCTTCCCCAACAGTACTGACGTGCAGAAGTTCAAGTGTAACGTGAACCGACACCTTGCTGCCCAAATCCCTACATAGTACCCCAGTAGTTGTTGCCCCTGATAGTAGCCCCCTACACCAAAGTGGCAATTTGCCTTGTTTGGGGTGAAAATGTAATAAAAAAAAAAAAAAAAAAGAAATATTGCTGCCCAGATACGTAAACTCAGCGACTTCTTTCAGTGTTGTTCCAACCACAGCCCTGATCTCTCCTTCCACATCGAAAGTCATAAACTTTGTCTTATCTGCATTAATGTGGAGACCAACATCATTTGCGGACTTTTCTAGCTTGCGTAACGTGTTTGCGCATCAGCAGTGTTATTTGCAAACAAAGCAATATCGTCTGCATAATTTGCATCAGTTATGTGTGCTGATTGATGACATCTGTTTCTGGATTCATTCAGGGTGAAGCCTAGCGTGTTATGTGTATCAACAGAGGTGCGAAATACAAAGTCAAGACAGACAATAAAAAGAAAAAGGGCAAGAGTATCTCCTTGTAGAACCCTGGTGCAGATGTCGAAAAATTAAATGTCCCCATCTGGCGACCTGACTATTGCTCGAGTGTGCTCATATAGCATCATGATAGCATCATGATTCGTTTGGAATGCCAGGAGGAGGAGGAAAAAAAGTGACCATAATAAAGGTCAGTGTACCCAATGATACAGGGCTTAACAGAGCTGAGAGGGAAAGATAACAAAGTATCAAGGACTTATGTATGATATGAAACGAAATTGGAAATTAAAAGGTTTCAATTATACCAATCATCATAGGAGCAACTGGGCTTATGAAAAAGAACTTTAAAAAGTACATAGCAAGCATACCCAGTGAACCAAGTGCAAGTGAAATACAAACGATTTCACTGAAAGGGACGGCTAGAATCCTAAAAAGATCTCTTGGTTGGACTCACTAAAATAGGGGTAAATGTTAGACATTTGGTTGGATAGATCAAAAAGTTTTTTCCATCTTGTTTTAATTAAGAATTATTGAAATTAGTTTTTTTTTTTTTTTTTTTTTTTAAGAATTATTGAAAACACGTGTGTGTGTGTGTGTGTGTGTGTGTGTGTTTTTAAGAATTATTGAAAACACGTGTGTGTGTGTGTGTGTGTTTTTAAGAATTACTGAAAACACTTTAAAATCTTTTTAAACTATTATGGAAATATTATGTGTTAGATTTGCTTTTTGTATGTCTGAAATTTTGTTATTTTGATTTCAATAATTTTATTTTTATACTTTCATAGACATATATTTATTATATAAACTCAAATATAAAATTTTTTTTAAAATTCCAAAAAATAACGTTTTTATATTTTCATAAACATATTCCTTATAAAATTTCAAATAAAATAAAAACATTTTTTAATTTTATTAAAAGTGCAAATAAAGACTAATTGTGTTCTTTTTATTTGTATAATTTTGTTAATTTTTATTGTATACTTTTCAATAATGTCCTTTTCTTCTTTTTTTTTTTTTCATTTCAATAAATTGCTTCATAATAGAAATACAGATGAACAACAAAAGTGAAGGAACTGATTTGTCTTGTCACCACTTCCGGTAGCAGTCATGCGGGAAGTTAGGAAGTATGTTAGCTGACTATAACCGAAAATTGAAATTATTGACATAATTCTATGATTTTATAAGAATATAAGTGAACAGTAGCAGAGTATAGTTTTGGGGGTGCTTATCCAGAGTTCCCTCGAATATTAAACAAAAACCTGTATAATGTACATAGTCATAACAGAAGGAAAACATAATATTTTAAAAATCATGTAGTTTTATTTTTATAAAGAAAATCAGTTTTAAAAACGATTAATGGGAATTTGTAGGCATTACAATAAAAATTTCACAAGTTTGAATTGTGTTGAGTTACCTCCCTTTGTCTTTTGAGACTTCAAAATGTCGCAAGACTTTTTGGTTAGCCATAAAATTTAAAATTATTTGATCAATTTCAGTGACTTTTGGAATATGATATTTTCTTTGTCACAGGTACATACATTTATACATATTTTTGGTTTTTAATATGAGGAAAATTTTGGAGAAGACCCAAATTTTATTTTTTTATTAATAAAAGTTTCATCAAATTATGTTCAAATTCATTCTAGTTTTAATCATAATTTCTTGAATGGGAAAATTTCCTAAACGTAACATTTTTTTTAATACTTTTTTGATAATTAGTAAAATAAAATTGAATCCAATCGAAAAAAAAAAAGTGTCCACATACTTCCTCTTCAGTGGGACTTTGCTCACTGGCAGCATCGGATACAACACTTTCTTCGCTGTCAGACATGGTTGGTAATTGTCCTGGTTCAAAACCTAATAAGAAAAAATTAGAGGGAGAAAAGAAAAAAAACAATAAATTATAAAGTTTAAAATAACATAAGTAAATAAAAATAATTTAATTGACTTTCAAACATCCAATACATTTTCATTCGTTATTAAGCCTCTTTTGACATCTCTGATCTTAATCTCATTTCAACTTTTAATCAAATTTCACATTTATATATAAACATGTCTATGTAAAACAAAGTTTCTGTCTATCCACCCCTGTTTGTACAAGTTAAACTCATGAACACAGCTGCTAGGTGTGAGAGTTGGTATTGTGGGATATATTTAATGTAGTTTTATGCAAAAGGAAGAATGTTATTTTTTTTGAACAACAAAAGTCTTAGGATAAAGAAAAAATGATTTGGAGCATTTAATAAAAAAAATCCTGATTAGAGAAAATTGGTCATATCTTTAAAAACATTATTTCACAAGTCGTTTTTGAAAATGAAGAAAATCAAATAATGTTATATAATTTATTTAACGAAAGTTTCAGAATAAAGAATTAATCATTTTAATCATTTAAACAAAAAACTATATAACGTTCTTAGGTTTTCTAAATTTAATGTAGATTTATGCAAAAGGAACTGAAACTTCTTTATAAAAATCAAAACGTTTCCAATTTTTATGAATTTTGTTTTTACCATACAAATTTCCATTTTGCCAGCATATTTTAATGAGTGCATAATATGCACACAATTTCCAATTTGAAAATTGAAACTATGTGATTGACATGAAATTTGATCCAGAGGTATTAATATTTACGAAGCCCTCCAAATGAGAGCAGGTTCCCTTTAGCTGAAGCAAAGTAAAAGAGATTGTAAAACGGACACAATGAATCGGAATATAAACAACTGACAGAATCATTCGCTATTTGGGCATTTCTTATTTTTAATAATTGCATATCAACATTCAATATTAAATTGGAATATATATATATATATATCTGACTTGGTAATAGATATAAAAATGTCTCAATCTATGTAATAAAATGATATCAATTTTCCTGCCTAAATCAAGTCACCATCTATAATATAAATCTCTCGTCTGTTTATGTATGTATGTTTGTCTAGCAAAAACTTTCGACAGAGGCAACAAATTTTCACGAGATCAATATCATTTTGAAGCTCGACCCTTCGGACGACAAATATCGAAAAATTGACCAGAAACATTAATTCCTTCACTCTCAACTGGGCACTTTTCTACAGGGGGGGGGTCACTTTTTGCGCCTATATTTTCGAAAGTCATTGCCTCTTTTCGATTGGCTTAGCTTAATTTGAACCCACGTCACTTCCAGTTTGACGATGGGCACAGCAGCTAACGCGTCCCTTTTTTTTCACTTTCTTTTCCTCCTTTGGTATGGGTTTGAACCTGCTTGCCTACTACAATTTTTTTTTTTTGCGCTTGCAATTTCCCATTTTTTTTTTTTTTTGCTAAAACAACACTCTTACACACCACCACCACTTCTTTTCCGCCTTTGCGTCACGGGTTTGAATCTGCCTGCGTACTACAACTTTTTTGTTTTTGTTCAACAAACACCTACAAACACCTGGCCAATGCTGGAAACTCAGGCTAGTAAGACTATAAATACTGGCACATGAAATTCCAAAGCGATCACGATTCCTGCGAATAACTGATTTTTTTTTTTTTTTTTTTTCTTTGACTTGGGATTCACCCCTTATCAAGGCCTGAATGCCACTTCAAGATAACGGTAAATGAATATAAGGTAGTTTAGTTTAGTAATCGTTCATGGTGTAAATTAGGTAGAATTTCATTATTTATATGGACGCCTCAACAAGAACTTGTTTATATTGGACTTGAAGGCTACCATGTTGTATTCAACCGAGAAACCGGCCAGCGGAACATTGCTCCACAGACGATTGATAATAATAGCTTTTTTATATTTGCAACAACATTAGAGCATCAAAAAGTCATACATGAAAAATCAAATATTTCTGATTTACATTAAATTTAATCCAAAGGCATTAGATATTAAGATTCCTTAAATTTCAATTTCTTCTTTATCCCCCCTCTCCCTTTGCTAAGTTCAAACCCCAACTTTTAGACATGTTCCTAAAATAAAAATGATTAAACAGATTAAATGTCTGAGTGATGTATCGTTAATGTTATAGTTATTCTGGGATTAATGCAAATGAAGTATCTTGGTAAGAACATCAACCTGTATTTCACTTTAGAGGATTTGAAAAAAGATAAAATAAAATATGAGCAACTTCATATGGGTTTTAACACTTTACGCTTCAAAATTAGTTAAAGTTTGTTTTTTTTGTTTAAAAAAAAAGTTGAGTTCAATATTCTTTAATGATTATGAGAGAGAAATTGAAAAATTCAAACTACTTTTCAGATTTTTGTACGATTTGTCAGCTGGTTTTACACTTCTCATGTGACATTTTTTACGTCAGAAGATTGTCTGGAAAAAAAAATTTTTTCAAAAGATGCCAGTCACACTCTAGAAAGGCTGTGAAGTTATTTTCTTAAAGATTTCAACTTTTCCACATTTATGACAGTTATTTCTTATTGCCGAATGAATATACCATTTTTGTAATCAAATTTTGCCATTGTTGTTCTCATCATTATTACTTCTTTAATTTTTTGGGGTTTGTATTATTGTACACATAGATTCGAAAAGGTTGTCAAAAAAACAAATATATAACAAATAAATGTTATCAAAGGCAAGATAAGTTACTTTTCTACCAAACTGGATATATTTTTTGTGTTTTTATTCAATGTAACATGTTTATTCAGCTCGAAAACCATATAGTGTTTACCGATGTATTGGAACATTCAAGATGGCGTCTTATTCTCTCTTTAACACGGTAAGTGTGGGAAAAGATGTTATAAATAAAAAAACGGATAAAATACTGTTAAAAACTCGCTCAATATATGTTACCATGACATAGGTTGACATATATTCAGCGGGTTTTTAATAGTATTTTGTATAGTTTTTTATTTATAGCACCTTTTTCCATACTTACGGTGTTAAAGAGGGTGTGAGACGCCATCTTGAATTTTCGAATACATCGGTAAACACTGTATGTTTTTCGAGCTGAATAAATATGTTACATTGAATAAAAACACAAAAAATATATCCAGTTTGGTAGAAAAGTAACTTATCTTGCCTTTGATAACATTTATTTGTTATATATTTGTTTTTTGACAACCTTTTCGAATCTATATGTACAGTAATACAAACCCATTTTTTTTTTCCCCCCAACCCAAACAAGGTACAGTGCCACCAAGTCATAAGGGACTACTATTTGGAACCAAATTTGTAGGGACACTATGTAGGGAGTTGGGCAGCAAGATGTCTGTTTACATTACACTTGAACTTCTGCATATCTTTTTTTTTTTACAAGGTGGTCACCACTTATCAAGGCCCGGAAGCCACTCGGAGATAAGGGTCATTGTGTGTACAGTATGTTAGTGTTGAGAGTTGATAAAGTGTCTTACTTAAGGAGGCGGGGGTGGTTCATCATGAATTTGTTTATGTTGGACTTGAAGACATCCAGGTTGTAGTCAGGTGGGAAACAGGCAGACAGAACAGAGTTCCACAGGTGTGCACTTCTAAGAAAGAAGCTTTGTTCATGGAATCTACGTTTTGGTTTTGGCACAGATAAAGAGTGGGGAACATTTTTGACAGTGGTTTCAGCTAGACGGGTGCCCCTCGTGAAAGATTGGCGAGGGGGAACCAGAGATTGGAGCTCAGACGAGCACTTGCCATGGAAGTAACGATAAAACAAAGACAGGCTCGCAACGTCTCTCCTGTGGGAGAGAGGTTGCAGGGAAGAGAAAAGGGCAACCCCACTAAGCCTATTTTGCACTCTGTCAAGGCAGGATAGGCTGTTTTTAGCAGCTCCTGTCCAATCAGGAAAGCAGGGACTTACAGAGTCTAACTGTTCAAGGGAAGAAGCTATTTGAGTAAAAGGCTATCCATCATCTAGGGATCTCTATAGTGTGGGGGTGGGATTTTGCTGTTTGTTGGGTTTGTCAGAGGCATTTATGTCAAGGGGGCACCAGTGCTTTGAGTTTGTCCGAGCACTTTCCATTAAAATACTTGTAAAGTAGACATAAAGATGCCACATTTCACGATTGGCTGACAGTGTGGGACCGATTAGAATGGTGACTTTTATTTTAACCCTGTCTGAGAGCGACACTAATGGCAAATGCACCAGTCCAGATGTAACAACAATACTCCATACATGGGAAGAGAGTGGCTTTGTAGAAAGACAAAGATACTCTCAGGTGTAAGTTACCTTCTAGCATGAGAGAGAGAACCCATCTTGTTCATGTTACGGGAGTACCATCACAGCTATAACTAAACAAAAATAAATAAATCCGACTCGACTTTTTTTTCTATTTAAAAAAAAAAATAAGGCAATTATTACCATTACTTTCCAAACAATACCTGCTTCTTTTTTTTTACTGTTGATTTCATTTGCCATGAGATTAACAAACTCCAACATCTCAACACCAGCTTAAAAGTCTCTCAGAGTCACACAGCCATCTTGCCTGGCGTACATTTTTCTTCTTACATCAGCAGAAAACCATCATCTGCTTCATTAACTTTGCTGCTGCTTTTGACCGTTGATCGTGGAGCCCTTTATGAGGTTATGAATGCCTACGGCTAGATAGGTTCCAGATGCCATATCATGCCCTATGTTCATGCATGTGAGTTCATAGTCTTCATCTCCATTGTTTCAGACACTGACGAGAACGACATTCTTCGAGTGTAATGGATGCAGCCTGGTTCCAGCGAGCCTAATCTCAAGACGAGTCACCATCCATCTTCACAGTCATCAGCTGCATCATAGAAGGAAGGTGAATGACATATCATCTAACGGCATCCCACAAAAACTGCTCAACTTTATTAGGACCTGCTATCACTCCACCCGCACAAAAGGAATGCGTATATTGTCAGGAATGTTTTTTTTTTTATATCCATCCTGGTGTTCATCAAGGCTGTGTTCTTTCGCCCACACTCTTCAATTATACCATCAATTGGATCACATCCAAGGCCTTGGCCAATTTTTCCGGCATAATAGCGGGTCATGGTTTCCAATTTTCAGACCTCAACTATGCTGATGATATCGCCATTCTGGGTGAAAGCTTCGCTAACATACAATCAGCCATAAACAAGATGCAATTTTACGCATCAGCAATCCGCATGAAGATTAACGCCAATAAGACTAAGCTCCTGACTGCTGGTTTCTCTCCAACTGAAACGACAGAGAAACTGTCAAAGAGGTCAACCGATTCAAATTAGATCCATCATCACTGCAACAGGCCAAGGGGAAGAAAATATCCACAACCACATAAGCAATGATAGTCTCGCCTTCTGTCAACTGCGATCACGGCTCTGGTTCTGGAAGAAGATAAGGCTCAATACAAAGATCAGGATCTACCAGGCCTCAGTCTACACTATTCTGCTTTATGGTTGCAAAACCTGGTCTATGCATGCAAGTGATCATCGCAAGCTGGAGGTATTCGACCATCATTACCTACACAGCCTCCTATGTGTCCACTAGCAACAATTTATCTCTAACAACATGGTCCAGGCATGTTACAAGATACGCTCCATTCAACAATTCCTCCTTGTCAGACGGCTTCGTTGGTTCGGCTATGCACTTTGTTGAAACCCAGGTGACCTCATTCATGAAACCATTGACCTAACACAACCACCAGACTGGAAGAAACACTGTGGTGGCCAACTCAAAACCTGGCTCAGGACGGTTAAACAGGATGCTGAAATGATCCAATGGAACCACGAATGGCTTACGTTTGTAGCAGAAACATCCTCGGACCGCCACGCCTGATTGGCCGTTATACTAGATGCGGTGAACTTGTTGGATGGAGCCGGTTCAACCGATCCAGGGTGAATGCCATAACAAGTAACAAAAGTATCTTGAAAACAAGCCAGAGCAGATAACCCCACAATAATTCAAACTGTAGAGATCAATTTTGTAATTCTAGCAATCTCACAATCACTTAAAATCATAAATTTTGATTTTCTAAGTTAAAAAAAATACTTAATTTACATGATTTTTTTTTTACCAAGAACCCAAGTTTGCCTAGCTGGGTAAATTTGGGTCCTTGTATCGGAAAAATATCCAGTAAAGAAAACGTTTAGTAAATCGCTATTTTTTTGCTTTTCCATACACCAAACATGGATATAAATATCAGTAAAACATCCGCTGGGTCATAAGCTTCATTCTGGTACCTTACTTGCCTGGGTGGGTTGCCTATATGCCGAGATAAACCACGTCTCTCTCATACACACACTAAGAAAATTTATAATAAGATATAACATCTTCCTTCCATGACAGGTATGTACATTATAAAGATTTTTCTCTATTTTTTTTATGTTTTTTTTAAGTGCAATTCAAAATAAGCCCTAAATCTATGTGTGTAATCGGAATATTTCATATTCAAAAATTACGGAAATCAATCAAGTAGTTTCATTTTTAAAAAAATTTTTTTTAAATCAAAAAAAAAAAAAAAGAAAAATCAAAATTTATGATTTTTAGCGATTTTACTAAAGTTGTATTGAACATAAGGCTGATTTTTCACCACAACACTTCAATTTAAGTTGTCCTGCCTTGTTTTTTTTTATTGGATTAAAACATGGCCAACAGAAATATTTGATTTTTTTTAATAAAAATAAAAAACTGGCAACACAGACTTTCGTAGGTTGATTTATTTTATGTATTGTGAAATACAAAAACAAGCATACGCATTACAAAATACGAAACAACTAACTCTAACAATCACGAGTCACCTCAAAACCTTTTATTCAAATTCTCATTAAATACAAAAGATTTCAGTAAAAAATTGTTTGAAAAAGAGAAGACGCAAAAAAAAAAAAAAAGTTTTTTTGCGTAAAAAAATATTATTTCGTTCCTATCTCCACATTTCACAATTTTAAATGACTTCATGACGTCAGCATCAGTTAGCCATGTTGGCAAATCTAATTTATAAAGTTCACAATGTCTGTGTCTCAATATTTTCAAATTATCTCTTCCAAAACTAAAAGTCGCAGACGAGCAGTAGGGGCCTTAAATGATTGGATATTTTGTAGATTGTTCTTTTATGCGTCTTTAACCAGTTAAGATAGATATTAAGGGGTCAAAATTGAAAAAAATCGTTATACATTTTGTACATTCATCTAAGTTTATTTTTAATGCATGGCAACATTACCAGCTTTGAATGATAGTTTTGCTTTTGCTTTCGATTCTAGCTGATGGCACCCCAAAATTTTTTTTTTTTACTTTTGAAATCATGACTAATATATACGGAATCTGAACAAATTAAGTTATCATATTTAAGCGTATTTTACGATTGATTTTAAGTCAAAATTTAAATACTTGTAGGAAGTGCTCAGTTTCTAATACAACATTCTAGTAAACTGATCCCCCATTTTTAAACCACTCAACACTTGTAAACCAAATTCTGCAAATTTCGCGTTTTTAAAGTAGTTTGACCATTTTTTTTTTTTTTAACTTCGCTTTCTCAAATTATTACAATTGTTTGCAATGTTTGGGGACAGCAATTTCTTCTCCTGACAATATGAAATTGTCTGCATCGATGTTTTCATTTCTTTTTCTAACATGTATAGATTTATTTTTTTGCCTGTCAATTTCTGTTTGACGAGTTTGAAAACATATTTGTTTGTCAGCTTTTTTTTTTTTTTGGTTTAGTCGCTTTTTTCCAATTCGAATGTCGTCTGCTTCCATTTAGATTTTTATTCATTTATTTTTTTTATTACATTTTCACCCCAAACAAGGCAAATTGCCACTTTGGTGTAGGGGGCTACTATCAGGGGCAGCAACTACTGGGGCACTATGTTGGGATTTGGGCAGCAAGATGTCGGTTCATGTTACAATTGAACTTCTGCATGTCAGTACAGTTAAGAAAGCAGGGACCTGGAATGGAATTCCAGAGTATAGGGGTTCTGTGGAAGAAACTACTGGAGTAGAAAGATCTTTTACATCTAGGGAGTGTGAGTGGGATTTAGCTGCCTGTCGGGTTTGTCGAGGGTGTCTACGTCGTGGAGGCACAAGTGTCTGCAGTTCGTCAGAGCATTCACCATTAAAATACTTGTAGAACAGGCAGAGGGATGCTACGTTTCGTCGATGGTACTGCATGAGTACCGAAAAAAAAAATTAAATAAAAAAAGTCGAGTTAGCGTTTCAACATTTGAACAACGCTCTGCTGATATCAATAATTGCCCGTCTCATCGATCCATGTTTGACGGGAATTCACGAGAATTCGGGTCAAATTATGCAAGAGTACCCAAATAAATGTTATCAAAGGAAAGATAAGCTATTTTTCTACCTAACGGGATATGTTTTTAGCATTTTTTATTTAGTGTAACATGTTTATTCAGCTCGAAAAAAAATACAGTGTTTACCGATGTGTTGGAAAGTTAAAAATGGCGTGAGACTCTGCTTGACACGGTAAGTTTGAGAAAAGGAGTTAAAAATAAAAAAAGTAAACAAAATACTGTTAAAACCCTACCGAATATATGTCAGTCTATGTCACGGTAACATATATTGAGCGAGTTTCTAACAGTATTTTGTTATATATTTGTTTTTTGACAACTTTTTCGAATCTATGTGTACAGTACGTAATACAAACCCGTTGATTTTAACTCCAAAACGTTCGCCATTGTTATTAAAAAATAAAAATAAAATTTGTCACCTATACAACTTTAAAAATCGCATTATGTTGTTTGCCGTTGGTTTGAATTATTATTCTTTGTTTACGCAAATAAATAATTTATTTTATATTATTACCTCCGCAAGCATCACCAACAAAAAGCAACGTAATACGTACCTAACGCCGCTGGATGTTCCTTTATATCTTTTGTTGTTCACTAAAAAAAAAAATCAAATAGATTATTTAAGTTTTAAATCAAGACAAAATCAAATTTCGGTTGAATGTTATAAATTATTTCTTGTTGAAAATTGTCGAAATTGGATAGAAATAAATATCGCTTCATGTTCAAACAATGACAATATCGAAACAGGATAGCAGATGGCTGAGTTTTAAGAATAAAATGGAGCTCTATTTGCGTTTAAATATAATCCAAACAGAAGGAAAAAAATAAATCATCAACAATTAAATATATGCATATATTTTTTGAATAATAAAAAATTTAACGAATAAAATTTAAATATGTAGAACGAAATAAACTTACGTCGAGAAAATCTCCTTTAAAAATATATTCCAAAAGTTGACTTTTGGAATCAGTAAAGCTATGTGAGTAATCAACAAGCGCAGTTTCGAACTCTGCAAAATTAAAAGAAAAAAATTCTGAAATGAATTTTCTTTGTAATTAATTTTTAAAAAATAATGAAATATTTTATTGAATGAAAAACGGTTGAAGTGTTTTAATAAATAAATATCTAAATGTATTTTAATTGTAATCATTTTATACGAAACTTTAATAATAAAACAAACCGGAAGTACGTATTTAGGATTTCGATCTATGACCGGAAACCCCTTTCGTTTAAAAAAAAAAAAAAAAAAGGAAAGAATACTCTTTCTCTTATTTATATTAATATTTACAATGCCTCCCCACGGGACAGAGTTAGACACCAGGGTCGTTTTTTAACGTTTTTTAACGTTTATATTGCGTTCGAATTCTTTGGAAATTGATAAGGAGCTGATTAACCAAAATATTAATATATATTCCAAGGATGTGTCTCATATCAATAGCAATAGCACTTATTTTTAATCAAATTCTCTCAAACTATTTTTATACTGACATGCGGGGGAGACTGGGAGAATTTGGATATGATTGGGATTTGAGTTTTAAAGGTGCGACAAAGTTATAAAAAAAAAAAAATATATAACAAATAAATGTTACCAAAGATAAGATAAGTTAATTTTCTACCTAACTGGATAAGTTTTTAGTGTTTCAATTCAATGCAAAATATTTATTCGGTTCGAAAAACGAGCAATGTTGAACGCTGCCGGAGAACAAAAAAAGCTGGCCGCAAGGTCTTTGAAGACTCGATAATCACTTCAAAATAAAAAATAAAATAAAAAGGTGGTAGAAACCCACCCAATTAATGTTACCGTGATATTTATTGGGTGAGTTTCTACCACTATTTTGTTTTATTTCTTATTTTGGGCTGTTCTTCTCTCCTTCTCCTAGCCTTTTCATATTGTCTTCTTTTCTCCTCAAAGTCCATGGAAACCTTTGCATGCCAGGCTCCTCCATTTTGTCTGATCCCCGGCAGCCTGTTCCTATGAGGAAGGGTCAATGTTAGTCATTGCCAGGGTGCACTTTAACTGGTCTTTATAGCACCGTTTAGGTGCTCCTTGTGGTTGTCTACCATTACCGAGCTCGCCATAAAGTATTTTTTTCGGCAGCCTGGAAGGATCCATTCTACTGATGTGGCCTGCCCAACAGAAGTGATGGTGAATGATGGTTACCTCAATGCTGCTCATTTTAGTCCTGTCCAGTACTTCCAAGTTAGTAGTGTGGCTTTCCCTGGTGATATGTAAAATTTGCCTCAGCTTATGTTGCTGGAAGCGTTCCAGGTTTTTTTAATCGCTTCTGTACAATGTCACTGTTTCATAAAGAAGAGTGGAGAGTACTACTGCCTTAAAGACCATGATTTTAGTGGCCAATTTCAGTGAGTGGTTGTTAAATATGCAGCTGTTGAGGCAACCAAAGACGGAGTTGACTGCCCTGATTCTGTTTTTCACATCTTTCGTACATGTGGGAGTAGATGTTATGATGCTTCCTAGGTAAGGAAACTAGTCAACTTCCTGTAGTGATTGGCCATTTATGATAGTGTTGGTATTAGGTAGCAGGATTCCAGGTGGGTGTTAGACTAGTATTTTGGTCTTTCCTGTATTGACCTGAATCCCAAAACGTTCGTAGGCTGCATTGTATGCATCTGCTAGTGACTGAACGTCCTGTGGAGTCTGATCTGGGGTGGCATTGTCATCAGCATACTGCAGCTCTCGCACTAAGAATGTGGAGGTCTTAGTTCTAGCACGGACTCGTGCTAGTTTGAAAATTCCCCCATCCATGCAAAAACAGAGATTGATTGATGGCATGTCTGGTGGCATGTCTCATTTAGCATTGTTACCGTGTAGAGTGAGAAACACATTGGAGCCAGGACACAACCTTGTTTCAGCCCACTATTGATGTCAGGATACTTTGTCAAAGAGGCGGTCAAGGAGGATGCGGGCGAATATTTTGCTTGCGATGCTTAGGAGTGATATACCCCGGTAGTTGTTACAGTTCTCCTAATCTCCTTTTTTGAATATTGTTATGATTGTTGCATCACAGAAATCAATAGGCAGGGTCTTCATCTCCCATATTTTCAGTATGAGGTGCATGAGACCGTTCCTCAGCTCTGGGCCACCAAGTGTGAATAGCTCCAGTGGAATGTTGTCAGGTCCAGAGGTTTTGCCAGATCTCATGCGTTTTAGGGCTTTGTTAAAATCCTGGATGGAAGGTGGCAACGCCATCAAGTGTCGGACAGAGTATTGCGGGGTCACTTGCAGGAGGTTGTTTGGGGTAAGAGCCTGGTCGCTGAGAAGTTCCTCAAAGTGGGACCTCCATCTTAGTAGAATTGCATCAGTGTCTGTGATAGTCATGGTCCCATTCAGATCTTTTAAACCACCCACTGGTGACCGAATGGGGCCGAAAATTTCTTTTGTTGCTGCATAGAAATTTCACAGGTCTCGTTAGTGAGCATACCTTTGCATTTCCTCAGCTTTCCTTTGCCACCAGGTGTTCTCGTCTTCTCGGATTCTTTTTTGCCACTCAGCTACAGCTTGTTTGTGAGCACGTTTATTGACAGCTGTAGACAGGTTCTTCATGGTCAGACGTGTTCGATGTTTGGCCTCAATAAGACGAGTTATGATGTCATTCTCCTCAAGCTACTCCTGACTTTTCTTGCTTGCGTAGCCAATGGTTTCCTCCGCAGCACAGGTCATGGTCTCTTTAAGGGTAGTCCAGTGGTGCTCTATGGTGGCCTGGACCACAGATTCTGCAAGGTGGCATTCACAAGCTTCCTTGAAATTTTTGCCAACTGTGGATCGCGCAGCTTGTTGCAATCATAGCGTTGGTGTGGTACGTTCTTGGGTATCTTTCTAGGTGGTCGAGGGGTAGTCACCATCAGTTTGGAGATCAGTAGCCTGTGATCTGTCCAGCAGTCGTATGGTTCGGGTGATGCAAACATCTTTTCTGGCTCTGGTTAGAATATAGTGGGGATGTCTCCATGTTGTCTTTTGTTTGTTCGGGAGTCTAAAGATGGTGTTGGTCACAACAAGTTGGTATTCCGCATACAAACCAAGTAGGAACTGTCCATTGGCATTACAGTTTCCGATGCCATGGTGGCCAATGATCCCCTCCCATAGGCGGTTTTTTATCTATCTATCTATATATCTATCTATCTATATATCTATCTATATATATATCTATCTATCTATATATATGTATATATATATATATACATGTGTGTATGTACTAATAAATAATGATCCCCTCCCATAGGCGGTTTTTATATATATATATATATATATATATACTAGAATTTCAACACGGCATTGCCCAGGTGTTTGGATGTGTATGTTGAGCAAAAAAAAAAAAAGTGGAAGTAGGAAGGCAGGCTTGAACACGTACCACGAAGGAAGAAAAGAACGGGAAAAAAACCCTGATTCTATCCAATTTACACCATTGATGATGATTACACTACCACCTTACATTTATTAACTCTTATCCTTGAGTGGCTTTTGGTGACATTTAAGTAAAAAGAAAATTATTCTGCCATAAATACATGAAGAAAATGTAGAGGAACTGAAGAAAGTTGATTGATGAAGATTCTGGAAGAGTGGAGAGCAGGAAATGTTATATTTGGGCAGTAGCAGAGACTGGATAGATAGGAATGGGGGATGCTGATTAACTGGAAATACTGGAGATGTGAAAACTAGATGCTAAATAGCATGGAATGATGTCACAAGGAGATTGGCATAGATGTACCTGAGGTGTAATGAGATGTCTCTGCAGAGACATCGGGTTAGGGTTCGATTGACAGAAACAGTGGTTGTGGAAATGGAAATGACGAAGCTGGATCCTGAATATTGTGGAATGGCGTCATACAAAGACTGGGGTTTGATGAGATGCTTCAGGTAGGTCAAGTTCACAGAGCATGGTCAAGGGCTAGATTTACAGAAACAGATGTTGCAGGCAAGGCTGTATCCTGGAGCTGGGTATCGCCAATCACTGAAATAGAGAGCCGGACATTGACAGGCAATGGAATAGGATGCCAGATACTGCAAAGCATTGAAACAAAGAATAGGTGTCAATAGATACTGGAACAGAGAGCCAAAGGCTGTAGGTAGGAATCGCTGAAAGTTGTTGAAGTTGCATCCCTGTGTAGCAGATTGTGTATGGAGGCTACATGCAAATATCAAGCCCTGAGCAAAATAATGTCATGTAAGGAAAATAATAAGACTATAATAAGGAGAGATCACGTTACAGACATGGATGATGACACGCTATAACGAGAAGTCACGTGTGGCATGAGAATGAGGAAATAAATGTCGTTGTTACAAAAAGAAAGGAGTTGAGTTATTATTTGTCCAAACGTGTGTAAGAGTGTGTACTACAGTAAAGAAGATTATTTGAAAGTTGTAAAGACCTTTTTTCAAAAAAGTGTTAATAACTGAAATTAAAGAAGAAAAAAAAGGTTACCACAAAAGAGTGCAGTCGCAAAGAAAGGAGACAAGAATGGACCAAGCCAAGACAGAAACTTTGAGGAAGCAGCAAAGAACTAACCAAACTGAGAGGTAAAACTTTTTAAAAAAAAATAAAAAGAATTGTAAGCAGTTTTGTTTTTTTGCTCTCTTTTTTTACTTTCAATTTTTTCTCTCATTTTATTAATATAAAATATATAAAACATGTTTTGTGGGAATCTTATGTCAATGTGAATATTATCTTTAATGTTAGACAAAAGTTCTAGCATTATGACTGGGTTATTTAATATAATTGGGGGACAAAGTTTCATGCTCAGTTAACGAAGCAAATAGCTTATTAAGTTTTAAGTAAAAAGTGTACGAGCCTTTTTCAAGCCTCACACAAAAACACACATTCACATTTCAAGCTATATTGCTTGTCACATACATACGCGCACACAAACATACGCGCCCACGTCCACACACGTACACATATTCACATTCGCGTACATACACTCACATTCACGTGTATATACACACGCTAACGCACACATATGTACTCACACACGTGCACACGAACGCACACATGGACGACGTCACATCCGTTTTCTAAGGAAATATACACATGCGCAAAAGACCACTGGAAACGTGTATAAAAGAGAGAGTAACAACCGGCTCTTCCTTTCCGGCCCAGCTTCCGTGCTGGTCGGTCGGTTTTCGGACCGCCCGCGTGCGTCACGCCCACTTACTACTATGTATGGGGCACAAGCTAACAGACCGTATGTACACATTCACACTCTTTCTCTCTCTATCTACTATTGGTGCCTGAGAACACTTTCGCATAGCTGACTACTAACTGATGACAACTCTAATATCCTCTTCTTTGTCTACACGCTGGATTCTCATTTCCACTACAACACTCATTTCTCTTCCCACGCGCGAACAAACGATAGTGACCCGAACTTGAGATGAACACACATTTCCTATTCTTTCTACAACACCAGCCCCGCAACGAACATTGGTTACACTCGTGCGGACATGAACACATGTTATAACTAAAACGTTCATTCTTTCAACAGCAAATAAACGACGTTTATCTTATCCATCAATTGAGTCTTTGTTTCCTTCAATTCCATTCGTTTCATTATTTTCTTGTGGCGAGCTAGGGTATTATGCCCTGGTCCACTACAAAAGTTAGAATTAAACAAGTAGAAATGAACACATTTTATTCTTGTAAATTAGTATTCGAGTTGTTCAAGAACCGACTCTCAGCTGAGAATACTAAATGTCTCCAGTTTTTTATTTTTTTTATTTTACAGTTACTTTGGTTTAAAAAGAAAGCCACATCAAATATTTAAAAAAAATCAAGTTCTTACAATGGGCTCTGCTGAGTAGCTTATAAATATATTTTTTACTTGTAAGTTTTTAAACCATGTCTGGCGCTTTTATTTTACGGTAGTTTGTTACTTAGATATTTATAAATCTAATGCCAAACATAGAATAAGCATATTTAAAGTCGTTTTTATTTTTAAAATTAATGGCAAGTGAAATTGCTTGGCAGTCAAGTAAGATGCAATGCTAATTATCCACTGATATTAAAACTAGTGCTATTTATGGGGAAAAAAGACACCATTTTTTTTTTTTAACGGGGTAGTCACCACATATGCCAGTGTCTGCACACAACAGCTAAGAGAGTGGAGGAGGAAAGGCTCCAATGTATCATTACTTGACCTTCAAAGGGCATATCTACACGTGCGTATGCATAAATCCTTGTGGCCGTACCAGACTGTGATCTTCGAAGGAAAGAGGTACTGGCTAACGTGCATGTTTTTTGGGCTCAATGTAGCACCATCCGTCATGCGACCTATTGTTGAAGCTACACTCTCGAGAAAGAACAATATCCAGTAGGCAACATTGATGTACATTGACAAGGATGTGGTTTCCGCAACCAAAGTGGGACAACATTTGGCTGATTTTGGATTACTGATCAAGAAACCAGAGTGGCTGCAGAACGGTGCAAGAGTGCTTGGCCTATCAGTTCGGGAAAAGGGCAGCAGTCTGGTATGGGAACGAGAAAATGAAGCCCCCAGCATACTTACCTGATGAAGTGTGTTCTCATTATTTTGTGGAAAGTTAGTTGGGCACTTTTCAGTGGTTAAGTGGCTCAGGGTGACTGCAGAATAGTGGATGTGACAAAAGCAGAATTGTTTCTGCAGAATTGACAAAACAGGATTCACAAAAGAACCGTTCTCATTCAACCCCGCAATCCATCCAGTACAAAGAATAGAGAGATATGCAAATTGTGGTACTATGGCCTCGGTATTTATAAAAAGGGTTAGGGGTAGGAAGGATGCCTTAGAGGTCACAACAAAGAATACATGAAATGAACAACGTTGGAATTGTGTAGATTCTGACTCCATATAATTAAAGACAGACGAATATTGAAGTTTGAGAACCGATTTTATTTACTACTAAGAGTTTGTATTAGAAGAGGCAAAGTGTTCGTAGGATGGAATGTGATTTAATGAAGAATGGATTGTCCGATGGAGATATTTGACAGTTTGTATTACGGTGAAATGTTTGTAGAATGTTTGTAGGTATGTACGATTTAACAAGGAATGAATGTTCGTAAAACGTTTGTAGGTATGTATGAATTGACAAGGAATGAAGGTTCGTAAAATGTTTGTAGGTATGTATGAATTGACAAGGAATGAATGTTCGTAAAATGTTTGTAGGTATGTATGAATTGACAAGGAATGAAGGTTCGTAAAATGTTTGTAGGTATGTATGAATTGACAAGGAATGAATGTTCGTAAACGTAACTTATCTTTTGGACGATGGATGTGGTAGGGGTCGACTGGTCATCCTGCTGTCGGTGATGCGTGTCCTGGCTTGTAACTGGAAAGTGGGTGACTTCTTTCATCAACAGCTAGCAGCGCGGCATCTTCGTCTTCTTTTTCCTCCTCCTCTTCTGGTTCCCTAAAAGCCCTCGTTTTATAGTGGCGAACTGGCTCCCAGTGACTGTGATATTTGAGGTGTTTATTTTAGGCACGGAGCTCCACCATTGGTCGATAATTATTTTGTGGTTATCTTATTTTTTTTTCTTCCCAAGCAGAAGCGATGCATGGAGCCATGTGCAAAAGACGATTTTTCATTTTGTCTCTCATGGTGGATGCATTAACATCCGGTTTGCTGTTAATTCTCATCATGTTCCCACAGTACCATGGGATCAAAAGTGACTGCATATAAGGACGGAGTTTTTTTTTTGCAAGAGCGACGACAGAACATAATCTTGTTGATGCAATTGAATGCAATGGTGATTTTTGAAGATGAGCAAGGAAAATTTCTAACCCATTTTTTTTTTTGTCTTCAAGCTATTCTGGCACTATCAGTATGGCATTAAGACAGTTCAATATTCCGCTGATCCCCAAATTCAATGGCGCGGCGATGGATACTCCAATAATGGAATAGTTGAAGAACCTGGAGTTGATGTGTGAACTATGCGAAATGACTAAGGTAGAATGAGTCCTGCCATAGAGATTGATTCAAGAAATGTATCGGCAGCTCTCGTCGGAAGTACAGCGGAACGACATCTGAAGAGAAAGTACTTTTAGTTCTGAGTTTTCATCTGTGTGATGATCAGAATACCCGTGGGGGGGGGATGTAGCGGAACTGAACGCAACAATCCATTTGTTCGGCAGAGTTGACAAAATAGGATTCACAAAAGAATCGTTTTCATTCTAACCCAGAATCCATCGAGTACAAAGAAAAGAGAGATACTGTGGTATTGTCTGGATTAAAAGTGATTGCATATAAGGACAGATATGTTTTTTTTTTCTTTTTTGCAAGAGTGATAGAACGTAATCTCATTGACGCGATCGAACATAATTGTGATTTTGTAAGAAGAAGAAGAAGAAGAAGAGGAAGAAGAAGAAGAAGAAGAATATGACTGTTGACTGCATGGGCGACAAAAGATGAGCGAGGAAAAGTTCTGACCCTTTATTTTTGTCTTCAAAGGAAATGATAAATGATAAATAAATAAACTACCCAGGCAATGCCGGGTTGGGACAGCTAGTTTTATATAAGAAGAAAATTGAGGGTGCCTATTCATTTTCCTCTCTACATAATGAAATCAATATAACTTGAAGAAAAATTGATATCGAACTACCGCTATTATTATGGAATTAAGCATCATTTATTTAATTTTTATACACAAAAAAGTATAATTGCAGAAATATTTCTTCTTTTTTTTTTAGATTACAAATTTCACATAATTTTTATATATAAGATTCTAATATTTTCCTTGCTTGAATAAACGTGAAACTTTTAACGTGACATAATTTTTATATAATCTGGAAAAATGAATTTATTTTTTTTTTTAAAGCAGGAACATAGAAAAATAATTAAATTAAAAAATGGTAAAACTTATTGGGAGGGGGGTCGGCACTTTAGACAGAGTTATCTCCCCATGGCGTGTCTAAAAATCCAAACATGGCTGCTTCTAGCGCGCTATCATAAAAACGTGTTTACCGCTGTAAAAAAAAATTTTTTTTTTTTTTTTTAACTACTCGATCAAATTAAGTGAATTTTTTTTTTCTGAGAAGTTCAGTTCAAAAGGGATACGTACAATATAATTTTTTTTTTTTTCGATATTTTAATTTTTTTTTTTTTTTTTTAATGTCTTGATTAAACTATACAAGTACCTTTTTTCCTTTTGGAAATGAACTAATACAATCAAAAGTAAAACCAAAAAAAAAAATTATGATAAACCAGCTTTCAAAACTATGCCCCCCCCCCCCGCCATTTTTGTCTGTACCTATTTAAAAAGTATTGGCCGTGTGCGCTCTCCACCATGTGCGGGAGTAAATGATTATTACGTGTATAGGCTTCCGTAGAAAAACAAAAAAAAAAACTAATAAATGTGGTGATTTTTTCCATGATGATGAAACATTGCACTTGAAGTTGAAAATATTTCGCATATGATGACTGAACTTTTCTCGTATATCAACACACGGTTTTCATAAAGTAATGTCAATCTCTGATTTATTTTATTTACTGCACGTCTAATAATCATAATAAACATGTAAGTGTCTGCACCTATAATAATAATATCTCTTGCCAATAATCCACAATTGCATGCGTGTGGATTTAGAACTAATATTATTTTATTTATTTTTTTTTAACACATAAATGTTACGCAATCGCATATAATTGAAAATAAATAGCAGTTGTTAATTTGAATTACTTGAAATTTATTCGATGGAGCTTAAAATCATTTTCTTTTTTTTTTTTTTTTTTCTTTTTTTTATAACGAAAGTTTACGCTAAGTTTATTTTGTGTCTGTTTCATTAACTCGATCCTTTTTGCTAGAATTGGTTTCCTGGCGAAGTATTTCCCTGAAATAAGACGTTAGATTGTCAATATCCATAGTAAAAAGTAAAACCGCAATTTAGCGGCCTGCAAAAAGTGAAGTACTTCTACGGAATTTTTGCGGTTTTTTTTTTTTTTTTTTTACTAGGTACGTGTAAAATGAATGCCGATGCTCAAAATATATAAACCTTTTGACCCTTCCTTTTACTTAATTCACCAAATTTAATTAAATTTTTAGTACTTACTAAATAATGATCACGGAATAGAATGAACCTATTATTTTTATTTGAATCTAAGTGAAAATGCATTATTTTGTTTTGTAAACTTTACGCCACTACAGAACACCGACCACTCTAATTAGGTTTTTAAAGGTATTCGAGGTCGCTGACAACGAATCTGATAATCAAACCCGTCACAAATTTACCGTTTGCATGGTATGAAACCATGGACTCTGGGCGCTTATGGCAACGGATCATCAAATCTAAGGGAGATAACTAACATAGACATCGCAAAAATAAACATATTTTGCAAGATATAATTTGGGGCGCTGAAATAATCAAAACATTGCAAGAATGTTAAATGAAAAAAAAACAAAAATGATTACACGATTACTGTAGCCGGGTACTGTTATAGAAGGGAAATATTGTGCATTTCTCTCCTTATAATAATAACACTTCATTAAATCTCCACACTGACGTACTCGTACTGTACTTGCAATAACCCTTATCCCTGAGTGGCTTCCGGGCCTTGATAAGTGGTGACCACCATGTAAAAAAAAAATAAATAAATAAATAAATAATTACTTAAATAAACACAAGGCCAAACGACATTGCTTTTAACAAAACAATAATAAATGTTTTTGTTTTTTTTAAAAAGCGAGATTGTATCTCAAACTGGAGAGAAAGAAAGAAAGTGTAAATGTCTGTTTGAAGGTGTCGTCTGCCATAAGACTGCAGGCGTCAACAAGTAGCAGTGGCAGGGGTGAGTGAGAGAGGTCTGTATAGGTCGCTTGCTGGCGTCTCTCTGGCGATCGCAGCTGAGATCCCAAAGGGCTAAAAAATAGTCCTTAAGGGGACAGCTCAAATCAATGCACCCTACCAACTGATTGGTCAGTGTGACCGAATCACTTTGGCACCGGGCATTGATCCACTTATAGTAAATAGTTTGTTAACTGCTACATCACCCCCTGCTTAGGCGAAAAGCCAATGAAGAAAAATAAAAAGGTAGCAGTCTTTAGAAAAATACAGAACACAAGGCAACGTAATGTCTGGAAGTTTATGTTGCCGAAGAAATAATATATAAAGGGGTGATGAGAATAGAAAGTTTCAGATAAAATTACTTCTTTTTTTTAAATAAAATAAACGAATTTACTGGGGTTTAAATATACAAAGTTTTGCATAATTTTTTGGGCCAATATACACGGTGGCCACTACGTGTAGTCGTGACATAGTTGTCATTTTCAATATTCACTTCAGGTGTTTGCTGTGTGAATGTAGGTGGGATATGTGTGTTTTTTGTTTTTGAGTCAAGAAAAGTTCTTTTCACTCTGTCAACAGATACTGTTTCGTTTTTTGCCCCTAATATCCAGGGTGATAAGTTTAGAAGTGCGTGATAATATGCACTAAGGACCAGTATAAGGCGGTGTTAGACGGGCTTTCACACAGTCTTTTCTAAGAAATACGTGTGTCCATGAAGAAATGTCTTTGGGGACCAAAGATTTTATGGTCTGTTCCCTAGGTTTCATGGGTGGGAGCTCACTAATGTAAGCTTGCAGTCTGTTTATAAACAGAGCTGGATCTGACAATCCTAGTTCTATCGGGATCAGCAATAGAGGTACTCCATAGACAAGTTCGGCTGGAGTATCCCAGGTCCTCTTTGATAGCTGCACGACAGCCAAGAAGGACAACAGGTATGTATTCGCTCCATCGCTATTGGTCAGGATAAGCATGTAAGGCAGCTTTCAATTGTCGATGGAAGCGTTCTATCATCCCGTTCGAAGCTGGGTGATAGCTTGTTGTTCAAATACGTTTGATCCCTAAAATCCTGGAACAGGTGGGATTCAAACTGTGCTCCATGGTCTGTAGTAATTGTTGTGGGGACTCCATAGCAGGATATCCAGCCCGATATAAGGACTTGCACTGCAGATTTAGCTGAAATGTCCTTTAGGGGAATAGCTTCAGGCCACCGTGTGAAACAGTCTATGCAGGTCAGGAGATAAGTAAATCCCTGGGTGACTGGGCATGGTCCAACCAGATCGATCTGAACATGGCTGAACGGAGCATCTGGGGTGTTGAATGTTCCCAGGGGTGCACGGATATGGTTGTGCACCTTTGACTTCTGACAGGAAACACAGGAACGTGTCCAGGCAGTGATGTCATGCCTCATATCAGGCCAGAAAAATCTAGCTGTAATCAGCTTCACTGTGGCTTTGCGTCCGGGGTGTGCCAGATTGTCTAGTGTGTCAAAAACAGCTCTACGATGAGTCATGGGAACAAACGGTCTAGGTGAATCTGTTGAAGTGTCACATATGATCTGCGTATCCGAAGTAGGCTTGGGCAGATACGCAAATTTGCAAGTTGCGAATTCAGGTGACGACAGATCCAACGTGTCCAGACTTTGCTGGTCTAAGGCCATTTGTTGTAAATCGATATCTGAAGGTGAGGACAGAGAATTAATAGGGAGACAGGATAAGGCGTCTGCTGCAGTGTCCCCCAGAGATATGTTGGATATCGCTGGTAAATTGCAAAACAAAATCCAAGTGATGAGTTTCGTGAGGTAAATATTTGTCCAGCTTAGCACGCAGTGCAAATGTAAGCGGACGGTGATCAGTGTAGATCACAAATTGCCAGACCTTGAGTGAATGCTGAAAGTGTTTCACTGTGAAGTACATAGCCAGGAGTTCGCGGCCAAACGTGCTGTAACTTTGTTCTGCTGCTATCAGCTGCCTCAAAAAATATGCGAGGGGTTGCAGTTGTTGTTGGCGCTGTTGTTGCAACACTGCACCTACAGCTGTGCTCGATGCATTCGCAACCAGTAAAAACTGGTGTGTTGCTAGTTTCTCCTTCACTTCTTTAAAGGCTTTCAGCTGAATATCATTCAATGAAATCTGCTCATTTTTCTTCTTCCTGTTACGTAACAAGTCAGAAAGAGGAGACAAGAGATCCGCAGTGTGGGATAAAGTGTCTGTAGTAATTTAGCAGGCCGAGGAAGTGCCTTAGTTGGTGAAGTGAAGTGGGTGGTTTAAGGTCTTGTAGAGCCTTAACCTTTTCAGGTAAGGGAGATATACCTTCTGGGCTGATGATGTGACCCAGGAAAACTAACTCTGAAGCACCAAAAACACATTTACCAGGGTTAATTCTAACCTGGTATAGTTGAAACTGTTCGAACAGTAGGCGGAGGTGAGTGACATGTTCCTCAGGTGAGGCACTTGCCACTAAAATGTTGTCTATGTAGTTATAGACGAAGTCTAAATAACGCACTACCTCGTCCATGAAGCGTTTCGCAAACCAAAAAGCATAGTTAAAAATTCAGACGCTCCAAACGGAGTTGTTACAACAGCTTTTCTTTTTGAGGCCGCCAGCACTGGTGAAAGCCATTTTAGCTCCAATGTTGGAAAAAAACTCTGTCGACGTTGTAGCGGCATCGGCAGATAAAGTTATGGACTTTACCAAGGGTCCTACCACCGCAGCTATCCCCCAGACTTCGGCTAAAGTCTCTATGCTCTCAGCCAAAGTTAGGGACACAAGTCAAGAAGCCACTTCCTTGGCTATACTTGACGCTCTCGAGCGGCTTACCAGAGAGGTGAGGAAGCTGAGTGTGGCCAGATCACTATCACCCAGACGCCGGTACAAGAGCCGTTCGCCATCCTCACATCACCGCCATCACTCTAGCAAGCCAGGACTATGCTTTTATCATAGTCGTTTTGGCAAGGACGCACAGCGCTGTACAATGCCCTGTTCGTATTTGAACCAGGGAAAAGATCATCTGGAGATCTGAGCACGGCACATTCTCCACAGACCTCCCACAACCGTGTCTATTTTATCACTGACTCCTAATCCCAAGCGCGTTGCTTGGTTGATACAGGAGGAGCTTGCAGCATTTGGCCACTGAAACTCCTCATCGAGAAGCTGTCAGTTTCACCCATCACACTGCAAGCGGTAAATCACTTGTCTATTCTCACGTACGATCAAATTTCTCGTTCCCTTGACTTGGAATTATATAGAGACTTTACGTGGGTTTTTACGATAACTGATAGGAAGGAAATATTGTGCATTTATCTCCTAATAATTACTTAAATAAACACAAGGCCAAACGACATTGTTTTAACAAAACAATAATAAAGGGTTTACTTAAAAAAAGCAAGATTGTATCTCAAACTGGAGAGAAAGAAAGAAAGTGTAAATGTCTGTTTGAAGGTGTCGTCTGCCATCAGACTGAAGTCGTCAAAAAGTAGCAGTGGGAGGGGTGAGTGATATGTATAGGTATAGGTCGCTTGCTGGGGTCTCTCTGGCAATCGCAGCTGAGATCCCAAAGGGCTAAAAATAGTCCTTAAGGGGACAGCTCAAATCAATGCACCCTGCCAACCGATTGGTCAATGTGGCCGAATCACTTTGGCACCGGGCATTGATCTGCTTATAGTAAATAGTTTGTTAACTGCTACACTGTAGCTGAGTTCTGGATGTTGAAGCAGTTTACGAAAAGGAAACAAGTTAGTGAAGTTAATCACAATGAAATAACAATGTTAAGTAACAAAAGAAACTTATTAATTAACTTATTAATTAACTTATTAATTAACTTATTAATTAACGTACACAAAACAAAAACCATCATTTTAATTTTTTTAAAACGAAAATAAAAAATTTAAAACATAAGAAATTTGTTTTTCTTTATTTTAGGTAATTAGTCAGCGTCAGGATGATTAAAACTTTTTTATTCAAGTTTAATTTATTTTATGTATTTATTTATTTATTTTTATTTTGTAGTTGTAAGAAATTAATTCTCACATCCCAATTTCCTCCCAACAGAAGCAAAAGAATCCACAAATACAAAAGCCATATTTTTTCAAACTCAAAATTTATTCACAAGTAACAGCAATGAAAGTTTATTTGGTTCTGGTATTGTCCTTTTGCAAAACGGTGACCCGATTTGCCTCAACACGCCTGGAGCCTTTCATATGAATTCCCATTGTCAGAATGTTAGTTCGTTGTTACTCGGAAGGATCCATGAATCTTTATGGTAAACTCGGCGGGAATGTTGGCGCCTATAATTAGGCATAATGTGAGTCACTTAGGACTCAAGAAGAATAGAGATAAGATCCAATATTTGGAAAATAGACATGAAGGACAGTTCTTGAATGTCATCCTTAATTTGGAAAGATTCAGCAGGATAAGTTGTCTCTGCTTGTAGAGATGTAGTCCCTTGTTCACCAACTGTTTGGTGTACATGAAGGAATTGTCTTAGCTCCCTCCAGTGGGAGCTGCTGGATTTGAGTCTATCCCCATGCCGAGTTCTGTGTAGACTGAAAAAGGAAACATGATAGAAAAAGCACGCCAAGAGAATCACCTGACACATTCAAATTTAAACCAATGACTGCCGTCCACTTATGCATGGGCAGCTGAACAAAAGGAAAAATGGAATTTCTCACATAGTTTCATTTTGCAAAGTATAATTTGGGGTGCATAATAATTAACGTACACAAAACAATTAAGATGAAGATATGTTTAAATGTTAATTAACATTTAAATTTCTGTTTTTAAATATTAAAGAGGATACGTTAAAAATAATTAGCATTGAAAGTTATATGCTTTTCATTAGTTTTTACGATTTACTAAAATAAAGAAAATCGAATTTCTTATTTTTAACTGAAGGTTTTTGGTCTCATGCCAAGAGACACATCCGAAAATTGTTGGGGACGAGAACTGAAATGTTCCACCTTCATCTCATGGAGTTTCTTTGGCGGAAAAGGGAAAAGGGAGAAGTATTTCCCCCGTATAATTATTGCCATCAGGGAGCAATATGTGATATGATTTTCATTTCCATTAATTAACAAGTTTATTTAATTTTTGTCGTTGATTAATTAACATCGTTTCATTCATGTTTTGTTACGTTACTTAATAAGTTTATTTTGTTACTTAACATTGTTAGATTTTAAGTTCGTTGATTAACTTGTTTTCTTTTTGTTGAAATTTCTGAGACTAACTTCAACTTCACCCGGCGCTTGCAGGTATAGTATTTGTGTAATCTTATTTTGTTTCTCTTCTTTTTCTTCTTTTTTTTTTTTTCATTAAACATTCTTACATTGTTCTACTCATTATTTCAGCGTCTCAAATTATATCTTGCAAAATATGCTTATTTTTGCAATGTCTATGCTAGTTATCTCCCTTAGACTTGATGATCCGTTGCCATAAGCGGCGGACTATTTTGCGCCATTTCACTGCGCCTATAGTAGTGTTTTCTTATCACAACACGGAGGAATCTTTAGCAGACATTTGAAATAACAAGAATGTTTTTTAAAAAAAAAAAGAGTGGTTTATTTTGTGTGTGTCTGTGTGTCTGTGCGTGTGTAACATAGTTTTTTATGCTTTTTAATTGATCTAAAAATTAAGTTTTCACGAGCGGTTTACAAAAACGTATTTTTATGATTTTCTTTTTTTTTTTTTGGAGGGGTATTCAATTATAGAACTTGTGTAGTTTAACAGATGCTTCTGCAGTTTAATTAACCATTTTTCCGTAAGTAAAGCGCCGACATTTACCAAGAAAAATACCGTTTAACATTTCACAAAAATTCTGTTTACATAACCCTAACCTTAACCCTAACCTCCCACCCCCCGCCCCTTATTATTTTTATTTTTTTTTAACTTTTCTCCGATGATTACCATAGATTATAAGCTTAGTTATTATATTAGCAGAAAAAAAAATGAAAAAAGAAATTAATGCCTTGATACTTCACGGGGAAGGTGGACCTTGCATAAACCTTTTTATTTAATGGCTGCTCACTGAAATGCACAAAAGGTTTTCGTTAACTTTCTTCATATATATCTCATAGCCTTTTTTTTTAATCACACGCATATTTATATTATTTTTTGAACTTTTTTTATTTCTTTGGTTAAATTTGATTCATACTTTCATTTCATGCTTGATTTTTTAAAATTTTATTTTCATTCTATTCTAATTTATTTTATTACTAGCGGGGTACCCGGCATTGCCCGGGTGTTTGGAGGTGTGTGTTGGTGGGGGAGGGGGTAGATCAAAACAACCCTGTCAAAAAAAAATTGTTGGCCGGGTGTTTGGAGGTGTAAAAGAAAAAAAAAAGTTTTAGTAGAAAGGTAGGCTTGAACCTGAACCTTTGACGCGGAGGTGAAAAGGAAATGGAAAAAAAACCCTAATCATCTCGACCACAGGAACAGATGAATTGATAAGTGTGTTAAGTTGACGTTTATAAAGTAAAATTAGCAGGTGCGAGAAAGTCGCCTGATGTTTGACCTAGTTTTGCACTGGAAACCAGTCTCTGTTTTCCCCGCTATGCGGCGATCAAAAAATATCTCGAAAATAGCTTGTAAAAGTCGGGTAAATTAAAGATCGGTGCGACCCAAGTTCCTTAGCCATAGATATTATTATTTAGACAGCATATAAAAGGTTTTAAGAAGGAGCGAGTGTACCGAGAATGACGGCTAAAAAAGCCTTTTGTAGACATACACAAAATGCGAACACACATACATACATACATTTTCGCTTTTATATATATAGACTATCGAGGGGTACCCGGCGTTGCCCAGGTGTTTTTCGGGGTATGTGAAAAAAAACAGGTGCTCGTGAAAAAAAAACGAAGCCTTCATGACGCGCAGTTGGAAAATAGTAAAGTGTTAAAAGAAAAACAGGTGCACGTTTTTGATTGACGTGACGGCGATAGGTATTCAGCAGTTACGATTTTGTGCAGGACAGTTTTGAATGAGGTGAATAAATAGGCTTGTTTGTTTTTAAAAACCCGCTCCCTGTTTATTAGGAGGAGCGAAATGAAAGCTACAGTCTGATATGACGAAGTCGACATTGAACAAACGTTACTTAGCTCTCTTGAGACAACTGGCTTTCGGCCTGTGATTAGAGTCGAGTTTCGCTTTTTGTTTATACCGAAAACCGAATGTAACGCGTGCCGATGCGGGAAATGTCGAATAATTAACATTTGAAAGTCAATAAAATTAAATAGACAGGCGAGCTCCGTGGATAACTCTGAGATATTACAATTTATAGATGATATAAAAAGTTTTAACAAGTTGTGAACCGAGCAAGCGCTTCTTTGAAAGAAGCCTTTTGTGGACATCGAGGAAAAGCGTACATACATACACACATACATTTTCGCTTTTATATATATATATTATATTTTTTATTTTTTGTTACATTTATTTTTTTGTGCATATTCAAATAATGCTTGTGAACTTTGTTTTTTGCTTCAAATAGTACCTTCAAAAAAGTTTTCATGATTAAATAAACCAATGAAAACCTTTTGTGCATAAGCTTTCAGGGAGCAGCCAGTACAAAAAACCCATTTACGCAGGGTCCACATTCCCCATAAAGTACCAATGACTTTTAAGAAGGGGGTTCACTTTCTCATTATAGCGTTCTATTCCATTGCTACCTGACTTACTGTCCATTTCTTTACCAACATGTCACATGATTAAAATGTTATAACGAGAAAGTGAACCTCCTTAAAAGTCATTAAATTTTTTTTTTTTTCAAATTTTATTCTGCTAATATGATTATTAAGCCTGAAATCTATGATAATTGTTGGAAAAAAAACTTTAAAAAAAAAGGTATGCGGAAAATTTGCTGCTATGTCCAACAACGATTATCTGCGGGTCATAGTTGCCAAGGTACTTTTTAAAAATGCAACAATAAAACATGAAAGAAGCAAGAAACAAAATAATTTATTGGAAAAAAAAAGTTTAAAAAAATAAGAAAATATAAAATGTTCATGCATGTCTTTAGCACGGTCAAACAGACCTAAAGTAACTATTTAAAAAAATAGAGAGAGAGAGAGAGAGAAAGAGAGAGGAATAGAAGAAGGAAAGAGAGAGATAGAAAGAAAACACTGAAATACTTTTTACAATGGTCGACCATTTTATCTTTTTACATGTGTACGAAAATAAGCCAACAGAAGTAGCTTCCCCTTAACTGTCTTTGATATCTCTTTTTTATAAGGGCAAACAAATCTGTGTAAGTTCTTTGCAGATGAAGAGAATACCCACAAATGTTCATTCAAACTTCTTTTGGTAATTCTCATAGATTTGTCTCTTCAGCAGCTCAGCTTTTTCCACCTAGCTCAGTGGAATTTCCTTTCTCATTCACACTGAAAGCGACTTTCCTTTTGTACTCCAGCTATACTTAGCCATGCAGTATTACAACTTCATGTTAAGCAATAAGCAATTTCTCCACTGCTACAAGAACTGTTCTGTCTTTATCTTCCTATACTGGAATATTTCGGATTTTTATGTCTTTACTAACATGTCTTCTTCTTTGACGTGTTTATAGTCAAGCCACGATATCAGAATAAAACATAACCTTTACTTGGTTAGCTTCTCCAAACTTCCTGATTTCCAACTGTTTTAAAGTTCAGTTAAGACTGTTCTAATTTTTATGTCTTTATTGACGGAGACAAAGTTCACACGTCTGCACCATTGGATGCCAAATCCTCCACTAACAAAAATATCGCAATCTTCAAAAAACAAACAGGAACTTCCCAAACCAATCAGCGAGTACAATTCAGTCATGTGATACGACAATCATCATCACCATAGATGGAAAAGTAAGAAAGAAGAAGAAGCAGAAAAGGAGAGAAAGAAAGATTAAGCAAGAATAAAATTTAAACACTTTCCTAATTAAAAAAGAAAAAAAAGAAGAGAAATAAAGAAATTCCACAATAAACAAATTCAATACCAAATAAATTCAGGATTCCTTTCCTTAACAGACTTCTGTGATCTCACAGGTTTAGACAGGGATCCCTTGATTACCTCATTATCATTTTCACAAGAAAAATCACCATCTTCATCAGATGAAGGAAATTGAAACGAATGAGTAATGGTAAGCTCTAATGGAAATAGATGCTTGAAAATCCATCAGTTCCGTGGGTAAGTTTTATTATTCTACTCAAATTCCAATAAGGTCTCGGCCTTGTAAAACTTTTGATCAAAACTACATCTCCTACTTTGATCTTTTTATCAAAATCAGCCTGATATAGATCATAATCACTATACTCTTCATCAACAATGCCTAAAGTTTTCAAACTAAACATCTTATCGACATTTCTGTCGACTGAAGCCTCATAAAAACAATTCCATGGATCAAAATATTCAGATTTCGCATCCATAACAAAATAAACACATGTAATATCACGTGAAGTAAATTCCTGTAATTTAAACCTGACTGCGCCAACTGGCAAGGCTTAAAATTATCAAGGTCACCAATTAAATTAATGCCTTGGGACAACTCCAAAATGAGTCCTCTTCTAAACTTATTCACTTGCATAGTTCCTAGGTATTTAATAAGATCTATTCCTAAAAGACCATACACAGGAAGAGTGTCATTTCTCATTTTAGAGAAATTTGTGATCAACTTAACCTTATGCTTTTCCAAATCTTGAACTCAATCCTTCAATGCAAAAGGAAAAATCTAATTTTTCATCAATTAAGGAAGGCACTGATTTTGATCCATCAGAAAAATTCACACAGAGATCAATTTCTTTTAAATCTCTGAACTTATTTCCCAAAAAGGTCTTTATAAGAAACTTACGATCTCTTGAGGGTGTTGCCCGTACAACCAAATATTAAACACAATACAAAGAAAGAATGACAAAACACAGAGATTTCAGTTCAAAAAGAATGGTAGGAACTGTCCTTTTTATTGACAACCAAAAATGTGAGATCGTCAGGCCAAAAAGAAATAAAAATAAAGATAGATCGCAGGATCAGGAACTGGACGTCAGAGGGCGCTGGATGTAGGTGTCAGCGGGCTGTTGAGCTGGACGTCAATGGGTTCCTGGAGGTAGGCGTCAACAGGCTGCTGAGCAGGACATCAGTGAATACTGGAAGGGAGCTTCAGCGAGCTGCTGAGCTGGACATCAGTGGATACTGGCAGGAAGTCTCAGCGGGCTGCTGAACTGGAACTCAGTGGATACTGGAGGCAGTAACCAGTCATTGGTAGGCTTTAGAGTGTGTAGCCTGACATTGACCGGCACTGAAATGGATAGCTTGACAGCTATCGGCACTGGAACTGGCAACTGGACATCGACAAGCTCTGAAGTGGTAGCCTGACATTGACCAGCACTCGAAGGCTGCAGGAGGCACCAAGATGTTGTCTATTAATCTTTTCAAAGTCGCGCAAATTAAATAGACAGGTGACCTCCGTTGTTAACTCGTAGATATTATGATTTATATGTGATATAAAAGGTTTTAAGAAGTTGTAAGCCGACCAACCGCTTCTCTGAAAAAAGCCTTTTGTAGACATACAGAAAAAGCAAACATACATACACACATTTTCGCTTTTATATATATAGACTAGCAGCGGGAGGTACCCAGCGTGGCCTGGGTGTTTGTAGGTAAAACAACCCTGTTTTTAAAAAAAACGTTGGCCAGGTGTTTGGAGGTGTAAAAGAAAAAAAAACGTTTTAGGAGGAAAGTAGGCTTGAACCCTGAACCTTTGACGTGAAGATGGAAACGAAATGGAAAAAAACCCTGGGACCTAGTCATCTCGGCCATGAGAGAAGAGGAATGAAAAACCTCTTAATTTAACGTTTATAAAATGAAATTAACAGGTGCCTTAAGTCACGTGAGGTTTGACCTTGAAACATGACGCGGCTGCAAGCCAGTTTTCACTTGTATTTTTATACTGAAAAGCAAAAGATACACGGGACGCTCTAAAAATCTGGAAAAAATAACGCATGAAAGTCGGACAAATTAAATAGACAGGCGACCCCCGTTCGTAACTCATATATATTATCATTTAGACGTGATATAAAACGTTTTAAGAAAGAATGAGCCGACCGAAAAGTCCAGCGAAAAAAGCCTTTTACAGACATACACAAAAAGCGAACATACATACACACATACACACATTTTCGCTTTTATATATATAGATTAGTCTGTTTGTCTGTGTCTGTAACAAACCTTTGTAGAACTGTCAGATACTGCATTAATGATGTGATGAAAATGTAATTCATAATGGGATAGTGAATCTAAATGAATAGAATAAAGCCGTTAAATTTAATGATGAAGCATTCTCCAGTGTTCAGAAAATTTCCCCCACTCGTTATCTGTGCCTAAACCTAAACGTAGATTCCATGAGCAAAGCTTCTTTCTTAGAACTGCCCACCTATGGAATTGCCTTCTGTTTTCCTGCTTTCTTTCCAGCTGACTACAATATGGTTGTCTTCAAGTCTAACGTAAACAAGTTCTTGATGAGACGTTCCATATAAGTTAACAAATTTACCAAATTTCCATTACTAACGATTACTATATTGTCCAATTTCTACTGTACACTCTTTAACCCTTACCCTCGTGTGGCCTCTTGGCCTTGATAAATGGTGATGTCTGTGTAAAAAAAAAAAATATATATATTGAAACCGAGAATGATGGAATATGTCCGTTCAGCCAATGGAAGTGTTGATGTGAAAGTAACAGGGTGCGATCATTATTAGCCAAGGCAATGGGTTACGTTTGAATGGTGGAAACAGACAATGGTCAAGTGAACTAATTATGATGATTCACAATAAGCATAGACTATTAAATAATGACTCTGGTGATGACTGGGGTAGAGAGAGTAGAAAATAATAAAGTAAAGGTGTTTTTTGTATACACAAAATAATACATTTTTATGAATATGTAAATAAAAAAAAAACTTGATGAGTTCATTATATTCTGCGATCGTTAATTAAAAATACTGAAAATTTCATTAAAATTGGCTGATTTTCTGAATTTTGATGAATTTTAAAGTGAAGGCAAGGGTCAAAATATTTTGCAATTTTGAGGATCAGCTATTCAATTTGTGCTTACCTAATATATACACATATCTTAGTATGTATAGAAAGAGATATGTAGATATATATAGTAAATCAGAATTTTTTTTTTATTTTCTTTCTAGTGAAAAGACAAAGAATCAAGCCACAGTTCATTTGCCAGAAGTCACATCGAGTGCGAATTCTTCTTTAAGTCAGTAATGTTATTTTTATATCATTTGAAAACACGTTTATTCATTTATTCCTTTCTCGCATCTACCAACCAGCTGGTGGCCTCTTTTGATTTAGTCAGTATCTTTTGTAACTACTTTGAATGTTGCGGCCGACCACAAATCGAATTCAACCGAACATCCTTTGCAAAAGATCTGTTGAGATTTCACGGACAGCCATTTGCTTTGTCGCTCGTCCCCTCATTGCTTGAATCTTTAAATGATTACGAGGCACTTTGCTTTCATTTCCATGGAGGCACGGGAGTTGGCAAGACATTTCTCACAAAGCTGATCATTGACAATATCTACCAATATGGGACAAAGAGTCAGTTTGTAACGTATTTTCACCTTGGGAAGGATTACTTTGAGGAGGAAAAAAGCAAACACCATACGGATGCATTACAGCTTACAATAGCTAGAAAGACGTACCTATGCAAACAATCATTGTTTGTTTTCGATGGTTATTCAGCCATCTGGTCACAGATCCGCGACTATATTAACTTACATGAGAGTCACTTTAAGAATGCGATATTCATTTTTATCAGCAATTCTAATGTCGAAGAATTACATACGTACATGTTGAAAAAAAACAACAAGAAAAGTGCCATGCATTACGAAGATATAAAGGGTACGAAAGAAATACTGCGATTTTGGTATATACCGTTTTTGCCGATGCACCGGGATGATGTTCGTATGTGTATTAGTGACCAGTTGAACAAATATAGGTGGATTTCCAACAAGGAAAAAGTGATCACTAAAATTCTTGACCTTATCGATTTTACAAATGACATTTCAATATCAGGTTGCAAAAAGGTGCCCGATAAAACAGACTTGTTTATGAAGGAATATATTTCAAACCATCAAGAATTGTAAACCTTCTATTTTTACGTTTTTGCATTTTTAGGCAAGGATTGATTTTTATATATTATGTTTTATTGGAATATTTTGAGACGAGTAATTTTTATATTTATTTATCTGCAGACGGTTATCCTCATCTTCATAGTTATTGTTGTTCTTTCACCACGTTTCGGCCAACTCATCCCCTGGCCTTCTTCAGGTGATCAACAGTAATGATTATCCAATCACAGTTAACCATATATATATATATATATACGAATTACTTATCTCAGAGGGTTTTAATAATAAAATAATATATAATACCATTCGGTACAAACCCGATGATGGAAGACCAGATATGCACAAAAAGTAAAAAAAAAAAGCCCTTCGGGGCCTGTGACACAGTGGATAGAGGTGTTGAATTTCTACAATTCTAAGTGAGCATTGTCTGGCGATAGCAGTTTCAATCCTACCCAATGCAGGCCAGAGGATTAGTTGGCCAAAAACGTGGTGGGACGACAACAATTATGGAAGGCAGTAATTACTAAGGATACAGTTAAGAAACTCAGCATTCCTATCTCGTTGTGGTTAATCACCTGAAGAAGGCCAAAGGAATAGTTGGCCGAAACATAGTGAAGTCACTTCTGATTAATGTTTAGTTTGAAAATATGCAAATGAAAAAATAATTTGCGACAATTTTAAATGGTACCTTTTCTTTTATCGTAAATTGAACACATTAATAAGAAAACATCCAAATAAAATGGTGAGGTACACCTGGGCGTGAACATGGGACCATTCAATCTGTAGTTGAATGCTCTACCATTGAGCTATTTCTCCAGATGATAGTAGTTTTGCTTTTTTTAAGAAGAAATGATTTGCTGAGAATTGAATCTCCTTTTATTTGCTGAGAATTATCTCCCTTAACCGGTGCAATGTAAAATATTACTCTGTAAAAATTATTTTTTATCTATAAGAAGGAAAGACTTTTTTTAGGATTGGATTTTTTCAATTTTCGATACTTATCGAATGAATTTCTGTACAAAACATATCTAAGAACACTGCCAGACATATAAATTACGTTTGTGTGAAATTTGCAAAAGATAGGCTCAACTGTTTTGAAACCTATGAGGAAGGAACTCACACACACACACACACATGCACATATGCACATGCATGCACACACACACACACACATACACACAACCACACACACACACAACCACACACACACAACCACACACACACTCACAGACACACACACTCACACACACAACCACAGACACACACTCACAGACACACACACACACACACACACACAAAGTGACTTTTATATAATAGTAGATTATTAAATATTTAAACTTCATAATTATCAGTTTTCATAATTGAGCATATAATATTTCTACAAAAATCAAGACGAAAAACTATAAGATAAGAACATCATGTATTTTTCTTATGCATTCCAATTGTTTACAAAAGAAATAAAAATAAAAAAAGAAAATATAAGGGTGGTGTGGAGGTAGGTCCAACTGCTTGATCTCTTAAAATAGAGATTATGTGTGTATTTATATATGTATGACTAGTGTATTTTGCTATCTGAAGAGTAGCTATTTTGGAATATTTTTAAATGATATTAAATTTAAAATTTTCCAAATGGTTATAAAGCAATTTTAACGCATAAGAAAATACACAATATGATGTTCTCATTTTATATTTTGTTGTCTTGATTTTTGCAAAAATATTATATATATATATATATATATATATATATATATATATATATATAGAGAGAGAGAGAGAGAGAGAGAGAGAGAGAAAGTATCGGTACATATATATATATATATATATATATACCTCTACTTTCAGCACATTAAGATTTGCAGTTAAAAAGATATGTTGATAGGCTCTAAATATGCAAAATAAAAACAAATGCTGTTTTTTTTTTTCACTTAAAAATTTATGGGTATTTTTCAGCAAAATTTAATACAGATCAGTCAGATTGGGGTATTTTTCAGCAAAATTTAACGCAGGTCAGGGTATTTTTCAGAAAAATTTAAGACATATCAGCAAGATTAGAGTATCTAACACCTACTATCTCTCAGCATTTTAGAACTTGTGGTTACAGTAAACATTAAATACGCAAAGCAGATTTTTCTACAAAGGGGAGAGGGAGACCACTACTTATCAAGGTCCAAAAGCCATTTAAGGATAAAGATTAATGAGTGTACAATGATCACTGAAACAACAATATAATGATCGTTAGCTGTGGAAATCAGGTATAATTTGGTGATAAAAGAGGACAGATCAACAAGAATTAGTTTACATTGGACTTGAAGATAACCATGTTGTAGTAAGTCAGAATGCACAAGACATGGTCGTTTTCAAGTCCAGTGTAAATGAGTTTCGATTTTTAAACTTTTAATATTGGAACAAGGTTATTTATACCATTTTTTTCGCTTGCTGTGTTTTTTTTTGTTTTTGTTTTTCCAAACACGTTCGGTTTTTTTTTTCATTTATTTTGGTTTTTGTTTATCCAATTTTTTTAAAGGAGTTTTATGTTCGTTTGCTGTTTTTTTTGCTTTGGTTTTTCCGATTTTTAAGAAGTTTAAACAGGGTTATTACTTCGCTTATTCTTTACCCCCCCTCCCTTTCCCCTACACACACACACCTCCAAACACTCGGGCAATGCCAGGTACCCCTGCTAGTATATATATAAAAGGCAAAATGTGTGTTAGTGTGTGTGCATTTTTTGTGTCTGTCCGGCAAAGGCTTTTTTTGGGGTGGTTCTTGAGTTGGTCGCTCATTCTTATAACTTTTTATATGCTACCAAGATTATAATATCTAAGATTTACGAAACGACATCGTAAATAGCTTTTATTTCAGTGACTTTTATTTTACAAAATTCGTGCTATGAATTTGTTTCTCTGCTACTGCTACCGCGTGATATTTGACGTAGAAAACCACCTGGGTTTTTTAAGGCTTATTTTCAACTCTTCTAAAATTCCTGCCTTTGTGGCATCATGCTATGTCATCAGACTATTACCCTCAAGGCTTCGGGTTTGAGCCTACCTTCCCCCCAAAACTTTTTCGCTGTTTTTCTTTGTTTTTGTTCGTTTGTTTAATATTTAAACAGGGTTTTGTTTTGATCGACCCCCCCCCCTCAACACATACAAACACGCAGGCAACGCTGGGTACCCCCACTAGTCTATATATATAAAAGGCAAAATGTGTGTTAGTGTGTGTGTACATTTTTTGTGTATGTTTGGCAAAGGCTTTTTTGGGAGGGGCACTCATGGGGGGGGGGTCATTGTTTCTTAGAACTTTTTATATGCTCCCTAGATTATAATATCTCCGATTTTTATTTGGGTGACTTTCACACGCTATTTTTGTGATATTTCTTGGTCTACGCATGTTTGTTTGGCTTTTCAGTATAAAAGCAAAACTGAATCCGTAGCATAACAAAGCTCCCTGGCACTCATGCTAGGGACATCCGGAAAAGCAATCAGCTTTGATCAATGTGGGGGAAACCCCTTATATCAGACAATTGCTATTCATTTGGACACTCCCCTTTAAATGGGGAGCTGGTTTTCCCCCAACATCTTGGGGAGAAACACAGAAACTGGCTCGCAGCCAAAGTTAATTTCATTTCCTCATGGCATGATGTTTGACCTCAATAAATTTACGCATTGATTTTAATCATTTTTTAGTTCCTGTCCCCTCGTGGCTGAGCGGTAAGAAGTCAGGTTGTTTTCACACTTTCTTTCCCACCTTCGCCTCAAGGCTTTGGTTTCGAGCCTGTCTACCTACCTACCAAAACTTTTTTTTCCCTACACACCCACCCACCCACAACCACCCGGGCAACACCGGGCACCCCCGCTAGTATATATATATATATATATATATATATATATATATATATATATATATATATATATAAAAGTCAAAATGTGTGTGTGTTTGTATGTCTACCGAAAACTTTCAACACAACACACTGACAAAATTGGTACCATTAGAAAGATCTCTCTCTCGGACAACAAATATCCAAGAATTAGCCAACAATATTAATTCTTTCACTGTCAAGGAGGGGTCAGTGTTTGTGTCAACATTTTTGCAAAGTCATTCATACCTCACGATCTCGACGTACGTATAAAACACATTTTTTCGAAGGCTCATGACATCACAAGGGTAGGTAAGACAGCTAAAGCGTTTCCTTTTTTCCCCTCTTTTTTCTCTTAGTGTTACAGGTTCGAGTCTGGCTACTGCAGCTAATTTTTTTTTTTTTTAGCTCGCATCGGTACTCACTGCTATTTTGATTGAAACATTCTTTTTAGTGCTGGGTTGCTCAATAGCCTTACTGCACCACCTTTCCACGCCCAGTCGGGTACCCCCGCTATACAACGTCGGGTACCCCCGCTAGTATAATAATGACTACAAAATATGAGCAGATGTGGTCGAAATTGCCCCCCCCCCCAAAAAAAAAAAATTCCACAATTTTCACTTTTTTCCTGTTAATATCATCGATTACAGACTTAAGTTTCAGATTATAAAAAAAATTTTTTTATAACTTTTCACGTGGGGGTTCAGTTTTCAATTATAACGTTGTACTAAAGTGAACATGAACTTGGTGACAGAAAATGGCAATTCTCTGATGTGGCTAGAAGATAGGGTATAGAAAGGAAAATTTCTTTACCTCCCTCTTCCTTCCTCCCTCTCTCATCTATGTATCTACCCATCTCTCTCTCTCTCTCTCTCTCTCTCTCTCTCTCTCTCTCTCATCTATCTATGTATCCATCTCATCTATCTATGCATCTACCTATTCATCGTGGTCAAAAAGTTCATGAAAAAATATTTTTTTCATTTTTTTTCTTATAATCTGAAACTTAAGTCTGTAATTGATATTAACAGAAAAAAAGTAAAAAAAAAAAACGCTGAAAATTGTAGAATTTAGAGGAGAGGGGGCACTCTCGACAACGTCCACCAAAATATGCATTAATTAAAATATCATATTTAAGTATGTTTTACAACCGGGCAATGCTGGACTGCCTGTTAGTGCACAAAAGCCCCCCACAAATTTATAAGAGTATAGATTATATCAAAAAATAGGAATGGACCCAGATTTATTAAAAAACGAAATAGACTTTGCGCTATTTTTCACCAATCACCAATAACATCCAGTGTGAAAACACCTGAAGATGGGCGGAGGTTACATTGGTTGAAACGTTGTGGAAAAACAAACAAGATGAGAACAATAATCCAAATAATACAAAAAATAAAATTTATCGAGTTCAGCATTTTATAAAGTTTTATCGTATGTTTTGGAGAGTTAACAAGATTCAGGCAAAGGTAACACAAGATGGAGGAAACGTAATTGTGGCTGATTATTTTATTGAAATACTTCTAGCACATTATCTACAGCATCATTTTTTTTAAATGTTTGGAATTTATATTAATTTTGACATACCACATAAGTATGTAATAATGTTTTCACCTGAAATGTGTTGGTTTAAAAGATCAACGATTTACACAAGCACCATTGTTTTATTTATTTTTTTTTTTTTTTTTTGAGGGGAAGTTACCACTTACCGAGGTCTGAAGGTCACCTGAGGTTAAATGTCTAAGGTGATTGGTGAGATCACCAATCTACACAAGCACGCAGCATTAGGTGCTACAGGACTTATGAAGATGAACCTGAAGTCCTACCTAACTAATATACCTGGTGAACCAAGTGCTAGGGAAATCAAGACAATTGCACTTAAGGGAACAGTGAGGATACTAAAAAGAGCTCTCGGGTTGTTTCAATACTCAGCATTACAATCTTCAAAGGAAGAAAATGAAAAAAAAAAAAATCTCATATTTAATCATTTTGAAATCCCATTTTACTATTGGGACGTTTTTTTTGGGGGGGTTTTTTGGCTTATTTATTTTAGTCGGTCTCTGAAAAAATATTTTGCTTTTCTGTTTGGACTTGTTTTTATTATCTATTCTATATGTATTTTAATATTTTATTTGCTTTTCATTTTTAAATAAATAAATTTCTACAACTTTTCCTTTTTAAATTTTATTTCTCGTGTTTTATATTTTTACTTTTATATTAATTATTGTTTATTTTCCAGGGTTGAATGATAAAATTGCCGCCCTAGAAAAGATGACATGATTCCATTTCCGTTTGTTGAAAACCGTTTTTTTTGTTTTTTTTTGTTGCAAACCATCTACTAGTTGGCCAGTTGTGTACAAATCCCAAGAGCGATAGGAGCCTTCTATCATGTCTAAAAGTGACACAATGTTCAACAAGCAAGATCAGAGGTGTGCCGCTATACAACCCATACTCTCTACCAATCCAACATTGCCAGCACCCTCAAAATTTCAAGTGAGGGCCGTATCATGTCACCTCACATCTTCAAAGTTGGCTTGAAAATAAACACTAAAGTGTGACTGGATGTGCTGAAGAGTGTGGTGATCCCCTGGATGCAATCAGGAGGCTGTTGGCAGACCCTGGGTGTGAGAGCAGGACTCGGTGGCAGGCTACAAATCCAAAGAGATTTAAGCTTGGCTTCAGAAGCAGTGCTAGGACTTTGTAACTTTCTCTCACTGCCCCCCCTCCTCCTTCCCCGAACTGAACCTGCTGGACTACTTTATTTGGTCATATGTCGAGGACATCACCAACATGACCTCCCACAACACCAAAGCCAGACATCACCGCCGAGTATTTGCCGAGTTCTTGTCGGCGTTTGTAGAAAAGGCATGCTTCCAGTTCTGGACCCGTATTGAGGCAGTGATTGAAGCCGAAGGCGGCTACATTGAGTAGATGTCAGCTCTACTAAAAAATCAAGTTGCCTGAATTGATTTTTTTTTCAATAAAAGTTTTAAAATAAAGCTGTAGTGTTGTTTTCTTTATTAGTGCGACAATTTTATGTTTACACTCTGTATATTGCAGAGAGACATTGTTTATTCTGTAGGTAAGCATTCCTTTGTAATGCTTAAAGCTTTTTTGTAATTTTTAGGCTTTTATTAAAACTTTAAAGCATATCATTTTAAATTCAACATTGAAAATTTTAAAGCATCTACAACTTTTTAAATCTTTTAAATTCAAAAACTTTTTTTAATTTTTAAGCTATTAAATTTTCTGAATTTCAAAATAGTCTAATCGGAACTTTTCATTAATTAATATTAATTATTAAATATTAATTAATTAAGATTTAATAAATATTGCAATTAGTGATAATAATTTAATTAATATTGCAATTAATGATGATAATAATAATAATAATAAAACTGCTGCAAAGGCCAAACATGAAACACTACATGGAACCAAGAACACTGAAACCGTATATCTATAAGTTCTCTTACCCTACCCTACCCCCATTGCCACATCACTGCCCCCCCCCCAAAGAGCAAAACCAAATAACCAAGTAGAGTCAGGGAGGAAGGAAAGACCAATGAACTGACCAGACCTCAGCCGAATAAGTGTGAAGAGAATGAGACTTTGGGGAGGCTTAGTGATACTCAAATCCCAGCAAAGACCAATAGCTGCTGTCAACGAGAAATCAATGGCAAGCAGCTGTTGCAATAATGCAAATTTATTTGCAAATGTTATTGAAAGAGGTGGAGAGTACTGGAAACCTGGAGAGACTTGTTGTCACTCAGCTTCCAGGGAACACCACAGGCTGTTCTCAGGGAAAGATCTCTGAAGACCTGTGTGAAAGCTCCTTGTGAGCCAATAATAATACCTATGGAAATTCCATGGAATGAAAAATATATTTAATCAACAACTGTTTGAAAAATGATTCTGAATGACACTTTGGTAAACACTCAGCATTATAAGGTCAGGTTCAGGGAGAAGTGAAGTAATCCTGAGAAAAGAGCAATGCCCTCCCCTAAATCTCGGTGTAATAATTAATGAAAAGGGAGCCTTTGGGTTACCCTCGACCATGATCGACTCTTCTTACTATTTGTTGTTGTTAGATTTTCACAGCTTTTCAAGTATGTTAAGTTGTCAGAGAATACATTTTGAATAAAAATAAAAAAATAATGATGCTAGAAAGACCCGTGGAAATTCCACGGTATGAGAAATATATTTAATCAACAAATATGTTTTTATAAAGCTAATATTTTTCTGGATAACGCAAAAATATTTTTTTGTAGCGTAAAAACTAATAACGTGAAGCAAATATGAGTTTATTAACATTTCTATAAAAATAGTGTCCATTGTATTTTAAATATGGGACTGATTAAAATAAGATATATTAATAAATACTAATAAATACTCAGAAAGTAATATTGTGCTACATAGTTCAATACAAACAATAAAATCACATTATATATTAATTTACTCCTTCAGTTCAGCACTTCTTGGCAGACAATGTTCTCTTTTTTTTTTACCCTGTTTCTTTTGAATATTCCCTTTTTATGTAATGTTTTATTGACGTCTTTTTTCAGGGAAGAACCACTGCACATTGAAATTACTACGATTTCCTTTCTCAGACCATTACAACAATGGTCATATATTATTATAATGGTATTCGAAAACGAGGCTTCATCAAAGGGAGGTCACTCTCATATTTTTGTTCAGCGTTGTAAGATTGATTTTTTAAAGCCAAATTTCGCGAATTTGGCTTTATTTGAAGCAGTTTGGCCTTGAAAAATTGTATTTGGCCATTTTAAAAGCGTAACGCACGGAATAACTAAGAAAGGAAGGATTAGAATATCAGATAGATTTGGTCGATTACATGCGATAATAAGTAAATACTCGCATGTGGGAAAAGTAAATAAGATACAGTAAATATAGAAAATTAATATATAAAAGGTTACATGTCTGTCTGTCTCCATATTATTATAATGATATTCGAAAACAAGGCTACATCAAAGAGAGTTAACTCTCATATTTTTATCTAGGGTTGTCCGATTGGCCTTTTCAATATCAAATTTTGTGAATTTTGCCATTTTTGAAGCAGCTTAGTCTTTTAAAAAATGTATTTGGCCTTTTTTGAAATATTAACATTATATTACATAGATATTAATATTAATTAATAGAATATTAAATAGATATAAATATTAATTAATAGAATATTAAATAGGTATTAATATTAATTAACAGAATATCAAAAAGATATTGGTATTAATTAACAAAATATTAAATAGATATTAATATTAATTAACAGAATATTGAATAGATATATATATATTATTTAACAGAATATTAAATATATATAAATATTAATTAACAGAATATTAAATAAATATTAATATTAATTAACAGAATATTAAATAGATATTAATATAAATTAAGAAAATATTAAATAGATATTAATATTAACAAAATATTAAATAGATATTAATACTAACAGAATATCAAATAGATATTGATATTAATTAACAGAATATTAAATAGATATTAATATTAATTAACAAAATATTGAATAGACATTAATATTAATAGAATATTAAATAAATATTAATATTAACAGAATATTATATAGAGGTTAATATCAATTAACATAATATTAAATAGATATTAATATTAATTAACAGAATATTAAGTAGATATTAATATTAATTAATAAAATATTCAATAGATATTAATATTAATTAACAAAATATTTTATAGATATTAATATTAATTAACAGAATATTTTATAGATATTAATATTAATAGAATATTAAATAGATATTAATATTAATTAATAGAATATTAAATAGATATTAATTAAACTTACTGTATGAAAGAGAGAATCAGGCGCCATTTTAATTTTTCCAATACAATGCTTATCGATGTATTCTTCGAGCTGAATAAACATGTTACATTAAATAAAAATACTAGAAAATTATCCAGTTTGGTAGAAAAGTAACTTCTCTTGCCTTTGATAACATTTATTTATATATTTGTTTTTGTTTATTTTTGACAACTTTTTCGAATCTATGTGTATAGTAATACAAACCCAAATATTTTTTTAAATATTTTAAAATATCTAAATATTTAAATAATATTTGAAAACATTAATAATTCGTAATATCGTGATTTGACGGTTTTACCCTAAAATTAAAATATATTTTTTAAATCCGTGAAACTTTGCTGTGCATAATAAAAGAAAATAAAAATAAAATAAAATATATTTAACTAATTGGTATTTGTACAGTTTAGTTAAGACATTAAAAAATGAAAATATCGAAAAAAAGTTTAAATTGTATGTATCCGTTATAGAACAAAGTTCTCCGAAAAAAATTTCATTTAATTTCATCAAGTAGTTTTTTTTTTTTTTTTTTTTTTACAGCGGAAAAACACGTTTTTTTATGAGAGCGCGTTGAAGGCAGCCATCTTGGATTTTTAAAATTTTGTTTGAATTTTAGAAATGCCAAAGGGAGATAACTCCAGTAAAAGCGCTGACACCCCTTCCCATCTTTAATACTAACTTTTCTTCCTAAAAATCGAACATTTTGCCCGGTATCATAACAAATTGTTTTTTCGTTGTAAAAAAAAAAAAAAAAAAAAAACTTGATGAAATTAAGTGAATTTTTTTTTCGCAGAACTTCGTTCCATAACGGATACATACAATTTAAACTTTTTCGATATTTTCATTTCGATAAAATGTCTCATAATATTTGATTTCCTAAATAATAAAAAAAAAACTACTTGATCGATTTACGTGATTTTTGGAATATGGCATTTTCATGAAGTGACAAGTACGTACATTATAAAGATTTTTTTTTCAGATTTTTATAGTAAAAAAGATTACTTGTGGACCATTTATAGCCTTGCACCGCTCGCTACGGTTGCTTTAAAAAAGGAACGAAATTTAAATTTCCGTTCCATTTTTAAAATAACCGTAAAACAGAACGTTCTCCGGAAGTTTTACCGACGTTTTGCTGTTTTAATCGAATTTGATACGAACTATTTCTTTAGAACAAATCACACCCATGATACGAACACGGTCAACATTGAAAACTTATTTTTAACTTGTAAATATGAAGAATTACTCCACCCTCGAAAATTCCTTTCAAATTACCACCCGTACGGGTTTTCGGGGTCGCTGAAAACCAAAATAACGTTTAAAATTACGGCAAATTGGTAGTTTCTAAGATATGAAGAAATGTATGTTTTAAAAAAAGTGGGGGATCACTTTTCTATAATAATTTAAGGTAAAATGAGCACCCACTTTGTGGCCATAATATTTTTTCAAGGGGGGGGGGGCTTTCTTTCCACCCTCGGAAAATCGTATAAAATGACCACTAACTTTTAAAATTCCAGGAAACAAGTAGTTTCCAAGATATTAAAAAATGCAATGACTTTATGGTCACCTTTTTGAGGGAGGGGGGGACTGCCGGTTTGTTTTTCGTTTTTTTTGGAAGGGGATATTCAATTATAGAACTTGTATAGTTTTTTCGTTAACCTGTACGGATAGGGTCCCGACGTCTCACCTGTTTTGAGTTCGGGAAAAAAAATCGCCTGACGTAAGCGGTGTCGAGGCGAAAAGTTATCTCTTCGATAAAGTGCCGAGTTGTTAACTTAAGAAAAAAATAAACAGTACAAATGATTAGAATTTTTTTTATTTTCACAGTTCAAATAATTAGAATTTAAAAAAAAAAATAAACAGTTCCAATAATTAGTATTTTTTAGATAAAGAAAATTTTCGTAAAAGATTTTTAAAATTGTCGTAAGAAAATTTTCGCCTCATTGTAACAACTCCAAAATTTGCTCATGTTTGTCAAATCCATGCTGAAGGGGTTTTAAGGTGAGGGTAATTTTCTGCCTCGACACCGCTTACGTCAGACGGCTTTTCCCCGAACTCAGAACGAGTCGGGACCCTATCCGTACAGGTTAACCAGTTTTTTAACAGGTGCTTATGCAATTTAATTTTTTTTTCTGTTTTGAGCAGAACTGTTTAATATTTTACAAAAATTCTGTTTACATTTGGGGGGGGGCGCCACAACACCCCCACCGCCTCCCACCAAATGTAAACAGAATTTTTGTAAAATATTAAAGTTTTTCTGCTCGGTTAATGTCGGCGCGTTACTTACGTTAAAACGGTTAATGAAACTGCATAAGCACCTATTAAAAAAACTTACAAGTTCTATAATTGAATATCCTCTCTCCAAAAAAAGAACGGAAAACAAACAGACAGTCCTCATCCTCATCTCAAAAACAAAAAAGAGAGAAAAAAAAAAAGGCGACCATAAAGTGAGTGCATTTTCTTCATATCATGGAAACTATTTGTTTCTTGGAATTTTAAACGTTAGTGGTAATTTTAAACGATTTTCCGAGGGTGGAAAGAACCCCCCCCCCCCGAAAAAATCGTGGCCACAAAGTGGGTGCTCATTTTACGTTAAATTAATATAGAAAAGTGATCCCACCTTTTTAAAACTAACATTTCTTGATATCTTGGAAACTACTCGTTTGCCGTAATTTTAAACGTTATTTTCGTTTTCAGCAACTCCGAAAACTTTAAAGAGTGGGAATTTTCGAGGGCGGAGTAATTCTTCATATTTACCTTTTAACTAAACCACTGGTTTAGTTAAAAATTAGTTTCAAAGTAATTCCTGGTTTAAAACCACTGACGGTAACTTGTGAACACCAGGACATTTATGAAGGGGGCCATTTTTTTACTCTTCACCGTTAAATTTCTTATTTATTTACTTCCTATTTTTCCGGTGTTCAAAAATGTTCGCGGGAATCCAGCTGTAATTTCTCTAATTCTAAATTTACGGTAAATTTTTGTTTGTTAAATCTTTTTTTTTTTCTTCTTCTGTTAGAAATCGTGAACACTTTAGGTTCAAACATTTTATGGCGATGTAGAAAAATAAGCGACTCGGGGTCCACAGCGAACAGTGTAAGATTTAAAAAAATCGGGGGGGGGGGGCTCTTTTATAATAGACCGAGGTACGAAAAAGTGATAAAAAAAAACAAATATATGACATTGACAAATAAATGTTACCAAAGGCAGGATAAATTTCCGTAAATATCGATATCAGAATACCCTGGCCAAATCACCGCTGAAAACGTAGTCCGCGTCCATCAAACGTAAACATCGGATCAGAAACTCAAAAACAAAATGGAACGAAACGACAAAATAGTAATTCGTTCTTATTAAAATAATAACAGACATCTTTTCTGGTTGTACTTGTACAGTTTCATCAAGACATTAAAAAATGAAAATATCGAAAAAGGTTATATTGTACGTATCCATTTTGGACTGAAGGAAGGATTTCCAAAAAAAAAAAAATTTCGAGTTTGTATTACTGTACACATAGATTCGAAAAAGTTGTCAAAAAACAAATATATAACAAATAAATGTTATCAAAGGCAAGATAAGTTACTTTTCTACCAAACTGGATATAATTTTCGTGTTTTTATTCAATTTAACATGATTATTCAGCTCGAAAAGCATACAGTGTTTAGCGTGGAAAATTCAAGATGGCGGCCGATTCTCTCTTTAACACGGTAAGTTTGGAAAAAGGTGTAATAAATAATAAACTAGACAAAATACTGTTAGAAATTCGCTCAATATATGTTACCGTGACATAACTTGACATATATTCGGTGGTTTTTAATAGTATTTTGTCTAGTTTATTATTTATAACACCTTTTCCTGAACTTACCGTGTTAAAGAGAGAAGCGGCCGCCATCTTGAATTTTCCAATGCATCGCTAAACACTGTATGTTTTTCGAGCTGAATAAACATGTTAAATTGAATAAAAAACACGAAAATTATATCCAGTTTGGTAGAAAAGTAACTTATCTTGCCTTTGATAACATTTATTTGTTATATATTTGTTTTTTGACAACTTTTTCGAATCTGTGTACAGTAATACAAACCCGTTTTTTTTGTGACAGCACGTTGAAGGTAGACATCTCTGAATTTTTAAAATTTTGTTTGGATTTTTAGAACATGCCACGGGGAGATAACTCAATTTAAAGCGCCGACACTCCCTCCCCATCTTTAATTCTAGCTTTTCTTCCTAAAAAATCGAACGTTTTGCTCGGTATCATAACAAATTGTTTTTTCGTTGTAAAAAAAAAAAAAAAAAAAAACTACTTGAAACTAAGTGAATTTTTTTTTTTTCGGAGAACTTCATTCCATAAAGGATACGTACAATATAAACTTTTTTCGATATTTTCATTTTTTTAATGTCTTGATTAAACTGTACTAATATATAATAAACTAGCCTGAATGCCCCGGTGTTTGGAGGCATGTGTTGAGAAAAAGAAAAAAATGTGGTAGCAGGCAGGCAGGCTCGAACCTATACCATGAAGGAGAAAAAGAATGTGAAAAAAAAGTGACATCTTTGCTATTGCGTCCATCACCAAGCGGAAGTGGCGACAGTTTAAATTAAGGTTAGACAATTGAAAAGAAGGGATGGCTTTTGAAAATATCGGCGAAAAAGCGAACCCCCCCCCTCCCTGTAGAAAAGCGCCCAGTTGAGAGTGAAGAAATTAATGTTTTCAACCAATATTTCAATATTTGTCGTTTGATGGGTGAGTTCCAAAACAATACCGATCTTAGGCAGACATACAAACATACATACATACATTTAAACAGACAGGTGAGATTTATATCATAGACTAGCATGAGTGGCCAGCGTTGCCCAAAGATGTGTGTTAAGCAAAAAAAAAGAAAAATAGTGGTAGTAGGCAGGCAGGCTCGAACCTGTACCGCGAAGGAGTAAAAGAATGTGAAAAAAGAAAGTGACATCTTTGCCATTGGGTCCATCACCAAACCAGAAGTGGCGAAGGTTTAAATTAAGGCTAGTCAATCGTAAAGAGGGGATAACTTTCGAAAATATCAGCAAAAAAAGCGATCCTGTAGAAAAGTGCCCAGGAATTAATGTTTTCAGCCAATTTTTCGATATTTGTCGTATGAAGGATCGAGCTTCAAAACAATACTGATCTCTTGAAAATCCGTCGCGTCTGTTGAAAGCATTAGGCAGACATACAAACATACATACATACATTTAAACAGACAGGTGAGATTTATATTATAGACTAGCTTGAGTGCCCGGAAGTGTGTGTTTAGCAAAAAAAAAAAATAGTGGAAATATTCAATAGTTTTAGGCAGACATACATACGTACATACATTTAAACATACAAGTCAGATTTATATTATAGATAAGTACTTAATGTAGTTTGCTTGAAGTTTAATATTGTTGGGGGCTTCTGTATGACATGAAGGAGTGTATAGCGAGTGTATATAAAACAGGTATGTATAAACGAGGGGACCAACCCGTAAACATGTTATATAGTCGTCTATGTAATGTTTGTTGTGTGTGTACATTTTTAACACATAAACAGATATAGACAATTACTACAATATGGTTGTCTTCAAGTCTAACATAAATAAGTTCTTGATGAGCCGTTCCATATAAGTTAACAAATTTAACATTTTCATTACTAATGATTATTATATTGTCCAATTTCTACTGTACACTCTTTAACCCTTATCCTTGAGTGGCCTCTTGGCCTTGATAATGAGTTGATACCTATGAAAAAAAAAAAAAGAAAATGTCCAATGTGAACAAGTTCTAATTGAATCGTCCCCCTAAGTAATCCAAGTTTCAAAATTCCCACTGTTTACTATGCTAAAATCACAATGACTAATGTATACCTATTAACCCTTATCCTCGAGTGGCCTCTGGGCCTTGATAAGTGGTGACACCCTTGTAAAAAAAAAAAAAAAAAAAAAAAAGATACCTTCAACAACACTTCAACAAACGGGACAAATAGCACCATAGTCTACTTGCCCAGACAAAGGAAGGACATACCTTTTTAGTTGGAATCATTGCTGTATTGTGCCAAATGCACTTCTGAAAATGTAAGTCATTTTCTACTCCGACAACTCAGACAACTAAATTGTTTTTCTACATTTACATTTATTCCTGTTGCAAATTTTTGTTTCCCTCTTACATCATACAAAGACCTATTAGGTGACTTATTAGTAGGGTTAGGGCAACAGAATATTTTCATCACCTTTTTTGACTTTTGAGTATACATCTGACACAGACACAGTTAATTAACTGAGAATCTAACATTGTATGTAAAAACATATAAGATATACACACGAGAGTCAAAACAACAAAAAGAATATTCTGTTGTCCTAGCCCTACTTATCAGTCACATTTCCTCTGGCCCAATTTTATTGTTTTTATATCTAGGGTTTTTTTTTTTTTTTTTACAAGGTGGTCACCGCTTATCAAGGCCCGGAAGCCACTCGGTGATAAGGGTTATTGCGTGTACAGTACGTTAGTGTTGAGATTTGATAAAGTGTCTTACTTACGGGTACGGTTCATCATGAATTTGTTTATGTTGGACTTGAAGACATCTAAGTTGTAGTCAGGTGGGAAACAGGCAAACAGAACAGAGTTCCACAGGCGTGCACTTCTAAGAAAGAAGTTTTGTTCATGAAATCTACGTTTTGGTTTTGGCACAGATAAAGAGTGCGGAAAATTTTTGACAGTGGTTTCAGTTAGATGGGTGTTTTTCATGAAAGATTGGCAAGGGAGGACCAGGGATTGGCGCTCAGACGAGCACTTGCCATGGAAGTAGCGATAAAACAAAGACAGGCTCGCAACGTCTCTCCTGTGGGAGAGAGGTTGCAGGGAAGGGAAAATGGTATCCCACATTAAGCCACGAAGCCTATTTTGTACTCTGTCAAGGCAGAATAGGCTGTTTTTAGCAGCTCCTGCCCAGATGTGGCAGCAGTACTCCATCCTTGGATGTACTTGGCTTTTATATAGATAGAGAATTGCATCAGCAATTAGATATCTTCTGGAGTGGTAGAAGGATCCTACCATTTTTCCAGCGACCTTGGCAACAGACTTGATGTATGTGTTCCATTTCAGATCAGGAGTAAAGGTCAAGCCCAGAAGCTTATCAAAACTTGGGGCTTCTGCTAGACGAGAGCCATCCATTTCAGTTGATACAAGATGGGGATCAGAGTGTTGATGATGTAAAGATAGGAATTTGGTTTTAGATGCATTAAAAGTAACCAGCCACCTCTTCCCCCACTATACCATGCGCTCAAGATCAGAGGAGAGAGAATCAGAGAGAACAGTCATTTACAGCCTTTGATGTGTTGCCATAGATGGTCGTGTCATCAACATAGATGTCAACGAATGATTTAAATATGTGTTTTGGGAGATCATTGATGTAGATCAGGAAGAGAGTTGGGCCCAGGATTGACCCCTGAGGGACTCTGGCATTAATACTGAGGGCCTCTGATTTCTGCCCATCAACCACTACTCTTATGAATGAAATAATTTAATGATTGAGAAAACATCTCCAGCTATACCGTAGCTGGAAATCTTGTGAAGTAGGCCCTTATGCCATACCTTGTCGAAGGCTTTTGATATGTTAAGAGCCATTGCCAGAGAGAGGAAACCTTTGTCAAGAGATTCACTAATCCTATGAGATATAACCGTTAGCACATCTGCTGTAGATTTGGCAGAACGGAAACCATATTGCATGTCACTAAGAAGGTTATTTCTGCTGAGGTGGTTGACTACTTCTTTATTTAATATGGATTCCAGCAGCTTACTCATGACACACAGGAGACTTACTGGTCTGTACTGAGAGGGAGAAGTTAAATACAGGGCATACTGATGAGGTTTTCCAGGGTGTTGGGAAGTACTTCTCCTTAAGGCGATGCTTAAACAGTTTTGTAAGTATGGGAGCAAGTTCCGGTTGAATCTTTTTCAGCACTATAATTGGAATGCCGTCAGGGCCAGTTGCTTTACTGGAATCAAGTTTCTTGATTAGCTTGGCGATCTTACGTATAGATATTTGTATGTTGCATAGAGTTTTGTTTGTTATAGGAGGAAATACGGGGAGTTGATGGCCTTCGTCGCATAGGGTAGAGGTTTTAAAACTGATTATGTTTATGTCCACGACATTCCTTTTTATTAAAACATTTGCTTTTATTTATCTAAAATTCCTTCTTATTGTCAAGTTAAATTCCTAAAATGTCATTTAACTTTATTTTGAACTTTAGGCAATTAGACTACTTCATCTTGAAACGTGCTCTGTGGAAGTGGTCCGTGTCAAACATATTACAGTTAAATCAGGTGTGTTCTTTTATGAAAGCAGAGGCAACAAATATATTTACATTTAAACATCAGTGGAACCGACGCGCGCCAATAATTTGGTATTCAGTAACAATAAATGATACATGCCAATAGTATTGGGAACGATTAATCGGAATTGGGAATCAGAAAACTGGGAATTTTAAAATTCTTTCTTGTTATCTATATATCCATAAGATGAACGTGTCTGTGTGTCTACATTCCCCTATGCAATAACTCTGTCAATTTTTAGTCTACAGACTCGAAATTTGATATACAGGGTACTAAGATTTAGGGAAATCTATGTGATCAGTTTTCGGCCAGAAATTTGGTGATTAAGGGGTCAAAGTTCAACGATTTGACCTTTGAGAATTCTACCAAACTCCTCCACTAATTTTGGGTCTAATCACTTGAAATTTATATATAGGTTCCTTGGACATGGATCTAACTTAATAACTTGATTTAAGCCCAAAACAATAAATGTTAAGGGGTCATAATAGGGGTCAAAGTTAAAAAAATTGACCTTTTTTTTTCTTTTTTTTTTTTTTTTTGCTCAACATACATCTCCAAACACCCGGGCAACGCCGGGCACCCATGCTAGTTGTTTATAGAATCTAGTCAAGTTAAATTCCTAAAACGTCATTTAACAATATTTATCCTTGAATTGCATTTTTCTCTTTAAAACAAATCTTATACAATCTACACGATAATAATAATAATAATCTTCTGGCTCAGATAATTCAGCAATATGCTGACTGCGTTAATCTGCAGCAGAAGCATTGTTTAATGTGTATATAAGTAATTTATAGAAGGCAATACAATGCAGAGGTGAAACGGATAAGCATGAACTGAAACAACATATAATGGTGGAATAATCTATGTAGTCATCATCATCATCATATGGTATGAATTAGTGTGGGGGACGATTCTTAAATTTTTTCCGATTCCAGGAAAATGTTGATTAACGATTTCGATACCAAGTACGATTCCGATGGGATTGTTGTTTTGAAATATACCATTATATAATCAAAATTTTTTGTGTAACGAAAAAATTTGGTACAGCAAAAAAGTTGAAATACAATTAAGGGAATTTCAAAAATGATTTGATTTTTTTCGTAAAATTTCTTTCATTGAAGATAAAAGTCAAAACAAATATTTTAACCATGAATTAAGCATGCACCATGAAATCAATAACAATCAATTTCAGGAGTTATTTTATATATTAAAAATATAAAGAAAAAGTCATGATTAATTCAACAAAATATTTTATATTTTAAAAAATATAAAGAAAAAGTCATGATTAATTCAACAAAATATTTTATATATTAAAAAATATAAAGAAAAAGCCATGATTAATTCAACAAATTATCTATAAAAATATAAAGAAAAAGAGCGAAGGTACACGAATGCTACCCCTGTAGCGAAATACGCATCGTCTCGGCTCGATGTTGTACGTTGTTCGACTGAGGGAGAACTTATTACTTTTACCAGGAAAGAATTTTTGCGTGTGTGACCTAGTTTTTTTATTATTTATTTTGGCTTGAAATTTGCGCATGATTTTTGTTATGATTTTATCTGTTTTTTTTTTTTTGTTTGTTGTTTTTTTTTTTTTTTTTTTTTTTTTTTTTTTTTACAAAGTGATCACCACTTGTCAAGGCCCGGAAGCCACTCAGGGATAAGGGTTATTGCAAGTACATTACGTTAGTGAGGAGAGTTGCTGAAGTGTTTACTTAAGCGGGCGGTTCATTAGGAATTTGTTTACATTGGACTTGAAGACATCCAAGTTGTAGTCCGGAGGCAAGCAGGCAGACGGAACAGAGTTCCACAGGCGTGCAGTTCTAAGAAAGAAGCTTTGTTCATGGAATCCGCGTTGTGATTTAGGCACAGATATAGAGTGGGGGAAATTTTTCACAGTGGATTCAGCTAGACGGGTGCTTTTCGTGAAAGATTGGCGAGGGGGAACCAGAGATTGAAGTTCAGACGAGCATTTGCCATGGAAATAACGATAAAACAAGGACAGGCTCTCAACGTCTCTTCTGTGAGAGAGGTTGCAGGGTAGAGAAAAGGGCATCCCCCACTAAGCCACAAAGTCTATTTTGTACTCTGTCAAGGCAGGATAGGCCGTTTTTAGCAGCTCCTGCCCAGATATGGCAACAGTATTCCATCCTTGGACGTACTTGGCTTTTATATAGGTAGATAATTGCATCAGTAGTGAGATATCTTCTGGAGCGGTAGAAGGATCCCACCATCTTTCCAGCGACCTTGGCAACAGACTTGAATGTGTTCCATTTCAGATCAGGAGTAAATTTCAAACCCAGAAGCTTGTCAAAACACGGGGCCTCACCCATGGATATTTTTCTTTTTGTTGGAGTTTATATAATTATTAACAGGAAAATTGATGAAAGTCAAAATGGAATCTGCATTATTTTTAAAATATTATTTTCAAGTTTAATTATGTTCACGGGACTATAAACAAATTTTGTGGATCCGCTTACTGGTGTTTGCACCAACAATATTGAAGACTACTTGTATTAAAAGAAGACTAAAATACATATCGGGATCAGTAGGAGAAATGAAATCGTCTCATGTCGATGAGGCCATGTATAGAGAGGCTTATAACATGAAAAAATATTAGATAATTTTGAAACATTTTTAGAGCATGTTCATGAAAAATATGGTAATTAAAAAAAATCTCAATAAGCTTTGGAAAAAAACAGGTTTTGAACAATTGAAATTTTTATTTTTTGATGAAAAAATAATTATTAAAACAAAAACAGTAGTGTTCTCGTCGAGTAGTTTTTATTTTATTCAAGAAAATAAAAGGTACTCATGCACTTATTGAGCCGTGCTGAAATAATGACATTATTTAGAAAGCCATTCTTAACATGGAGATGGGAGGCTATAAATAAATGAATAAATAAAAATAACAAAAGAATACAAAAACAATAAGAAGAAAAGGGTATTGTAAAACTTTAATTAAACTTGAAAATAATATTTAAAAATAGCGTGGATTCCATCTTGACTTTCACCAGTTTTCCTTTTAATAATTACATAAACCCCGGCAAAAAAAAAAATCATAATAACAAAAATCAGTGAAGCTTAGATAAGTAGGTCCCTCATACGAGCCTCGTTCTGACATTCGGAAAATTTAGGTTAACAACCGGTGAAGCTACCGAAAAGTAACCCTTTTGAATGAAGACGGATATAAACAACATTTTTAAAATTAATTTCTTAATTTTACTTAAAAACAAAACGCAAACATATATAAACAAAATATTTTAGAAAATAATTTCTTAATTTTGAATAAAAAAATTGGGAACTCTTGACTCTTTTGTCTCCAAATATTTTGCCTGCTAAAATTTTAATCACGTGATTATGATGTACCTATTTACAATGCCTCCCCACGGGACAGAGTTAGACACCAGGGTCGTTTTTTAACGTGGAGAAAAGATACAAAAATAAAAATTGTCTCAGTCGTGAAGGATTTCTCCTTCACTGAAAGAGAACGAGAAATGGAAGTGCCGCATACGTGATTATGATGTAGCGTCAATAAAATAAACCAAGTGCTGTTTGTTATGGATTTAGCTGAATACGATATTAAAAATAACTTTATTGGTACTTATGCACTTATGTTACCAGGCTGGTGTGTTTTGTAAGTATTCTGTACTTTCACCTAACAAATTCATACACAAAAAGATATCGTAAAACTTGAATTTGTCGGGGGTTGTTTTATTTGAATTGAATTGATATATTGCAAAGAGGTAAACAACCAAAAGTGTCAAAAAAAATACAATAAAAATATGTTAATAAAAGTTTCTTTTCTACCTACATGGCTCATTATTTTTTACTTATTTTTTTTAGAAATAATTACTCAACGCTTTAAATTTAAATCAATTTATTCAAACGGTCCTTTGGAAGAGAAATATGTAAAATAAAGTGGTGCTTATGCACTTATGTTACCGTGCTATTTTTTAAATAGTATTTTCAAGTTTTACAATATCTTATTGTTTATCAAATTGTTAAGTGAAAGTACAGAATAGTTACAATACACCTGCAGTAACATAAATGCACGTAACTGAAAACAAATTTAAATCATGAATTTATTCAAACGATCCTTTATTTCGCTAAGTCAACCCCCCTCCAAAAATATCTATATATATAAAAGCGAAAATGTGTGTATGTATATTTGTATGTGTGTTTGTATGTCTCGCAAAAACTTTGGACACAGGTCACGGATTTTCACGTGATTGGTATCATTTTAAAGCTTGATCCTTCACTCGACAAATATCGAAAAATTGGCCAAAAACATTAATTCCTTCACCCTAAAATCATCAGTTTTCTACAGGGAGGGGTCAGCAAAAACCGTCCTCTCATGACAAGTTCGCTTCTACGCATGCGCAAATGACGTTGGAACATGATTTAGTTTAAATATTTAAAAAAACAACCTAATTTTGTCAACATCGTCTTAGCTCAGTTCATTAGAGCGTGGCCTCGTTATCTAAAGGTTGTGAGTTCGAATTATGGTGTGAGATGTCTTTTTCTTTTTTTTTTTTTTTCAATTTTTAAAGGTTTAATATTGAAACGAGGTTATTTAAGCCATTTTTCACGTTCTATGTTTTTTTTGTTGTTACTTTTCAGATTTTTTAAAGTAGTTTTAATGTTCGTTTTTCTGTTTTCTTTTTCCATCTACAGTCGCATTTTCTTTTTTTGTTTTTCCGATTTTTACATTTAACATCGTCCGTTTGCCTTACGTAAGTAGTTTTTTTTTCGATTTTTTTAATTTTTAACATTTTTTTATATAAAATATTTAATATTTAAAAATATTTACTTCACTTATTCTGATGTTTTGATTACCCCCCCCCCTCCGCCAGAGCACACACCTCTAAACACCCGGGCAACGGCAGGTACCCCCCGCTAGTATATATATATATATATATATATATATATATATATATATATATATATATATATAAATTCAAGTTTTACTATATCTTTTTTGTTTATGAATTTGTTAGGTGAAAGTACAGAATAGTTACAAAACACACGCTAGCCTGGTGACATAAGTGCATAAGTACCAATAAAGTGATTTTTAATATCGTATTCAACTAAATCCATAACAAACGACACTTCACTAAATGGTTTATTTCATTGACGCTACACCGTAATTACGTGATTAAAATTTTAGCAGACCAAAAATTGGGAGACAAAAGAGTCAAGAGTTCCAAAAATTGATTGTAAAGAATTTTTTTTAAAAATAATTATTGAAAAATATTGCAAAGTATTTACATAGCTGGTTCTTTGGGATAATAGGGGCGCCTGAAACCTCCAATCCAAAACGAACAAAGCTTTAGTGTTTTTACTATTTTAAATATTTAAATTTTTTTTTTTTTTTTTTTTTTTTTTTTTTTTTTTAAATTTTGAAACACAAGTAGTGCCTAGTTAACTTAGAACAACAAGTGCGCATGGCGGAAATTCTTCAGGGTTTAAATGTATTGTAATGTTTTTATGGTGGTCGAAAAAGGTTTTTTCAGTCGCCATATTACTTCCTATTTACTTGCCTCCCCACGAGGGCAGAGTTAGACACAAGTTCGGTTTTTAATATAGAGAAGTATTTATTACTAAAAAACGAAATGGTGAAATATAAAAGCAAGTTAAGTTAAAAATAAAAATTTTTTTTTAATTCAAAGAATTAAAGAAAGAAAAAGATTCCGAGAAATTTCAAAATTCATTAAGATAAATAAAGATTACTTTTAAAGTAGGCAATAAAATTTTTGTACATCATATTAAATTTGTTATGAAAAGTTCTATGACGTTTTTATCATAAATTTTTGATAGCATTAATCTCACTTCAAACAAACAGTTCAACTTAAAAATATTAGAGAATCGTAAATCTAAGGTATTTTTTAACGATGGGATTCCAATTCCGATACACGATTCTTACGATTAACAATTCCAATTCTGATTAATCGTCCCACCACTAGTATGAATCCAAAGATTCTATTGTTATTAGTTTCCTCGATATTTCTCTAATCAGAATTCTTTCTAGAAAGACATCAGCTACTAATGGAAGTGGCCACGTGAAGGTTGCCAACATCCTAAGTGAGTAATTTTTGTGGAGTGGTTGTCAGTCCATGTCATTTACTACTTGATCACGTCACCTCCCATCTATGCAGTGATGGCAGCTAAGATCTACACCAAATTACTTCTCGAAAGAATAAGAACCCATCTTCATCCATTCCCAAAAATGATTTTCATCCTTGAAGGTCGAAGGTCAATTGTAACAGAAATTGTAACTCTTAACTCTCTGGACTCCAATTTTTAAAATTAGAAACCAGGCACTTAAGTTATACATTATGGTTATCTGCTTCTGAAGCGCTGGATATGAGATAACAATTAATCATAAAAATTATTTTAATCTGAAAAGATGTCCTCCAAGGACCAAGAACATAACCATGACCTAGTTAAATGTACAAATATTTGTTTCTCATTTTATTTCTTGCTTTTGTTTGTAAGAAGAAATTTGAGACTTTTTTTTTATTATATACTTTCAGATAATCTGCTTCTTTTTAATTCTTGATTATGGCAAGCCAGAAGAGCTCACAACCCGCACATTCGTCAAGTAGGCCTCAAACGTTGAGTGCAAAGAATGCCTCTCAGAAAACATGGCCTCAGTTTGATGCTGCCAGTAACCAAACAAAAAAACTTGTAAGTTTTCTCCATATATGCATCAGCTTTGAAAAAAAATGCAATTTTAAAAACCATTCTGATGGTTCGCATTGTTTGGATTCTTCAGACTACTGTTCTCATCTTGAGTGTTTATTTTTGCGTTTCTGTCGATGTAATCTCCGACCGTCTTCAGGTGTATCTTGTCAAAATTACGTCAGAGATTACATCGACCAAAACGTGAAAATAATACTCAAGATAAGAATGGTAATCTGAAGAATCCATTGTACAGTTTAATGAAGACATTAAAAAATGAAAATATTGAAAAAAAAAAAAAATGTTGCACATACCTGTTTTGGACTGAAGTTCTAAAAAAAAATTTCACTTAATTTTAATTTGTAGTTTTTTTTTTGTTTTTTTACAGCGGAAAAACATGTTTTTATGACAGCGCACTCAAGGTAACCATGTTTGAATTTTTAGAACATGCCACGGGGAGATAACTCAGGCTAAAGCGTCGACATCCCCTTCCCCATGTTAAATGATAGCTTGTCTTCCCAAAAAATTGAAACATGGCTACCTTTTGATCGGTATCATAATAAATTGTGTTTTCGCTGTAAAAAAAATACTTGATCAAATTAAGTGAATTTTTTTTCGGAGAACATTGTTCTATAAAGGATATGTACAATATAGCATTTTTTTCAATATTTTCATTTTGTGATGTTTTGTTTCATTTTGTGATGTTTTGGACAAGTACTGAAAAAACTTGGCATTCTCTGTTTGTGCTTTTACTCACTTGAAAGACTTGCGAAAAGATAACTTACATCCAGATTTAAAATGACCTTGGACAAACAATCAGATGTAAATATCTTCAGTTTCTTTATTTATCATGTGTCCTTTTTATCTGTCTTGGATCCAATCTGTTCGAGGAGTACCAAAAACTGGTTAAATTTTTTTTTTTTTTTTTTTTGATTTTCAATTTGACTAATTTTTTTTTTTTTCGTTATTCCATTTTTAGTTTTACTAATTCTTTTTTTTTTCGCTTTTCCATTTTTAATTTGACTAATTATTTTTTTTTTTCGTTTTTCCATTTTTAATTTGACTAATTATCTTTTTTTTTTTCGTTTTTCCATTTTTAATTTGACTAATTATCTTTTTTTTTTTCGTTTTTCCATTTTTAATTTGACTAATTATTTTTTTTTTCGTTTTTCCATTTTTAATTTGACTAATTCTTTTTTTTTTTCGTTTTTCCATTTTTAATTTGACTAATTATCATTTTTTTTTCGTTTTTCCATTTTTAATTTGACTACTTATTTTTTTTTTTTTCGTTTTTCCATTTTTAATTTGACTAATTATCTTTTTTTTTTTTCGTTTTTCCATTTTTAATTTGACTAATTATTTTTTTTTTCGCTTTTCCATTTTTAATTTGACTATTTTTTTTTCGTTTTTCCATTTTTAATTTGACTAATTATCTTTTTTTTTTTTCGTTTTTCCATTTTTAATTTGACTAATTATTTTTTTTTTCGTTTTTCCATTTTTAATTTGACTAATTCTTTTTTTTTTCGTTTTTCCATTTTTAATTTGACTAATTATCTTTTTTTTTCGTTTTTCCATTTTTAATTTGACTAATTATCTTTTTTTTTCGTTTTTCCATTTTTAATTTGACTAATTCTTTTTTTTTTCGTTTTTCCATTTTTAATTTGACTAATTATTTTTTTTTTTCGTTTTTCCATTTTTAATTTTACTAATTATTTTTTTTTTTTCGTTTTTAAATTTTTAAATTGACTAATTCTTTTTTTTTTTCGTTTTTCCATTTTTAATTTGACTAATTATTTTTTTTTCGTTTTTCCATTTTTAATTTGACTAATTATCTTCTTTTTTTTTCGTTTTTCCATTTTTAATTTGATTAATTATTTTTTTTTTCGTTTTTCCATTTTTAATTTGACTAATTATTTTTTTTTTCGTTTTTCCATTTTTTATTTTACTAATTATTTTTTTTTTCGTTTTTCCATTTTTAATTTTACTAATTATTTTTTTTTTCGTTTTTCCATTTTTAATTTGACTAATTATTTTTTTTTTTCGTTTTTCCATTTTTAATTTGACTAATTATTTTTTTTTTTTCGTTTTTCCATTTTTAATTTTACTAATTATTTTTTTTTTTTCGTTTTTCCATTTTTAATTTGACTAATTATTTTTTTTTTTCGTTTTTCCATTTTTAATTTGACTAATTATTTTTTTTTTTCGTTTTTCCATTTTTAATTTTACTAATTATTTTTTTTTTCGTTTTTCCATTTTTAATTTTACTAATTGTTTTTTTTTTTTCGCTTTTCCATTTTTAATTTGACTAATTATTTTTTTTTTCGTTTTTCCATTTTTAATTTGACTAATTATTTTTTTTTTCGTTTTTCCATTTTTAATTTTACTAATTATTTTTTTTTTCGTTTTTCCATTTTTAATTTTACTAATTATTTTTTTTTTTCGTTTTTCCATTTTTAATTTGACTAATTATATTTTTTTTTTCGTTTTTCCATTTTTAATTTGACTAATTCTTTTTTTTTTCGTTTTTCTATTTTTAATTTGACTAATTATTTTTTTTTCGTTTTTCCATTTTTAATTTGACTAATTATCTTTTTTTTTCGTTTTTCCATTTTTTATTTTACTAATTATTTTTTTTTTCGTTTTTCCATTTTTAATTTTACTAATTTTTTTTTTTTTCGTTTTTCCATTTTTAATTTGACTAATTATTTTTTTTTTTCGTTTTTCCATTTTTAATTTGACTAATTATTTTTTTTTTCGTTTTTCCATTTTTAATTTTACTAATTATTTTTTTTTTCGTTTTTCCATTTTTAATTTTACTAATTATTTTTTTTTTCGTTTTTCCATTTTTAATTTTACTAATTATTTTTTTTTTTCGTTTTTCCATTTTTAATTTGACTAATTATATTTTTTTTTTCGTTTTTCCATTTTTAATTTGACTAATTCTTTTTTTTTTCGTTTTTCTATTTTTAATTTGACTAATTATTTTTTTTTCGTTTTTCCATTTTTAATTTGACTAATTATCTTTTTTTTTCGTTTTTCCATTTTTTATTTTACTAATTATTTTTTTTTTCGTTTTTCCATTTTTAATTTTACTAATTTTTTTTTTTTTCGTTTTTCCATTTTTAATTTGACTAATTATTTTTTTTTTTCGTTTTTCCATTTTTAATTTGACTAATTATTTTTTTTTTCGTTTTTCCATTTTTAATTTTACTAATTATTTTTTTTTTCGTTTTTCCATTTTTAATTTTACTAATTATTTTTTTTTTCGTTTTTCCATTTTTAATTTTACTAATTATTTTTTTTTTTCGTTTTTCCATTTTTAATTTGACTAATTATATTTTTTTTTTTCGTTTTTCCATTTTTAATTTGACTAATTCTTTTTTTTTTCGTTTTTCTATTTTTAATTTGACTAATTATTTTTTTTTCGTTTTTCCATTTTTAATTTGACTAATTATCTTTTTTTTTCGTTTTTCCATTTTTTATTTTACTAATTATTTTTTTTTTCGTTTTTCCATTTTTAATTTTACTAATTTTTTTTTTTTTCGTTTTTCCATTTTTAATTTGACTAATTATTTTTTTTTTTCGTTTTTCCATTTTTTATTTGGCTAATTATTATTTTTTCGTTTTTCCATTTTTAATTTGGCTAATTATTTTTTTTTTCGTTTTTCCATTTTTAATTTGGCATATTATTTTTTTTTTTCGTTTTTCCATTTTTAATTTGACTAATTATTTTTTTTTTCGTTTTTCCATTTTTAATTGGGCTAATTATTATTTTTTTTTCGTTTTTCCATTTTTAATTTGACTAATTATTTTTTTTTTTTTCGTTTTTCCATTTTTAATTGGACTAATTATTTTTTTTTTTTCGTTTTTCCATTTTTAATTGGACTAATTATTTTTTTTTTTCGCTTTTCCATTTTTAATTTGACTAATGTTTTTTTTTTCGCTTTTCCATTTTTAATTTGACTAATTTTTTTTTTTTCGCTTTTCCATTTTTAATTTGGCTAATTATTTTTTTTTTTTTCCATTTTTGATTTTACTAATTTTTTTTTTTTTTTCGTTTTTCCATTTTTAATTTTACTAATTATTTTTTTTTTCGTTTTTCCATTTTTAATTTGACTAATTATTTTTTTTTCGTTTTTCCATGTTTAATTTGGCTAATTATTTTTTTTTTCGTTTTTCCATTTTTAATTTGGCATATTATTTTTTTTTTTCGTTTTTCCATTTTTAATTTGGCTAATTATTTTTTTTTTCGTTTTTCCATTTTTAATTTTACTAATTATTTTTTTTTTTCGCTTTTCCATTTTTAATTTGACTAATTATTTTTTTTTCGTTTTTCCATTTTTAATTTGGCTAATTATTTTTTTTTTCGCTTTTCCATTTTTAATTTGGCATATTATTTTTTTTTTCGTTTTTCCATTTTTAATTTGACTAATTATTTTTTTTTTCGTTTTTCCATTTTTAATTTGGCTAATTATTTTTTTTTCGCTTTTCCATTTTTAATTTGACTAATTATTTTTTTTTTCGCTTTTCCATTTTTAATTTGACTAATTATTTTTTTTTTCGCTTTTCCATTTTTAATTTGACTAATTATTTTTTTTTTTCGTTTTTCCATTTTTAATTTTACTAATTATTTTTTTTTTTTGTTTTTCCATTTTTTATTTGGCTAATTATTATTTTTTTTCGCTTTTCCATTTTTAATTTTACTAATTATTTTTTTTTTTCGTTTTTCCATGTTTAATTTGGCTTGGCTAATTTTTTTTTTTTTTTTTTTTTTTCCATTTTTAATTTGGCTAATTATTTTTTTTTTTTCGTTTTTCCATTTTTAATCTATTTGAGGAGTACCAAAAACTGTTTAAAAAAATTTATTTTTTTTTTTGCTTTTCCATTTTCAATTTTTTTCATTTTTCCATTTTTAATTCGACTAATTATTTTTTTTTTTTTGCTTTTCCATTTTTAATTCGACTAATTATTTTTTTTTCGCTTTTCCATTTTTAATTTGGCTAATTATTTTTTTTTTTCGCTTTTCCATTTTTAATTTGGCTAATTATTTTTTTTTTCGCTTTTCCATTTTTAATTTGGCTAATTATTTTTGTTTTCGCTTTTCGATTTTTAATTCGACTAATTATTTTTTTTTTTTGCTTTTCCATTTTTAATTTTACTAATTCTTTTTTTTTCGCTTTTCCATTTTTAATTTGACTAATTCTTGTTTTTTCGCTTTTCCATTTTTAATTTTACTAATTATTTTTTTTTTCGCTTTTCCATTTTTAATTTGGCTAATTATTTTTTTTTTCGCTTTTCCATTTTTAATTTGGCTAATTATTTTTTTTTCGCTTTTCCATTTTTAATTTGGCTAATTATTTTTTTTTCGCTTTTCCATTTTTAATTTGGCTAATTATTTTTTTTTCGCTTTTCCATTTTTAATTTGGCTAATTATTTTTTTTTCGCTTTTCCATTTTTAATTTGGCTAATTATTTTTTTTTCGCTTTTCCATTTTTAATTTGGCTAATTATTTTTTTTTTCGCTTTTCCATTTTTAATTTGGCTAATTATTTTTTTTTTCGCTTTTCCATTTTTAATTTTACTAATTATTTTTTTTTTTCGCTTTTCCATTTTCAATTTTACTAATTATTTTTTTTTTTCGCTTTTCCATTTTCAATTTTACTAATTATTATATCTTTTTCGTTTTTCCATTGTTAATTCGACTAATTATTAGTTTTTTTTTCTTTTGCAGCAGACTCGTCGATATTGTTACCTGCAACTGAAAGATCTCTTGCCTGAAACTATCGTTGATGTTTATGGTGTTGTCAAATTCTTGAAACTACCCCAGAAAACACGAGGAACAGGTTTTTAATTTTTCGATCAATTTAATAACATGTTAATGATCCTATACATCAATATGTTGCTATGTTTTATGGCATGAAGAAAAGTCTAACAGAGGAAGGAACTTCAGTCTATGAAAAAAAAACAAGCTCACATCATCAACACTTTAATAACAATAAATATTTCTCTGAAATTTTTCAACCTGCTATGGCATCTTATCAACAATGTTCTATATCTATGGACAAATTTATCTTTAGTTGACCTTTGACAACTAAATACTTTCGTTTACTAGCCAAACAGAAAAGTTAGTAGCCAAACCCATATGATTTTTGGAATATAACATCTTTGTTCTGTGACGATTATGTACATAAATGTTTTTCCATATCTTTTTAATAAGTGTAATTCTAAATATACAACAAATTTTATGTTGATACTTGAAGGTATAAACATTCTAATTTCTTCAGATGTTTTTTTTTAAACAGCCTTCGTACAAAAAAAAAAAGAGTATATTGTTCTATTAAACTTTTATTTTTGTTCATTTTATTAAAAAAAAAAAGTTGAAAAGATATTTTTTACACAGTAGTGAGCTTTTGAAAATTGTCAGTGAAAGAAATACAGTCGCCAAAAGATAAGCGTTTCATTATTTCTAGTCGCCACTTTGAAAAATCACTCACAAATGCGACTGTTTCACTCGCAATGTAGAGCCCTGTATATTCTATGAAAGATTTTGGTACTCCTGCAGTATTTTACCCACCGATTTCACGATCTTAGCTGAGCGTTGATCGACATCCGTCGGAAAACGCCGGAACATGGCGAGCGGTACGATACTCTATCAGCCAATCAGGGCGCTTCAAACAAACGCGCAGCAGACGAATAATTTTCATTGAAATTACACACATAGCGTTTCATTTCAGTTATTTTATTGTTCAAAGTAAAAATACACAGCCTTTCATTTCAGCTATTTAATTTAGTGATATCAAATCGCGGAAGGCTACCCGGTTGGGAAGGAGCTTCTTTCCACATCCTCTGAAAACCCTTTGCTCCCTACTTTGCCTCTACAGTCAGTAGAAAATCTTCCAGTCGGAACTAAAGATAAACAGTAATTGTTGTCCCCCCCCCCCCTTACAAACATTACTGAAAAAAAACAAAAAAAAAAAAACATTGTTGTTACTGTTTAATAACGTTTTGTTAAAAACAAACAAAAAAAAAACATTGAAGTGTTTATTACTGTTGCTTACCCCCCCCCCCCAAAAAAAAAAAAAGCTATCGGAAAACAAAATGAACCAAAAAAAAAAATATTCAACAAAATAAATTTATTTTACTTTAAAAAAACTTACGGTAAGTGTTTGTGATTTATTTTATCCAAATATTTTGTATTAATTTTATCCATTTTGTTGTGTGTGTGTAATATCTTTTCCTTGTAATGTTGTTGCTATTCACATACTTTTAGCGTTCTTGCACCGTAGCTCCGAATTCTCGGCTTTCGTCGGCGTTAACGCCGAAAGCGTTCGTCAACGCTCAGCTAAGATCGTGAAATCGGTGGGTAAAATACTGCAGGAGTACCAAGATTTTATGCTTTTTTTTTTAAATTTTTTTTTTAAAGACCCAGCTGGGGTTTTCACTTGGCCTCGAAATTGCTTCTCTCTGTTGACTGAAGTATGATTCTGGTCATGTGCAATTGTAAGAGGCCCACCTTCCCAGACTTTGAGAAGAGGTTAGTTTATTGCTAATTGCGTGAGGTGCCCTGACTGAAGAATATCGGGGGAGGGGGGGCAGGCATTTTTGGCAGGCCTTAGTGCTCTTCCTCTAGGATGATGGTTTCTCAAATCCCTCTTTCCCGACCTTGTCACATCTTTCCGCCATTGGACGGAGATAAACATACACAAGATACGGTGAAAGAGAGAAGAAGAAATGTCAATTTACGAAAAAAATAAGACCTCATATTGTGATATGATGCCTCCGTTCAGTCTCCAGAGACAATGGATACCCCCTGTAAGGGTAGCTGTACTTGTAATTGTGAGGCAAGGGGTGCGCAATTTCCAACCACACCTCCTCTGAATCGGCATTGCTAGAATCCAGTGGCAAGAAGAGAGCACATACAGTACCTGGAATTCCCAAATGATCATCCATTTTAGTACTAACCATGTTCAGCGTTGCTTAACTTTGGCGATCTAACAAGAACGTAATTATGTAGTATATGACTTCATATTATCAACAATTTAAAAACAATCTTTTGTTGGATTTTTTAAAAATTGCTACGTCATCTTATAAAGAATGTTCTACGTTATATTTCTTTTAATTTGTCTGTCTATCTGTTCCACTTTTTCTCAGAAACTATAGTATCGATCTGGCTGAAATTTTGTATGGACCTTTGTTATGATAAGGTGCAGCGAACTAAGTATTATGGTATCCATTCAATGCACATTTAGGGATTAATAGGATTAATCACCAGAATACCACATTTACTCTGGAAACGTTTAGAGCACTGATGTTAAATCTAATTTTTATATGTCCATTAATATGCACCACAGAAATGGCATCGCACTTTCTCGCACTTTTTCTCTTTCTCTGTCTGTTGCCGCCCTTTTCTCGTTATGCTTGTTTGCAATTTTCAATTTCAGATTACCGACAAGTAATCAGTATAATCGATCCTTCTTTCTGCGGCAATAACAAGCTGACGTGCGTGTTATTTGCAAGAGATGAGGCTGCCTTGCCACCAGTGAAAATTGGAAGCATTGTCCGTTTCCACAGACTACGGGTAAGTAATCCAAGAGAGTGCCTCTTAGTTGCCCCCTATTTAATAACTTAATTTAGAAAACGTAATTTAACAAATCAATACTTCACTCAACGCAAAAACATTTTTTCTCATCTTGCTGGTATAGTGCATGTGTGTTGTTAACCTCCATGGACTGGGTTATGTTATGAAACAAAGGTTATAGCATAAATTTTTTTTTCTTCTTGTTCATCCCAAACAAAACATATTGCTATTTAGGACCATGTCTACATGGGAATTATGTAGGGAGTTGAGGAGCAAGATGTTTATTTATATTATATTTCAAAGTCTAGCAGTCTGAGGGAAAATCTATTAGAGTGGAAGGTTTCTAGCATCTAGGGATCTCAACAATGAAGAGGTGGAATTTTGCTGCTTGACAAGTCTGTTCAGATATGGGAACAATACTTCATATATGGGTGAATGATTTCTGAAATATGATATTGTCGTTTCACCATGGGTACATACATAATACAGATTTTCTTTTATTTTAATATTTTAATATTGTTTTAATATAGGGGGAATTTTTGACAAGAACCATATTTTCCCCTATTAGTGTCTGATCTAAATCAGGGGCTGATAACTCTGCTCCAAAAGTGTCAAGGGGGATAATTTTTGGGTATAAAGTTATTTCCTTTTAGTATTAATATATTCAGTTTGCTTTAAATTACGAAATATTTAAAAGTATTACTATTAAGTATAATATAGCCATCTAACACTGATGCAAAAATGAATAAAGCAAGAGAAAATATTTGCAACTAGCATGGGTGCCCGGCGTTTCCCGGGTGATTGGAGGTGTGTGTTGAGCAAAAAAAAAAAGTGGTAGTAGGAAGGCAGGCTCACACCCGTACCGCGAAGGAGGAAAAGAATGAGAAAAAAAACGTGACGTCTTTTCTGTTATGACCACCGCCAAACCAGAAGTGACGTAGGTTTAAATTAAGGCATGACAATCGAAAATAGGGGATGACTTTCGAAAATATCAGCGAAAAAAAGCAACCCCTCCCTGTAGAAAAGTGTCCAATTGAGGGTGGAGAAATTAATGTTTTTAGTTAATTTGTCATCTGAAGGGTCAAGCTTCAAAATGAAACTGATCTTGTGAAAATCCGTCGCCTCTGTCAAAAGTTTTAGGCAAACATACATACATACATACATTTATATATTTGTAGCTCAAGTTTTCGACCCAAACCGATTAAAAAGCTTGCCCTATCTCTGAATACCTTTTATGTAAAATTTCAAATGTTTAAACCAGAAATTGTCTGAGTAATTTGGTAGAGACCGCAGAGATCAAATTTTTAAAAACTTTGACCCCTATTATGACCCCTTAACATTTATTGTTTTGGGCTCAAATCAAATTATTAAGTTAGATCCATGTTCAAGCAACCTATATCTAAAATTTCAACTGTTTATACCCATATACTTTGGTAGTGTTCTCAAAGCTCAAATCATTGAACTTTTACCCCTTAACAGCCAAGTTTCTGGCCGAAAACGGATTACAAAGATTTTCCCAAATCTCAATACCCTGTATATCAAATTTCGAGTCTGTAGACTGAAAATTGACAGAGCTATTGTGTAGGGAAATGTACACAGACAGACACTTTCACTTTTATAGATATATAGATTGTTATAAGAATCTGAAATTTGATCCATTAAATCCGAATTCGTATTTGTATAGAATGAAGAACTTAACTTATACGAAAGAAAAGTCAATAATTTACTCCCCCCCCCCTCCATCCCGTAGGGAAAAAAAGTAATAAAGAAATATCTTTCTGATGTATGTACCTTTGATGTAAAGATACTATATTATACGCAAAAAAATCACATAAATTGATCAAGTAATTTATTTTTAAATAAGAAAATCAAATTTTATGGCTAACCGAGGAACATCTGTCTCGCGATGCCATTTTAAAAAAGCAAGCTCAAGAAACAAGGGAAATAATTCAAAATTATTCAAACTTGCAAGATTTTAGATAGCCATTCTTAACATGGGAAGGAGTGAACATTGAAAAAGCTTAAATTTGTCTAAAAATTATTTTCTTTATCGAAATAAAAGTACTTGATCAATTTATGTAATTTTTCAAATACGATTTTTGGCTAATTTGTCAAAGTTTTCAATTTGCTTGTTTTGTTTTCAGATAGGTCTTCATAATGGAGAACTGCAAGGTGTGAAAGCCCCTGGTTTTTCATGGCTGGTTATCGATGGCAATGCGCACGGAGCCATCATACAAAATGCTTCAACAACGAACTACACATTCACTGACATTGACCGAGAAAAGGTAGAAACAATATTTAATGTTCTTGGTTGTAGTCATTCTATGTATTTCCTAATTGCTAGTTTGCTGCAAGTCCCTAACTCCCACTTTCACCCTTGAATCAACAAAAATATCAAAAATAAAGTAAAAAAAATTTTTTATTCAATTTTCACTCCAAACAAAGCGCAGTGCCACTTTGAAGCAGGGGGCTACTATCGGGGACATAAGTTGCAGCGGCATTATGAAGGGAGATGAATAGTCAGATGTCTGTTCACATTACACTTGAACTTCTGCATGTCAGTATAGTTGGGAAAGCAGAATCCTGGAAGGGAGTTCCAAAGTCTAGCAGTTCTGGGGAAGAAACTATTGGAGTAGAAGGCTTTCTTACACCTAGGGATCTCTACTGCGCTAATTATGCTTCCAAACTTCTGGTGTAGTGCTACCAGAAGCAGTGACAAGGCAAATAAGTTTCTTTACTTTTATTGTTCTTCAGGATTTCCATTGTGAAGCGATTTATTGAAATAAAATATTAGGAAAGGACATTATTGAAAAATATACAATAAAAATTAACAAAATTCTACAGATAAAAATAATACACAATTAGTCTTTATTTGCACTTTTATTAACAAATAATACAAAAGTTTTTATTTTATTTGAAATTTTATAAAAAATGTTTATGAAATCATAAAAATAATAGATTTTGATTTTAAAAATACAAGTTTACTTGAATTTATATAAAAAATATATGTTCATGAAATTATAAAAATAATAGATTTTAATTTTAAAAATACAAGTTTACTTGAATTTAGATAATAAATATATGTTCATGAAATTATAAAAATAATAGATTTTAATTTTAAAAATACAAGTTTACTTGAATTTAGATAATAAATATATGTTCATGAAATTATAAAAATAATAGATTTTAATTTTAAAAATACAAGTTTAATTGAATTTAGATAATAAATATATGTTTATGAAATTATGAAAATAATTGATTTTAATTTTAAAAATACAAGTTTACTTAAATTTATATAATAAATATATGTTTATGAAAGTATAAAAATAATAGATTTTAATTTTAAAAATACAAGTTTAATTAAATTTATATAATAAATATATGTTTATGAAAGTATAAAAATAATAGATTTTAATTTTAAAAATACAAGTTTACTTGAATTTAGATAATAAATATATGTTTATGAAATTATGAAAATAATAGATTTTAATTTTAAAAATACAGGTTTAATTGAATTTATATAATAAATATATGTTTATGAAAGTATAAAAATAATAGATTTTAATTTTAAAAATACAGGTTTAATTGAATTTATATAATAAATATATGTTTATGAAAGTATAAAAATAATAGATTTTTATTTTAAAGTTTATTTGAATTTATATAATAAATATATGTTTATGAAAGTATAAAAATAATAGATTTTAATTTTAAAAATACAGGTTTAATTGAATTTATATAATAAATATATGTTTATGAAAGTATAAAAATAATAGATTTTTATTTTAAAGTTTATTTGAATTTATATAATAAATATATGTTTATGAAAGTATAAAAATAATAGATTTTAATTTTAAAAATACAGGTTTAATTGAATTTATATATAAAATATATATTTATGAAAGTATAAAAATAATAGATTTTAATTTTAAAGTTTATTTGAATTTATATAATAAATATATGTTTATGAAAGTATAAAAATAATAGATTTTAATTTTAAAAATACAGGTTTAATTGAATTTATATAATAAATATATGTTTATGAAAGTATAAAAATAATAGATTTTAATTTTAAAAATACAGGTTTAATTGAATTTATATAATAAATATATGTTTATGAAAGTATAAAAATAATAGATTTTTATTTTAAAGTTTATTTGAATTTATATAATAAATATATGTTTATGAAAGTATAAAAATAATAGATTTTAATTTTAAAAATACAGGTTTAATTGAATTTATATAATAAATATATGTTTATGAAAGTATAAAAATAATAGATTTTAATTTTAAAAATACAGGTTTAATTGAATTTATATAATAAATATATGTTTATGAAAGTATAAAAATAATAGATTTTTATTTTAAAGTTTATTTGAATTTATATAATAAATATATGTTTATGAAAGTATAAAAATAATAGATTTTAATTTTAAAAATACAGGTTTAATTGAATTTATATAATAAATATATGTTTATGAAAGTATAAAAATAATAGATTTTAATTTTAAAAATACAGGTTTAATTGAATTTATATAATAAATATATGTTTATGAAAGTATAAAAATAATAGATTTTTATTTTAAAGTTTAATTGAATTTATATAATAAATATATGTTTATGAAAGTATAAAAATAATAGATTTTAATTTTAAAAATACAGGTTTAATTGAATTTTGATAATAAATATATGTTTATGAAAGTATAAAAATAATAGATTTTAATTTTAAAAATACAGGTTTAATTGAATTTATATAATAAATATATGTTTATGAAAGTATAAAAATAATAGATTTTTATTTTAAAGTTTATTTGAATTTATATAATAAATATATGTTTATGAAAGTATAAAAATAATAGATTTTAATTTTAAAAATACAGGTTTAATTGAATTTATATAATAAATATATGTTTATGAAAGTATAAAAATAATAGATTTTAATTTTAAAAATACAGGTTTAATTGAATTTATATAATAAATATATGTTTATGAAAGTATAAAAATAATAGATTTTTATTTTAAAGTTTATTTGAATTTATATAATAAATATATGTTTATGAAAGTATAAAAATAATAGATTTTAATTTTAAAAATACAGGTTTAATTGAATTTTGATAATAAATATATGTTTATGAAAGTATAAAAATAATAGATTTTAATTTTAAAAATACAGGTTTAATTGAATTTATATAATAAATATATGTTTATGAAAGTATAAAAATAATAGATTTTTATTTTAAAGTTTATTTGAATTTATATAATAAATATATGTTTATGAAAGTATAAAAATAATAGATTTTAATTTTAAAAATACAGGTTTAATTGAATTTATATAATAAATATATGTTTATGAAAGTATAAAAATAATGGACTTTTATGTTAAAGTTTATTTGAATTTATATAATAAATATATGTTTATGAAAGTATAAAAATAATAGATTTTAATTTTAAAAATACAGGTTTAATTAAATTTATATAATAAATATATGTTTATGAAGTATAAAAATAATAGATTTTAATTTTAAAAATACAAGTTTACTTGAATTTAGATAATAAATATATGTTTATGAAATTATGAAAATAATAGATTTTAATTTTAAAAATACAAGTTTACTTAAATTTATATAATAAATATATGTTTATGAAAGTATAAAAATAATAGATTTTAATTTTAAAAATACAAGTTTAATTGAATTTATATAATAAATATATGTTTATGAAAGTATAAAAATAATAGATTTTTATTTTAAAGTTTATTTGAATTTATATAATAAATATATGTTTATGAAAGTATAAAAATAATAGATTTTAATTTTAAAAATACAGGTTTAATTGAATTTATATAATAAATATATGTTTATGAAAGTATAAAAATAATAGATTTTAATTTTAAAGTTTATTTGAATTTATATAATAAATATATGTTTATGAAAGTATAAAAATAATAGATTTTAATTTTAAAAATACAGGTTTAATTGAATTTATATAATAAATATATGTTTATGAAAGTATAAAAATAATAGATTATAATTTTAAAAATACAGGTTTAATTGAATTTATATAATAAATATATGTTTATGAAAGTATAAAAATAATAGATTTTAATTTTAAAGTTTATTTGAATTTATATAATAAATATATGTTTATGAAAGTATAAAAATAATAGATTTTAATTTTAAAAATACAGGTTTAATTGAATTTATATAATAAATATATGTTTATGAAAGTATAAAAATAATAGATTTTAATTTTAAAAATACAGGTTTAATTGAATTTATATAATAAATATATGTTTATGAAAGTATAAAAATAATAGATTTTTATTTTAAAGTTTATTTGAATTTATATAATAAATATATGTTTATGAAAGTATAAAAATAATAGATTTTAATTTTAAAAATACAGGTTTAATTGAATTTATATAATAAATATATGTTTATGAAAGTATAAAAATAATAGATTTTAATTTTAAAAATACAGGTTTAATTGAATTTATATAATAAATATATGTTTATGAAAGTATAAAAATAATAGATTTTTATTTTAAAGTTTATTTGAATTTATATAATAAATATATGTTTATGAAAGTATAAAAATAATAGATTTTAATTTTAAAAATACAGGTTTAATTGAATTTATATAATAAATATATGTTTATGAAAGTATAAAAATAATAGATTTTAATTTTAAAAATACAGGTTTAATTGAATTTATATAATAAATATATGTTTATGAAAGTATAAAAATAATAGATTTTTATTTTAAAGTTTAATTGAATTTATATAATAAATATATGTTTATGAAAGTATAAAAATAATAGATTTTAATTTTAAAAATACAGGTTTAATTGAATTTTGATAATAAATATATGTTTATGAAAGTATAAAAATAATAGATTTTAATTTTAAAAATACAGGTTTAATTGAATTTATATAATAAATATATGTTTATGAAAGTATAAAAATAATAGATTTTTATTTTAAAGTTTATTTGAATTTATATAATAAATATATGTTTATGAAAGTATAAAAATAATAGATTTTAATTTTAAAAATACAGGTTTAATTGAATTTATATAATAAATATATGTTTATGAAAGTATAAAAATAATAGATTTTAATTTTAAAAATACAGGTTTAATTGAATTTATATAATAAATATATGTTTATGAAAGTATAAAAATAATAGATTTTTATTTTAAAGTTTATTTGAATTTATATAATAAATATATGTTTATGAAAGTATAAAAATAATAGATTTTAATTTTAAAAATACAGGTTTAATTGAATTTATATAATAAATATATGTTTATGAAAGTATAAAAATAATAGATTTTAATTTTAAAAATACAGGTTTAATTGAATTTATATAATAAATATATGTTTATGAAAGTATAAAAATAATAGATTTTTATTTTAAAGTTTATTTGAATTTATATAATAAATATATGTTTATGAAAGTATAAAAATAATAGATTTTAATTTTAAAAATACAGGTTTAATTGAATTTATATAATAAATATATGTTTATGAAAGTATAAAAATAATAGATTTTTATTTTAAAGTTTATTTGAATTTATATAATAAATATATGTTTATGAAAGTATAAAAATAATAGATTTTAATTTTAAAAATACAGGTTTAATTGAATTTATATAATAAATATATGTTTATGAAAGTATAAAAATAATAGATTATAATTTTAAAAATACAGGTTTAATTGAATTTATATAATAAATATATGTTTATGAAAGTATAAAAATAATAGATTTTTATTTTAAAGTTTATTTGAATTTATATAATAAATATATGTTTATGAAAGTATAAAAATAATAGATTTTAATTTTAAAAATACAGGTTTAATTGAATTTATATAATAAATATATGTTTATGAAAGTATAAAAATAATAGATTTTAATTTTAAAAATACAGGTTTAATTGAATTTATATAATAAATATATGTTTATGAAAGTATAAAAATAATAGATTTTAATTTTAAAAATACAGGTTTAATTGAATTTATATAATAAATATATGTTTATGAAAGTATAAAAATAATGGATTTTTATTTTAAAGTTTATTTGAATTTATATAATAAATATATGTTTATGAAAGTATAAAAATAATAGATTTTAATTTTAAAAATACAGGTTTAATTGAATTTATATAATAAATATATGTTTATGAAAGTATAAAAATAATAGATTTTAATTTTAAAAATACAGGTTTAATTGAATTTATATAATAAATATATGTTTATGAAAGTATAAAAATAATAGATTTTTATTTTAAAGTTTATTTGAATTTATATAATAAATATATGTTTATGAAAGTATAAAAATAATAGATTTTAATTTTAAAAATACAGGTTTAATTGAATTTATATAATAAATATATGTTTATGAAAGTATAAAAATAATAGATTTTTATTTTAAAGTTTATTTGAATTTATATAATAAATATATGTTTATGAAAGTATAAAAATAATAGATTTTAATTTTAAAAATACAGGTTTAATTGAATTTATATAATAAATATATGTTTATGAAAGTATAAAAATAATAGATTTTAATTTTAAAAATACAGGTTTAATTGAATTTATATAATAAATATATGTTTATGAAAGTATAAAAATAATAGATTTTTATTTTAAAGTTTATTTGAATTTATATAATAAATATATGTTTATGAAAGTATAAAAATAATAGATTTTAATTTTAAAAATACAAGTTTAATTGAATTTTGATGATAAATATATGTTTATGAAAGTATAAAAATTATAGATTTTAATTTTAAAAATACAAGTTTAATTGAATTTATATAATAAATATATGTTTATGAAAGTATAAAAATAATAGATTTTAATTTTAAAAATACAGGTTTAATTGAATTTATATAATAAATATATGTTTATGAAAGTATAAAAATAATAGATTTTTATTTTAAAGTTTATTTGAATTTATATAATAAATATATGTTTATGAAAGTATAAGAATAATAGATTTTAATTTTAAAAATACAGGTTTAATTGAATTTATATAATAAATATATGTTTATGATAGTATAAAAATAATAGATTTTTATTTTAAAGTTTATTTGAATTTATATAATAAATATATGTTTATGAAAGTATAAAATAATAAATTTTTATTTTAAAGTTTATTTGAATTTATATAATAAATATATGTTTATGAAATTATGAAAATAATAGATTTTAATTTTTAAAATACAAGTTTACTTGAATTTATATAATAAATATATGTTTATGAAAGTATAAAAATAAAGTTATTGGAATCAAAATAACAAATGAGATTAAAAAAAATGAAAGTTCTTATTTTAGTTTAAATTTTATAAGAAATATGTTTATTTACTTATAAAAATAAAAGTTTTTTTTGTTTTTTTTTTAATTTTAAAGATAAAAGTTTTTTATTTGAATTTATATAATAAATATATGTTTATAAAAATAAAAAAGAAATGTTGGAAAAACATAATAAAAAAAAAGTACACTTACGTGAGAGATATAGGCATGAAAGAAAAAAAAAACGAATAAACTGGTTTGCCTTGTTACTGCTTCCAGTAGTGCTGCACTAGGTGTATCAGAATTTTGGGGGGAATTTTTGACACCCCTAACACGAAACTGCAAATAAAATATAAAAAAACTTGTAATTTCTCGTTTCAAAATGGGTTGTTTATTTTCTTTATGGATTATACTTCCAAAATAAACTATTAAAGTTGTATAAAAAGTAATAGAAATATTATTTTTTATTTTTTAAAAAACAGTAATAAAATCAATTGAATTTTACAAGTTTACTATTTTTCAATTTTTAAACTTTAAGAATCTATCAAAATTTTTCTATTGATTCAATTTTTATGATATTTTCAGGGTCAATGTGAAATTTTATGCTCTTTCCAATAAATCGAATATAATATTTTAGACAAATGTTTATTTTTTTTAATTCACCCCCTCCATTTTGAAATGTCTATTAAAAAGTAAATAATTGATTTACTCACCAAAGTTGTATATATCACAAATTGAAGATAAAAGATCAATAAATAATATATTTTAATTTAAAACAAAAAAAAAAGAAGTGTTTTTTAGAAATTTACCTGTGAAGTCTGAAGTTTAAAACCTTTTTTTTTTTAAAACCACATTTTTGTTGTTTGTTTTTTTTTTTAAATGAAACCTTGGTCCTTGCTCCTTTAATTGAAAAAAAAAAATTAGGGTTTGAATTACATTTTTCGAGTAGTTATAAGCTTGGAAAGACAGGGGATCGAATTATGCAATATATTTCACGCATTCGTAAGGTCAGTTTCTGACACACCTGCTCCAGAAATTAGGAAGTATGTTAGCTGACTATGACCCACATATTTGATTCTTCAGTTTTATAACCACAAACCAATTAAAAAAAATTTTCTGGGTTCATCAACATTTAATCCATTAAATAAGAGTATAATCTTTATTTTTACTTAGTAAGCCATTACCAGGTAGAAGTTGTAAGCAATTCTTCATCATATTCTTGGTATTGACTGTATCGAGGATTGAACGTTCAACCTTCAGAAGATTATCACTTAGGACTGATTATTACTTAACACTTTATCCGTTGTGCCATAGTGTAACTACTTATTTAGATAAGTGAGAGAACATGAACGCATTTATCCAGCGTGGCTATCAAGAGTATATTTTTATCGTGACGCCATCACTAGACGGGGTGCCTACCACGGCTTAAAAAAGTCTCATCTACCCTTAAGAGAGTGGTCCTGGATATGACTTAAAACTATATCCGATGGTGAGGCCCCACCTTGCGGGCCTTGGGGAGTGTGGAGCCACCGTTTAATTGCCATTGCTCCCAGGTCCACTCTGACCCGGAGTGGTAGTACCTGTTAGGGTCCCAACTATGGGTTAAATAGAATCTGACTTAAAAAAAAAAATATACTCCATTAAAAATCGTTCCTCAAAATAACTAGATTCGGCATTAAATAACCTGAAAAAGGTTGATATGCCGTAAAACGAAAACAACCAACCAACCCTTGAGAGAAGGATAGACTGCGCCAGTTTCTCAACCTGGTACTTTACCTCGCGGTACATACAGCGCTTCGCCTTCCCAAATGGTCACCCATCTGGTACTGGCCAGGCTCAACATTGTTTAACTTCGATGATCTGGGAGAACCAGTCTGTCAATGTGATTGTGCCTTGTTGTAAAGAAGATCTGAAGAACAAGAATAATCTACTCCTAATTATGGGTTTCGTTAAAAATTTTGTATAAATTTCCAAGTTCGACATGATGCACCTGAAGAAGGTCAGAGTTTTGTATGAGAACAATAGTCTGAATAATGTAAATTATTGATCCTTATCTAAAAAAACTCAGCTGCTACATCATCACAACCACTTTTACAACTAGGCATTGAGCAGATTACTTAGTATTTATTAAACAAACAGCTCAATTATTTTCTGTCAGATTACATAAGTTCTTCCATTAAAAATTAAGGTCTTGTTAATGTTTTAACTTTAGTTTCTTTTTTTTCTTTTTTTTTTTTTTTTTCATAGAATCTAATGAATATTTAATGCTGCATTTATTTTTGTTTCAGATTAAGCATTTACAGGAATGGTTAAAAGAACAAGAAGATCTGAAGAACAGTGAAAATTCGATTTGCTTGGAAAAGATTGTACTGGGCGAATATTTCAACCTAGTTTGTCAGGTAAAAAAGTTGTTTCTGGAAAGTATTGCCATAGATTTTCATTATCTCTATCTCTCTCCCTTTCCTTCTCTCTCTCTCTCTCTTTCTCTCTCTCCCTCTCTTTCCTCCTCTCCCTCAAAATTGAAAATCTCCATATATAACTCACTCAAATCAACAGCTGATCCACAAAATGGCATATTATCATATCTCATTTTTTTTTTTTTTTTACACATTGGTCACCACTTATCAAGGCCCGGAAGCCACTCAGGGATAAGGGTTATTGCAAGTACATTAGGTTAGTGTGGAGAGTTGATGAAGTGTTTACTTAAGGGGGCGGTTCATTAGGAATTTGTTAACGTTGGACTTGAACACATCCAAGTTGTAGTCAGGTGGGAAGCAGGCAGACGGAACAGAGTTCCACAGGCGTGCAGTTCTAAGAAAGAAGCTTTGTTCATGGAATCCACGTTTTTTATTTAGGCATAGATAAAGAGTGGGGGAAATTTTCATAAGTACTGTTTCTGACAAAGAGGGAACAATTGCTGCTTTCAACTGTCAATCTAATACATCTAATTAATCCTTACCTTTTAGATATTTTTTTGCTGACACCTTAATGAAAATTAAAATAAAAAAAAAATACTTTTGAAATCAGTTGATGTGGTTCCTAGAAGATTGTGCTGAATTCTAAGTAAAACTTTGTGCTTTATTATTATTTATTTCCGGTAAAAATGACAATATAAATAATATAAAATAAAGTTGTCGTCCTAAAGAAAACTACACTACAGCTTTATTTTAAAACTTTTATTGAAAATATCAATTCAGGTAACTTGATTATGTAGTAGAGCATACATCTATTCAATGTAGCCACCTTCAGCTTCAATCGCCACTTCGATACGAGTCTGGAACTGGGAGCATGCCTTTCCCACAAGCACCGGAAGGAGCTCAGTGAATACTCGGCAGATGGCAACGATCAGGCCAGCTTTGGTGTTGTGGGAGGTCATGTTGGTGATGCTCTCGATGTATGATGAAATGAAGTAGTCTAGTGGGTTCAGGTCAGGAGAGGAGGGATAGGCCAGTGAGAGAAGGGTACAATTCATTTTGATATGTTAATAAAACTATTTTATTGAGTATTTAATAAGTTATTATTCATTACTAGCAGTTCAGCACAGCTTTGCTCGTGCCCTATGTACTGTTCATAACTTTATGTGCATATGTATATACATATATTAAAAAGTTTGATTCATGTCCAGGTAACCTACATCTAAAATTTTAAGTGTTTAGACCAAAAATTGGCAGGGAAGTTTGGTAGAGTCTGCAAAGGTCAACTCTTTCAACTTTGACCTCTTGTCAGCCGAATTTTTGCCCAAAAACTGATTAAAAAGCTTGCTGCATGTCTGAATATCCTTTATGTAAAATTTCTAATGTTTACACCCAAAATTGGCTGAATAGTTCGCAAAGGTCAAATCTCTTGAACTTTGACCCCTTGGCAGCCAAATTTTTGGCCAAAAATCGATTAAAAGACTTGCCCTATGTCTGAATACCCTTTATGTAAAATTTCAAATGTTTAGAGCAAAAGTTGGCTGAGTAATTTGGTAGAGACCGCAGCGGTCAAATTTGTTAAAACTTTGATACCAATTTTGACCCCTTAACATTTATTGTTTTGGGCTCAAATCAAATTAAAAAGTTTGATCCATATGCAAGTCACCTACATCTAAAATTTCAAGTGTTTACATCCAAAATTGGTGGAGGACTTTGGTAGAGTTCTCGAAGGTCAAATCGTTGAACTTTGACAACCAAATTTCTGGCCAAACACTGATTAAAAAGATTTTCCCAAATCTCAATACCCCTTATTTCAAATGTTGAGTCTGTAGACTGAAAATTGACAGAGTAATTTGGTAGGCAAATGTACTCACACAAACACACACATACACAGACAGACAATTTCACTTTTATAGATTATTTAAATTATATTAATAACTGCAATATCTATAACATATGTCTCTTATTTAATTTTTTATACAAAACTAATTACTTAATCTATTGGATTTTTTTCCAGTGATAACATTTGTTGATTAGACCTAAATTTTATATACCTATAAAATTCTATTTTATTAATATTTTAATTAGATTTATTAACTATAATTTTTTTTATTGCTATTTAATTATTTTTAATTAATCATTCTTAACATTAATATAGGATTTTCCATTTTAATGTTTTTATCATAATTTGTTTATAATCTGTTAAAGGTAGGTACGGGCAAAAATAGGGGGATCTAGTTTGAAAAGCCGATTTATCATAATTTTTTTGTAGGTTTCTGACTACTTTTTGATTGTATTTGAAAGATTAAGGACTAAACTTAATTTCCAAAAGGAAAAAATATTTGTATACGTGATAAAAAAAAGTTATGAAAAATGTTTTCACGGCAAACTACCCAATTCAGCTAAATTTTGAAGTTAAATAAATTCATTGTAAAAATCCTTTAAAAGATAAATATTAGTTTTCTGGGTCTATTTCAAAGATAATTAGTAAAGTAAAGTCCTAAGATATTGAATTAAATAAAAAAAAAAACACCTTGTTTGTACAAAACATAAATTAATTAGCCCAAAAACCGAGTGATTCTGCCGAGTGCAAAATGCAACAAACTAAAATTTTGTAAACACATAATATACAAAGGCACAAAATTTCAGGCAGCCGAAAGACTATGAAAATGATGTCATATAATTAAAAGGGAGAAAGGAGTGTGATACTTTTCTTTTTTTTTCCCCCAGACATGCATCCGTACATTCCTATTCTGAACGTTTGTATAAATTTTTCCATTTTTTAATTTAATTATTTTTCTATGTTCCTGTTTTTAAATTCATTTTTTAAAAAATTATTGTTCAATATTATATAAAAAATATGTTATGCCGAAAGTTTCATATTCTTGCAAGCAAAGAAATTATTAAAATCTTACATATAAAAATTATGCGAAACCTGTAATTTAAAAAAAAAATGTACAAAATATTTTTTGCAATTATAATTTTTTGTGTGAAAATATTAAATAAACAATGGTAATAATCGGTAGTTCGAGAAATTCATTTTTCTTCAAATTATATCAAATTCATTAATACGGACTTTAGGGGCTTTTTTCGTAATATTCCTATAAAAATGATTTGATTTTATTGTTACAAATTACGATGCTTTATTTATATAAAAAAAGCAAAAATAAATTCTTGCATTTTTTATTTACAACTGAAAATTAGAACTTTAGTAAAGGTATTTTTTGTTTAAACAAAATAATACATTTCCACTCAGATTAAAATAAAAATAATTAATTCCTTATATTCCGCGATCATTATTTGATAAATACTGAAAATTTCATTAAAATTGGTTAATTTCCTGATCTTTGGTGAATTTTTAAGTAGAGGGAGGGGTCAAAATGTTTATACATTTTGGGCGTTGGCATTCATTTTATTATCCCTTTTAATTTAAATCTATTTTCAAATTTAAGTATGTTTTTTTTTATTTTTTATCATATTACTAAATTAAATATATTTATCTTATTTTATTGTTTTTTTTTATTTTATATTTTTTGTTTATTAATTCAATTTGTATTTTTATTGATTATACTTTTTATTTAAATATTGATATTTAAAAATATTTAAATATAAATTAATCTATACTTATGAGTTTTTATCTCTTAATATACCAAGTTAGATTAAAATTTTCAAATCAATGATTAGCTGATATGTCTATTTGTTTTCCTTCCATATTTCTATTATTGACATACAAATAATATTCTAATATTTTTTTTTTTAGATTATTATTTGTATGTCAATAATAGATAATTTACCTGTGGACTCCTCAGAGGAAAATGTATAGCAATGTAACAAATAAAATTGAAAAGAACCAAAACAACTCACATCAAATCCAATTTTTTTTTAATCTATTAAAAACCATCATCTTGTCTTATCTAGCATTCGTACTCGACAACACGGGCTATACATGCCAATAATAAAAATGTAAAAAAAAATTGAAACTGCATTGTTCTCATATAGATTATCGACAATTTTTCATACTTTTTAAAGATGAATTTTCTATAAAACACAATCGAAGTAGAAATTGTTTTGTACTAAATGAGAATACAATTCATTTGAAGAGACCTTACCTAATTTCTTCTGGTAAGAGACTGTGTCCAATACAAAGAAAATTAAAAAAAATATGTTCATTGATGAAGCGGAATATGATATAAGCTACAGGTCAAGCCAAACCGTGTTTTCTTCACTACATTGCAATCTTTTCACGAGGTTCGAAGGGGTCCTTATTGATTTAAAATCGATGAAAAATTACTGGTTAGAAAGTCAGTTCATGTCGATAAGCAGTCAAGCCCGAAAGGCTAAGACGTATTGTCCTGTTCCGTGTAAATGTCTGTAGAAGCCATTTAAAAAATATTGTATATTTAGGCAGCATCTTCTCGTTCAAACAAATGTTATTGAAGAGCATAGAATTCTTCTGGTTTATTACCTTCCCTTTCATCTTCTCCCAGAAGACTGGTGTTAATCGTGACAACCTGCACTGAAGATTCTCAAAAGGATGAAACACTAGTGTCTGTAGGTATTTAATTATTATAGTAAAAAAAAACAACTAATTATTTCTTATTGTTGAGCACTTTCAGCTGAATTAAGTTGGTCAATTTAGCTCTTATGCATAGATCATCGTATAACGATTAGATCACTATCTGGCTGACATAAAGAACATTTAAAATTATGTTTAAATTCAACATTGTTTCATGTGGTTAATGGTAGCCAAATGGATACAGTCTTTGCTAATCGAGCCAGACATGGGTCGTGTTGCCGAGTTCAAATCTGTCGACTGGTGTTAATTGTGACACCCTGCACTGAAGATTCCCGAAAGGATGAAACACTAGTGTCTGTAAGTATTTAATTATTATAGTAAAAAAATATATATATATTTGTAGAGTAGCAGATTTTGACATATTTACTTTTCTATGGGCTGTGTGATACCACGTGTTACCCTGCTCAACAACAAATGTCAACCTCCATGCTGATTCTGTGATTTTCTTCTTTGTTTCTCGTCTCACCATGTTGTCTGCCAGGGGGGGGGGGCAGTAACTCACAATAAAAAAAGACAAAAAATACAAACTTCAACATTTTCTGCAAATATCAGTTGCACTCTAGGTGTGTGTGACACCATCGACCCTCTACATGCTCCATATATATGTTCTATTGAAGTTGTGTTCGTCAGTTGATGTCAGCTCATCTCGACCTCATATAGCTCTCGATCTGGTCCAAGAAACAACTTGCCTTCAACTCTCACAAACCCAAGACTATCTGCAAACTGTCCCCAACCATTCTGGACTGTCGCAAAACAATAGTGACCTATTGTCCAATCCTCTTTTGTCACAAATCACCACCACACCTTGATTAATGATCCTATTTTTGTTTCCTTTTGTGTTGCTTTGTGAACAACTTCCTTTTTATCTTTTTTATCTATTTATTTATTTATCTGGTTTTAAACTTATTTCTTTACTTTTCTCTTTCTCCCTAACTCTTGGGGTGGAGTAGGGGGGAGGGGTGATAGTATTGTACATTTTTATTAAATTTAATTTTTCATTTTTTTTTTTTTTTTTTTTTTTTTCAAGGTTGTGAGTGTTTGTTTAATTGAAGAAGACGTGTGCCTCCTCCTCCAGGTGTGGGATGGCACTTGTCCAAATTAGTAAGTAAAAATTTGCTGGAAATTTCTCAGATGATATGTTTTTGAATTTTTGAGATAAGGATTAATTATTTGTATTCTTCGGACTACTGTTCTCATCTCCAGTATCATTCGCACAGCGTTTTGCTTGATGTAACTTCCGACTTTCTTCAGATGTATTCTATTGAACTCTGGAATCTTTGTGTTGAACTTTGGAATTAGCACAGAATTTCAAATGGAACTCTTTATTTAATCCACAGGAGTAGAATACTTTCGATCCATTAGTCATAAATCCTAAGTAATTTGCAATAATGTTTTGAGTGTCACTTGCACTGAGGATTGAACCTTCAACCTCCAGAAAACTAAATTTTGCCAAGTAGTTTATTCACTACGCCATGAGTTTGACAAGATACACCTGAAGAAGGTTGGAGGTTACGTCGACCTAAGCGTGAAAATAACACGTAAAATGAGAACAGTAGCGTTAATGATATAATAATTCTCAGATGATTTTCTTATATTTTATTTCAAGCCTTTTTGTCACAAAAAAATCTTCCTATATTTGTTGACACTAAATTTTAATATCTCTCTTCCTAATGGAAATTTATTTGCAAGAAAGATTCTAAAAATTAAATTTACCAACCAAGACACAAATCCAACCAAAATTTTAAACTTCAAAGAAGTTGGACCGTTCAAAAAAAAAAAATTCAAGTTTAAATTTTGTAATTTTTATTTTTTTATTATTTTTTTGTTTAATTTGTTTAGTAATTTATTTAATTTTTTAAAAATAATTATTGGTATTCTATTTGGGAACTCTGTTCAGCGTGAAATAATGGTTTATTTGACATCAATCAAACCGAGGCAAAAAAGTTTTCTTTTCTAAAAAAATGTGATATGTGTTTGCAACAAATTAAAAATAAAAGATTTTTAATAAGATGTCTCATGAAATATTTTTGTGGATTTAATTTTTATGTTTCGATATGAGCTTTGCCAGATGGTTAGTGTTTCACAAAGTTTGAAATGCATGAAGCATCAAATTTAAATGATATTTCACCCGTAAATTGTCTCATCTATTTACATACATCATAAAATTTTTGGTAATTTCTACATAGATAAGCATTAAATTATTAATAATTTCTGCTTAAATTTATTTATCTACTAGCCTGGGTGCCTGGCATTGCCCGGGTATTTGGAGGTGTGTGTTGAGCAAAAGAAAAAAAAAAAGTGGTAATAGTGTGATACTATAAAGTGGCCCTGGGGTGGATTTGAGCCACTAAGTGCTTAGAGGGGGGGGGGTAGACAAAGAAATCGGAAATATCCTACAATAGACAAAGGGATAGGAAATGGCTTAGAAAAACAAGGAAAGAGGAAATATCCTACAATCAACCATAACAATAGAAACCTACTGATAAAACAGGGAAGGGCAGCTTCCGGTAACTAGGATGGGGTGGGCGACCAGTGATACCAACGTAGAGGGGACAGACAGTTGAGATCGAGATGCGCTCGAGAGCGGATGGAAGTTGAACAGTCAGTTGACAACTAGATGCGCTAGACGTCGGATGGGGGTTGATAACGACTACAGTTTGACATTTAGAGTTGATTGTGAAACAGAGATAGACAAATGTAACATCGATAGAACAGGGGAAGACACACACACTCATAAGTCCAACAGTCAATTTATATGTGAACATTGGCGTTTGTGTTTTTCCTTTGTTTGTTCGTATTTCTATTTTGTGAACCGCGTGTGTTCTCATCGACAGTCGCCAACGGGAAAAGGACGATCCGGCCAAAAGAAGAACAGTCGAACGAAAAATCCACAGTACACGACGTTGGGAGTCGGCGATTGCCGAGGAGCCACACACGCGTGGGGTTACAGTAGGCAGGCAGGCTTGAACCCATAACGCAAATACGGAAAAGAAAGTGAAAGAAAATCTGACGTCTTACCGCTACTCCATGATGCGACTGGAAGTATAAAACGTTCAAATTTAACGTAGTCAACATAACTTGCAGAAACGGCATTGTTTTAAAATTCCCATAAAAGCAAATTAGACACACAGTCGTTTTTATTGAGTGGGGGGACCAGCTCCCCTAAAAAGGGGGGCACTTTAGCAGTATCCAAATAAATAGTAATTGTCTCAGTATGAAGGGTTTCCCCTACATTTACCAAGGACCAATTGTAGAACAGATACTACCCGGCCCGAAGGCCAGACGGTTGCATTCCAATAAGTTTCGCTTTATTTATACGAAAAAGGCAAGTAAAGACCGGAGATGATGGCACGGTGGGAATTTTGTTTAACTTGATCAAAAAAAAGATAGAAACGATGTCCGTTTGCGAATGCAAGATATTACGATCTGCAAAGTGTGTGAAAACTTGCGGAATCGAACCGACGCGAGAAGCCTTTCGTGGACATACACAGACGCTCGCTCCCATTTTGCCTTTTATATATTAGACTAGCCTGGCTATCCGGCGTTGCCCGGGTGTTTGAAGGTATGTGTTGAGCAAAAAAAAAATGTGGTAGTATGCAGGCAGGCTCGAACCCGTGACGCAAAGGCGGAAAAGAAAGTGGAGGTGTGTGTAAAGGTGTTGGTTGAGCCAAAAAAAAAAAAAAAGGAAAATTCCAAGCACTAAAAAAAATAAAGTGGTAGCAGGCAGGAAGCTCGAACCTGTACCGCGAAGGGAGAAAAGAATGTAACAAAAAAAAATGTTGCTGTTGCGGCCATCGCCAAACCAGAAGTGATGTAGATTCAAATTAAAGCTAGTCAATTGAAAAGAGGTGATGACTTTTGAAAATATCCGTGAAAAAAGCGACCCCCCCCCCCCCGTAGAAAAGTGCCTAGGTAAGGATGAAGAAATTAATGTTTTTAGCCAACTTTTCAATATTTGTCGCTCGAAGGGTCGAGCTTCAAAATGATACCAATCTCGTGAAAATCCATCGCCTCTGTCAAAAGTTTTTGCGAGACATACATACATACAGACATTTAAACAGATTTTTGCCCTTTACATTATAGACTAGCGGGGGTACCCGGCATTGCCCGGATGTTTGTAGGTGTGTGTGTTGGGGTAGGTGGGGGGGGGATAAAGCAGAACAAAAAGGAAATTTAACCCTATTTATATATTAAAAAAAAAACGATGTTAAACTCCTTGAAAAAATAAAAGAAAAAAACAACGATTTTAAAAATGGAAAACAAAATCTTTTTTAGATGTAAAAAAAAAGTGGGGAGGCAGGTAGGCTCAAACCCGGAGCATTGAGGCCAATAGGCTGACGACATACACCTGCGCTACGGCAACGGCAATGTAAGACGTTAAATTTAGCAATTAAAAAGTGAATGAGTTCAAATTGAGATCAAACATCACACTATTCCGCAGTTAACAATTTCTGCGAAACAGTTTTTAATCCGCACTTAATTTTTACTGCAGGTTTGTCTGGTTTTGTTTCCCCAACATGTTGGGGAAAACCAGTTCCCCCGTTTATTAGGGGAGTGTCCAAATGAAAGCAATTGTCTGATATGACAATGAAAACCGACATTGAACAAACGTTTATTGCTTTCTGGACGCTACGTAAACCGAGAACCGCGCCTTAGTTTCACCAGTTTCACTTTTATATGAAAAAGCCGAATGAACGCAAGAATTATGTAAAACTCGATGTAAATAAATCTAGCCACGACACGCGTTCGCATCCATACATATGATGATCTACATGGTATATAAGAAGTTCTAAGCAATAGTAACCCCTCCACCCCCAAGAACACCAGCAAAAAAAGCCTTTCTTGGACATACTACAAAAACTCGCACACCCGTTTTGCCTTTTATATATATAGAAGACTAGCATGGGTGCCTGGGTATTTGGAGGTGTATGCTGAGCAAAAAAAAAAAAACGGTCAATTTTTTTTTTTTTTTGACCCCTATTATGACCCCTTAACATTTATTATTTTGGGCTCAAATCAAGTTATTAAGTTAGATCCATGTCCAAGGAACCTATGTCTAAAATTTCAAATGTTTAGACACAAAATTGTCGGAGGAGTTTGGTAGAGTTCTCAAAGGTCAGATCGTTGAACTTTGACCCCTTAACAGTCAAATTTCTGTCTGAAAACCGATCACATAGATTTTCCCAAATCTAAGTACCCTGTATATCAAATTTCGAGTCTGTAGACTAAAACTTGACAAAGTTATTGTGTAGGAAAATGTACACAGACAGACAGACAAACACACAGAGACGTTCACTTTTATAGATATATAGATTAAATGTGCCTATGAAGAAAGAAGAAATCAATTTATCTTTTCATTTGCAATTTAGTAATAAACTAGCAGGGAGACCTGATTCTAATACTTTTATTGTCATCGAAATCTGAAAATCGCTCATTTTTCAATCAGATCAATTGATTGACTGTTCTAGTTGCAGACCCACCGTGGTGCACCTAGAGGTAACGTCACACGCCTTCTTGCAATGACTTAGTCACAATGCACTGCTGTTGATTTTATAAAATTATTTTTATATTTACGGATTAAAGTTCGAAATGCAGAAGTCAAGTATCATGGTTCAGTTGTGCTCTAAACAAAAGCGTTCATTTTGAACATGCTCTTATCTTATCAAAGAACCTACCGTTGATTTTATACAACACGCCCTTCTGTTTGTGTAGTGATAAAACTTCTTAAATGCACTTGTGATGTTAGGCTGTATAAGGGTGTTAACTGTGATCAAAATCAAATTGTTTCTTTTTTAATCATTTTTTTTTTTTATTGATATTCAATGCTTATTTTAGGGCATTCGGATGCAACACTTATCTAAGAACACCTCCAAATACATAAAGTACATTTGCGTGAAATTTAAAACAAATTGGCCCAACCGTTTTAGAGTCCATAGGGAACAAACTCACAAAGTGTGTGCATGTGTCAAAGTGTTTGTGTGTGTGTGTGTCAGATTAAAAGCATTCAAGAGTAATAATTAATGAATTTAACAAGGTGACAAATTGATTGAAAAACAAAAAAGCTTCATATAGTCGACATATTAAATTACGCTGCATAATGTTATATTTTTTTTCTTTTCTCTTTTCATATCATCCCAGTCCAATTCGTGTTATCGAAACAGCAAGTGCGAAAGATTTTGCCATGAACAGCAATGAAGAACTTCTGCAAAAAGCCGAGGGTTATATTTACGACGTTTGCATTTTTGATGACCACGTCAAGAAAGCTGGAAACCTTCAAGTAAGACATTTATACATTTAACTCAAATAACACTCGGATAACACCACACGTGTTAAGCTGTCAATAAAAGTTGAGGTACTCATGCACTTATTGATCCGTGCTGACATAATAATGTTATTTAAAAAAAAACATTCTTAACATGGGGAGGGAAGAGTGTTTTGTACCTAATCTGTACTTTAACCTTACAATTGAATAAAAAACATATCATAAAACTTTAATTAAATTTGGAAATACGATTAAAAAAAATAGCACGAATCAGTAAGTGCATTAGCGCCAAAGTTGAAAATATTTATAGGGTTATGTATAACAGCATAACTGCTGTCACATTGTGACTAGTGATATAAGTTTTATGTTTCGGAATTATGGAGGTGAGAATTTTTTTTCTTTTGTGAATAGTGGTACAGCTACACAATGTGTACTCATGAATAAGGGATTTACTCCTTTTGAGCTTAGATTGTGTTTCTTATATTTCTGTCATAGTTGTAGTCCCCAGGTTTAACTCGTCCTCTACCTGCTCTAAGTTTGGATTTGTTACTGTAGGTTTATTTGAAGGTAATTCATCAAACAGGCTTTTTTTTTTTTTTTTTTTTTTTACATAGGCATCACCAACTTATCAAGGCCAAGAGGCCACTCGAGGATAAGGGTTAAAGAGTGTACAGTAGAAATTGGACAATATAGTAACCGTTATTAATGGAGATTCGGTAAATTTGTTAACTTATATGGAACGGCTCATCAAAAACTTGTTTACGTTAGACTTGAAGACAACCATATTGTAGTCAGCTGGAAAGCAGAAAAACGGAAGACAATTCCATCGGCATGCAGTTCTAAGAAAGAAGCTTTGCTCATGGAATCTATGTTTAGGTTTAGGCACAGATAAAGAGTGGGGGAAATTAGTGATAGTGTTTTGTGCTAGACGGGTGTTTATTGTGAAAGTTTGGCGAGGGGGAGGACCATAGAATGGAGCTCAGCCGAGCACTTGCCATGAAAATAATGATAAAGCAGAGACAAACTCGCAACATCTCTTCTGTGAGAAAGAGGTTGCAGGGAAGAAAAAAGTTTTACTTTCATTTTGATCTTCTTGACCCTCAACAGAGCTTGGAGAAGTGTATCCTTATTCAGCTTCATTATCATCAGTAGAAAGAAGAAAATGTAGAATCCAATTCTTAGTGGTGTTTTCTGTGTCATTTTTGGCACTTGTACAGTTTAATGAAGACATTAAAAAATGAAAATATCATAAAAGTTCAAATTGTACGTGTTATATAGGGGTCTTATATAGTGTTTGTCGTTGAGAGAGTCTTACTATAAGTGATGCTTAGAAGAGAGTTCTAGAGGAATGTTGAAGGACTCAGAGAGAGAGAGATTGTTCATTTATAAGAGATTCCTATATTTTAAATGTTCATTTTTTAATTGTGCTTATGGAAGAAGAAGAAAGCTCTTTGAGTGAGGAGACAGTGTTTACTGTTCAGACATTGTGTAGACATGAGATGTCGAGATGTGTATGAAAAGACATTTTATAACACAAATATATAATACAATTTCACTTTACCTTTTTGTAAGAATCATAAGACAAGATGACGTTTTTACAAAACACATGATGAATTTATTTCTTCACGACCGGCCGTGATTTCCATCACCAAGAATTCAACTTCACATTTTAGTTTCAAAGTGACGTCTCGCTTCCTAGACGACTGACCGTCTCTCTCCGAGTTTCTCCCCGACTGACCAACTCTAAAGTTTTTTCTCTATTCCTAGAACTTTCTATTTTCCGTAACATCATACACATGTTAAAACATGTGCTTTCTTTCACATGTTCTGGACATACGTGTCCAAAACTTTTCCTATTTCTACAAAAGGAATTTTAACCTATACTCAGTAACCTATTTTTCCAATATGTTAAAAACATTATCTTATAAGCTGCATTCTTTCAATTTAAAATTTCATAACAAACTTGACAGTTCACATTCTTTTCTTGAAATATTTTATCTATATTCTAAACAAACGTTTGTTTTACATTTTTAAATTCTCACACGTAATCTATTTCTAAACCTAAATTACGAGGTTCGAATTTCGTCTATTGCTATTTCATTTTCATTTTAACTAAACTCTCTATTTTTATACTTACATGAAAAGGGGACAGTAACATACGTATCCGTTATGGAATGAATTCTCCGGAAAAAAATCTCACTTAATTTCATCAAGTAGTTTTTGTTTTACAGCAAAAAAAACAATTTTTTATGATACCGAGCAAAAGGTTAAATTTTTAGGAAGAAAAGCTAGTTATTAAAGATGGGGAGGGAGTGTCGGCGCTTTACATGGAGTTATCTCCCCGTGGTATGTTCTAAACTTCAAACAAAAATTTAAAAAATTCCAAGAGGTCTGCCTTCATCGTGCTGTCATAAAAACGTGTTTTTCCGCTGTAAAAAAAAAACTACTCGATCAAATTAAGTAAAAAAAATTTTTCGGAGATCTTCAGTTCGAAACGGATACGTACAATTTAACCTTTTTTCGATATTTTCACTTTTTTAATGTCTTGATTAAACTGTACAAGTACCTCATTTTTAATTTAAACTTGAATCTTGGATCTAGGAAAGTAGACACACAAGTTTTTATCATTTAGATAGGATGAAAATTTTCCATTGATTCATTGAATTGTTCAATAATGGTAAGGATTCCACTTGAAATAGAAATATAAGAATTATATTGGACAGATTTTGACAAAAATAACCTAAAAGCTAAAATTGAAGGTATTATTATTGATATGGTTGGAGTTATGTTACTTACTCCATTGGTGATTTCTTCAAATGGACTCAATAACTGAATAATCTTTTTAAACAAGTCCCCATTGGTAAGTTGTTATGGTAGGAATATTATTACCCACGGCATACATTACAAGAGCTTTTCGTTGTTCTAAATTTTTTTTTAGCATATAGTATGTTGAATTCATATTTGAATGAGTTTGTTTTTCCAAATTAAACTGATCCTATATTTCAAATAATTTTCTCTGTTAGTTGTAATGATTGTCTTGACAGCCTGTTGGGAAAATAATGAGTCATTTATTGAGAGTTGCAATAGTGATTCTAAACAACATTCCCTGACACCAGCAACCAAATTTGCTCCTGAAAATCCGCACCACTAAGAAAACTTTGTTGGAGGTTTTATACTCATCCAGAACATTTTGCAATTCCTCACTTATTCTTGCACCTGTGTGTGCACCAGGGAATGGAACAACTCTAAGCACAGCTCTATACTGTTCAAAGTTGTTTGAAAGCCAATAACCTGTCAGACACACAAAAAGGGAGCATTATCTGTTGTAGTTGTCCAAATGTTTGTAGTCAAAGAAATGCAGCCTATTTCATCAAGAAACGATTGAATTTTTGTTTTTACTTTTGTAAATATATCTGAAACTAATTTTTCAGTGAAATACATTTTTAATGGAATACTGTAATTTGGACAAAGTTTTGCAAATAGTCAGATGTTATAGAATATGCTTGAATATCAATAGCTATTCAGTAGATGTGCTAGAAAAAGTAGGATTTGGCCTTCCAGCTAAGATCTGAGTGTAGTATCTGTTCTGATGCAATACTTAAATTCTTTTGTTCTTAGTCAATGTAGAAGAAACCCTTCTATACTAAGGCAATTTTTATTTTTGCCTACTACCAGAGTGGCCCTTTTTGGAGAGTTGGTTTTCCCCCTACAATAGAAACGACCTTGTGTCACATATTACTCGCATGAGGAAGCAAGTAATACCGGTAGATGTGCTAGATGCATTTTTCACACAAAAAAGCGTAGATATTAGTAGTCAAACATTTTCTGTTTTTTCAATGGCAGAGTTCAAAGAAAGCAAGGGAGATAAGTCAGTTTGTCATACAGAATTTGTTGCACAACTGTGTTCTTGGCCTTCGGGACAAGATCACAGTGTAGTATCTGTTCTTCAGATGCTGCACTTCAATTTCTTGTTCTCTGTTAGTGGAGGAGAAATCCTTCACGGCTGAGACAATTTTTATTTTTGTTCCTTTTCTCCACGTTAAAAAACGAACCTGGTGTCTAACTCTGTCCCGTGGGAAAGCATGGTAAATAAGAACTCTTCCAGATAAAAACATATGATAAACTTGATAAGTCAATAAATTTTATTTAGTATTTGTACAGTTTAATCAAAACATTAAAAAAATGAAAATATCGAAAAAAAACTTTAAATTGTGCATATCCGTTATGGAATGAAGTTATCCAGAAAAAAAATTCACTTAATTTCATCAAGTAATTTGGGTTTTTTTACAGCAAAAAAAAATTTATGATACCGAGCAAAAGGTTCGATTTTTAAGAAGAAAAGCTATTATTAAAGATGGGGAAGGAGCGTCGGCGCTTTAACTGGAGTTATCTCCCTGTGGTGTTTCTAAAATTCAAACAAAAATTTACAAAAAGTCCAAGATGTCTGCCTTCAATGTGCTGTCATAAAAACGTGTTTTTCCGCTGTAAAAAAAAAAAAACTACTCGATCAAATTAAGTGAAATTGTTTTTCGGAGATCTTCAGTTCAAAACAGATACGTACAGTATAACCTTTTTTTTCGATATTTTCATTTTCTTGACTAAACTGTACAAGTACCTTTTATTTGTACTTAGAATTATTGCTCTCCTGGATAATTTTTCGTAATTTTTTAAATTATGCTGCAAATAATAAATTTTTTTTATTTTAGAAGCTTGTGACAATGGACACCAGAAACACAGTAAAAAAAAAAAAAAAAAAAAAAAAAAATGGTGTTTTGTGGGTAATTGTATCCTTTTATCCTTTATTATTTCTGTCTCCATTTACTGTGTACACCGGTACAATCCAACCATTTTTACACTTCGTCTCTTCATCAAAAGTACCTGGGGAACATGTACATAGATATCGAATTCCAGTACTAGTACTAACATTACATGTATCGTAAAGGTTATGCCTTGAAAATTTATTTTTATGCTTGTTTTTTATTTTATCACAATGTTTCAGCACTTTTTTCGTTTTTCATTCCTAATTCACCCCATTTTAAAAAAACAAATATATAGAACAATCTGTATGATGTACGTACCTATGACAAAACAAAAATATCATATTCCAAAAATCACATGAATTTTTAAATAAGAAAATCAAATTTAATGAGTAACAGAAAAGCGGTTGTTTTGTCTGCCATTTTGAAAACAATCTGAAAGAAAAACAAAGGGAGATAACTCGATAATTCAAACTTGCAAGATTTATGTTGTAATGCCTATGAATTTCCATTAATTGCTTAAAAATATTTTTCGTTAAAAAACATGATCAATTTACGTCATTTTTTTTAACATATTTTCGGTTTGACACTAGTACATACATCATATAGATTTTTCTTTATTTTTTTTTTTAATATAGGAGGAATTCTGGACAAGAACCTCTTGTTTTGGCTTTGTTTGTGTAAATATTGCATTTGATTGCATTTCTAAAGAGGATGCATTTGTTTACATTAATGCGGATAAGACAAAGTAATTCGCAATTATAATTTGAGTGTCGCTTGCACTGACGATAAAACTTTCAACCTCCAGATGAATGTAATTTACAACTGAATTTTACCAAGTACTTTATCTACTATGCCACGTGTCCTTGCAAGAACCCATGGCACTGTGCATGCTACCATCTTGGAGTAAATACAGGGTGCTATGCAGATTACTGAGTTTGACAAGATAGATTTGAAGAAAGTCAGAGATTACATCAACTGAAACATGAAAAATAACGCTCAAGATGAGAACAGTAGTCCAAATAATATGAATAATCAATCCTCATCACAAAAATTCAAAATTATGCATGCTAGTATTGTGGATTAAATAAAAGGTTGTGTGCAGATTACCGAGTTTGATAGAAAGATTCCCAGAGTTTGACAAGATACATCTAAAGAAGTTTGGAAGTTACATTGATCGAAACATTGTAAAAATAACGCTCAAGATGAGAACAGTAGTCAGAATAATCCAAATAATACGAATTAATGTGCTACACAGCACATTGGGTCTCATCTTAAATGAATCCAGAAGCAGACGCCATCCATCAGTATCAATCACATCACTGATGCATATTATGCTGATATGCAAACGCTGGTAGATCATCCATCAAAACACATAATTGATGCAGATTACGTAGACAATATTAAGCTAGAAAAGTCTGCAAATGACATTGGCCTTTACGTTAATACGTTATAACTTTCAATGCGGAGGGGGAAATCAAAGCTCTAGATGGGACAACACTGAAAGAAGTAACTGAGTTTATGTACCCAAGCAACAACATAGGTTCCACAGAGAGAGATATCAAAATTCGCATTTCAAAAGTATAGGCGGAATTTGATAAACTGCTGTCAGTATGGACTTCAAAGCTAACTGACAAACTGAAAAGGCAGTTCTTCAGAGTAGTGGTGGAGTCTGTCCTTGTTTACAGTGCTACAACCTGGACACTTACCAAAAGATTGGAAAAAAAGATAGACGGCATGTACACCCATATGCTACGAACAGTGTTAAATATATCTTGGCAAGGTCATCCAACGAAGTAGCAACTTTATGGCAACCTACCTGCCATATTTACTACCATCAGAGAGCGACGTCTATGATTTGCCTGTCACTGCCAGAGGAGCAAGCAAGAGCTGGTGAGAAATATATTGCTGTGGACTCCATGGCACGAGCGCATGAGCATAGGATGACCTAGATCCACATACATCCAGCAAACATGATGCCAACTGTGACCCTGAAGATCTGAAGTAGCTGATAAAAGACAGGAAGACCTGAGAAAGAGTCACATTGATCTTGGCAAGCAAGCAGTGTTTTGATGTTACATTCCTCTGGTCTTTGTGAGCTTTTTGATTTGGTGTTCTTTGACCTTCTCATATTCTTGTCTGTACGATTTATCCAGATCTGATTGGATTCTCACCCTGTCTTCCTCTTGAGTCACCTTGACAAGGAACGATGTTAAGGTGTCGGAGGTTTCGTTCCTTAGTTTTTGTTTATTCCAGCAGGTGTGTTGGATCCTTTCTCGAATGAGGGCATGCCCTGCCCTTTCCACGACTCTACGTGCCTTCGTGAAATCCACTGTTGTTTGTAATATCAACCCTGCTGGTATGAGTTTTAAGTCTCTACATCTGTACAGGAAGGTTAGATGGTTAGCGAGTCTTGCTAGTTTCACATGATGCTTTTCCAGGCGTCGCCATTCAATCCTAATGTCGGGTCCATGCTACAATTTGGACACCTCTAATAGAGAGAGAAAACCTTGAATAACAACATAGGTTTAACATTAACAAAAACCAACTAAGAATTGTCCTAGTGGCATATGGCCAAGTGGTCCTAGACGTTGTCTCAAAGTTTACAGTTACTCAAAGGTGCTGAGTCCAATCCTGAATGAAGGCAGTGAAAAATAACATTCAAAACAGAAAATCAGCAACTATGTCCCAGAGCCGAGCTGGAGTCTGAACACGGTATCCCCGTAATAATAATAAAAGGTTGGTTTCGAGACTCCTAACAAACAGTTCTCCAGTTCGATACGAAACACCTGATAAAGGCCGGAGGCCAAAACATTGTGACTATAACAACCAAGATGAGGAAGTCAGTCAATCTCAATAAATGAAAACACCTCATCTCAAAAATACAGACAATTATTATCTCTTTTTATCTTTCTTTTTTTCATTATGTCCTTTTTTTCAAATCTTTCTTTTTTTTTCTTATCTTTTTATTTTTATTTTTTTTTTTGTTTTTTGTTTGTTTAGCCTGGAATATTTGTAAAGCTATGGAATCTTCATGCTGCCAAATACAGGAACGATAACTGTGATGAGCTATCAGATACAGAAATGATTGAATTAGTCCTCCATCGAGGATCTTCATATGGTCGGGGCATGAAGGTTCTTCCTGATTCAGACTCTGAGGTTTGTATTCTACGGGGAAAGCTTCAACAGATATCTCCAAAACCAAGGAAACGTCCGAGAGAGAGCCCATCCCCTCCTCTTACACAGCAACAACAGCAGCCACCAACGATGTCAAGTGAGCCACAACCCGGTTGTAGCAGAAGCAATCCATCGCAAGCATGCCGACCAATTCGCATTCAAAAGAGCCGTAAGACTTCTTTTTTTTTTTTTATGGAAACCGCTCTAGACAAGGTGTGAAGCCACTTAATGTAAGGAACTAATACAAACAAAAGACGATTATCGCTAAGACAGGATATGCCTATTGTTAGTTTTGAAAAGACCAAGGCTGTTTGGTAAGGGGAAAACAGTCAGCAGGAAGAGAGTTCCACAAGCCTGCTGTTCTTGGGAAGAAGCTACTGGAATAAGATGCTGTATTATAATGAGGTATTAAAACAGCAAAATGATGAAGATGAAGACCACTAGACTAGCGATTCAAACAAGCTGGAACAAAGGAAGCAAGGAATAGATCAGACAATTCTAACAAATACATGTCATAATGATACTTATAGAAGAGACTGAGACTGGCAACATGATAGATTATTTCCATAATCTTATAAATTATATTCATTCCATGTATTTACAGATTTTTCTTCTCGGATAGGATATTAGTCCATAGCTGGAGGCTGAGTATGTACATGATTGCATTTCTCGAGTTAGAAAATATTTAATCTTTTGTGTGTAATATTACGGTGGACCAATTCGTTAATTCCTGATCATAACATGTCCTCTAAGTTATTGCTCAGTAAATAGTGATGTCTCTCTTTGTCTCTTTCTTTCTGATGCAGTCATCTCCGCCTGCCTTGTAACAGCAATTGTAAATGTTAAATCAATGTTTTTGAAGTTGTTATTTTTCCTTTCAACCGTGCTATAAAATTGTACATACCCTTATCCCCGAGTGGCTTCTGGGCCTTGATAAGTGGTGACCTTCATGTAAAAAAAACATACATACCTGAGAGTATTCCTACACCTTTACAAATTCGCTTTGATGTAAATATTCTTGATTAACTTGACAAGCAATAAAATCCCACACCTTCACTGTTAAAGTCTCTAGTTGCTGGACAGCCGTCTATCCGAATAAATTCTTCCCTCAGACTTCTAGATTTTGGAACTCCCTTCCTGTTCCCTGACTGTGCTAACATGTCCGAGGATTGTGTGACTAATGCCCACAGTCTAGTCTATTTGGAAATGCAGACCACCTAGTGGTATCAGTCTTTTGTTTTTACATAGGCATCACCACTTATCAAGGTCAAGAGGCCACTCGAGGATAAGGGTTAAAGAGTGTACAGTAAAAATTGGACAATATAGTAATCGTTAATAATGGAAATTTGGTAAATTTGTTAACTTATATGGGACGGTTCATCAAAAACTTGTTTATGTTAGACTTGAAGACAATCATATTGTAGTCAGCTGGTATCAGTAGACATCACACTTAAATCCCAACGTCAATTGTTTTTCCACATTTAAATTTTATTCCTGTTGCGACTTTTGGTTCTGGGGTTGCATGCCATTCCTTTTTCAGGGATTACATATCACTGCCTTTCCAGCTAATGCTTTCATAGCTGAACAATTCCCAACCAATTGAGAACTTGAACTTACCTGCCCCATCTCTCGTTCCAACTCCAGACTTCTAACTCTGTATGTATTCAAACTAATCCTTTGTGCTTATGCCATTTGACTACACAAAGACCTAACAGGTGATTCATCACTCACATTTTCTCTGACCTAATTTTATTGTTTTTATGTCTAAACCTATTTCGTTTATGTCCACCATATTTCTTTTCTATTAAAACATAGGTCAGAGGTTATATCGACCGAAACGTTGTGAAAATCATATTCAAGATGAGAACAGTAGTCCGATGAATAATAAAACATTTAAGAGTTCGATAAACATTTAAAAGTAAAATGTTTAACTGAAACGAATTCACATTTGTGTTTCTTCGGAAGATGACACGACACACAGTTATATTTCATATAACATTTATTCACACACCGTGTCAACATTTCAGAGATTACAACGCTTTGACTTCACATTTTGATCTTAAACTTCACCGGCTTCCACAGTGTCTTCTTCCCTGACTTTTTGTCTAACTTCTTCGACTGACCCCCCCCTTCAACAGCTTTCCAACTCTTAACTAATCAATACATGTCTTTTCAAGCTCTATCCTAAGATCCACGTCATCTTAAGTGACCTTTACATCAGATTCTAGAGGTCAGACCTATTTTTAAATTGTTTGTGCTAGTTAGGAAAACTAACATTCCTTTTTTTTCTGAAAACATTTTTTTATTTATCTAAAATTCCTTCTTGTTATTGTTTATAGAACTTAGTCAAGTTAAATTCCTAAAACATCATTTAACCATATTTATCCTTGGATTGCATTTTTCTCTTTAAAACAAAATTCATTCAATCTACACGGTAATAATAATAATCTTCTGGCTCAGATAATTTGGCGATACCCCGGTTGTGCTAATCTGCAACATGTAGACATGTGCATCTAAAAACGGTCCTAATTATCAAGTTTGAAACTGGTGGTTCCAATGATTTGTCTCATTTGTAAACTTTCTGTAAACAAAATATAAATACGCCCTTATTTTCGGATTTTCCTTATAATTGAGCACTCTGCTGGATTTCTTTTTCCAAAAAAAACTAATATTTTTCTTCTTTTTTTTTTTCTTTTTTTTTTTTTACTACAGATGAATTTCTTTCTCAAAACAAAATTAGCTCCTTGACTGGGCATCATCCTAAAGTTGTCGCTGATCTTTCCAGCCAAGCACCACAAGCATCATCATCATCACTAACCAATTATTGCATTATTCCTACAATCTCAGGTAATTTTCAAAGAATTTTTTTTTCTATTGTTTCTTCAATTAAAAACTTGTCATTTTGACTCCCACTTTAAGAGAAAGAGACTTATATTATGCATCGCTAAATTATTTTATCTTGGGTTAGCTCATCTTTGTTTTTCTTTTTTTTTATCTCTCCAAAAGAATCACCAGTTACATAATTACTAAGGCCCATAGATCACTCGAGGATAAGGATTAAATAGTGTACAGTAGTCAAAAGGACAATATCATAGTAGTCGTTAGAAGTGTAAATTTGGTAAATTGGATTACTTAAGAGGAACGGCTCAAGAACTTGTTTACATTGGACTTGAAGACGGCCATATTGTAGTCAGCTGGAAAGCAGGCAAACGGAAGAGAGTTCCACAGGTGTGTAGTTCTAAGAAAGAAGCTTTGTTCATTGAATCTACGTTTGGGTTTAGGCACAGATAAAGAGTGGGGGAAATTATTAATAGTGGTTTCAGATAGACGAGTGTTTCATGTAAATGTTTACTTCCATCAAGACTTCCAGAAAATCACAGCTCTTTCCCCTCCGTCTCTCTCTCTCTCATGTCTGATGTCATATCTATCTAATTTTTATTGACTTCCTTTCTCACGAATATTAACAGGCATGACGCTAATAATCTAAATAATTCAAACTTTTTTCTTTGTTTTTTCTTTTTAGTAATTGATGGTCATCAGAATGCCCAGTTTTCCAAAATTTTAGAAATAATTGACTACAAAACACCTTCAAAATTCCGACTGCTTACAAGAGTAATTCAATATTTCCCTAAAATCGATACATTGCCCAATTTTATAGAGCTTTACTGTCCGCAGTGTCACTATATGTAAGTGTTGAGTCTTTTTTTTATTATTAAAATGTTGTTTTTTTGTTTTTTCATTTAAAAATTTATTCATAGAATTTATTGTTTAAATTTTATACCATTTCACATTTTTATTGATTCAAGAAAAGAACGTAAGATGTTTTGAGGTGAGTCCTCGGTCATGTTTTGGTGTCATTATGCTTTCAGGTTTTTTAATATCCTACACGTTCAACACGTAACCCAGCTCCAATCTTGAGATTGGCATTATCTGTGATAAAATTATGTTTTTTTGTAGAAAAAATTGTGGAAACTGAGAAAATGACTTACTATTAGAGCGTCCGCGTGTCATGTAGAATCAAGCTGTCAAGGGAAAGGGAAGGAAGAATAAAGATGGCTGCACCAACAACTTTTAAAACTAAGCGGTCTAATAAAGTGACACAAAATCTTGCAGCTTGTGTGCGAAATCTTGCTGCTCGATTGCATAAAAGGAGGCCACAGGGAGGATGCAGGTACATGTTTATAGAATCTATGGATACTGTTGTTGCATGTTACTAATTCACTTTGTTGTCTTGCTTTTTTTATTATTACTTTCTTCCCTTCTTCCTTTCCTTTTTTTTTGTGTTACAAGCTATTTCAACTTAGCTTGTTGCAACGATAACAACGTATTCGTCCCTGTACTTTTTGGTCATTTGTGTTCCTTGTATTGCTCTGGCTTCAGCAGTCCCTGGAGAAATGATAGGGTTTATCACATCTGTAGCATTTTCGGCCCTCTGTTGGTGATTCGGGTGCTTTTATAGCTGGTCCTGCGTCTTTCAAAATGTTTCAGGCTCTGGCTAGTAATTCGTCCAGTCCAAGCTGATTAAGCTTCGAAAATGCTCGCAGTAGCTGACTGGTGCCATCTGGAAGACCCGCCAAAAAGGCGCATTCTAGTATGCAGTCATTTACTCCATCAAATAGTATGGCCAGCCTCCTCAAATCAGCCAGGTAAACATCCACCATTTCGCCCAGTTCGAGCTAGCGTTCAGTAAATTGTTTCCAAGCAATGAAGGAGGGTATACTAAAGGCTGCATAAAGCTTGTAACACAAAAGAAAGGAAGGAAAAAAAGGCAACAAAGAGACTCAATAACATCCAACAATCGAAGGATTCTCGTACAACTGTCTCCAAGGATTCTCGTAAAACCATCTCCAAGGATTTTCGTTTACATATGTATTAAACATTTTTTTTTTTAAATTGACAACTATTTTCTTTAATTGTAGATTTGGCAGCTATTGGTTATTTTAACTTCAGCTTGGTTTGGCAATTCATCATAAACAGACAGACACCCAAGCAGCATTTGAAAATAGTGCAAATTTATTTTAAAAATCATTTTAAAACATTTCATGAACCAATAATTTCACGAAATGGAACTGTCAACTGGCTACCTAGTTTGTGCGATGTAATCGCATTAGATTATTTTATGGGAGGATATGTAAAGTGCCTTGTCTGCACTGATAAACCAGACACAATAGACAACTTGGAAGACAACATTCAACATGTTAATGCCAGAGTGCAGCCTAATTTAATGCATAGACTTTGTAGAAATTGGCCCTCTAGATTACATCATATACGCAGAAGCTATATACCTGAAATTGTATTTTAATAATAAATGCCGAAAATTAATCTTTGGAATAAATCACATATTTGTATAATAAAAATATTTTTTTGTCATGTATTTTAATTTAAAGTTTGCCGCCTTTAAAAAAAAGTGTTTTTATTTGAAATGCGATGTTTACTTGTGACTAATACTATACAAGCACTATAAGATGGTTCCAATATTTTCCCCAATTCCAATACAATTAATGATTCCGTACTAAATTCCTAGTTCCAATACAAGTTCTGATTTCAATTCTTTACAAAACTCTAAATATTTAACTACAAAGTTGTTTTTCTTTCCCCAATTACTGCAAAAACACATTAAACTGTGCATATATTTTCTAGAATGTAAAGACAAACTAGTTGAAGGGAGTTGGGCTGATCTGTAGATTTTAGTTTTACTGGTAGTTTAAAATCAATAAAAAAAATTTTTTTATTATTAATACCAGCATTTAAAGATTTTGTTTTTAAACAAAATCAAATAAAAAAAAAATGATTAAAGGAATCCTCTTTGGCATCAGAAAATAGACACAAATTTTTTCCAATACCGATTCCAATACTACAAAAAGTTCCAATTCTCGATTCCAATTCCGATTAATCATCCCAACACTAATAAACACCTATTTTTCTCCATGCAGCACATGTTCTCAACTCTCACTGACCAGGTTTTATTCCCATACATCATGACACTTCGATAGACATTATATGATTGCAGTATAGAACAAACATGCGCACGAGAAAATCTATAAAAATCATTTTCAAGATGATTGTTAAGGTTGAAGAAAATAAGTAAAAAATTACCATATTTTTTATATAAATATAAAATAAATTTGGTTCTTATTTAGAATTTAACCTAATTACAAATCAAAAATACTGTAAATACAGAAAAATCATTATAGTGTACATATTCATCATTTTTTTTTTTTTTTTACACAGTGGTCACCACTTATCAAGGCCCGGAAGCCACTTAGGGATAAGGGTTATTGCAAGTACATATTCATCATGCAAACATGAAGACATGAAGAAGTATTGTTGTTGAGGTTTCGAAGATGTAGTGTGATTGCCAATGAAAGTTTAAAATGTTACTAGTAAAACAATTTCATTAAACACTTTAATTAGTCCAAATCTTTATGTAAAAATAGGTTGAGGTCATTATGGTTTGATGGCTATGCAGACTGGCCCATTGCATTTGACTTTTTTTCTTTTCTTTTTTTTTTTTTTTACATAGGCATCACCACATTATCAAGGCCAAGAGGCCACTCAAGGATAAGGGTTAAAGAGTGTACAGTAGAAATTGGACAATATAGTAATCATTAGTAATGAAAATTTGGTAAAGTTGATAACTTATATGGAACGGTTCATCAAGAACTTATTTACGTTGGACTTGAACACAACCATATTGTAGTCAGCCGGAAAGCAAGAAAACGGAAGACAATTCCACAGGCGTGCAGTTCTAAGAAAGAAGCTTTGTTCATGGAATCTACGTTTAGGTTTAGGCACAGATAAAGAGTGGGGGGAATTATTGATAGTGTTTACAGCTAGACGAGTGTTTCTTGTGAAAGTTTGGCGGGGGGGGACCATAGATTGAAGCTCAGTCGAACACTTTCCATGAAAATAACGATACATCAGAGACAAACTCGCAACATCTCTTCTGTGAGATAGAGGTTGCAAGGAAGAGAAAAGGACATCTCCTACGAGGCTACGAAGTCTATTTTGAACTCTATCAAGGCAGGCCAAGAAGGCTGGCTCGTATTTCCAATTGAAATAACGATAATGAATCAGCATCTGAATATCATCATTATTTTTTAAATAAATTAAGCCTAATTTGTGATATTGTTTCGGTGGAATTTCCTATAACATATGAAACAACCAAATATTAGTATGAGCATGTCACAGTTAATTACCCGTTGCGGTTAAATAATCAATTGTTAACTATTCTGCACCTTCAACTAACAATTTCCGGGGTTAAATTCAACACACTCCAAAAATCTGATTTTGCTTTATCTCTGAAAACCGAGGGGTTTTATTCAAATCGATAACATCTCATTTGCATATGAGGTGATGAGAAATCTTGTTACTTCACGAGACCACCATCATATAAAGAGAATTAGCAACCATTTTTTTTTAATTATTTTTGTCTGCCACCAGACACTACAAGCTGCACAAAATCAGGTTTGTACCAATTTTTATGGCATTTAATCACACCCGTCTTTGGTACATAACCCTAACTCTAACCTTTACCGTATACAAATCACTATACAAGAGATTAGATGTACAAAAAAAAAATAGATGTTAATCATGTAATCACTATAAATTCATCCAGCCTTTCCACTTATTAGTTAAATACTAGGGTAGACTAGACTCTAAAGCTTTGGTAGAGCAACTATTCTAGAAAGAAAAACTAAAATAACACTAGTTGTGACTACACTGATGTGGTTGCTAGTTTTCAATTATGATGACGGCACAAAACAAAATATCATATTTCATAATAATAATAAAATATCATATTTCATAATAATAATAATAATAACAAAATATCATATTTCATAATAATAATAATAATAACAAAATATCATATTTCATAATAATAATAATAATAAAATATCATATTTCATAATAATAATAATAATAATAAAATATCATATTTCATAATAATAACAAAATATCATATTTCATAATAATAACAAAATATCATATTTCATAATAATAATAATAATAACAAAATATCATATTTCATAATAATAATAATAATAATAATATATCATATTTCATAATAATAATAATAATAACAAAATATCATATTTCATAATAATAATAAAAGAAAAGTTGTCTGTGTGTTAGTGTTTCCTCTTTCATGGTTCAGGTTTGAACCCAGCTGATGCAGCTCATTGTTTTCTTCTTTTTTTTTTTTTCGTTTGCATGGGCACTCTTTGCTATTTTGATTGAAAGAAAAATTGTTTTGATGGATTCATTTATTTATTTTATTGGGGAGGGGGGGGGAGGTCCTAGCGCACGGGCAACAAAAAGTTCTCAACATCCAGAAAATAGCTTCTTCTATTCATATTCCTTCTGCCAAAATATCTGGTGGGGAGGTTGTCATGTACATCTTTTTGGGGGCGATTACATTTTCATGTTTTTATCCGTTCTTTTATTTTAGAAATCGTTGTGGGGGTATCAATGAAAGTACTCAATATCCTTAGTATAGCAGGTGTATCCAAATTAAATTTTATATCGGCCCGGGGAACGCTGAGTATACATGCTAGTCTAATATTAAAGGGCAAAATATGTGTGTGCATGTGTATTTGCATGTCTTGCTAAAACTTTCCACACACGCAACGGATCCTTATGAGATCAGTATCATTTTAAACCACGATCCTTCGGTTGACACTTATCGAAAAATTGGCCAAAAACATTCATTCCTTCACTTTCAACTGGGCAGTTTTGTACAAGGAGGGGGTCACTTTTTTTGTCAACATTTTTGCAAAATCATCATACGCATTTGCAATGACTAGACTTAATTTGAATGGCAGCGAAAATGTATGTCATGGTAGCCGTGGGGGTTTTTTTTTTCACTTTCTTTTCCTCTTTTGTATTACAGGTTCGATCCTGCCTGTCTGCTCCTTTTTATTTATTTTTTTTATTTCAAGACTTACGTAATAGGATTTTTTACCTTTTAAAACAAAAACTGAATTATTTTACTGCTCACTTAAACATTTTTTTTTTCACACCTCCCTCCACGCAGGCTGCGTCTGTTTTTTTTTTTCTAGTTGTATTGACTTGATATTTGTCTTTTTATTTTGTAGTGTTGGTTCGAACAATGCAAAATATAAGAATTACTTTTTGCCAAATAGTTTTGCCAAAGGCCCTGCATGTCCTGATTGCCAAGCAAGCAAAATAGGTAAGTCGATTACCATATTTCTGATCTGTTTAAAGTTAAACTGTTATTCTAATCATAGTTGTTACATTTTTAACATTTCAACCGTTGCATTTGCTGGCCTTCTTTATAGATGCCCCTTAGGTTCTTGTGCAGTATTCCTTCTATATATAAATCAAAAATAAAAAAAATCTGCATGATGTATGTACCCCTAGCAAAGCAGAAATGTCACATTGATGGGTTATGGCCAGATAGTACTGAGTTTGTTTTTTTTTTTTTGGTCCCTCGACAAAAGGAGGGTTGACCTGTAAATTCACCCTTGTCCGTTCGTCTGTCCACACTTTTCTCAATAACTACACCTTGGAATTTTTTTTAAATTTTGCACAAACATTAAACATGATATGAGTAAAAAAGTAACAGAACAGATTTTCCGGAAAAACTCCAGTTGCCCCCCCCCCAAATGGGGGTGAGGGGGGGGGGGGTCCAATAATGGGCTTAGTCATTTCTTTTTTGCATGGTGTAGAAATGAAATTCACATATGTTATGGCCTAAAACTGCACCATTTGTTCATTTTCACCAGGATTTGATGTTCCCAGGAGACTTTTGAGGCTAAAGGGGGGGGGGCAAATGCTGAACTTAGTCATTTTTTTTATGCCTCATTCACTGTGCACTCACAGGGGACCATGCATACTTCACTTGTTTTCTTGGTAGTCACCACTTATCAAGGCCTGAAGGTCACTTGAGGATAAGGGTTAATGAATTTAAGGTTATAGTATAATGGTGTAAAATTTGATTATTTATTGGGACAGCCCAACAAGAACTTGTTTACATTGGATTTGAAGGCTACCATGTAGTATTCAACTGAAAAGCAGGCCAGCGGAACAGTGTTGGGTAGTTATGGGAAAGAAGCTTTGTTCATGGAATCTGCATTTAGTTTTAGGCACAAATAGAGAGTGAGGGAAATTGTTTATAGTGGTTGTAGCTAGTTGAGTGTTTTTTTTGTAAAAGTTTGACAACGGAGACCATAGATTGAAGTTCGTTCATGCACTTGCCATGAATGGGTTTTGAATCGGACGATCCTGGAAAACACCCGACTCCCAAAAACAGCGAATGGAACAAAGATGTGAATAAGTCCCAGAACTTGATGTCAATCCTAGACAAAGGAAACCATGGAAATTCTGATTTATGAAATGACGATAAAAACGGATTGTTTTGGGTCAACAGGTCAGAGACAAGTTAACGCAGACCACATGTGTGTGATCACATTCCTTTGCCACCATCCATGTCACGCCACGCCACGCCATGCACTAACCACGTCTCTTTATCGCCATACCCTACAAGCTAGGTTGTCAAAATAAACTTAGAAATCATAAGTAATTTGCAACTGTATTTTGAGGATTGCTCACACTTCAACCTCCAGAAGAGTGTAACTTACAACCGAAATTTACAAAGTATTTTATCTACTCTGGCATGCTACCCCCATTTCCCCACTCCAAAGAGTAAATAATATTGTTGGAATCGTCTATGCGGTTTATGTAAAATACTGGAAGGTGTCGAAAAAAAGTTGCATGATTTTTTTTTATCACACAAACACTTCTTTTTTAAATTTTTTGTTCAAATTAAGATAAATATTTAGAATTTTTTTTATAATAGGTCAATGATAACAAACAAATGTTTTCTTTTTTTGTATTTCAATTAAGTTTAAACATCTGCCAGCATTTTCCATAAACCGCTTGGACAATAGCAAAAGTCCTTATACTGCATAAGTACATAATGTTCATAATTGTTTTTTTAATCTAGTTAAAGGGTGGAAGTGGCGGTGGTCATTTCATATTTTTTATTTAAAAATAATTAAAGGAAAGCAGGGGATGGTATCATTTCTTTTTTTTTATTTACAAATAGTTAAAAGGAGAGACGGGACATTTCATTTTTTAATTTACAAATAGTTAAAGGGAGAGACGGGACATTTCATTTTTTTTATTTACAAATAGTTAAAGGGAGAGATGGGATAATTTCATTTTTTTAATGTACAAATAGTTAAAAGGAGAGACGGGATCATTTCATTTTTTTAATTTACAAATAGTTAAAGGGACAGACGGGATCATTTCATTTTTTTATAAATAAATGCATGATTTTCCTTTTGGTTCGCATCCATTTTTTATTTACAATTGTGAATCAAAAAGATGTCAGCATTTTAGTCTTTCTTAGAGAAGAATATAAACAAAGAGAGATAACTGAGTTTTATTAATGTTATTTGCTTTTTCTGATTTAATTTTCAGTTGTGCCTTACTTACAATATATTTTCAAGCTAAAGTTGCTTATCGGCGATTCTTCGGGCTACATGATTGTAAATTTATGGAAAGAAGAAGCAGTAAGTAGTATTTTGTTCCAATGATGAGTAGAGTGTTCTCATTCCATCGGTCATGACCGGGTCTGAAATGATTTATATATATCTCTACTATCATATAAAAGTCACTTTTTGTGTGTGTGTGTGTGTGTGTGTGCGGGAGTTCCTCACAGTGATATGTAATCTATCCCGGGTTATACCAGCATGTTAAAAATTGTAATTTTGTTGTACAGGTTGTACAGTGCAAAAAGAGTTCAAAGGGTTCAGCTGTTGACGCATGTCAAACGCTGTAGTAAGAGTCAGCGTTGGCTCCTAAAATAGATGATTCGATTCATATGAAAGAAAACATGGAAAGAAAGAAAGAGAGAGAGCCTGAAAGAAAGAGAGTAAGATATCTTTTTGCTCGCATGCAAGTGCAGTCTGGCTTCCGATTTTGGACGAAACAGATGTGTCGAGTTGGACGCAAAAATGTATCAAAAAAGAAACGCAAAAAAGCCTGAGTCAACAATATGATGACTTCCCCCAGTTCACTCGTAGACAAAATAAAGTAATCCATGCCAGAAAAATCACTGTTATGTTTTCGTCATCTGAGATGTTCCTTATAGCTCACCATCGACCAGTGACAGGAAGAATCGCATCCCAGAGAAGACCAAGATAACAGAAAGAAAAAGTGAATTTTATCGTATATGTATATGCACACACACTAGATGTATCATGGTCACATACATAGATACAGACAAAGAGGTGCATGTAATGAGATAGACATTACAACAGAAAATATCCTCTCCCTTTCCCTGCTACAGTAGGTTCCGAAATGGTTGAGTCTATCTTCTGCAAATTTCACACAAAGCTAATTTATATGTCTGACAGTGTTCTTAGATATGTTTTGTACAGAAATTCATCTGATAAATATCGAAAAATCGAAAAAAATCAGAGCTTAAAAATAGTCTTTCTTCTTTTATAGATAAGGAAGAAGAATCTTTACAGGGTGAATATTTTACGTTAAACTGGTCAAGGAACATAATAAAATTTTAACAAATTATTTCTTCTTGGAGCCTTCCAGAAGTTGTTGGAATGGTGCAACAAGTGCGTTGCAGCCAGAGGAGATTACTTTTAAGAGGACTAGAGTTTAATGTGTGTACTATTAATAAAAATGCCCATATGAAAAAAGTGGAAACTTATCAAAGGCACCTTGTATGTGAGAAATAAACTTGAATGTAATTTTAAACAATGAAAGTAATTAAATTTAACATGTATACAACAGACTGGAACAGGGCATTATAAACAAAAGGGAATATCACCACAAGCAGTAATACTATTAAACCTGTTGCTAGAAAAGCAAACAATTTCACTTTATATACTTTCTAACTATAGATCCATTTTCCTCAACTCTGAGTTTTGTTTTCTGGATATTTTTTTTTTTACATTGAAGTCACCACTTATCAAGGCTTGGAGGCCACTCAGGGATAAGGGTTATTGGTGTACAGTAATCAATGGGACAATACATAGTAATCGTTAGTAATGGAGATCTGACAAAGTGTCTTACTTAAGGGGGCGGTTCATCAGGAACTTGTTTATGTTAGAGTTGAAGACATCCAAGTTGTAGTCAGGTGGGAAACAGGCAAATGGAAGAGAGTTCCACAGGCGTGCACTTCTAAGAAAGGCGCTTTGTTCATGGAATCTACGTTTTGATTTAGGCACAGATAAATAGTGAGGAAAATTATTGACAGTGGTTTCAGCTAGACGGTTGTTTTTCGTGAAAGATGAGCGAGGGGGGACCAGAGATTGGAGCTCAGACGAGCACTTCCCATGGAAATAACAATAAAACAGCAACAGGCCCACAACGTCTCTTCTGTGGGAGAGAGGTTGCAGGGAAGAGAAAAGGGCATCACCCACTAGGCTACGAAGTCTATCTTCAAAAAAGTCACAAGGAGGTACACACCCATATCTAGCAAGACGTGTCTTATGCCATATCTGCAACTGTAATCACCAGGAGAGAACAATGACCAAACAATCTGAAATAAATACTGAAGGACAGCTGAATTTTAAATGAAAAATACAGCATAGTTGCTCGAAAATTGAGAAATTTGAGATTTTAAATTTCGTTGTTTAAATTTTATTGTGTCTGGTTATTCACTTTTCGGTTTGCACAGATGACATTTTGAACAAGTATTGAGAGTATTATAAAATTAGTCTTTAAAAAATGGTACTTGTACAGTTTAGTCAAGACATTAAAAAATGAAAATATCAAAAAAAGGTTATATTGTATCTATCTGTTTTGGACTGAAGATCTCCAGAAAAAAATTTCATTTAATTTTATCGAGTAGTTTGTTTTGTTTTTTTTTTTACAGCGGAAAAACACTAAAAATCAAACATTTTGCTCGGTATCATAACAAATTGTTTTTTCGCTGTAAAAAAAAAAAAAAAACTACTGAATGAAATTAAGTGAAATTTTTTTCCGGAGAACTTTGTTCCATAACAGATACGTGCAATATAACCTTTTTTCGATATTTTAATTTTTTAATGTCTTGACTAAACTGTACAAGTACTGAAAAATTTTCTAAAAGTTATTCTCTGTAAAAATAAATTTGTGTTTAACAAGTTTCCCGCTTTTCTAGCAACTATACTGTAGATGATGTATTATACTTATATTTATATTTTTCAATCGACTTTTAAAATATATTGTTTTAAGCAACACTTTCTTTGGTAAAAGGATTCTGATAGAGAAAACAGCTCTCGTCCAGTTCAATTAAAATCAACAGTGAGATAGTTTGATAGGGTGTCTGTGTAGACCTATTTCTGGTATAGGAGTGAATAATAGGTCCTGTGGTATATTGTCCAGGGTGGAACGATAAAATTGACACCCTAGAAAAGACAACATGATTCCATTTCCGTTTGATGAAAACTAGTTTTATTTTTTTGTTGCAAACCATGTACTAGTTGGCCAGTTGTGTACATATCCCAAGAGTGATAGGAGCTTTCTATCATGTCTGAAAGTGACACAATGTTCAACGAGTGAGATCAGGGATGTGCCACTGTACAACTCATGCTCTCTACCGATCCAAGTTATGACAACAGGATCATTGCCAGCAACCTCAAAATGCCTTGCTGGATTGCCATGAATAACAGGGACGGGCTCAAGGTGATGAAAACAAAGTTAGCTGCCACAGTTATAATCTTTGGCGTGATTTCAAGTGTGGACCATCTCACATCTCCAAAATCAGCTGGAAAGTCAACACCAAAGTGTATCTGAATGTGATAAAGAGTGTGATGATCTCCTAGTGCAATCAGGTAGCTGCAAGCAGACCCTGGGTGTGGCAGCAGGACCTGGCGCCAGCCCACAAGTCCAAAGAGACCCCCAGCTTGGCTTCAGAAGGGGTGCTACGACTTTGAATCCTTCTCTCACTGCCCTCCTTCCTCCTATGACCTGAACCCGCAGGACTACTTTGTTTGATCATATGTCGAAAAATCTGTATGATGTACATACCCACGACAAAGCGAAAATATCATATTCCAAAAATCACATAAATTAATCAAGTACAATACGCTTAAACATGATATTTTAATTTATGCAGATTGCGCATGTATTATTATAGAATCAATCCTTTATTGATTATTATATATTACGAGGAATAATGATAATGTCATTCATCAAATTGCGTCTGTGTTTGTTTACAATAACATGTCAGCTGATATTTGGGTCTGATGATGAATGCCTTGGAAAAGTCACTTCTGATTTATTTTTAGTTTTTAAATGTGCAAATGAAGAAATGATTTGCGGCAATTTTAAATGGTACATCTTCTTTTATCGTAAATGGAACTTATTAATGAGAAGAAATTTAAATAAAATGGTGAGGCACACCAGGGCTTTAACAGAGGATCACTCGATCTGTAGTCGAATGGTCTATAATTAAGCTATATCTCCAGATTATAATAAATCTGTGTTTTTTTTTTGTTTTTTTGTAAGAAAAAATGATTTGCTGAAATTTTATTATCACACTTGGCTGTTGTAACATAAAATATATCCTTGTAAAAATTATTCTTTTTTATCTATAAGAGAGAAAAGCTATTTTTAAGATTGGATTTTTTCGATTTTTTTTTTACTTATCGGATGAATTTCTGTACAAAACTTATCTAAGAACACTGCCAGATATATAAATTAGCTTTGTGTGAAATTTGCAAAAGATAGGCTTAACCGTTTCAGAACCTATGAGGAAGGAACTCACACATACACACACACACACACAAAGTGACTTTTATATATTTACTAGCGGGGGTACCCGGCGTTGCCCGAGTGTTTGTTTCCGGGATGGGGGGTGGGGAATTTTAAAAAATGTTATGGTAGGTAAGTAGGAAGGATCAAACCCGGAGTCATGAGTAAAAGTAGGAAAATAAAGTGTGAAAAAAACAAAAACATCTGCAACGTTAACAGTTCGGCCACCAAGAAAAGTCCATTCCAGTTGTTTAGGAAAAAAAAAAAAAAACGACTACGGTAGGTCGGCGCGAACGTGAAAATATAATGTGAATTGTCCAGCACGCTAACCACTACGCCACAGAGCACTGCAGCTTAGTTTAGTGATTTTAAATAACTTCACATGAAAGAACTACGAAGCCAAACCGGTGTTCTCTTCTCAACTGTTCCTTGTGAACGATCCCCAAACGGTGTTAAGTGGTGGCAGGGGGAGGAGGAATTTATTAGAGAGAAAATATTTTACCACTTCCATTGATCTTAAACGATTTTGGCCGTGACTTCTCAGCAGAAAAAGTATAGAAATCTAAGGTTATCGAGGAATTTGAGAAATAATAAGCCTATAACACACCTCAGATATTGTTCTGCCGTTTGTGCATATTATATTTGCATGAAATATCTTGATTTTTAATCCTATTATGGTCAAAATCCGACGGGAAAAAATGAGTTCATTTTATTTATATAGAGATTATATATACAAGACTTCCATGTTCCAAAACACAAAACCTCCAAGTTTATTAACACAAATCATAAATTTATTAATCTTGAAGAGTAAATGATAAAATGGTTGAAATTCTTGTACCACCTTTTCTCAAATCGTTGCTGTCTTTCTTTTATCCAGGTCAAATTCTTTGATGGTTTAACTCCCCAAACGGTTATAAATGACAAAGATGCTTACAATCGTCTATTAGATTTCCTCCATCTGATGTGCCCTACTGAGAAAGTTTTGTCGCAAAGGCCAATAATGGAATGTTGTATCAAATCTTATTTCAATCGAGAAACTTCTCTGGTTTGTTATCAATTGTTTGATACCGTCCTTGTTACGTAAAAATCGAGAAACGATTTTTTCTTTGTTTTTTTGTTTTTTTGTTGTTTTTTTTGTAAATTATGCAAAAAATATATTTTAATAAAATATTTGACTGGTAATCCAGTCTGCAAAAACACTTCACACAATAATGTTATATAAATGACTTGTTTCTTTTTGGTTTTATTGTTTTTTGTTTTTTTTTAATATATATATTTATTCAACATTTATGAAAATAAAATAAAGGTTTTTTGTGAATTTAATTTTTATATTTAATTGCCTGGCACTTGTACACTTTAATCAAGACATTAAAAAATGAAAATATCGAAAACAAAAAGGTTATATTGTACGAATCCAATTTTGATTTCACTTAAGTTGATCGAGTAATTTTTCTTTTTCTTTTCTTTTTTTTTTACAGCGGAAAAACGTTTTTATCACAGCATGTTGAAGATAGACATCTTTGAAGTTTTTGAACACATCACGGGGAGATAACTCAACATTCCCTGCCCATTTTTAAAACTATCTTTTCTTTCTAAAAATCAAACCTTTTGCTCGGTATCATAACAAATTGTTTTTTCGCTGTAAAACAAAAACTACTTAATGAAATTAAGTGATTTATTTATTTTTTTTTTTTAAGAACTTCATTCCATAACGGATACTTACAATTCAAACTTTTTTCAATATTTTCATTTTTTAATATCTTTATTAAACTGTACAAGTACCATTTACCTTCCTGTAACATAGTCACTGGCTCCACCATTTATGTCGCATCAGTTTTATTTCCTGCATATAACGTTTGGTCCATTTCAAAAGTAATAACGTTATCTTCCTATTTTTTTACTAATAAGTCTGCCAGGGCTCATACAAACTTGAAAAGTTCTTCAATTTTCACTTTTGCCTTGGAAAGGCCTTATTTCTATTATTACCTTGAAAAATCCTTGAAAATTGTATTCTGCCAGTAAAAATCTGTGTCAAAATATTAAAAATAAAATCAAAATAAATGCCGTTAAATTATTTTTTAAGTATTAATAAAAATACCATTAAAATATTTCTTAAATATTGAAATTTTTTTCTTTACGTTGCAAGCCTGTCTTTGTTTTATCGTTATTTCCATGGCAGCTGCTCGTCTGAGCTCCAATCTCTGATCCCCCCTCGCCAAGCTTTCATGAAAAACACCCGTCTGGCTGAAACCATTGTCATCAATTTTTCCCACTCTTTATCTGTGCCTAAATCCAAGCGTAGATTCCATGAGTAGAGCTTCTTTCTTAGAAGTGCACGACTGTGGAACTCTCTTCCAATTGCCTGTTTCCCACCTGACTACAACTGTGATGTCTTCAAGTCCAACATAAACAAATTCTTGACAAACCGCCCCATTAAGTAAGACACTTTATCAAATCTCTATTACTAACGATTACTATGATACTATCCCATTGATTACTGTACATGCAATAACCCTTATCCCTGAGTGGCTTCCGAGCCTTGATAAGTGGTGTAGAAGTGTAAGCCATTTCAAGCTTCAGATGGTTCGCTGTTACATTACACACGTCCTGGTAGGTGACTTGTTTGTAGTAGACAGTTCCACAGAACAAAATATTCTTACCATGTCGAAACCCGGGAAAGAACATGTAAAATTGCACCAGAAAAGGTTTAATATTTATGAAGCAATTCTGGTTTCTGATTGGTTTGTAGCAGAACGTGAATTAATTTGATTCGTCAGTTCTTAGCAGCATCGTTTATAAATAGAATCGTCCGACTGTGTGGGATCATACCCCATTATAAGCCCAAAATATTGCAACATCCTCCCTATTTTTTTTATAATGGGGAAGTTCCTGGTGTTTGTTCTGCTCAAAAATAAATATATATTTTTATATTTACTTAGACATAACAAAAATTAGAAATCATTTTGATCTTAGAATTTTAGCATTTAAAAAGACGCCATTTTTAATTGTGTTCAAACGTCAAAAAGGAAAATTACAAAGTTTTTTTTTTTTTTTAAGCAAAATTATTAGTAGGTTAAAGTGTTAATACAAAATAAAATGGATACAGTTTAACGTCTTGTCCAGGACCATTTTTTTTCTTTTTATATATATAAAAATCTATATACTGAGCATTATCCCTAGGGTTTTCCGCTGATATTCATGCAAAAAAAAAAGTAATAGCCTTCTCATAAGCGGAACTTCGCTGGTCTGTATTTTTAATATATAGAAATCTATATACATACAGGGCAGTGAAAAAAAAATTATTCAGTCGAATTCACCAACAAATTTTGAGAAAAACGTTGTAGCTTTATCTCGTTTTCTACGAAATGGCATTTTATATCCATATGCCTAGATCTCTCGTTTTTTACGAAATGGCATTTTATATCCATATGCCTAGATCTTTGATTGATCATCCGTGCTCTGTGCTAAGACTGTACTGGCTTGATCATCACAATTAATTACCACGGGGCTTGTAATCAATTCTGGCTCTAAAATAGTCTTCAGGATATTTTGAAGGTAGAGTGCTTCCTGGGTCGTGTGTGTGATCGCGATAGATTCTGCTTCACACGTAGAGAGAGATACAATCTGTTGCTTTTTAGATTTCCATGAAATAATAGGCCCATTTTCTGAGAGTCTTAAACAATATCCAGATACACTCTTGCGATCCTCGTCGCTTGCCCAGTCTGAATCCGAAAAACCTTCTAATTTTAGGGGATTTCTCACACAAGTCCTGGTAGGTGACTTGTTTGTAGTAGACAGTTCCACAGAACAAAATATTCTTACCGTGTCGAAACCCGGGAAAGAACATGTAAAATTGCACCAGAAAAGGTTTAATATTTATGAAGCAATTCTGGTTTCTGATTGGTTTGTAGCAGAACGTGAATTAATTTGATTCGTCAGTTCTTAGCAGCATTGTTTATAAATAGAATCGTCCGACTGTGTGGGATCATACCCCATTATAAGCCCAAAATATTGCAACAAGTGGTGACCTCCATGTAAAAAAAAAAAAAAATATTTGGGTAAACTGAATTCACTTCCGGTGTTTTAACTTTGAGTACTGATATTTCTTTTACTTAACCAGTAACGTTCGTCTTTTTTGCGCATCTTTAAAGCATGTTGTCATATGACAGGTTTTAGTTAAAAATGAAGACAATAAAAAGAAATCTCTTGGGGAGAGTTTCTGATTAGACAGGCCAATTTAATGAGAGAAACGTGTTCAGTGGATGCATGGGTTGGAGATAGCCATGTTGGCTTGCATATACTCATGCTAGCCTAGGCCCAAGCGAGGCTGCGCTCCAACAGAGGAGTGCCCTGTCAGCTAGAACCAGGAAGAAAAAGAGAAAGAGTCTGTTGCCAGTTTCATGACTGAGAGCTGACTTCTGATTGGATAAGCCAGGAAGAAAGTGGATTCAAAATCTCTAGCCACAAGAATTTGCTCCTATTTGTGTTTGTTGCAATTTTCGTCTGCTTACAAAGACATCATTTGAAATCAAAATTCAATATTCCACAAGAACTTTCACATTAATCTAATACTTCAATAAGCGTACACACTGAGGCGAACATATTAGGTCACGTGGCACAGGGGAAGTAACTCAGTTGAAACACCATGTATAGCAGGCAGAATTTATTCAGAAAACAAAAATAAACATAACGTATATACGCCAATCTTTCACGAAAAACACCCGTCTAGCTGAATCCACTGTGAAAAATTTCCCCCACTCTATATCTGTGCCTAAATCAAAACGCGGATTCCATGAACAAAGCTTCTTTCTTAGAACTGCACGCCTGTGGAACTCTGTTCCGTCTGCCTGCTTTCCACCGGACTACAACTTGGATGTCTTCAAGTCCAATGTTAACAAATTCCTAATGAACCGCCCCCCCCTTAAGTAAACACTTCATCAAATCTCCACACTAACATAATGTACTTGCAATAACCCTTATCCCTGAGTGGCTTCCGGTCCTTGATAAGTGGTGATCACTGTGTAAAAAAAAAAAAAAAAAAAAAAAAAAGGCATAATTTGTGAATTTTTTTAAAAAATAGCTTTTTATAATTTTGATTTTTAAATTTTTTTTATGAAAAATTGTTGATTGAATTTTTGCAAAAAATTTAAAACTCACTACCTCCCCTATTAACTCTCCAATTCGTATAGGAAAATTTTGAAACCCAATTGTTTATTTTACGAATGTCTTTTTTCATGATTAATTAATTTTTTACCTTATCATTTTCCCATAAGTTTTGGATGTGTTACTATTTGTGACATGACAATTACGTAGATATGTTTTACTTGAAATTCAATATTTATTTTGTTATTTTAATATAGAAGCACCATATATTTTGTTTAGTGAAGCCAACAACCGGTAAAAAAAGGGTAAAACAATAAAATCTATATATATAAAAGTGAAAATGTAGGTATGTGTGTTCGCTTTTTGTGTATGTCCAAGAAAGGTTTTTTTCAGAGAAGCGGTCGGTCGCCTAACAACTTTTTAAAACTTTTTATATCACATGTAAATCGTAATATCTCACAGTTAACAACGGAGCTCGCCTGTCTATTTAATTTGCTCGACTTCGGGAAGATAAATATTCAACAGCTTTCGCTCGCCGCATGTGGGTTAGGCCTTTTCCTATAATAAAAGCGACACTAATTGTCTAGGTATTTACCCCGCAGTCAAAAGTTGACCTCATTAAGTCATTAAAACGTGCACCTGCTAATTTAAGTAACTAAATAAATTCAAACGTGTTTCCGTTAGCGTCTCGCGGTGGCCCAATGGTTAACGTAGCACTCTTTTTTTTTTTTTCACACTTTAATTTCCAACTTTGCCTCAAGGGTTCGGGTTCGATCCTCATACTTACCTACCAAAACAGTTTTTTTTTTATTTTAAACCCCCCCCGAGTTTTGATTTACCCAAAACCACACACATCTCCAAACACTCGGGCAATGCTGGGTACCCCTCGCTAGTGTACAATAAATAAAAGTTACTTTTCTACCTGCATTCCCTTTTTTCTGTATTTCATCAGTTATTTCCTTTTTACGAGTTGGTAACTAACAAGATGGCTGTCAACATTCTTCTTCATGGAAATCTATATGGCTCTATAATTTTTTTTGTTTTTAAGTAGTTTTAAATGGTCTTTTTTCATCTCAAATATTCATTAAAAATGTCAGCAGCCATCTTTTTTGGTTAATATCTCGTATAAAGATATATTTAAGATAAAAAAAAAATGGCATTTAAAACTACTTAAAATATTTTTAAAATAAAGTAGTTTAAATGCCCCTTTTTTTAACTAAAAGCCTATCATATAACAACATGCTTTAAAGATGCGCAAAAAAGACGAATGTTACTGGTTAAGTAAAAAAAATATCAGTACTCAAAGTTAAGACGCCGGAAGTTGACTAGGTTTACCTAAATACATTTATTTTTTTTTTTTTACATGGTAGTCACCACTTATCAATGTTTAGGCTTAGCCACAGATAAAGAGTGGGGAAAATTATTGACAGTGGTTTCAGCCAGACGGGTGTTTTTCGTAAAAGATGAGCAGGGGAGACCAGAGATTGGAGCCCAGACGAGCACTTGTCATGGAAATAACAATAAAACAAAGATAGGCTCGAAACATCTCTTCTGTTTTTAGCAGCTCCTGCCCAGATGTGGCAGCAGTACTCCATCCTTGGATGTACTTGACTTTTATATAGATAGAGAATTGCATTAGCAGTGAGATATCTTCTGGAGCGGTAGAAGGATCCTACCATTTTTCCATCGACCTTGACAACAGATTTGATGTACATGTTCCATTTCAGATCAGGAGTAAAAGTCAATCCCAGAAGCTTGTCAAAACATGAGTCCTCCCCAAGACGAGAGCCATCCATTTCAATTGATGCCAGATGGGGATCAGAGCGTTGATGATGTAAAGATTGGAGCTTGGTTTTAGATGCATTAAAAGTAACCAGCCACCTCTTCCCTCACTGTACCACATGCTCAAGATCAGAGGAGAGAGAATCAGAGAGAACTTTGTCATTTACGGCCTTTGATGTGTTGCCATAGATGGTTGTGTCATTAGCATAGATGTCAATGAATGATTTAAGTATATGTTTTAGGAGATCATTGATGTAGATCAGGAAGAGAGCTGGGCCCAGGATGGACTCCTGAGGGACTCCAGCATTAATACTGTGGGCCTTTGATTTCTGCCCATCAACCACTACTCTTATGAGCCTATCAGAAAGAAACGATTTAATAATTGAGAAAACATTTCCAGTTATACCGTAGCTGGAAATCTTGTGAAGTAGGCCTTTATGCCATACCTTATCGAAGGCCTTTGATATGTCAACAGCAATTGCCCTAGAAAGGAAGCCTTTGTCAAGAGATTCACTAATCCTGTGAGATATAACCGTTAGCACATCTGCTGTATATCTAGCAAAATGGAAACCATATTGCATGTCACTAAGAAGGTTATTTCTGCTGAGGTGGTTGACTACTTCTTTATTTAATATGGATTCCAGAAACTTAATCATGATACACAGGAGATTTATTGGTCTGTACTGAGAGGGAGATGACTTATCACCTGGATTCTTAAATACAGGGCATACTGATGAGGTTTTCCAGGGTGTTAGGAAGTACTTCTCCTTAAGACAATGCTTAAGTAGTTTTGTAAGTATAGGGGTAAGTTCTGGTTGAAGCTTTTTCAACACTATAACTGGAATGCCGTCAGGGCCAGTTGCTTTACTGGAATCTAAGTTCTTGATTAGCTTGGCGACATAACGCACAGATATTTCTATGTTGCATAGCGTGTTGTCTGTTATAGGAGGAAATGCAGGGAGTTGATGACCTTTGTTGCATAGGGTAGAATTAGCTGCAAAGTTCTTGGCAAATAATTTGGCCTTGTCTGATGCTGACGAGATAACTTCAGGTCCATTGATGATGGTTGGGGTAGAACGCATGCTTCTATTTGATCCTGTTTGCTATTTGCCAACACTGGTGGGAACCAAGCCGCTGCTCAGCTACTTTGGATTTAACAGACTGAGCATATAGCTCTCTTGCATTTTTTATTACTCTTTTACAGTGGTTGCTGACAGTCCTGAAAGCAGCTTTAGTCTCAGTACATCTTGGTAGCTATGGGAAAAGTGATTTCTATGCGCAATGGCAGCAGCACATTCTAGGGAGAATCACGGCTGGCTGTTAGATTTTTGTTGGAATTGTTTGGATGGCATGAATCGGTCTATTCAATTATCCATTCGGTCAGGTCTGATACTATAGAGGACACATCCTTTTTAAACATGGAATGCAGAGGTAAATCAGATATGAATGTACGGTAGCTATCCCAGTCAGCCATAGAGTATCAATATACAGTACGGTGGAGAGGTACGTCTGAAGACTTATTACAGTTCATTTTTATCTTAACTGATACAACGGAGTGGTTGGAAGATTCCAGAGGAGATAGAACGGACCATGAACATAGCTCAGGGGAAGTTGTGAGAAAGAGGTCTAGAAGGCTTGCATACTGACCAGTAGTATCGGGCACACGGGTGAGTCGTGAACAATCTGAGTGAGGTCATAGGCAATGGTGAAATCATGACAGAACCTCCTCTCATCATCTGTCTTGCTTGAGTGGGTCAGCCATTCCACATTGTGGACATTGAAGTCACCACAAATGTGAATGTCAACCGAAGGATGACCAGACAGGATATGGTCAATTTTCTCAGATATACTCTTAAAGATAGTAACTCTGCTGTTGTGGGGGTGGGGGGGATAAAGGGCAAATATAATTGTGGTAGTGTAAGCAAGTGCAACCCAGAAGCACATACAAGGTAAATTAGGGTCTTCTCTGGAGATATCCCTACCACATGGAAAGCCATCTTTAATGTAGGCACATATTTCATGCCCACGGCGATCTTGGGGGTCAGATTTAGATGTTAAGTTAGAGTATCCATTGATTATGAACTGATCTAGGGAAGTGGTCGGCCCTATGCAAGTTTTGCTTAGGAAGAAAATGTCCGGTTTTGTCTCCTGTAATTGGAACTAAAAACCTGTCATATGACAACATGCTTTAAAGATGCGCAAAAAAGACGAATATTACTGGTTAAGTAAAAAAAATATCAATACTCAAAGATAAGACACCGGAAGTGGAGTCGGTTTACCTAAATATGGAATGTAAACAGCTTTTTGTTCAACATGAAACGAAATTTAAAAAAAAACATATGGAAATAATTTATACAATGAACTCTTCTCTCTTTCAACAAGTCTGTTTAATATTTAATCTATGTTTCCACACAAAAACATTTTCAGCTACTAACCTGTTTCTCTCCTACATTCTTACTAACGAAGATGACCCAAAAAGTTGCTTTTAAATATTAGAATTAGACTTCTTTTCTTGTTGTTAGTTCATGACTAAATATTTTCAAATAAGTTTTCGTGCTAATACCTTTTCTTTATATATCATTTTAAAGGGCGTTTTTTGCTCTATTTAATCACTTAAATTACAATCATTTTAAAACAATTATGTCTTCTTTTCAGAACATTGAATACAAGATGGAAAAAAAGCAAATTCACACAATTTTTTTTATTTCAATTCAAGCTAGGCCAAAGAGCTGCTGAAACAGCTCACAATATCAACAAAACATTTAGCCCAAGAACCGCTACTGAACACACAGCACAATGGTGGTTTAAGAAATTTTGTGGCATTGACAAGAGTTGACAAAAGAGTGAGGAATGTAGTGGTCAGCCATTGGATGTTGACAACGATCAAGAGTCTTAATGAAAGTCAATACATGCACAACTGTTTGAGAACTTGCTTCTGAATTAGACGTAACGTATATGACGATTTTCAACTATCTGAAAGGGATAGGAAAGGCAAAAAAAAACTTGATAAATGGGTGCCTGACGAACTGAACAATAATCAAAAGAAACACTGTTATGAAGTGTCATCTTCCCTTCTTTTACGCAACAAGAATGACCCGTTTCTTGACTGGGTTGTGACTTGCGCTGAAAAATGAGTTCTTTACAACAACTGGTGACATTCAGCTCAGTGGTTAGACACCGACGAAGCTCCATGGCATTTCCAGAATTGCACCAATAGAAAGTCATACTGACTGTTTGGTGGTTTGCAACCAGTCTCATCCATTCCAGTTTTTTGTAATACAGGCGAAACCATTATGTCAGAGAAGTACTGTCAACAAATGAATGAAATGCATCAGAAACGTCGACAACAACACCCAGCATTAGTCAACAGAAAACGCCCAATTCTCCTTCACGACAATGCCCAATCGTATGTTGCTAAACAGACCCTGCAGAAGTTGAACGAATAGGACTATGAAACTCTGCCTCATCCACCATACTCTCCAGATCTCTCACCTACCAAAGCAACTCAAAAACCTTTTTGTGTAAGAAATGCTTAAAAAATCTAAGCTCTATCAAAAACGCCTTCAGTGACTTCATCGTCACCAGAACGCAAGATTTTTACGTTACTGATATGAATACACTTGTTTTACATTGGCAAAAGTGTGTTGATTCTGATGGTGCTAACTTCAATCAATAAATAAGACGAGATATTTTCTTCTGAATTCAAAAGTTAAAAACCGCAAGACCTTTCTTGTCAACCTGATATTTTTACCCTTTCACGAATAATTAATTCTCTACCTTACCGTTTTCCGTAATTTTTTGATATGTTAGTATTTCCGACATGAAAATTACGTAGGTATCATTTGATTTACTTGAAATTCAATATTTTTTTCGTTATTTAATTATAGGGTAAATATCCAGATACGCTACTACAGAAGACCGACCACTCTAATTTGTTTTTTTATAGGTAATTGAGGTCGTTGACAACGAATCTGATAGTCAAACTTGGGGCAAATTTACCGTTTGCATGGTATTAACACCCGAACCCACGAATAACTTTCCACCATTTTGCAGCTTCCGTTTACGCTATGCGCGTGCGCTGCAGCATGAACAACGGCTTGCTTCACCTAGCAAACTGCCTTCTCACATGGCGTACCAATCAAAAAATTACGGACTGACATTTTTTTAATGACTTACAGTTAAAGAAAAGTACAACAAATTGGGGGACTTTTTTTTTTTTTGTCTCGCATAGTTTTTAATGTGGTTTACAAAAACATAAGCACCAAACATCTTTATGTTTTTCATTCTTTTTTTGCGGGGGGGGGGGGGTTCAATTATAGAACTTATGTGGCTTAATAGGTGCTTTTGCAGTTTAGTTAAACGTTTTTCTGGGGGCACGGATGTGATGTTGATGCGCGCGCCCCAACATCACATCCCCCCCCCTGCTCGCGCCCCCAATGTACACAGTAAAATCTTTGGAAAATGTTAAATGGTATTCTAATTGGTAAATGTCGGTGCGTTACTTTTTGAAAATTTGAAAATTCTATGTTCCAGGTAAAAAAAAAAAAACAAAAAAAAAACAGATAAATTACCCCTCCCCCCTACTCCAATTTGGAATGCTTTCCTTTTCTTGTTTTATTTCTTTTTCAGCTAATTTTAAATTTTCCATCCAAAAAAGTGCTATAATGTATTTTTGAAAATTAGAAAATTCTATGTCTTGGAAAAAAAAATCCCCTCCCCCATACGTGGTTTGCTTGGTGAAGCCGTCGTTTATGCTACAGCGTGCATGCGCGTCGCGCCGTCGCGTAGCATAAACGGAAGCTGCAAAATGGTGGAAAGTAGTTCGTGGGTTCAGGGGTAAATACCATACAAACGGTAAATTTGCCCCAAGTTTGACTATCAGATTCGTTGTCAGCGATCTCAATTACCTATAAAAAATAAATTAGAGTGGTCGGTGTTCTGTAGTAGCGTATCTGGATATTTACCAATTATAGAAACACCAAATATTTATATTCTGTAAAATCCGAAACTGTGGTTGTTCGTTCGCATAGCTTTGCTCATTTCGAAATCAACCTGAGAAAGTTTCTTTGTAAGTCTTTTTTGTTGTCCCAAATTTTTAATTTTGTAAAAGCTGAGAATGTCTGTTAAGACCGTTTTATATTCAACATATATTTAAATGAAAATAAAAACCACCTTTATCCTTTCAAACTAGCAACGGATAAAGGCGGTCTTTTTGCATTTAAATAAAACAATTGTGCACGCTCACGTATTTTTAGATGTTTACGAATTTTAAAGTAAAATTCCCGCGTTTTCCATTTTGATGAAGGGGGGGGGGCGTATAACGAAACCAGTACTTTTCTACCTGCATAAGTTCCTTATTTGGAATTACATTTAATTAAAAAACAAAACAGAAAACAAATCTTTATGATGTACGTACTTGTCATGGAACGAAGATGTCATATTCCAAAAATGACGGAGTTTGATCGGGTACTTTTTATATATTCAAAAATCATTGTTTTTCTGGTATTTTTTTTTTTTTTAACGACTTTTAGCGATTTTAAAAATAAATTGTAGCCATTAGGAGGCTCGGTAGTTCGAATTGAATTGTCTCTCCCTTATTAGTGGTAGATCAAAAAAAAAAAAAAATTGCGGATCAAAAATAGCGTCTCCCTTCGTAATAAAATTTGATTTTCTGAGTTTAAAAAAATACTTGATCAATTTATGTGATTTGTGGAATCTTCGGTTGTTTGGTTGTTTTTGTTTTACGGCATATCTACACTTTCAGGTTATTTAATGCCGAATCCAGTGATTTTAAAGAACAATTTTTTGATAGAGTATTTTTGTTGTTTTTTTTAAGTCGGTTTCTATTTGACCCATAGTTGGGACCCTAACAGGTACTACCAGTCCGAGTCCAGTAGGTGTGTCAGAATTTTTTGAAAATTTTTGACACCTCTAACACAAAACTGCGAATAAAATATTTAAAAAAAAACTCGTAATTTCTTTTTAACGTTAGTTGTTTATTTTCTTGGTATTTTTTTGGGTTAGGTCCACAAGTGACCTAGCAGTGTCAGAAATTTCGTGAAAATAGTGAATAATTCCACCCCATCTTTCCAAGCTTATAACTCCTCGAAAAATGTAATTCAAGCCCTAATTTTTTTTTTCAATTAAAGGAGCAAGGACCAAGGTTTAATTAAAAAAAAAAAAAAAAAAAAGACAAAAAAAACAAAACAATGTGTTCTTATAAAATAAGGTTTGAAACTTCGGACTTTACAGGTAAATTTCTAAAAAAGGGATTTTTTTTTTTGTTTTAAATTTGAATATATTATTTATTGACCTTTTCTCTTCAATTTGTGATATATATAAAACTCCACGACATAAATTAATTATTTACTTTTCAAGAGAAAGTTGAAAATGGGTGACACTTGGGGGGGGGGGGGCGTGAATTTAAAAAAAAACGTTTGTCTAAAATATTATATTCGGTTTATTGGAAAGAACATAAAATTTCACATTGACCCTGAAAATATCGTAAAAATAGAATCAATAGAAAAATTTTGATAGATTTTTAAAGTTTAAAAATTGAAAAATATTGAGTTCGGAAAATTCATTATTGTTTTTAAAAAAAAAAAAAAAGGTACTTATACAGTTTAATGACGACATTAAAAAATGGAAATATTGAAAAAAATTTTTTTTGTACGTACCTGTTATAGACTGAAGTTCTTCGAAAAAAAATTTCACTTCATTTGATCAAGTAGTTTTTTTTTTTTACAGCGAAAAACAATTATTTATCACGACGACGTCAACGTGCCCATTTTGGAAATGTACCTAGCAGAATACCTCCATTTTAGGCCAGATTTCGCAATCTAGCCTTTTTTTTTTCGCCAGAATGTGTGAGAAAATAAAAATAAAAATAAAAAAAGGAGATTGCTTACTTGGTGGCGCCGGCCTCGAGGGCGGAATTCTAATCTGAGTGGTTGAGAGAACGAGTCTCTTATAGACTTGGAGGAGTAGGGGGAGGCACTATTCTTCTGTTATAAAAGAATTGTGTCTCTGACTAGCACCAGTTCTGTTAACGACTTACTGGTGAACGGTTGGCACAAATTAGTTACTCGCTGCTCGCCGTACTACAAAACTTGTTACTCGACCCAGTAGGGGGGGTCGCATAGGGCATCCTTTGCAACCCCTCGGAGCTTACGCTATCACCGGGTAATCTACTTTACCCTCTAAATAGTTTTTTTTCCACATCTTGCAAAGGCTTTGCTGCTTACTCTTTCGTCGGTTAACTACTGTCATGAACGTCACGAAAGAGCAGCTCCTACGCAGAAGGGAGTCATTGACTCAGAAGATTCAGGGACGACTGAAGATGTGTCGTGATGGAGTTAGGCCATCGGCGTACTCATTCTTAAGGACGGAGATTCGACAATTCATTGTCGAGTTAAGAGACTTGTATCACACAGCTGGAGTTAGGCTCCTTTGATGAGAGTACACCTGCCGAGATTGAGGGTGCTTGGCTGCCTCAACTAAAGGATTATTATGAAGACTTGGGCGATTTGGATCAAGCATACCGACAGCCAGAGCCCAGCCCTTACTCGGAATCTGCCTTTGAGTTTTCAAGGGCTTCTGCAACTACCGGGAGAGGTTCTTCCTTCATTGTTAAACCCCCACGTATACAGATCACAGGGCCTACATTTAGCGGACAGGAAATGGAGTCCGACCGCATGAGTTTCAGAAACTTCTTGACTAGGTTTGAGAACTGCGTGATCGGCATGGCCAATGATGCCGAGAGGTTGAACTTCTTGAAGTGTTCACTCTCAGACAGAGCCTTGAGGCTGGTAAATCACCTGAGTTGCACTGACACCAATTACCAGCAAGCCATGGCTATACTGAAGAGGGAGTATCTGGACCTGGATGAAATCATTGACCAAATATTCCAGGATATTCTGGACTATGTACCAAAGAAAGGTGGAGCCCTTTTTGAGCTGGGGGACTTCGTTACCAGGACGGCATCGCTGTTGGAAGAGCTGGGGAATTCCTTTTCGTGTGACTTTTCTGTGGACGATTCAGACTGATGGCTAAAATTCTGTTTAGGAAATTTCCTCTCGAACTGAAAGGCGAGATAATAGCGCTAACAAATAGACGGGTGCCACCTTTGTCCTCCATATTGAGGCTAACTGGAGAAGCAATAAAGAGATTGCAGATTAAGGGCGGTGTCTCCACTGCATTTACATCAACAGTAAGACAGAATACGTCTCAAAAGTTTGGTAGGGGGAATGCTATTACTCCTTCTTTTCATGTGGATGTGAACAATGCAACTTCAACCGGGTATTCCAGCATGTTGCCACCCATTCTCTCAGTTACATTCTCTTGTGGACCAAAGACAGTGTCAGTGAATTGCCTACTGGACACGGGTAGCGGGCGGACATATCTGGCGGCAGATGTACTGAGAACTTTGTGCCCAATCGAAACCCTTGGTGTCAATTGTCAGCTGAGATTGTCTACCTTTCTAGGTGAGTGTCAGCGTGGGTTCACAGAGGTAGTCCTGGGAGTTGACTTGGGTTCTGGAAGGACTGTGACATCTCCTGTCTTGGTAGCCGATGGTATGGACTTGTCGGTTCGAGTGGCCAACCTGGAATCTCTATTGCGTGTCTTTCAGGATGCAAAATATGCTTTGGCCAGCCAGTTTGAGACCGGAAAGGATTTAATACCGATCAAGGGAATAATTGGGTTAGACCTGATTGAACACCTGGACTCATTAAAGCTGATCCCGTGTTTGAATGGATGGGCCTTTGCAACCCCGCCTGGATTGGTCCCGTTTGGAGCAGTGGACTCTTTTTTCTTGGAAGATAAGCCCCTCTCTGAGGTTACTCACCTCTCGTTTAATTCGGTAATGGAACATACCCCCCAGGTCGATTCATCACATTTATGTTTTGTCCTTGAAACACAATCAACATACCTGGATCCCATGGCGGAGTGCTTTCCTGACAGTATGGTACAAAGAGGACTAGAACAAATGTTTACGTTGGAATCTCTGGGGCTTCCCAGTCAGGAGGACTTTTCTGATTACGATAAAGTTCAGATGAAGCGATTTGAGGAAACGGTAGAGCTTCGGGATGGAAGCTATTATGTGGAGCTCCCCTGGCATCACGATAGATTAGCCAGAGTCCCCTCTAATCATGCAACTTCCTTGCATGTTTTAGACCGGGTAGCAGCAAACTTGACTAAAAGAAAAATATATGATGAATATTTGGAGGTGTTTCGTCAGCAACAGGATGACGGTATAATTGAAGAGATTTTTGTCTCCCCTCAGGAGTTCGACAAATATGTGTGGATACCACATAGACCAGTTTTCAAGTCGGACCCTACGGCAACTACCAGGATAAGACCAGTGTTCAACTGTAGTTTGAAGACAGGAGATGGATTATCGCTGAACGAAGCAGCATATTCTGGCGTTAACTTAACAGGGGACATCTTAAAGTTGTTGCTGGCCTTTAGAGCCAACAATTATGTGCTACTAGCAGACATTCGCCGAGCCTTCCTAATGATTCGGCTTAAGCTGGAGGCGGATAGGAACCGGTTTTGCTTTTTTCTTAAACAAGGAAATTGTTTGCGCTGCTTCCGCTATATCACCTTGATATTCGGGTTTACTTCCAGCCCATTTTGTGTTGGGGTGCATCTTAAAACTTGTTACTCGACCCAGTAGGGGGGGTCGCATAGGGCATCCTTTGCAACCCCTCGGAGCTTACGCTATCACCGGGTAATCTACTTTACCCTCTAAATAGTTTTTTTTCCACAAATGAGATGCGCACATCACATCTGCAATTTTTTTTCATTTTTATTTTTTATTTTTAAAGCAGAATACTATTGAATATGCCAAGAAATTGAAGAATGCAAAGAACTGAAGAATTTTTTACGCGATTATTTTCGAAACATGCGCAGTAGTAGTGTTTACCGATGTATTGGAAAATTCAAAATGGTGCCCGACACTCTCTTTAACATGGTAAGTTTGGGAAAAGGTGTTATAAATAATAAACTACACAAAATACTATTTAAAAAACACCGAATATATGTCAACTTATGTCACGGTAATATATATTGAGCGAATTTCTAACAGTACTTTGTCTAGTTTATTATTTATAACGTCTTTCCTGAAGTTACTGTGTTAAAGAGAGACTCTGGCGCCATTTTGAATTTTCCAATACATCGGTAAACACTGTATGCTTTTCGAGCTGAATAAACATGTTACATTGAATAAAAACACTAAAAACATATCCATATACAGTAATACAAACCCTAAGTTTTTTTTTTTTAATTCGAAAATTTCGGTTGCATATTTCTAATTTTTCTATTATTTTATTCTTTTTATTTTCTTTTGTTACAAATTAAAAAAAAAAAAAAAAAAAAACTCCAAAAATGGCATCTGTCTTCAAAAAAAAAAAAAAAAAAAAAAAATTTTCTTCCTGGTGGATAAAAAAGGGCTAGATTGGCCTAAAATGGAGGTATTCTGCTACGTAGGGCAGTTACCGGCCTTTGGGGAAAGTTACCTGCCCTTGGAGAATTCCTGGGCGCTGCAATAACATTTCCAAAATGGCCACCTTGACGTAGCCGTGATAAATAATTGTTTTTCGCTGTAAAAAAAAAACTACTTGATCAAATGAAGTGAAATTTTTTTTCAAAGAACTTCAGTCTATAACAGGTACGTACAAAAAAAATTTTTTTCAATATTTCCATTTTTTAATGTCGTCATTAAACTGTATAAGTACCAAAAAAAAATATTTTTATTACTTTTAAAACAACTGTAATAGTTTATTTTGGAAGTATAATCCATAAAGAAAATAAATAACCCACTTTTAACAGAGAAATTACGAGATTTTTATATTGTATTCGCAGTTTCGTGTTAGGGGTGTCAAAAATTCCTACAAAAATTCTGATACTGCTACAACACTCCACCACCACAATTTTCTTTTAAATAACAACTATTATAGGTTTTCGACTATGCTGAATACGAAAATCGTAGTGAAATTTTGCAGAAATAAGTAGTTACCGAGATATAAGAAGTTGTATTATGCATGGTGTTCTTTGGCGGCCATCTTTTTTACGCGCGTGCGCCATAAACAAATCTACTCATTTATGACACTGCACGCGCATAAAAAAGATGGCCGCCAAAGAATACAATGCATAATACAACTTCTTATATCTCGATAACTACTTATTTCTGCAAAATTTCAATGCGATTTTCGTATTCAGCATAGTCGGAAACCTATCCAAATTGTCATTTAAAAGAAAATTGTGTAGGTGGACCTATAGGTGTATCAGAAAGTGACCATTAAAAATGATGGTCAGAACTTTAATAATTCAACTTACTATTTTTCGAAGCTTATAACTACTTGAAAAATGTAATTCAAACCCTAATTTTTTTTTCAATGAAAGGAGCAAAGACCAAATTAAAAAAAAATAACAGGTTTAATAGCAAATTATGCAATTTAAAAAAAAATTTTTTTAAGTGGTTTTCTTTAAAAATTTGGACTTGCTTATAAATATATGTATATATATATAAATGCCAAAAAATCACTTACTTAAAAAATATATACTATTAAATGGGTAGTTCCATCCTTCATTGTTAAGAATTTATCCAAATTTATATTTTAAATTCCATGTATTTTTTAAATAAAAGGATTTTTTAAAGCGAGGGTTGCAGAAAAACGCATTTTCTCAACGTGTTTTGCGCGAAGCTGTAAAGAGCTGCTGCTGCTAAAATGAAATTTATGAAATACGGATTCGTCCAAAGGACATAAATAATGTCTCTTTTTTATTGCGTGTGTTAACCAAAATTAGTATTTTTCATCCTCCGTAGTTAAAAAGGAAACGCACATTCATTTATAAGTTTTTCCCCTAGAACAAAAAATCCGCTTCGATTTTTTTTTTTTTTTTCTTTATAATTCTTTTAATGAAATATACGAGTTTTTGATTGATATATTGTAATATTTCTTTATCGACTAAATTTTTTTTTTAAATATCTAAAAAAAAAAAAAGGAAACGTTCAATGAAATAGAAATATTTGCCGTCAGCGTCTGGTATTTACTTGACGATGTAAGCATAACATGAGCTTTCATTTAAAAAAAAAAATCAATATGTTTTTTTTTTAAAAAAAAATAAAAGGTTTTACACTTTGGACTTTACAGGTGAATTTCCAAAAAACTATTCTTTTTTTTTTTTTTTTTTTAAATTAGAATATTTTCTTTATTGATCTTTTATATTCAATTTGTGATATATAAAACTTTGACACATAAATCAATTATTAAAATTTTCATAGACATTTCAAAATGAGAGGGGAGGGTATTTGAAAAAAAACGTTTCTCTAGAATATTATATTTGGTTTATAGAAAAGAGCATAAAATTTCACATGGACCCTGAAAATATTGTAAAAATTGAACTAATAGAAAAATTTTGATAGATTTTTGAAGTTTAAAAATTGAAAAATATTAAACTCATAAAATTCTATTGATTTTATTACGTAAAAAAATGGCTGCATTTTGTAAACATTGTATTTTAAAAAATAAAAAATAATATTTCTATTATTTTTTAAACAACTTTAATAGTTTATTTTGGAAGTATATTCCATACAGAAAATAAACAACCAACTTTAAACAGAAAAATTATGAGTTTTTTATATTTTATTCGCAGTTTTCTGTTAGGGGTGTCAAAAATTCCTCAAAATTTCTGATACACCTAGCAGACCTAATCTGAAAATTTACCCTATTGGTTCAATTTTTAAGATATTTTCAGGTTCAATGTGAAATTTTATGCTCTTTCCAAATAACCGAATATAATATTCTAGACAAGCGTTTTTTTTTTATTTCACGCCCCCCCCTCCCATTTTTAAACGTCTATTAAAATGAAAATAATTGATTTTCTCACCTCAAATTTATATATCACAAATTGAAGATAAAAGATCAATAAATAAAATAAGCTAATTTAAAACAAAAAAAAATAGTTATTTGCAAATTTACCTGTAAAGTCCAAAGTGTAAAACCCTTTTCTTTTTTTTTTTAAGACCACATTGAATTTTTTTTTAAGTGAAACCTTATAATCTTGTTATGTTGTCCAGAAAATTTTGTACAATTACGACAATTCTTTCTATTTCATTCAATGTTTTTTTATTTATTTATTTTTTTTTTTAGATATTAAAAAAAAATTCACTCCATAAAAAAGACATAAAATATATTAAATCAAAAACTCATGTATTTCTTTGAGAGAAGGAAAAAAATCGAAAATTTGTTGAGTGTTTTTTTTGTTTTTTTTCTTTAAAGGCAAAAACTGATAAGTAAAATTTGATCATTTTTCATGTAAGGTGACCAATATTTTTTGACTAGATGGCTCACATGTATGTGTTGTTTTTACATTTTATAGCCTTTTTATCCATTCGTATTTCAAAACAGGAAGAAAGACAAGAAACACTGGTTTGCTAATTAATCACTCCTTTTTTAATGGCGACTTCTAACATACCTACCAGTTCGGGTCAGAGTGGACCTGGGAGCAATGGCAATTAAACGGTGGCTCCACACTCCCCAAAGCCCGCAAGCTGGGGCCTCACGATCAGATATAGTTTAGGGTCATATCCAAGACCTTGGAATTTTCGTTCTATGACATGTATGTACATTAGGCATCCCCACGGCATTGTGTAAAACGTCAGCATTGTACACATTCACAGCAACGTCATCATTTTGTGTGTTTGTCAATTTCTATGGATAGGCATTCATGTTATAATGGTTAATGGAAGTAACTTTTTTTTTTTTTTTTTTGCTATGGATAAAAAAACAAGACTTACCTTTTGTAAAACAAGTAGATTTACATTAACGAACTACACAGACTATACAGTTAATAAAATACAATTAATTTTAATGTCTTCTGTTGACACTTATGTATTTAAAAATAATGTTGCTTACAGGTCTCCATACTTGTTTGAAAAAAAAGGCACAAAAAAAGATCACCCTCTGTCAATTTAAATAATAAAATCAAAATGAATTTTTTTAGGCCGATTTTGGATTTGCAATTTTATCTCAAGAACCATATATTAAAATATATGAATATATTTTTTTTATTATTGGAAACCTGTTATGAAAAAAATCCTTGTTTCAAATTCATGTTGCATAATATTTGAATTTAATATCATTTAAAGCTTTTTAAAAAGAATTATTTTTTTAGAATTCTGTTTTTTTATTGTAATTTAAATAATCATATTACTGAGAAAAAAAATTATCAAGAAAGTGTTTTTTGGGGTTTTTTTTTTGTAACATAATATTGATTTTATGTCCCATTTTATTTACAACTTTAAGGTAAGTGAAATTAATAACGGGATTTTATATATATATATATATATATATATATATATATATATATATATATATATATATATATATCTATAACTATTTTTTAATTATTTGATCTTTTCAGCATTAAGAAATGTTGAAATTTTTATCAACCTACATTTATTTTGTTTAGTTTTCGTAACATGAAACATAGGGGAGTAGAACACATAAAAACAAATATTTCCTCTAATATATTTAACAAAACCTACTTTTATCATGTAAGTTTATTTAATAATGAATAAATATAAAACATTTCAGGAAAATATGACTTATTTGATTGTTGCTAGATTTTTAAAACATGGGTGTGTTTACGGCTTCAAAAACGTCACTACATAGGAACGTTGTGTTAAAGCATCTATAATGTAAACACGATTTTTGTCTCACGTTTTCATTATTTTTGTATGCTGTAAAAATTTTTAAAAAAATATTAGTTTATTTTAAGCTTCTTCTTTTAAATGGTAAAAATGTTAGAATGATAATATTAAATTAAACTTACATCGTGTTACATAAAGGGGGGGGTTAAAACTGTGGCGTGTGTTGGAGGTACCTAATGTACATTATAAAGATTTTTCGGTAAATCTTCACGTACTTTCCACCTTAAGAATCACCTTTAAAATGGCAACCTTCGGGGTAACGCAGATTCCATGAACAAAGCTTCTTTCTTAGAACTGCACGCCTGTGGAACTGTTTCGCCTGCCTGCTTCCCACTTGACTACAACCTGGATGTCTTCAAGTCCAACGTAAACAAATTCCTGATGAACCGCCCTCTTAAGGAGACACTTTAATAAATCTTCACACTAACGTACTGTACTTACAATAACCCTTATCCCTAAGTGGCTTCCGGGCCTTGATAAGTCGTGATCACCTTGTAAAAAAAAAAAAAAAAAACTGAACAGTTTTTATTTTAAAACTTAATTTGTCTCTTAATTGGTTTATTTTTGGGTGGAGGATATTCCATTTTAAAACTTGTGCATTTTAACATTCCAAAACAAATCTTATGTTTTTTATTTATTTTTGTACTTTTTCCAAAACTTTTGTTTGCAAACATTTTTTACACAATACAAACAGAGCTGCTGTTTAACTAGTACAAACAAAACAAAAAAAATTAAACAAGTGAGGGTTTGTTTTACAATCCACAAAGATTCGAAAAAGAAAGAGTTTGAGGCTCAATTACAAGGAGGTGGAACTTGGATTCCTTAGAGAAAAGAAAACATCAAAGAAGCTGCAAAGAATGGGGTATCTGAGAGACAAATATTTGTCTTCAGAACCGAGACTTAAATTCGACAATGTGGTCAATAAAATTGTACATAAATGACCACTGTCCTATTCCCTTTTTAGACAGTTGTCTTCTCTCAACCTAAAGCTGATGGCCAGATAGAATGTGGAAGACAATTTAAAAGTGTATTAAACATTCTTGTGCACAACAGGGAGCTAAAGGAAGAGGACTGTGATCCATCCATAGCCTCGACCCCCTACGGGGCATAGGCCATCTACAACTTTGTAGATGCTTTTGTAGCGACTGAGTTCTTTTTACGGGGTGAGGGTGCAGAAGGTACATACAGTGCCTAGCTTTCCCAAATGGTCACACATCTGGTACTGGCCAGGTTCAACATTGCTTAACTCCGGTTATCTGATGAGAACCGATGTGTATACGTGATTGTGCCGTACCATTGATAGTGTTATGCAACAATATATCACCTTTCTGGAGCAGATACCTGTGTAGAATAAGTAGTCGACAAACGTTTCATGTTTGCCATTACATTGGAAGTCACCAATATATAGAAACTAGCGGGGGTCCCCCAGCGTAACCCGGGTGTATGAAGGTGTAGTAAGGAACCCACCCTGTGTGTTGGAGGGGGGATAAAAAAAAGTGGTAGTAGCGGGGGAGGGGGTATCAAAACAACAGTAGGCAGTGTTTGGGTGTAGTGTTAAAAAAAAAAAAAGGTAGTAGGTAGACAGGTTGAACCTGTAACATGAAGGAGGGGGAAAAAAACGTAACGTGTTAGCCGATGGCTCTATCGCACAACCGGAAGTGACAAGCGTTGAATTTAAGCGTAATCAATAGTATGGAGACGATGACTTGCTAAAATGTCGGGAAAAAAAAAGCGACCACCTCCTTGTACAAAACGGTCGAGTTGAGGGTGAAGGAATTAATGTTTTGGGCCAATTTTTTTATATTTGTCATCCGAGACATCGAGCTTCAGAAGGATACTGATCTCGTGAGGATCCATCGCATGTGTCAAAAGTTTTTGGGACACTTGCACACACACACATTTTACCTTTTATATATTAGACGAAGAAAAGCAATCTCATTCTAACAATTAAAAACGGTCCTGGATATGACCTAAAACTATATCCGACGGTGAGGCCCCACCTTGCTGGCTTTGGGGAGTGTGGAGCCACCCTTTAATTGCCTTTGCTCCCAGGTCCACTCTGACCCGGAGTGGTAGTACCTGTTAGGGTCCCAACTATGGGTTAAATAGAATCTGACGTAAAAAAAAAAAATATACTCCATTAAAAATCGTTCCTCAAAATAACTAGATTCAGCATTAAATAACCTGAAAAGGGTTGATATGCCGTAAAACAAAAACTACCAACCAACAATTAAAAACAACTTTATTAGTTATCTTCATTAGTAAGAATAATGAAATGCGTAAGTTGTTAAAAGAGTTTCTGTGAAGAGACGTTGAAAGAGAAAAATGTTCAGTGGCTACATGTTGAAGTTGGTAGTCGTAGCGTGCATCCATATATGGACTGGTGCAAAAGATTAGAGAGTCCTGTAGAAAAAAGAGTGTGTATGTGTCGCATGTGGAGATAGCCATATTGGCTAGTTTGCATTTCGTCATAGTTGAATCCCGAGCCTGTAGGACGGATGTTGACTTGTTGAGTCCCAAGAGAGAAGCTGAGGGTGACAGGTCTGTTCCACGTAGAGTTGTTGTCTATCCAAGATCTGGGAAGAAAAAGAGAGTGTTGCCAATTTAAAGTTTTATAAACTCAGTCACATGACTGAGAGCTGACTTCTGATTGGACAAGCCAGGAAGGAAGTGTATTTCAAAATCTCCAGCCACAAGAATTTGCTCCTGTTTGTGTTTGTTGCACTTTTTCGTCTGCTGCGCCTGTCATTGGATCTGAAAAGTTTGTGTTCAATCACAAAAATTAGAAGCTCACGGTATTAATGCTGAAGTCCCTCAGGGGTCCATCCTGGGCCCAACTCTTTTCCTGATCTACATTAATGATCTTCCAAATCACATCCTTACATCATTCGTAGAAATTTATGCTGATGACACTACCATCGATGGTAGCACATCTAAGACAGTAAACGACTAAGTTCTCTTTGATTCTCTCTCCTCTGATCTTGAGCACATGGTACAATGGGGAAAGGAGTGACTGGTTACTTTTAATGAATCTAAAACCGAGCTTCTTTCTTTACATTATCAACTTTCTGATCCCCATCTGGCATCAACTGAAATGAATGACTCTCATCTTGGGGAGGCCTCAAGTTTTGACAAGCTTTTGGGCTTTACTCCTGATCTTAAATGGAACACGTACATCAAATCTGTTGCCAAGGCTGCTGGAAAAATGGTAGGATCCTTCTATCGATCCAGTAGATATCTCACTGCTGATGCAATTCTCTATCTATATAAGAGCCAGGTACGTCCAAGGATGGAATACTGTTGCCACATCTGGGCAGGAGCTGCTAGAAAGGACTTGTTCTGCCTTGATAGAGTTCAAAATAGACTTCGTAGCCTCATAGGAGATGTCCTTTTCTCTTTGCTGCAACCTCTATCTCAGAAGAGATGTTGCAAGTTTGTCTCTGCTTTATCGTTATTTTCATGGAAAGTGTTTGACTGAGCTTCAGTCTATGGTCCCCCCTCGCCAAACTTTCACAAGAAACACTCGTCTAGCTGAAAACACTATCAATAATTCCCCCCACTCTTTATCTGTGCCTAAACCTAAACGTAGATTCCATGAGCAAAGCTTCTTTCTTAGAACTGCACGCCTGTGGAACTGTCTTCCGTTTTCCTGCTTTCCAGCTGACTACAATATGGTTGTGTTCAAGTCCAACGTAAACAAGTTTTTGATGAGCCGTTCCATATAAGTTAACAAATTTACCGAATTTCCATTACTAACGAGTACTATATTGTCCAATTGACTACTGTACACTCTTAACCCTTATCCTCGAGTGGTCTCTGGGCCTTGATGACAGGCTTGACGAACTGTTCACAACCTACATAGCTTTGTTATGTCAAGCTGCTTCAAGTTGTGAAAACTGTTCGGGTGCTCTCTCATGATCAGGCCAGTATCAAGAGAAGATTCTCTGTAAACAAGGAAATAGATGTGGAGAATATGAAGGATGAGATTGTAGTGACACAGAGGATCATCTGTGGCCAGGTCAAGGCAGCAGGAGGGGTGTGTCAAGTCTTGTTAACCAATCCCCTCATCGTTTCATGCTCTATGGCAAGATAAAAGTATGACATAAACCTGGAAAAACAAAGAGAAAAGAGACACAGACATAAACTCAAGAGGAAGGCAAACTTTAAGCAGAAAGACTAAATAATAAGAAAGTGAGAGTAGAAAATGACATGTTTTAACTATCGGCAGATGTCGTTGCTCTGAAAACAGAATTCTAGGAATTTGAATCCGTTGACAAAGTCAAATGCTTTCAGAAATTCATCCTCTAAAAAAAAAAAAAAAAAAAAGAAAAACTGAACTGGCTAAGCTCAAAGAAATGCTTCAAACAATGCTTTAAACAAGAAGAACTGAAAATTATTAAAAATCACTGAATGACAAAGTGTCGTGGTGAGCTTAAGTTGTAAATAGTTGATCAGTTCTGTTGCTCGTTAAAGAAGTTCATGTAAATAACTGTGACCTATAAACTACTTTGTGAAATAAAGGAATAACTGAAAATGACTTTTCCTGTTGTTGATTAAGTTTTTTGGTTTATTATTATTATTTATATATTAAATTTTCTTTTGAGAACTTGAATTTTGTCTGAAGAAGACCTTGAAAATGGACATTGAAAATCTGTGCAAACCCTGGGTGACCGTTTGAGAATACCAGCTGCTGTAAAACTACATTAAACTAAATATATCCCACATTACCCATTCTCACACCTAGCAGCTGTGCCCATGAGTTTAACTTGTACAAACAAGGGTAGATAGACAGAAACTTTGTTTTACATAGACATGTTTATATATAAATGTGAAATTTGATTAAAAGTTGAAATGAGATTATTAAGATGAGGCTTAATAACGAATAAAAATGTATTGGATGTTTGAAAGTCAATTAAATTATTTTTATTTACTCATGTTATTTTAAACTTTATAATTTATTGTTTTTTCTTTTCGCCTTTTAATTTTTTTCTTATTAGGTTTTGAACAAAGAAGACAATCACCAACCATGTCTGACAGTGAAGAAAGTATTGTGTCCGATGCTGTCAGTGAGCAAAGCCCTTCTGAAGAGGAAGTATGTGGACACTTTTTATTCAATTGGATATAATTTTATTTTACTAATTATTAAAAAAAGCATTTAAAAAAAATCTTATTTTATTTTATAGAATTTTTCTCATTCAAAAAAATTATGGTTAAAACTAAAGTGAAATTGAACATAATTTGATGAAATTCTTGAAATAGTAATTAAAAAAAAACATGCTCTGCCAGTGTTCGCAATAATCTATATATCTATAAAAGTGAGAATGTGTGTGTGTGAGGACACTTCTCAACCTATATACTCAACGATTTTTGGATCTACAGACTTGAAATTTGGTATATAGGGTGTTCAGATATGTGGGAAACTTTAATTCATTTTCATCCGGAAAAAATTGGGGGGGGGGTCAAATTTTTATCAGTTTGTCAATTGTTTCATGATTGTGCATGTGTGAATGGTTCACATGACAGATTCCTTATACTAAGAATAAGTAGGTTTGAAAACACTTTTTAAAAATTGTGTTATGTTAGCCTAATTGTTATCGTACTTGACTCATTGTTATAATACTCGCATGCACATGTCTCAGTTTTCGTTTTTTTCTTTTTAGTTCATCTTTTTTAAAGGAATTTAATGTTACGTTTAATACCTACGGTATTTTTATTCATAATAAATAAAGAATCTGCATTAATTAAAATATAATATTTATTTTAATATTATCATCCTAACTTTTTTACCATTTAAAAGAAGCTTCAAACAAACTGCTAATATTTTTCAAAAATTTTTTACAGCATACAAAAATAATGAAAATGTAATACAAAATTTGTCTTTGCATTGTCAACGTTTTAAAATAATGATCCTATGTAGTGACGTTTTTGAAGTTGTGAACATACCCATGTTTTAAAAATCGAGCCAAAATCAAATAAGTCAAATCTTCCTGAAATTTTCGATATTTATTCATTATTAAATAAACTTACATAATAAAAGTAGGTTTTGTTAAATATATTAGAGGAAATATTTTTTCTTAGGTGTTCTACCTCCCCTTATATTTCATGTTACGAAAACTAAACAAAATAAATGTAGGTTGATAAAAATTTCAACATTTTTTATAAATAAAAATTGCAAATCCAAAATTGGCGTAAAAAAAAAAAAAAAATTTGTTTTAGTTTTATTATTTAAATTGATAGAGGGTGATCTTTATTTTTTTGTGCCTTTTTTTTTTTTTTTTTTTTCAAAAATAAATTATGGAGGCCTGTAAGCAACATTATCTTCAGATACATAAGTGTAAACAAGACATTATAATTAGTTTTCTCATCTGTATAGTTCGTTAATAAAAATCTATTTGTTTTACAAAAGGTAAGTCTTATGTTTTTTATCCATAGCAAAAAAAAAAAAGTTACTTCCATTAACCATTATAACACGAATGCCCATCCATAGAAATTGACACAAACGCACAGAATGATGATATTGCTGTGAATGTGTACAATGCTGACGTTTTGCACAATGCTGTGGAGATGCCTAATGTACATACATGTCACAGAACGAAGATTCCAAAGTCCTGGATATGACCTTAAATTATATCCGATGGTGAGGCCCCAGCTTGCGGGCTTTGGGGAGTGTGGAGCCATCATTTAATTGCCATTTCTCCCAGGTCCACACTGACCCGGACTAGTAGGAGGGTCAGAAGTCGCCATTAAAAAAGGAGTGATTAATTAGACTTGCTATCTTTCGAAGCTTATAACAATATGAATAATGTAATTTAAACTCTAATTTTTTTTCAATAAAAGGAGCAAAGACCAAACTTTAAAATAATAAAAGGTTTTATCGAAAACTATAAAATATTTTTTTTAAATCGCTTTTCTTTAAAAAAGATTTCACAAAATTCAACGAATTTTAACTTAATTTAAATATAATAAATATATATAAATTAAAAAAAATCACTTACCTATATAAAATACTAATCAATGGATGCTTCCATTCTTCATTTATGAGAATTTGTCCATATTTATATTTTATATTCCATGTATTTTTTAAAAAGAATTTTTTTAAACAACCATTTGAAAAGACTGCCACTACATAAACATTAACCACAGAAATTGACGCAGGCACACAAAATGATGGCGTTGCTGTTAATGTGTACAATGCTGACGTTTTACACAACATCACGGAGATACCTACTGCTCACTGTTTTTCTCCTACCTGTAATCTTGGTCTTTTGAAGGCTAAGATCACTAAGTATTTCCTGTCTTTGCGATAATCATCTTTTGTTTTTATTAGCTCCTTACATCAAATTGCTTCACACCTTATCTGGAGTGTTTTCCATAAAAAAAAAAATTCTTATTTTAAATTTTTGTTAAGGCATTTTACTGATTTATTTTTCTTTGAACTTTTCAGGATTATGATGATGAAGGGGATGAAGATAATGACAAACCAAACAGAAAGCGGAAAAAATTAAGTATCTTCGATGCTGATGGTAACTTAATTTTCTCTTTTTATCCATTTTTTGTGTTGAAATTTTTTTCTTTTCATTATTCAGACTACTGTTCTCATCTTGAGTGTCATTTACACAATTCAAATCTTGTCCGTAGCTGATTACTTAATGCTTCGCTAGGGCTATCAAGGGTATTTTTTATCGTGACGCCATCACTAGATGGGTTACCTACCATGGCTTAAGATAGACCCATCTACCCTCGAAAGAAGGATAGACCGCACTAGTTTCCCAAGCTGGTATTTTACCTCATGATACATACAGCAGCTCACCTTCCCAAATGGTCATCCATTTGGGAAGGTACTGTATGTACCGTGCCGAGTCGTAGAAATTTCTAGGTTGGTATCTGGGGGCACATTTAACTCACTGTATCAAGATGGAAAGCAATGGAAAAGTACCATCTTTACTTGTTTTCCCAAGATTACCATGGCTCTACAGTTTGGAGAGCCATGATCACTGACACTGTAAAAAGAAAAATGCTGGGCCGCTGCTGCTAAAAGAATATGCCTCAACATAAATATCCACGGCAAGCAGTAAAATGTACATATATATGAGTATGAGTGTGTATACATATGTATGTGTCTATATATGTGTCTATGTGTGTGTGTTTGTGTACATATGTGTATATATAAAATATCAGTATATATATATATATATATATATTGGTGTTTGCAGAGATACATATACATGTGTGTATAGATATATACACATGTATGAACATATACACATGTGCACACCTATAGATAAGTATGTATACATATATATACGTATATATGTGTATGCCTATATATATATATGTGTGTGTGTGTGTGCACATATAATTATTCCACCATATTAACCCTTATCCTTGAGTATCTCTTGGCCTTGATAAGTGGTGATCTGTTTTAAAAAAAAACTTTTATCACTTTCATCTAATCTTTCACAGTGAATAATCATCTCGATATTCTGTTCATCTTTAAGCTTTCTTCTAAGTCAACTATCGAGCAACCTCCAACCTCTGTCGCATCGTCACAATGTTGCATACCTGTGCCTGTTTTACAAGTACTTTAATAGCATCTGCTCTGATGAACTCATAGCACTTGTGCCCCTTTAATATAAATATCCACGACAAGCGGCAAAATCCCACCTCTTCACTATAGAGGTCTCTAGATTCCAGAAATCCTTCTATTTCAGTAGTTTCTTCTAACGAACTGCAAGACTTTTGAATACCCTCTCTGTTTTCTGCTTCCTTGACTGTATCTAATTTTGAAATTAAAAGTTTTCCTTTTAACTGCCAAGTAACGTTAAATGTGCACGCAAAAAATAAAGGATCTTCTTCTTCAGCTTACAACACTCTCGGCACACAAAAAAAAATTGCCATTCCTTTTTCTCTTCCTGTTTCCACGTTCCTAGAAAATCCGTCTTTCTTTCTTTCTTTCTTCCCACTAACACGCGACTTAACCGTACGTTCGAACGACCCCAAGTCAACAAACCATCCTCTTCAATGAAAGAAATACCAGCTTTTTTTATATGCTCAAATTTGACCGTGCCTTAATTTGCATATGTCACCTTTTTGTTTCCCATTGGTTGGGTTTCGAGTTTGAATGTCGATGACTTTTTTCAATATGCACACGCCACCATTGGACGCTTGTTTCTATGACTGTTGTCACACTGTACTAATATGCAGAAATTTAAATGTAATGTGAACAAATATCTTGCTGTCCAACTCCCTACATAGTCCCCCTGTAGACATGGTCCCAATATGCCTTGTTTCGGTTGAATAAAAGTAATAAAAAACGAATGACAGAAGAACTGTAATAAAACTCATTCAGAGATATATATTATTTTAATTGGAATTCATTATTGAGATGAGTATTATTTATATTTATTTATTGCGGACTATTATCCTCATCTTTATTATTTGTTGTTTCATGACGTTTCGATCAACTATTCCTGTGCCCTTCGTCAGGTGGTAACCGCGACAGATAGGAACTTCGAATCTCCTGACTGCATCCACTGCAATTACTGCCCTCTGTAGTTGTTGTCGTTTCACCTTCGGGGCCCGTGGCGCAGTTGATAGACGTTGAATCTCTATGGTTCCAGAAGAGAATTGTCTGAAGATAGCCGTTTCGATCCTACCCAAAGCCGGCCAGAGGCTTACTTGGCCAAAAACGTGGTGAGACGACAACAACTACGGATGGCAGTGATTGCTGAGAATGCAGTTGGGAGATTCGAAGTTCCTATCCATCACGGTTACCACCTGACGAAGGCCAGAGAAATAGTTGGCCGAAACGTCGTGAAACAACAACTAATAAAGATGAGAATAATAGTCCGCAATAAATAAATTAATACCATTCAGAGATATTTTCTCTTTTTAAAAATAAGAACGAATGACTACACACACACACATAGGTGTATCTCTATCTATCTAATCTCCTCTCCTATATGATAAAATGACTGCAAAAATTTCTCTCTGGACCAAAGTTTCGTAGGCTTACAACAACAGATGCCACATACAAATTCAATAATCTAGCCTAATAGCCACTATCTTACATTCAGTCATGATAATAAAATGCTACATTGCATCTGATGAGCAGCATCATCACAATCACAACATCGTTGGAGGAAGGAGTTCCTATTTTTCTCTCTAAATATTTATTCCTACTACCATTACCAGTTGTCATCAGAACCAATTCTACATGTTCCACAAATACTGTGGATCACACCTACCGTAACTGGCTCGTCGATACATACATATAACATAATCTTTCCAATTTCCGTTCTTGTATGATTTCTCCAGATGAAAATTATTAGAAAATCTTTTAGGAATTTTTGATCAGCAAAATTAAAAATTGTTTGGCGAGACAAAAATTAAAAGATCTTTTATTTGTAAGAAATGGAAATACATTTTAATTAAAAATGTAAAATATATTCCTGAACAGGTATTTTCACTTTATAACTTTTCAAAGAAACATTTCGATCGATGAAGGAGAAATCCTACTAGATTGACACTGTTTTTATTTTTATCCCACTTCACAGTGACCAACTAATGCCCTTGTGGGGAGATGATTAAATAGGAACATTGAAGAGCTTTATTTGAAGAAAACTGTCGTGCTAGTTGAATAGCTTAAGCACAAACATGGATTCCTTTTTGTTTTTAAACAAAAAGATATCCATGTGTGTGTTTAAGCTATTGTGGACTGAAGGTTTTTTGTTATGCAAGCCACCTTCAAAACAACTAGAGACAAGAAAAAGAAAGAGTCTTAATTTTAGAACAATGCTTGTCAAAAGCCTATCCCCATTTTAGGATATCCAGGAGCAGGCAGCTTATAACATTATAATAATTAATTATAATGTTATAATAATTGTTCTGTTTTGTATTTGTCAATTCAAACAAGTTGTTTTAGTCACCTTGTCACTGGAACCTGGCAAATATTTGCAGTTTAATTTTACTATTCGATATCTGAGAAATGCCACCCAAATTTTTTCAAATTAATTTTTTGAAAAGCTGACAAGAAAAAAAAAAAAACTATTCAAAAATATGTTTCATTTTGATGAGAATTGGTAAAAGCTCTTAGTAAAATTTTGTAAAAGTTTGTCTCTATGCGAAATTTCGATTTTAATTTTTATTTCAATTTAAACTGGAGTGGATGGGGATAACCAGCCTTCCTCGGTTGTAAAATACACTTGAATATATTTTCATTCATACAGATTTTGTATTTATTAATATAGAGCCAATTCTCTATTGAATATTAAAATGTACCAAATATATAGTACTGATTTCAAAAGTTTTAAAATAAAATGACTTGGATGCCATCAGCTAGAATCGAAATCAAAACATTTAGCACTCCAGCAGTGTTCCCTACCATTTGAGCTATGGACAGATAGATAAGAAAGATTTAAAGTTAAACCATTTAAAGTTATAAATGAATTTATGCATGGGAAAAAGTAAAACAAAATGTTTAATGAACATTTTACATTTCAACTTGCCGACATATTTCTGTATGCATTATTCGTCCATCCGAACAAAGATTTTCCTTGTACACACATACATACAGTTAAAGCCAAAATTATTGACACCCTTTCAATTTTTACGTTTTTTGGAGAAAAAAACATTTTTTCACTAATTATTTTTATTAAAGTGTTGATGAACATTTATATCGACCATCTACAGATCTCCTGAAGCACTTTTAGTTTATTATAAAATATTCAAAATAAATATTATTAATGATAACAAAAAACAAATTCAAATTTACTGGCACCCTTTATCAATAGCCACTTGCAAAGCCTTTGTTTTTAATAACAGCTTCCAGACATTTTCTATCTGACATTACTTAATCATAATAAACAAGTATTATTTTACGTAAAATATTGTGAATTCTATGATAAAAATCATTGGTGCCAATAAATTTGTATTTGTCTGTTTTTTGTTATCATTAATAATATTTATTTTGAATATTTTATAATAAAAGTAAAAGTGTTTCAGGAGATCTGTAGATGGTCGATATAAATGTTCATCAACACTTTAATAAAAATAATTAGTGAAATGAAATAAACGTCCTGAAGTGGCTAAGTCAAAGTCCGGATTTGAATCCAATGGAAAACTTGTGGGCTGTGGTGAAGGCGAACGTGAGAAGAAGGAAACCAAGGAACCTGAGGGAATTAGAAGATATCGCCAGGGAAGAATGGTTTAATATTCCTGTTGATGTGTGTAGGAATTTAGTAATGTCGTACAGAAAACGTCTGGAAGCTGTTATTAAAAACAAAGGCTTTGCAAGTGGCTATTGATAAAGGGTGCCAGTAAATTTGAATTTGTTTTTTGTTATCATTAATAATATTTATTTTGAATATTTTATAATAAACTAAAAGTGTTTCAGGAGATCTGTAGATGGTCGATAGAAATGTTCATCAACTCTTTAATAAAAATAATTAGTGAAAAAATGTTTTCTTCAAAAAACGTAAAAATTGAAAGGGTGTCAATAATTTTGGCTTTAACTGTACATACATCTACTTTTTATTTATACAGACTAACAGAACTATCTAATGTTGCTTAAAAAAATAGAAGCGTTTCTTTTTGAACATCTCTTCATATACAAACTTTAAAGAAAAGAAAACATTTTTGTTTGCTTTGTTTTGTAGATGTCTATGATGAAAGTGGTGAGACTGGAGAGAAATGGGAAGAAGGTGACGAAGACATAATTGACCACAAAACTGTTCATGAGGGTCCAAGTGCCGAGTATGTGAAAGAGAAGCAACAATCAGAAGCAACAAAGTAGTTATTTAGTTTTTTTTTTTTTGTTTTTTTTTTTACTTTATAATGTTTTTTATTTTATTTTTTTTAATATTTCTACTTTTTATTTTAAAGATTTTGATTCCATTGGGAAATATTTCTCCTTTCCAAAATAAAACTGAAGAAAATTATTACCAAAAATACACAGAATCCCCCAAGGAATTTGGCCAAGTTGAAGAAATGGCCGATGAAATCAGCCAACAAGAACTTTTACCTGGTGTTAAGTTAATATTTCTACCATGTTATCTGAATTTTCCGGGAGCAAGGAGGGGAGTATAACTGATCTAATGGATACCATTATAGACTATGAAATCGATTGGCTACGTCAAGTTCAAATCCCGTCAGATCAATCGTGTTGAATTTAGCAGTAATACTGTCAGGTAAAAGTATAGTAACCATCTCCATCCATATATTTATCTTTTAGATATGAAAGTATATATGGAAGCAGGGAATGAATGTTTTTTTGTTTGCTTCGTTTCGTAGATGATGAAAGTGATGAGACTGGGGAGGGATGGGAAGAAAGTGCTAAAAACATCATTGATAAATCTGTTCATGAGTGACCAAGTGCCCAGGATATCAGAAAAACAACAATTGGAGCATATTAAGAAGTTGTTTTTTTTACATACTTTACAATGTTTTTTTGTCCCCCCCAACAAAATGAAGGTGGATCTGTAAATTCACCCTTGTCTGTTCGTCTATCTTCTGCACTTTTCTCAATAACTACGCCTTGGAATTTTTTTGAAATTTTGCACAAACATTAAACATGATATGAGTAAAAAAAGTAACAGAACGAATTTTCCGGGAAAACGTTCGGGTTAAAATGGCTAAAATCGACACTTTTGTGCTTATTAAAAAAAAAATTGATGCCTTGAATCTTTATAAAACTTTCTAAAAAGTTGTAACTAACTGATTTCTATATAATTTTGTTTGTCTATACTTTGCGATAACTCTTAGGTGTGCTCACGGGGCTCTTTTAGGGCTAATAAAAACATTCCATTTTTGGGACAATTTTACCATATTTGTCCAAAATTTTCTGTGTATGTCTATTTAGCAGTTTTGCATGGTGCTGAACTCAAATTTAAATATGTTAAGGCCTTCGGAACTTTTGGGGCTAAATGGGGGTGGGGAGTGCAAATGATGGACTTAGTCCTTTTTTTTTTTTTTTTTTTTTTTTTCATGGTGCAGAAGTCAAATTTACATATGTTAAGACCTAAAACTGCACCGTTTGTTCATTTTCATCAGGATTTGACGTTACCTGGGGACTTTTGGGGCTAAATGGAGGGGGGGGAATGCTGAACTTAGTCATTTTATTTTTTTTGTGCCTCGTTCACTGTGCACTCACAGGGAACCATGCATGCTTCACTTGTTTGTTAATTTCTGCTTTTTTATTTATTTAGATATTTTGATTAGCATTTGTGTCCATTTTAATTTGGAAATATTTCTCCCTTACAGCTGTGATAAAGAAGACAAAAGTGAAGAAAACTATTGCCAAAAATTCACGGAATCTCCCAAGGAATTTGGCGAAGGTGAAGAAATATCCGATGAAATTAGCCAACAAGGACTTTTACCTAGCGTCCAGTAAGTAAGAGTAACATAACTGATCTAATGGATGCCATCACAGACTATGAAATCGATTGGCTACGTCAAGTTCAAATTCTATCGGCTCTGTCACGTTTAATTTAACAGTGTTACTGTTGTGTAAAAGTGTAAATTCACCATGTCCATCTTTATAAAATTATGTTTACATATCGGGCAATGTCGGGTACATCTGCTAATTATATATAAAATAGCAATTTGTATTCAATCAATTGTATACATTGAATTGTTTTCAATATGTGTTGCTTTGGTAATAAGTAATTTCAAAAGGTTTGATGTGCCGTAAAACAGACAACACTAAACACAATAAAAAGGCAGAATATTCGTTTTACAAACGAAAAATTAAATTGCTACAATTTTTAAATGGAAAAGAGACTTCATTTATTTAAAGAATATTTTGCTGGCAATGACCATTATTTTTAAAGAAGAAATATTGGTACTTGTACAGTTTAGTCAAGACATTAAAAAATGAAAATATCGAAAAAAGTTTAAATTGTATGTATCCGTTATGGAACGAAGTTCTCCGAAAAAATTTTTTACTTAATTTCATCAAGTAGTTTTTTTTTTTTTTTTTTTTTTTTTTACTACGAAAAAACAATTTGTTATGATACCGAGCAAAATGTTCGATTTTTAGGAAGAAAAGCTAGTATTAAAGATGGGAAGGGGTGTCAGCGCTTTAACTGGAGTTATCTCCCTTTGGCATTTCTAAAATTCAAACAAAATCTTTTTTTAAATCCAAGATGGCTGCCTTCAACGCGCTCTCATAAAAACGTGTTTTTCTGCTGTAAAAAAAAACTACTTGATGAAATTAAGTGAAAATTTTTTTTTTTTCGGAGAACTTTGTTCTATAACGGATACATACAATTTAAACTTTTTTCAACTTTTTTCAATATTTTCATTTTTTAATGTCTTGATTAAACTGTACATGTACCAAAAAAGTAATTCTTTTTCTTAACATTATTGTCCCTGTTTTTATTTTCCAGCAGTAGTCTGCCAACATTTTCTTTTAAAAGGTTTCTTCATCATTTAAGTAGCCTAATGGAATCTCTCGCCATATTCATGCTTGAACTAAGATTCTCTGTAAAATTCTCAAAAGTGTTGCTGTGTGTACAAAAATGCCCACAGATGTTCTGTACTTTTTTGCAAGTGTTGCACAATGTTATTTTTATGGAAGGACACAAATAATATTTATTGTTTTATAAAAAAATTAAATTGCTTCAATCTTAAATAATTAAATAAATACGAATGTTCATTTGGTTTATTTCTTACGAATATTAATCTGACGATGGTCATTATTTTTACAGAAGTAGACATTTTGGCGCCTCTACACTATTAAGGCAAAATTTTGTAGTTTTCAGATAAAAATTCAGATTTTGTAGTCGATAAATGGAACTTTCAGATAAACAATGGTTTCAACTGATTTTTTTTTTTTTGTCAAATTACAATGGTAGTTTCCAAATTATGCAGTAGAAATTACCTGAATATTACTGAATTATTATACAAAACTTTAATCGTGTTAGCAGATGAAAAATTGCCGCCATCTTTGTTTAATTCGAAACGGAAAATTACCTCTTTTTTGAACTCTGCTATGTCTTACGATCGTTTTCATCAAATACTATTTTTTATTTTCTTTAATAATTTTCTATCTTGTCGATTTTCGTAATTTTGGGATATAATTATCTTAAAAATACGAGGAATACGTAGATATTGTTTTCATGTGAAATTCAGTAGTACGAGTTCCGAAAATCTCATCCCAATTCTGCAGAAGCGCCCAAAAAACATTTTCTTTGTGTTGGGGCAATTATTCATTGTTTTGATAATGTCATTTCAATTCGTAAACTAATTCTCAAATCCTTCATAAAATAATCAAATGATTATCCGAATGACTTTAATATATTTGTTTCTTTTGAGCCACGAAATATATATTTTTCAAACGTTAATTTATTTCAAATGGAAACAATGTATCAAATGAACGAATCGATAACGATTGAAATTACCTGAATATAACTGAATTATTTTTTTAAAAAAGACTTTAATCATGGTAGCAAGTGAAAAATTGGCGCCATCTTGTGTAAATCAAAACGGAAAATTACCTCCCTTTTGAACTCTCCTGTGTCTTACAATCATTTTCATCAAATTCTATTTTTTATTTTCTTTAATAAATAATTTTCTACCTTATCGATTTTTGTAATTTTACGAGGAATATGTAGATACCATTGTTTTCATGTGAAATTCAGTTTTACGATTTCCGAAATCTTGTTTTGATAGTGTAGAAGCACCATCATTTTTCTTACTTATTTATTATTTCGAAAGGAATATTATTATTAGCAATAAATTATATACAGATTAGTGCAGAAAGCATTGTTGAATTTCTATGGGTTTTATATAGTTATCTGTAGCATAACAACTTGTATTCTATTAAATGTATACTGTGAATCGTTTCCAGTGTTCTGGCATTAAATAACTCAAAAAATTTTCATATGTCGTAAAACAGACAACAGCAAATCCAATTACGATTAATTTTTTTCGTTTTAGGGATCCAAATATATGGATGGTTCGATGTCGCATGGGTGAGGAGAAATCAACAGCTATGTTGCTGATGAGGAAATTTTTTACATATCAGTTTACGGAAGAAGTGAGTATTTAGCCACTGGATGACTTATTTATAAATAGCAGATAGACAAACTTGGGAGTCTGCAATTATGTAGATGTTTCGTTATCTTAGTGACGAGGAGAAACCAGAAGTTATTTTGCTGATGAGGGAATTCATTGCTTCGCAGTTTAAGCAACGTTGCGCCTGGTCAGTACTAAAATGGGTGACCATATAGGAATTCCAGGTGCTGTATATACTCTCTGCTTATCTCGGCATTGTTTCCAGTTGTCTAGCACTTCTTGCCACTCGATTCAAGCAGTGCCGATTCAGAAGAGGTGTGGTCTGAGTGTTCAATAAACTTTGAGTGAATAAAGACGTGAAGAACATTAATTTTCCTCTTCCCAATTTGCCAGTTAATTAATCTAGTCTGGTGGAGTATTCAGCTTTGTGATGTTTCTAGAGGCAACACCATCACTCATAGAAGGTGCACCATTCCTTGTATGAGCCAGTGTGTAGCGACGCTAAGGGGATCTTATTTTGGTTTCAAATGTGATTTGGAATATTTAGTCAGGGTTTACTTGTAGGGGGGGGTGTATCTTTATACCAGGTTGTTCTGACAAACTTCCATACAGAGAGATCTTAGACACTCAAGAATAGTGTCGGTACTCCTGCAGTATTTTACCCACCGATTTCACGATCTTAGCCGAGCGTGGACGAACGCTTTCGGCGTTAACGCCGACGAAAGCCGAGAATTCGGAGCTACGGTGCAAGAACGCTAAAAGTATGTGAATAGCAACAACATTACAAGGAAAAGATATTACACACACACAACAAAATGGATAAAATTAATACAAAAAATTTGGATAAAATAAATCACAAACACTTACTGTAAGTGTTTTTAAAGTAAAATAAATTTATTTTGTTGAATATTTTTTTTTTTTTTTTTTTTGGTTCATTTTGTTTTCCGATAGCTTTTTTTTGGGGGGGGGGGTAAGCAACAGTAATAAACACTTCAATGTTTTTTTTTTTTTTTTTTTTTTTGTTTTTAACAAAACGTTATTAAACAGTAACAACAATGTTTTTTTTTTGTTTTTTTTTCAGTAATGTTTGTAAGGGGGGGGGGGGACAACAATTACTGTTTATCTTTAGTTCCGACTGGAAGATTTTCTACTGACTGTAGAGGCAAAGTAGGGAGCAAAGGGGTTTTCAAAGGATGTGGAAAGATGATCCTTCCCAACCGGGTAGCCTTCCGCGATTTGATATCGCTAAATTAAATAGCTGAAATGAAAGGCTGTGTATTTTTACTTTGAACAATAAAATAACTGAAATGAAACGCTATGTGTGTAATTTCAATGAAAATTATTCGTCTGCTGCGCGTTCGTTTGAAGCGCCCTGATTGGCTGATAGAGTATCGTACCGCTCGCCATGTTCCGGCGTTTTCCGACGGATGTCGATCAACGCTCGGCTAAGATCGTGAAATCGGTGGGTAAAATACTGCAGGAGTACCATAGTGTCTAGTATACATGAATCTAATAAAGGCGATATCTTTAGCAGAGCAAACTTTATTAAATCATTTCTCTCTTATAGGTCCATAAGAGTTGTGGTTGATAGGCAGAAATCAGAAGTTTACAGTATTAATGCTGGAGTCCCTCAGGGGTCCAACTCTCTTCCTTATCTATATAAATGATCTCCCAAATCATATCCTAAAATTATTTTAGACATTTATGCTGACGACACTACCATCTATGGCAACACTTCAAAGGCCGTAAATGACTAAGTTCTCTCTGATTCTCTCTCCTCTGATTTTGATAACATGGTGGAATGGGGAGAGAGATGGTTGGTTACTTTTAAAGCATCTAAAACCAAGCTTCTATGTTTACATCATCAATGCTCTGATCCCCATCTGGCATCAATCAAAATGAATGGCTCTTGTCTTGGGGAGGCTCCATGTTTTGACAAGCTTCTGGGTCTGACCTTTACTCCTGATTTGAGATGGAACACGTACATCAAATCTGTTGCCAAGGCTGCTAGAAGAATGGTAGGATCCTTTTACCACTCCAGTAGATATCTCCTGCAATTCTTTACTTGTATAACAGCCAAGTACGTCCAAGGAGAGAGTACTGTTGCCACATCTGGCCCGGAGCTGCTAGAAGCAGCTTATCCTGCTTTTTCATGGCAAGTGCTCATCTGAGCTCCAATCTATGGTCCCTCTCTGTTCTGACTTTCACAAAAAAAAAAACACTCGTCTAGCTGAAGCCACTATCAATAATTTCTCTCACTATTTATATTTATTTATTTAAACCTAAACATAGATTCCATGGACAAAGCTTCTTTCTTAGAACTGCACGCCTGTGGAACTCTCTTCCATTTGCCTGTTTTTCAGCTGACTACAATTTTGTAGTCTTCAAGTCCAATGTAAACAAATTCTTGATGAACCGTCCCCTTAAGTAATTAAATTTACCATATTTCCACTACTAACGATTACTATGACATGTTCCCTTTGACCACTGTACACTGATTAACCCTTATCTTCGAGTGGCTTCCAGGCCTTTATAAGTGGTGACTCCCTTGTAAAAAAGAAAAAAAAAATTAAATGAAGCTAGTCAAGAATATATCAATAAGAAAACAAACTTATCAAGATAGAAAAAGCTCAACACGGTTAAGAGGAGCAATTATATTTAATAAAAGATGACAAATCTGTACAAAGATATGTTGAATGCTCAAGCGTAGGGTCTAGTAGGCATTCTTTGATTTGAATATTCCACTAAGATTTCTATATGAAATAATTTTGTCTTTGAATATTTCATTAACTACTCCTTTACGTCTCGAGTGTTAGTGAAAAATATTAATTTTTCATTCACTAATTCACCAATTAACTGTTATCGCAGAGATACACCAGATAACCGTCCATTAGTGTTTCCTGCAATTTTGCCACAAATTGTATTTCATTAAATAGATGTGCACACTAAAAAAAAATTTTTTTGCAAAAATTTCTGTTGCGTCCCCAGGGGCTCAAAAGACGTCAAAAATGCCCCAAAATGGCCCATTTTGCCCCAAAATGGCCCATTTTGCCCCATAACTTTTAATCCGTCCATTAGATTTTTCTGAAAGAGCCTATTGTTCTTAATATAAATCTAGTGTGGGTGACCCTGGCAAAATTCTTTCCCGGGTTTTTTTAGTGCTAAAGACACCCCTTCATTGAGCTAACCATTAAATACTCCTTTACGTCTCAAATGTTAGTGAAGAATATTAATTTTTCATTCACCAATTAACTGTTATTGTATAGATTTCTTGTGATCTCTTGGTCTTGCCGAATTCCAAGACTAAAATTCACCTGGTCTGGTGGAGTATCTAGCTTAGTAATGTTACTATAGGCAACATCACTTGAAGATGCGCCATTCCTTGTATACACCAGTATTTAGCAGCCATACTGAAGGGATCTTATTTTGGTTTTGAATACGTTATTTTTAATATTTGTTCAGGGTTTACTTGTAGAGGAAGTATCCTCATACCATTTTGTCGTGACAAAACTTTGTACAGAGAGACTTTATCGACTCAATAGTGTCAGAAGTATTCAACTTCTTTCCTAATTATTATTTTTAATGTAGGAGCCATTTTGATATTTGAAATAACTTTTCAACTATAGAGAAAAGCTTCCTTTTTTCTCTTTTAATCTCATAAGATAGAAAAAATATATATCCTGTTTATTTCAATAAATGAAAGCTAAAAAAAGTTTTTTAAAGACTTGAAATAACTGTCCAAGAAAAACTTATGGCAATTTAAACACATTGTTACAAATTTTGTCCAAGGAATTTTTTCAAAAATTTACATGAAAACAGACAAAATGCTAATTGTATGAACTGTCGTGTTTGTAAACAGTTAAGATTTTGTTCTTGAATCCTTTAAATCTATTCAAATATCTTATCAGCTATTATGAAATTTCTCTTTTTTTTTTTTATTATTTTACTTCCGTAAGTTTTAAGAGATTGCTTCTAAGTATTTCTGAAGATTCTTTTTTATTAAGCCAGTTATTCCTATCACAACCGGCCCTGTCGGTGGGGCATTAGAATATGCCGACTGCCCCCCTGCAGAGAGTAAAAATCCCTCAATGGGGGTCCTAGATATGACCTTAAACTATATCCAGTGGTGAGGCCCCAGCTTGTGGGCTTTGGGGAGTGTGGAGCCACCCTTTAATTGCATTGCTCCCAGTTCCACTCTGACCTGGAGTGGTAGTACCTGTTAGGGTCCCAACTATGGGTTAAATAGAAACTGACTTGCAAAAAACAAATATATTCTATTAAAAAAATTTTCTTCAAAATCACCGGATTCGGCATTAAATAACCTGAAAAGGGTTGATATGCCGTAAAACAAAAACAACCAACCAACTAACCTATCACAACCGGTATAGTGTTTATTTCTTTCAGAGACCATGTTTTTAGATAATTTTTTAGGTGCTGATATTTTGTTATCGTTTCCCGTTCAGCTCTATTAAGGCCAAAATCATTTGAGACTGTGACATCAATAATGAGCGCAGTTTTTTTGGGCTTGTTCCATATTACAATGTCTGGCTTGATGGCCTTGTTTTTTATGTATCTGCCCACCTGTAAGCCTTTGTCATAGAATACTGTCACTTGTTCGTTTGATGTTATCAGTGGTGGTTCATGTTCCCAGATGTTCGTCAATCTGTCGAGTCGCATCTTTCCACAGATCTTCCAATGGAGGTACTTACATACTTTTTTGTGACGGACAGTGTAAAGACCAACAGTAAAGATTTTAAACCATAGAGCATAGGATCTAGTAGGCATCCAAATTTTCTCTCTTACATAAATGGATTTTCTCCATACTATGAATTTATCGTGTGCATATTTGATATGTGGGCACCGTTGCTAACTGTTAAATACTAATTAGATATTTTTATTTGGTACTCTTGCAGAATTTGACCCAGATCCTCTAGATTTTCCATCAATTATAGTTTGGGCTCGACCAGCAATCACCAGATTAAACCAAGCAAAATTACAGAACAGACAAATTTCAAAACAAACAAACCAGAAAAAAAAAATAGAAATAAAATAAATAAAGAATAACAAAATCCTACTGTAAATTTACTTAATATTTATTTATTTTTTTCAAAAAAATTTGCATTTTGTTACTTTTATTTTTTTTTTGCAATTATTTTTTCAACAAAAGTGTTTTTTTTTTTGTTTTTTTTTTTCAAGAAAAGATGTTTTTTTTTTGCCATAAATTGTTAGGTGGAAAGTACAGTGGGTTTTTTTTTTTTTTTTTTTTTCCAAGAAAATTTAATTTTGGGGAGTTTTTTTTTTTAAAGAAAATTGGCAGTAAAGTTTTTTTTTTTTTTTTAAAACAGGTGTTTATTTTTTTTTATTAGAAAAGATGAATGATTTTATAAAAACTGTAAATTGTTAGGTGAAAGTACAGAAAGTTTGTTTTCAAGAAAATTTACAAATTATATTTTGTCAACAAATGCTTAAAAATTAAACAGAAAAATGTAAACCCTCCCATCACTCAAAATATAATTTTAAAAATTACATTTTTTATACAAAAGACAAAAAAAAAATGTTGATTTAGTGTTTCAACATTTGACCAACGCTTGACTTAATCCAGTGATTGTCTGTTGAGCCTGAGCTATAATTAACAGAAAATCCTGAGGATCTGGGTCAAATTCTGCGGGGGTACCTCTTATTTTGTAAACATCACTGGAGTTAGATGTTAAAATAACAAAATAATTAATGCAAGCTGAAGTCATTTAACATGGGATTTTTTTAAAATCTTTTTTTCTCTTTGTCAGCTTCTTCAAATCAAATCTGTGATTGCAAAAGAAGGTCTCAAAGGTTATATCTATATCGAGGCCTTTAAGCAGACCCATGTGAAACAAGCAATTGAAGGTGTCGGTAGTTTGAGAATGGGCCGATTCCGACAACGGGTCAGTGAAAGTTTTTTTTATATTCCTTGTTCAAATTCTTATCACAAATTAAGGTACGTCTTTACAATCACACATCTATGAGGGCAGAGTTAGATACAAGGTCGGTTTTAAATGGGGAGAAATTCAACCTCTCCCTCCCCCCCTCAAAAAAAGGAGCACTCTGGATTCTGTGAGAGATTGTGGAGCCATATGGTAGTGAACAAGTAGGGTTAACTCACTATGAATGCAGCTTTGGAATTTAAATAAAGAAAAATGAAGAATGTGCAAACAGTTATGATAATCTTGGACATCAAAGAGTTACATAATTGCCTAATTTCGGAAGAAGTCAGTTTTAAAGAACACAAAAATGAAAGGGCTAGATATATAGGTAACGACAGGAGCGGAGAGAGAGAGAGAATCAGGGAATGGAAAAAAAACGGACATTCCAATCATGTAATCAAGCAACAGCTGAGAAGCACATCAAGTTTATGTAGAATCGGAGTCCTCAAAAAATTACATGTCAGTTTGCTGCTCGACCCAACATCATTTAAACCTGGAACAAAAGAAATTTTCTTGTGGTGTTTGGATGTTGGAAAGGTCTTTTATTCTAGCGTCCACAAGACGAGTAGGAATTAAAAGCAAAAAACGGCAATAAAGTTTTATTTGGTGTTAGCAACCCGTTTAAAGAACTACCGATGTTTATTATAATTTTAATTCATGAAGATTTTGTATTTATTTTCTCTATTGAATATATATATACAGGGTGTCCACAAAGTCCGTGGACACCCTGTGTGTGTGTGTGTGTGTGTGTGTGTGTGTGTGTATGTATATATATATATATATATATATATATAATATTTATTTTCTTCACAGGGAGATAACTCCATGTAAAGCACCGGTACTCCCTCCCCATCTTTAATACTAGATTTTCTTCCTAAACATCCAACCTTTTATTCAGTATCATAACAAATTGTTTTTACGCTGTAAAAAAAAAAAAAAAAAAAAAATACTTGATGAAATTAAGTGAAATTTTTTTTCTGAGAACTTTGTTCCATAACGGGTACATAAAATATAACCTTTTTTCGATATTTTTATTTTTTAATGTCTTGATTAAACTGTACAAGTACCTGTTTAATTAATCTCTCAATGTTATGCAGTCAATTTTTTTTTTGTCAGCCAGAGAAAACTTGTAACACTTCGTTTTTGTATAAAAATATAAAAACTTTTATTTCTGTTTCTTTCTTTATTTCCTCGTGTGCTAGAGACTGAGAATGGGAGGTGGGTGGATGAAGCCGCACTTGTGCAATGTTGATTGCCAGTTGACTGTAAGCTTTTCTCCCCTTTGCCTTTTTCTCTGGGCTATATATGTGATTTCCTTGACAGCTGCAATATGCATAATGCACACAAGCAAATCCGATTACCAGATGGTGCCTCTATATACACCGCAGAGTTACAGGCTATTAAGATGGCTCTTGAACTGGTCCAGGAGTCTAGTGAAAACAAATTCCTTATCTTCAGTGACTCCATGTCCAGCTTAATTGCATTGAAAGGAGGGAAAGTAAACCACCCGTACATACTGGAAATTATAGAAACATGCCAACACCAAATAAAGAATAATAAAACAATAGTACTAGCATGGATACCGAGTCATGTCGGCATAAGAGGAAATACAGAAGCTGACAAACTAGCTAAAGAAGCAACAAAGCTGATGCCTTCAAACAGAAAAATCCCATACACGGATAGGAAAAATAAAATAAACTACTACATAAAAACGAAATGGCAAAAACTATGGGACAAACAACTAAACAACAAACTTAAAGAAATACACCCAAATGTTGGGCAAGAGAGAACCATAATACCAATAGGAAAAGTAGACACTATATTCACCAGAATCCAAATTGGTCATTCAAGACTAACACATGAATACCTTCTGAAAGCAGAAAGTATCCCTCAATGCAGAATCTGCCAACAACCACTAACCATTAAACATATTAATGAAATGTAAAAAATATGAAAATATTTGTACGAAATATTTCAAAGAACAAAACCTTAGAACAATATTTGAAAAAGAAACACCTTACAAAATATTAGATTTTCTGAGAAAAATTAAACTTTTGGAACTTATTTGAAAATAAAGCAAACCACTGCCTAAAGTCTCAAATGAAGAATATTCTCTTCACCTTTTATGGCATGAAATGACCTATAGGGTTGATGTGCCGTTAAACAAAAACTTACCTACCTACCTTGACAGCTGCGTGCGTCAAACAGTTGACCTTTCATCACTGACAATATCAATTCTGACATCCTGACTCCATCCTTCAGTGCATTGGCTACCAGCCATCATGCGTGCATTTGCGCGTGTACACCTTCAACGCATGAAGTGTATCCATCATACGTACATGATAAGAAGACACATCGATACTAATATTGATATACACGACAAAACTAAAAATTGCCTTGATCTAGAAGGATTTCTCCTTCATTGACTAGGTCCTGGATATGACCTAAAACTATATCCGATGGTGAGACTCCACCTTGCGGGCCTTGGGGAGTGTGGAGCCACCTTTTAATTGCCATTACTCCCAGGTCCACTCTGACCCGGAGTGGTAGTACGTGTTAGGGTCCCAACTATGGTTTAAATAGAATCTGACTTAAAAAAAATATACTCAAATAAAAATCGTTCCTCAAAATAACTAGATTCGGCATTAAATAACCTGAAAAAGGTTAATATGCCATAAAACAAAAACAACCAACCAACCAACCAACCTTCATTGACTAAGGACAGAAAAACCTGACGTATAATATAAGAACAGATACTACATTTTGTGATGGGCTGAGAACAACAAAATTTGTGATATTATGAAAAATAATTGAGTTCAGAAATAAAAAAAAAAATTAAAGCATTTAAACAAGAGAATGAGTGAAACAACAATGAAAATGAGGATAACAGACCACAAAAAGAATGAATGCATATTTAAACATGAATATCATTGCAAAACTTGCTTGGCTGTTTAATGAGGATAGGAAGGGTTGGATTGGGGTTTAAGTGACAGAAATATGAAGTGTGTTACAATATTTTTGGAATATAATGGGGTATGATCCCGCATAATCGGGAGATTCTATTTATAAACGATGCTGCTAGAAACTGACAAATCGAAGTAATTCACGTTCTACTACCAACCAATCAGAAACCAAAATTGCTCCACAAATATTAAACTTTTCTGTAGCAATTTCACATATGTTTTCTCTGTCTCAAAATCAAGAACTGTTTACTGCAAACCAGTCACCTCTCAGGACTTGTGTAGAACAACGAACCATCGGAAACTGTTCTGAAACTAAATATGGCTTACACTTCTAGAAAGTGCATAGAAACTGACAAATCTAATAAATTCACGTTCTACTACCAACCAATCAGAAACCAGAATTGCTCCACAAATATTAAACCTTTCTGTAGCAATTTCACATATGTTTTCTCTGTCTCAACACGGGAAGAATCTGTTGCCCTGTGGATTCCAGGACTTGTGTAGAACAACGAACCATCGGAAACTGTTCTGAAACTAAACATGGCTTACACTTCTAGAAAGTGCATAGCTAGTTGGTCTAAGCCATAACTCAAAATAAAATTGTTCGAAGGAAGTAATATATTCGACCCAAAAGTTTCCAAGAAGTCGGTTAAGTAATAGTATAAGGCAATTATTGTCCTTTGTTTCTCTTTCGGTTGGCTTATGTGATGTAATTACGATGTGATGCTTATGTTAAGGTGCTGCAAGGAGTTAAATGCTCCCCTCCCATCCCCTCACTTTCTCATTCACTTATCTTTGTAATTACAGAACCTTAATGAGATGATATGCAATGTCGGGTCAGATCAGACTTCGCACTACTGATCTAGAACCTGACTCAAAGTTGTGTTAACATCTTGCTGGCAGTTCAGGTAAGCTGCTGGAAAGAAACAGTTAGCAATCAACTTTTGTTAGTAGAAAAAAAAACATACTTTTTTTTAAATATTTTTCTTGAAAAAGAAATTGTTTTCGATCATAGTTGTTTCTTGCAGATAATTTGATTTTCATTCATAGTTGTTTCCATGTTTTTGTTTAAAAAAAAAAAATCTTACTTTGGAAACGTTTGTTGTAAAAAAAAAAAAAGAATTCTTTTTTTGAAAAGAAAACTAAAAATAATAATTAAACTTATGGTAAATCTTATCTTGTTTTTTTTTTGTTGTTGTTGTTTTGAATATTGTTATGGTGTTAAATGGTAATAAAATGAAAGGAACACAGAACTTTTAGAAACAAACATGTATTCACATATATTACAGGCAAGGTGGGTTGAGCAATACCATTCCTCAACTGTTGGGGGTTTACACACAACCTCCTTGGCCACATACCAATCTCTGACTGCCGGGCACCGGTACTCATTACTGGAAGTGATGTCATGAGATAGTCCATTAATCCCATGGAGGGGCGTTTCCAACAAATATATTTTCTGGCAGTGTTTACGTCTTTTTTTTTTTTTTATATCTGGTTATTTATCATAAACTGCTAAAACCTTGTGTCAGGTTCTGGAACAGTATCAGTGCAGTATGTTGACTCTGATACCCTGTTAAATTTACCAAAGCTGAACAAGTTTGTAATGGTTTGTAGGGTACGTTGGTTTGGCCATGTTGAAAACAATGATTCTTGAATAAGAAAATGCAAAGCTCTTGAGGTAGGATGACCCAAGAAAACTCGACGAGGGTTATAGACAATGGAATTTGAATTAAATCAATCCTCAAAACTGCCAATCTTGGAGACTGGAATTGCAGGTTGCTGGAAGACATCATATTTTTGACCAAGGGAAATAAGACGATAGAATGAATAGGATGAGTTACTGATCCTGAACTTGACTTAAAGTCACATTGGCATCTGTATTAAAACTACCACACCACATAAGACTAACCTTATTTGATGTTTAGGTGCAAAAAAATAAAGATCTACAAACTCAAATGTCCAGATAATATTTAATACATCATCATCAGTATTGATGGAGAACCTATCCCAAAGTCACATCTGCATCTTCCGGCAGTTTACAATAGTCAGCCAGAAAAGTTCCCCGAAAAAGCCAATGCAGACACTGCTAGATGAAAAATTCAAATCGCTGAAAACAAGACTTTAACACAAAAAGATAAAGTTTACCATAAGTTTAATTATATGAGAGAAATTATTTTATTTATGTTCTTGAATTTTTTAGATGAGGACTTGGATTCTTCGGACTACTGTTCACAATGTTTCAGTCAATGTAACCCCCCGACCTTCTCCACGTGTATCTTGTCGAACTCGAGAATTTGAATGGAACACTTTAATTTACTTCATGGGGTCAGCATACTTTTGTTCTGTCAGCCATGACTGGATAGACGCCCTAAATAATTTGCAATTGTATTTTTCGATTGCCCACACTAAGAATCGAACCGTCAGTGTTCAGGAGAATATCACTTTTGCAATTGATTTTTTTCAAGTACTCTAACCACGACGCCACAGGTCCTTGTACAAAAAGGTCGGAGGTTACATCGACCGAAATGTTGTGAAAATGACACTCAAGATAGGAACAGTAGAATTCAAATAATACAAAATTTCTTTTTTTTTTTTAAGGACAAATATAAAAAAAAAAATTTTGCAATTTTTTTTTTTTTTTTTTTGTCGAGAAATAAGATTTTTTTTAGAAATAAATTTGTAAAAAGTTTTTTAAGACAAAAACATAGACCACTATGAACAACATTCAAATGTTTTGGTTTTTTTTCGGGAAAGTATCAAAAAGATGCACAAATATAAAAAACCACTTTTCTTAAAAATAATTGTTTTCTATCATAGTTGTTTCCATGAAAAAAAAAAAAAAACAAGGAAAATGTTTCTTTGATACTGCCTAATGGAATATTCGCACATAAAATTGGACAGGCTAAAAGAAATAAGGCACTTGGTGGAAGGAGTGGGGGATTATGAAGAATTCTATTCTTCTAATTATGAAATTTTGATTCATTCATTGATTCTGGAAGTTGTTCATTTCTAAATAAAAGCTTTTTCTTCACAGATGGTGCCTATCCAGGAAATAACCGATGTTTTGAAAGTAATACACGAATCTACAAATTTAAAACCAAAGTCGTGGGTGCGCCTCAATAAGGGTATTTACCAGCATGACTTGGCTCAGGTAAGATCATCAAACCACTAATTTTCTTTTTAAAGTAACAATATTCCACCATTGTCTGGGAAAATTGAGGAAACTGTGATGAAATGCTTTAAAAATTGGTGCAAACCTGATTTTCTGCAGCCTGTAATGTCTGATGGCAGACAAAATTAATAAAGAAAAAAATGCTTATTGGTTCTATATATTATGTGGGTTAAATTATAAAAAAACGATTGTCGAAATTAGTAACATATCCAAGAATTATGAAAAGTGATTAAATGTAAGTTATTGGATTGATGTGTTTATAATGAACTGAATAGCCCAGATATAGTCTTAAAGTTAATATTTTAGTAAGAGGGGGTCGATTATGTGGGTTACATAATTAAAAATGATTGTTGAAATTAGTAACATATCCAAGAATTATGAAAAATTATAAAATGTGAGTTATTTGATTGATGTGTTTATATAATGAATAAACAGCCCAGATATTGTCTGAAAGTTTTTATTTTAGTAAGAGGGGGTCGATTATACAGGTTAAATCTTAAACAATGATTGTTGAAATTAGTAACATATCATAGAATAATGAAAAATGATTAACTGTGAGTTATTTGATTGGTGTGTTCGTAATGAAATAGACAGGCTAGAAGATGTATCAAAGTTGTTATTTTTGTAAGAGGAACGGGATCATATCGGTTAATGAGGGGGCGATTATTTGGGTTACTTTATTAAAAATAATTCTGGAAATTAGTAACATATCCAAGAATTATGAAAAATGGTAAAATGTGAGTAAATTGATAGGTGTGTTTGTAATAAAAAAAAAAAACAGCAATACAATGTCTGAAAGTTATTATTTTAGTAATAGGAGGTGGCGATAATGTGGATTAACTCTTGAAAAATTATTGTCGAAATTAGTAACACATCCAAGAATTATGCAAAAATGAAGTTTTAGTTATTTGATTGGTGTGTTTATAATGAAATAAACAGCCCAGTCAATGTAGCAACTTTATGATTTTAATAAGAATTGGGCGATTATATGTGCGCGCTCATTAAATTTGATTGTCGAAATTCATAACATATCCAAGAATTATGAAAAAATGAAGAAGTGTGAGGTATTTTATTGATGTGTTTGTAATGAAATAAACAGCTGAGAAATGTCTCAAAGGTATTATTTTAGTAAGAGGAGATGAAAATGACGGTTGAAATTAGCAACATATCCAAAAATTATGAAAAATGATGAAATGTGAGTTATTTGATTGGTATATTCATAATGAAGTAGACATACCAGACAATTTATGAAAGTTATTATTTTAGCAAGAGGTGGCGATTATTTGGGTTACTTCATTAAAAATAATCGTCGAAATTAGTAACATATCCAAGAATTATGAAAAATGATATAATGTGACTTACTTTCTTGGTGGGTTTGTAATGAAATAACCAGCCATACAATGTCTAAAAGTTATTATTTTAGTGATAGAAGGGGGCGATAATGTGGATTTACTTATGAAAAATGATAGCAGAAATTAGTAACATACCATAGCCTATGTATCAATGTTTTTATTTTAATAAGAGTGGAGGCGATAATGTAAGTTAAATCATGTGACATGGTTGTTGAAATTAGTAACATATCACAAATTATGAAAAATGATGAAATGTGAGTTATTTGGATGATGTGTTTGTAATGAAAAACCAACCAAGACAATGTCTTAAAGTTATTATTTTAGACATGTGAGCGATAATGTGGATTAAATTGTCGAAATGTGTAACAATCCAAGAATTATGGGATTCAACGAGATACGTTAAGATATATACTTACAGATTACCAGGAGTCACCCTGGATTCAATGAGATACATGCAAATGTATGCAAGCAGAATACATTGTCAGTTGGGATGTAATGAGATAGATGCAAATATATACTAGCAGAATACTTGGTGTTTCCTTGGATTGAACTAGATTGATTGAAATATATACTAACAGAATACCTTGCGTCGCCCAGGATTTCATGAGATTGATTGAGATATATACTAGCAAAACACCCAGCGTTGCCCGGGATTGAATAAATAGGTGAGAATATATATCAGCAAAATACCTGGCATCGCTTGGAATTTGATGAGATAAATGTGTTGCATATTACCTGTCCTTGCATATACATGCTGTAAATTACCTACCCTAGGTAAGATACAATTATTTCATATGTGTAATACCCGTCTTATGTAGGTAAAATATTCTTTTGCTCGAAATAGCAAATGATACATAAACATACAAAAATTCCTCTCTCATAAGAATAATAAATATATTACAAAACCAAATTCAATTTTTTCATTGTGTATACGGTCCCGCGCAACGCCGGGTTGCCCCGCTAGTCTATATATATAAAAGCGAAAATGTGTGTATGTTCGCTTTTTGTGTATGTCCAAGAAAGGCTTCTTTCAGAGAAGCGGTCGGGCGGCTCGCAACTTCTTAAAACTTTTTATATCACATATAAATTTTAATATCTCCGAATTAACAACGGAGCTCGCCTGTCTATTTAATTTGCTCGACTTCGGGAAGATAGATATTCAACATTTGTCGCTCGCCGCATGTGGATTAGTTTTTTTCGTATAATAAAAGCGACGCTAATTCTGGCGGTATTTTCCGTCTATCGGCGGAAATGTCCGAAAGCAATCAGATTTGATCAATGTGGAAATATTTTCCTTATATCAAACAATTGCTATTCAAATTGGACAAGGGGAGCTGGTCCCCACCCCCCACCAACATCTTGGGGAAACAAAAAAAAAAGCTTTCCGCAGTAAATGAAATACTATCCCGCAAAGTTGACCTCATTAAGTCATTAAAACGTGCACCTGCCAAATCTAAGTAATTAAATAAATTCAAACGTGTTTTCGTTAGTATCTCGCGGTGAGGCAATGGTTAACGTCGCACTTTTTTTTTTTCACACTTTAATTTCCAACTTTGCCTCAAGGGTTCTTGTTCGATCCTCATACTCACCTACCAAAACTTTTTTTTTTTTTTTTTTTTTTAACTACCACCCCCCACCCCCACCCTCGGAGTTTTGATTTACCCAAAACCACACACACCTCCAAACACCCGGGTAACGCCGGGTACCTCCCTGCTAGTATAAAATAAAACAATAAAATACATTATAAAACTAAGGAAAAATATAAATTAATATAAAGATAAAAATATAAAGATAGCCAAGCTCCTAGTTACAAGACTGAAAGAGTAAACAATTGTAAATAAAACAATAATCCCATCAAAACTTATAAAGAAAATACCAAAACATTAATTTCATATATATATATATATATATATATATAAAGTAGATTGTAGTTTGCTTGAAGCATTGTTGAAGAAAATTATAAGGTAAAATTAAAAGCCAAGAACAATGCGAGATTTTTTTTTTATATAGAGTAAAATTAAATGAAAACAAAAAAAAATAAATTTCTTTTTTTGTTGTTTGTTTTTTCTTTTTCACACAAATTTCAACTCTAAACAACAGTAATTTTTTTTTTTCTGTTGTATTCAATATATAACACCATTGAATACAACAGAAAAAAAAAAAAATGACTGTTGTTTAGAGTTAAAATTTGTGTGAAAAAGAAAAAACAAACAACAAAAAAAAGAAATTTATTTCTTTTGTTTTCATTTAATTTTACTCTATATAAAAAAAAAAATCTCGCATTGTTCTTGGCTTTTAATTTTACCTTATAATATATATATATATGTATATACTAGCATGGGTACCCAGCATTGCCCGGGTTGACATAAAATTCCGTTTTGAACACATATGCTATACTACCTCAACAACAATTTCAAAAATAAAAGAACGGATAAAAACTTGTAAATGTAATTGCTCAAAAAATAATTATGTGATACTCTCTCCACCAGATATTTCGGCAGAAGGGATACAAAGAGGAGAAGCTATTCTCCAGATAGTGAGCACTTTTTGTTGTCCATGCGTTCGACCCCCCCCCCCAAAAAAAAAAAAATATAAAAAAAATAAATGAATCAAAACGACTTTTGTTTCAATAAAAATAGCAGCAAGTGCTTGAGCGACCTACAAAAAAAATCTTTTTTTTTAATTAGCCGCGTAGGCACTAAACTGAAATGCGAACGAAGGGAAAAGGTAATTTTCAAAAAGCATTTATCCGCTGTACCACGACGACTGATAAGCTCATAGACAGAAAAAAAATATTTATAAACAACTAGCAGGGGTACCCGGTGTTGCTCGGTTGTTTGGAGGTGTGTGTAAGGGGGAGGGGGATAAAGTTTAACCTAAAGGGGGGGGGGGGTAAAGTAAAGAATAAGCGGAGTAATAACCTTGTTTAAATATAAAAAAAAAAAAAACGATGTTAAACTTCTCTAAAAAAATCAGCAAAACCAAAACAAAAAAAACAGCGAACAAACGTAAAACTTCTTTAAAAAAATAATTGGAAAAGCACAAAGCAAAAATCGCGGAAAAACACAAAGCAAAAATCATAGAAAAACAAAAAAAACACAGCGAAAAGCAAAAAAATAAAAATAAAAAAATAAAAAATGGCATAAATAACCCTTTGATTCTGTTAAGTAAAATTCCATTCCAGTTTTTCTAAGCAACTATGAAATAAAAAAAAAACCCAAACCGGTGTTCTTTCATAACTGTCCCTTGTGGACGATCCTGCAGTGCTGTTAAGTGGTGGCAGGGGAAGGAGGAATTTATTAGAGAGAAAAGGTTTTACCACTTCCATAGATTTTAACCGAATTTGGCAGTGAACTCTCAGCAGAAAGAATATAGGAATCTACGATAATCGAGGAAGTGGAGAGGTAATATGCCTATAACACACCTCAGATAAAGTGCTGCAGTTTGTGCGTATTTCATTTGCATGAAATGTTTTTATTTTTAATCCTATTAAGGTCAAAATCAGAGGGGAAAAATGAGTTCATTTTATATATATAAATATATAGGGATAACGTGTACATGACATTTAAGTGAAGTTTAAGAAAATTCCTTTCACTGGCTAAAAACACAAATTCTGTCAGTTTATTTGTGTTTTTTTTTTGTTATTGTTTTTTTTTTTTGTTTAATTTTTTTTTTTTTTTTTCACGCTAGAAACTTAGTAAATTATTGGGTGAAGAGTTTTTACTTTTTATGTTTAGAAGTTTACAGGGGAAATAACTCTGTTTCTAAAAAAAATCTATGTTGGAAATAATAATCTTCTATATAAATAAAATGAACTCATTTTTTCCCGTCTGATTTTGACATTAATAGGATTAAAAATCAAGATATTTCATGCAAATATAATATGCACAAACGGCAGAACAATATCTGAGGTGTGTTATAGGCTTATTATTTCTCAAATTCCTCGATAATCTTAGATTTCTATACTTTTTCTGCTGAGAAGTCACGGCCAAAATCGGTTAAGATCAATGGAAGTGGTAAAATATTTTCTCTCTAATAAATTCCTCCTCCCCCTGCCACCACTTAACACCGTTTGGGGATCGTTCACAAGGAACAGTTGAGAAGAGAACACCAGTTTGGCTTCGTAGTTCTTTCATGTGAAGTTATTTAAAATCACTAAACTAAGCTGCAGTGTCTGTGGCGTAGTGGTTAGCGTGCTGGACAATTCACATTATATTTTCACGTTCGCGCCGACCTACCGTAGTCGTTTTATTAAATGTCAAAAAAAGACCTACCGTAGTCGTTCTATTAATGTCAAAATCAGACGGGAAAAAATGAGTTCATTTTATTTATATAGAGATAATAAAGTAATGGATTTTTTGTATATATTAATAAAATTGTGAACAAACAAACAAACAAGAATACAAATTTATATATATATATATAGATTACATAGTAGCCTAATGATACATAATATGCACTTATAGCTACGAATTTTCATTCCCAACTGAAAAAATACAAAAATATATAAATCATAAAATCATACCTACATTAGTCAGCTGGGGTGACTGGACACCCCAGAAGGACAAAGCAATGTCTACCTCCAAGGAAAACTGAGATACAATTGTGCCACACCACGTGTTCTATACCCTCAGTGAGTCAGGAGAGTACTAGGAAGGAGAAAAAGAAATAAGTTGCCAAAAAGAATTATGAGCACTTGAACAAAATTGGGGGTGGGGGTGACAAAACACCCTATGGGACTAACGCAGGGTTAAGAGCTGATTCTATACATTCAATCTGTTATTATAACTTTTTTCAGGTTGTTTATGCGGAGCCGGATATGAACTTAATCCATCTGAAACTCCTACCACGTATTGACTATAGAATTGACCGTAGTAAAAGGAGAAACCTCAATTCTTCAGTAAGTTTTATTTATTTATTTATTACTAGTATAGTCATCAAGCATTGCCCGGGATGGGGGGGGGTATAAGAGTTAAAAATTGTGTGTAACATCTTTCATTTAAAATTTTTCTCTCCCTATCTCTATCTATGTCTATCGTGTCCTATCCATTAACCCCTATATCCCTATAATCCGTACTCTCATTTTCTCTTGCAACTGGACATTGCCAAATAACATTAAAAAATTGTTTAAATGTAAACCCTAAGAGTAGACAATGCTTAAACCCCTGTGGAGTTAAAGTTTGGGAGGAAGAGAAGGGGGGGGGTTGTAGTTTGTCAACCTTACAGGTAATAATTTTACACTAGCGGGACCTGTGGAAATTCCACAGCAGACTCTTTCACATGTAATATATTAATGTTGGCATTCTGTGGATGTTCAGCATAAATGGAGATGCCCTGATATTATTGTAGCTCTTTTGTTAAAACTGCAAAAGTATTTTATCTAAGCTAACAGAGAGACTCCATGTAACCCGGTCATAAAATACACTTAAATATGATATTTTAATGTATGCAGATTTCGCATATATACTCTATATATAGAGTCAATTTGTTATCGATTTTTATATATTATAAAGTTGTGATTTCAAAAATTAAAAAAAAATATATATCCATATGATTTGGGTGCATCAGCTTGAATCGAAACCAAAACTTATGGAGAATATATATAACTTGAGATCCTTCAGCAATAATCGAAACTTAAACTAAAACTTATGAAGAATATATATAACTTGAGATCCTTCAGCAATAATCGAAACTTAAACTAAAACTTATGAAGAATATATATAACTTGAGATCCTTCAGCAATAATCGAAACTTAAACCAAAACTTATGAAGAATATATATAACTTGAGATCCTTCAGCAATAATCGAAACTTAAACCAAAACTTATGAAGAATATATATAACTTTAGATCCTTCAGCAATAATCGAAACTTAAACCAAAACTTATGAAGAATATATATAACTTTAGATCCTTCAGCAATAATCGAAACTTAAACTAAAACTTATGAAGAATATATATAACTTGAGATCCTTCAGCAATAATCGAAACTTAAACTAAAACTTATGAAGAATATATATAACTTGAGATCCTTCAGCAATAATCGAAACTTAAACTAAAACTTATGAAGAATATATATAACTTGAGATCCTTCAGCAATAATCGAAACTTAAACTAAAACTTATGAAGAATATATATAACTTGAGATCCTTCAGCAATAATCGAAACTTAAACCAAAACTTATGAAGAATATATATAACTTGAGATCCTTCAGCAATAATCGAAACTTAAACCAAAACTTATGAAGAATATATATAACTTGAGATCCTTCAGCAATAATCGAAACTTAAACCAAAACTTATGAAGAATATAAATAACTTGAGATCCTTCAGCAATAATCGAAACTTAAACCAAAACTTATGAAGAATATATATAACTTGAGATCCTTCAGCAATAATCGAAACTTAAACCAAAACTTATGAAGAATATATATAACTTTAGATCCTTCAGCAATAATCGAAACTTAAACCAAAACTTATGAAGAATATATATAACTTGAGATCCTTCAGCAATAATCGAAACTTAAACCAAAACTTATGAAGAATATATATAACTTTAGATCCTTCAGCAATAATCGAAACTTAAACCAAAACTTATGAAGAATATATATAACTTTAGATCCTTCAGCAATAATCGAAACTTAAACCAAAACTTATGAAGAATATATATAACTTTAGATCCTTCAGCAATAATCGAAACTTAAACCAAAACTTATGAAGAATATATATAACTTGAGATCCTTCAGCAATAATCGAAACTTAAACCAAAACTTATGAAGAATATATATAACTTGAGATCCTTCAGCAATAATCGAAACTTAAACCAAAACTTATGAAGAATATATATAACTTGAGATCCTTCAGCAATAATCGAAACTTAAACCAAAACTTATGAAGAATATATATAACTCTAGATCCTTCAGCAATAATCGAAACTTAAACCAAAACTTATGAAGAATATATATAACTTGAGATCCTTCAGCAATAATCGAAACTTAAACCAAAACTTATGAAGAATATATATAACTTGAGATCCTTCAGCAATAATCGAAACTTAAATTAAAACTTATGAAGAATTCTTGGTAAAACTATTTATTACAAGAAATGGAAGTACATGACAATTAAACGACCCGGATGCAAGCGCGACACAGAAAATAACACACATGCTATCGTATTAATATATAGATTAGTATTTAATGCAAAAATAAGCACAAATTCAACCATATTCAACCATCAATTTAGCATAAGACACTCCTACAGTTTTTAATAGGCTAAAAAGTCTAGTTTTAATCAATAATTTGTATTTTAAGTAAAATTGCTTCTTTTTTTTTTTCCACCCCAAATAAGGCACAGTGCTACTTGGGTGTAAGAGGCTATTAATTGGGACCAAATTTGCAGGAGACACTATGTAGGGAGTGAAGCAGCAGAATGTCTGATCACATTACACTTCTGAATGTTAGTACAGTCAGGGAAGCAAGAGACCGGGAAGGAATTCCAAAGTCTAGCAGTTTGAGTTAAGAAACTATTTGAGTCAAAGGTTTTCCGGCATCTATGGATTTATACAGTGTAGGGGTGGGATTTTGCTGCTAATGACCAAAGGAATTCAGATTCATTTCATTTTGATATCATTATATTATTGATATAATTCGACTTTATGTTCCGTAATTATATTATTATATTTTTTTGGATTATTATTATTATTATTATTATTACTAGCATTTCAGCCTGGCGTTGCCCGGGTTTTTGGAGGTGTATGTTGAGCAAAAAAAAAAAAAAAATCAATTTTTTTAACTTTGACCTCTATTATGACCCCTTAACATTTATTGTTTTGGGCTCAAATTGAGTTATTAAGTTAGGGCCATGTCCAAGGAACCTATATCTAAAATTTCAAGTGTTTAGACTTAAAATTGGCAGAGGAGTTTGGTAGAGTTCTCAAAGGTCAAATCGTTGAACTTTGACCCCCTTAACAGCCAAATTTCTGACCGAAAACCGATAACAAAGATTTTCCCAAATCTCAGTACCTTGTATATCAAATTTCAAGTCTGTAGACTGAAAATTGACAGAGATATTGCATAGGGAAATGTACACAGACACACATACACACGCACGCACACACACACATGCACAGAGACAGACAGACACGTTCACTTTTATAGATATATAGATTATTATTATTATATATCTATAGAAGGAGAATTACATTCTTAGTTGATGTTATTTTTTTTTTTTTTTAAATCATCACCAAAAATAGTCTTTCCGATCAAGGAGTAATATTTAAAAAAATTACATCATAATTAGTTTTGGTATTTTTAATTATTGAGGAGTAAAAATATTCTACTATCACAGATTATTATTGTTAAGGGTACTAGATTGGTAGGGATCTCCAACACATGCGACAGATTTACCCCCCCCCCCCATATGTAACACGATGTAACTGTTATATAATTTAATATTATCATCATAACTTTTGTACTAATTAAAAGAGGCTTCAAATAAACTAGTAATATTTTTGGTCCCCCGACAAAAGGAGGGTGGACCTGTAAATTCACCCTTGTCCATTCGTCTGTCGTCACTTTTCTCAATAACTACGCTTTGAAATTTTTTGAAATTTTGCACAAACATTAAACATATGAGTAAAAAAGTAACAGAACGGATTTTCCGGGAAGACTCTGGTTGCCCCACCCCCTTGGGATGCCATTCAGGCTAAAATGGCTAAAATTGACACTTTTGTGCTTAATAAAATTTTTTATCTATATAAGAGCCAGGTAGCTGAAAACACTGTCAATAATCCCCCCCACTCTTTATCTGTGCCTAAACCTAAACGTAGATTCCATGAACAAAGCTTCTTTCTTAGAACTGCACGCCTGTGGAATTGTCTTCTGTTTTCCCGCTTTCCAGCTGACTACAATATGGTTGTCTTCAAGTCCAACATAAACAAGTTCTTGATGAGCCATTCCACTTGTTAACAAATTTACCGTATTTCCATTACTAACGATTACTATATTGTCCAATTGACTACTGTACACTGTTAACACTTATCCTGGAGTGTTTTCTGGGCCTTGATAAATGGTTATGCCTACGTAAAAAACAAAAAAAAAAAAAAAGAAAAAAACAACTAACTGATTTCTATATAATTTTGTTTGTCTATAGTTCGTGATAACTCTTGGGTGTGTCCCAGGGGCTCTTTTAGGGCTAATAAAATGCTGAACGTAGTCATTTTTTTATTCACACTATCACAGTGTCATGTTGAAATTAGTATAAGTTCCAAAAATTACAAAAAATGATCCAGTAGAAAAATAATTACAAGTAAAAATAGAATTTCGCAAATTGTCGAGCTTTATCATATGTTTTAATGTGAGAAAATGGGCCGACCAATTCAGTATGACAAACAAGGGAGATAACCCTTGACTTGAGTTAAATTAAGGGTTCGCCATTATCAAACATACTATCTGGGAATGTAATTGTCACTGATAAGTACATGACATTGCCAAGACTGCTGCAAAGAAAGTTGACCCCCCCTCCCTCTCTACCGAGCTAGAAACTTTTCACCCTTGCCAGTATTCTATATACCATTTACCCATGCACGTTTGTCACAGTGCATCAACCACTAACCTCCCACTCTTCGGTAGAATGCAAGAACGAATTCTTAACGCAATATGTCCCACATTATCTGTCGAGCTCCAACCACTGTCACATCATCAGTGTTCCATTGCTGTGCTTGTCTGTCAAGTATTTTTTACAAACTGTGCTCTGACGAACATAGTACATCTGATTCACCCAACAGCAAAATCCCACCCCTTTCACTGTCAAAGTTCTTAGATGCTGAAAGATTTTCAACTCTGATAGCTTCTTTCCTCGAATCGTTCACCTTTGGGTTTTCATCCCTGCTCCCAGGTTTTCCTAACTGTACCAACATGCAGAAGTTTAAATGTAACATGAACTAAAATCTGCCCCCCCCAATCTGACCTCTATCACAGTAGCCTCTTTGCTTGAGTTACCAGATGCCTTGTTTGAGGTGAAAAAAAGTTGTCAAATTTCTTGTTCAGAAATCCCCCTATATTAAAAAAAACAACAACAATAAAGAAAAATATATGATGCGTGTACCTGTGGTGCTATGAAAATGTCATATCCCGAAAATCATATAAATTAATCAAGTAGTTTTATTTTTAACTAAAAAAAAATCAGATTTTATGAGTGTCATTATTTTGAAAATAATCTCCAAAAACACAGGTGATAACTCAACAATAATTCAAATTTGCAAGATTTTTTTTTGTTGTAATGCCTATGAATTCCTATTAATGGCTTAAAAATGATCTTGGGTATGTATATCATACACATTTTTATGTTTTAATATGGGGTGGGGATTCTGGACACGAACCAAAAGTTCTTCAAAGGATTTTTTTATTATTTTGAATTTCATTTGATTCAGAGAATCTACGATGAATATGTATGGCGTACGAGGCGACATGTAAAACAGAAACTCTTTGATGTTGATGCAATCAAGTAAGTTATTTATTTTTTTGTTTTTTTACTCATGTTCAATCCAAACAATGCATACAATTTGGAATCCAGTCTAACAGGAGATTCTGGGGAGTTGAGCAGCGAAATATGTTCACATTACATTTAAACTTCTGCTGCCTACTACAGTCAGAAAACAGGGAGGGAATTCCAAAGTCTAGCAGTTCGTTAGAAGAAACTCTTAGAGTAGAAGGGGCTTTCTAGCATCACGGACCTCAACAATAAAGGTGTGGGATTTTTCTGCTTGTTAGGTTAATCAGGAGTATGTACAGGGGCAATGGGACAGTTATTCTGTTTTTCAATCCCTAAAAATTAGATGTGTAGCATTACAAGGGTATGCTGTATTTTTGTGGACATCAGCAATATTACATACCTAATGTGCTTCAACAAGTCATATCTTTTTTATTTGTGGGTCAGTTTTTAAAAGAATTACATCGATGGAAAGAGAATAAAATAAGCATTCGAATTATGTTAATTTATTTTTCTTTTATGCGTTCAATGTTTTTATGCTCCAAGTTAAAAATGAAAAACCGGTAAAAAATGACGACGACAAAAATGGAAACTGTTTTCTCAATTTTTTTTCTCTCCCCACCCAAACTGCCTACTTTCCCCCCCACCCCTCCCAGCTACTACCAATTTATTTATTTTTTAATCCCCCCTCTCGGGGTTCCTTGCTCGACCCAAGCACCGCCGGGGAATCCTGCTACTGTACCACTTTTTTTTTTCTTTTTTTTTTTAACCTTCCCCCGGGAGTGGAGGGGGGTCATTACTCCACACACCTGGGCAACGTCGGGGAATCCTGCTACTACCACTTTTTTTTTTTTTTTAAACACCTCTCTTTCTTCCCCCTCTTCTGCCCAGGGTTCCTTCCTCCACACACAGGGTACCCCCACTAGTGAGATATAAAAAGAAATGCAATTTATTAATGTAGTTTTGTGAATTCATATTACCGTTCTCATCTTTAGTGTCATTTTCACATTTTAACTGATATAACCTCCAACCTTCTTCAGGTATAGCTTGTCAGACTCTGGAATCAGCACAGAATTTCAAATGGAAGCTCTCGTTCCGTCAGTCATGACTGGGTAGAAATCCTAAGTAATTCGCAATTGTATTTTGAGTGTCGCCCGCACTAAAGATTGAACCTTAACTCTCCAGAAGAGTGTAACTTTTACATCTGAATTTTTCCAAATACTCTATCCACTATGCCATGGATCCTTGCAAAACTGAAAGTAATTTTCTATTATCTTTTCGCTTTCTATAACATTAAACAATAGGTACCTCCAACACATGCCACACTTTTAACCCCCCCCCCTGTATGTAACACAATGTAACTGTAATTTAATGTTATCATCCTAACTTTTTTACCATTTAAAAGAAGCTTGAAATAAACTGCTTATATTTAAAAAAAATATTTTTACAGCATACAAAAATGAAAATCTGAGAAAAAAAATCGTGCTTACATTATTGACGCTTTAAAACAATTTTCCTATGTATTGAGGTTTTTGAAGCCATAGATGTACCCATGTTTTAAAAATCTAGCAAAAATCAAATAATCATCATATATTCCTGAACTTTTTTATATTTATTCATTATTAAATAAACTTAAAAGTAGATTTTGTTAAATATATATATTAGAGGAAATATTGGTTTTTTAGGTGTTCTACCCCCAACCCATATTTCATATTACGAAAATTAAACAAAATAAATGTAGGTCGATAAAAATTTCAACATTTTTTAAAGCTGAAAAGACCAAATAATTAAAAAATAGTTATTTTTATATATATATAAAATCCTGTTATTTATTTCACTTCAAGTGCTAATTAAAATTGGACATAAAATCAATATTATGTTAAAAAAAAATAAACACTTTTCTTGATAATTTTTTTTTTCTTGGTAATATAATTATTTGAAGTACCTAAACAAAAAAAACATTTCTAAAAAATGATTATTTCTAAAAATCTTTAAATGATATTAAATTCAAATATTACGCAATGTGAAGTTTAAACAGATTTTTTTTATATAAAAAGTTTCCAATAATAAAAAAATACATTCATATAATAGAATATATGACTCTTGAGATAATAAAAATTGCAAAAGCAAAATCGTCTAAAAAAATTTGTTTGGATTTAATTAATTAAAATGATAGAGGGTGTTAATCAATTTTTGCACCTTTTTTCTAAAAAAGTATGGAGGCCTGTAAGCAACATTATCTTCAGATACATAAGTGTAAACAAAAGACATTAAAATTAGTTTTCTCATCTGTATAGTTCATTAATAAAAATCTATTTGTTTTACAAAAGATAAGTCTTATGTTTTTTTTATCCTTTTTTTTTTGTACATTTTATTTATTTATTAATTGTAGCGCCATATAGGAATTGACCTGGACTATAGAAAACACACAAATTGATGACGTTGCTGTTAATGTGTACAATGATGACGTTTTACGCAGCAGTTTGGAGTTCGAAGAAGATAAATTTAAAAACGCCATTTGCATTCTCTAGAATTGAATCTTTTTCAATCTCCTCAAAATCGATCAAATATAAGGAGATAGCATTGGTAAATGACTAATAATGCAGATTAATGACATTAGTGTACTAAGTTTGAATCCTGTCAATTTCATAGCACTATTTTAAATTTCCGATGCTGGCAACCTTCATGTTATTCCGGCTGTAAGTACCTGATTCTAAAAACATCCATAATTGAAAATGGTGTTATGGAATTGACTAGATTCGAACTCTGTAGACTCAAATTGTCGATCTGCATCGCTATTTATTTTGCCACAGGCGCTTTTTATCGTAGAAAAAAAGCAATCATGTTTCTTATAACTTTTTACTTTATTTTTGTTTCTTTTTTCCAATAAATTCTTTAATAATATTCATCATTTAAATTAATCTCCCAACAATATTTCATCAATCTTATGTTCATTCTTGAAGATTTCATACTAATAAACATTTATTTGCTTCCCCACCAGAGCAGAATGCGACACAAGGTCGTTCTTAATGTGGAAGAAAACCAACTCCCCAAAAACGGGCACTCTGGTAGTAGGCAAAAATAAAAATTGCCTTAGTATAGAAGGGTTTCCCTTACATTGACTAAGAATAAAACGAACTTAAGTGTAGTATCAGAACAGATACTACACTCAGATCTTAGCCCGAAGGCCAGATCAACTTGCCAACATATTTCTGTACGGGTTAGTCATTCATCCAAACAAAGATTTTCCTTGGTATAAACGATCCTTGGTGTATAATTACTATTTCGTCTTAATTTCAGTAGTTTTAGAGTTTATCGGTTAAATATTTTCACACATGCACACATACATGCATCTGTTCTATTTATATAGATTTTTTTGTTTTTATATCTGATCCAAATGAGTCACTTGACATTCTAGTATCATTTAAGTTTGCTGTTATTCTTTCTCATTTCTTAGAGCAATTTTAATTAGCTAAGAATTCAAGGGAAGTAACTCTCAATCTCACATTTTTTTTATTTCACAGTTTTTATAAACATTTTTTATAAACATTGTTTTTTATGGTACTTGTACAGTTTAATCAAGACATTAAAAAATGAAAATATAAAAAAAAACGTTTAAATTGTGCGTATCCGTTATGGAACAAAGTTCTCTGAAAAAAAATTCATTTAATTTCATTAAGTAGTTTTTGTTTTACAGCGAAAAAACAATTTGTTATGATACCGAGCAAAAGGTTCGATTTTTAGGAAGAAAAGCTATTATTAAAGATGGGGAAGGAGTGTCGGTGCTTTAACTGGAGTTATCTTCCCGTGATGTGCTCCATAAGTTTCATAATTGTCTGTCATAAAAACGTGTTTTTCCGCTGTAAAAAAAACTAATCTTAATCTTTTTCATTTCTTAGAGCAATTGGTGGTAAAGTGACCATCAATGGAGACTTTTTCATTTTTGAAAGCAATCGCTACAACAGGAAAGGATTTCTCTTTAAGAGTTTTGCCATGTCTGCAATTGTAAGTTATCTCAGCAATTTCCCTTTTGTATTTTTCTCTATTTTGCAAAACACGAACAAAGCTTCTTTCCCAGAACTCCCTGCCTGTGGAACACTGTTCCGCTGGCCTGCTTCCCAGTTGAATACAGCATGGTAGCCTTTAAATCCTATGTAAACAAGTTCTTGTTGAGATGGCCCTATAAATAATCAAATTCTATACCATTAACGATTACTACACTACCACCTTATATTCATTAATTTTTATCCTCGAGTGGCCTTCGAGCTTTGATCAGTGGTGACTTCCAAGTAAAATATTAATTTCCAAAGTTCTGAAATTTTTAGATGAGAGCCAATTGTTTATATTGCTTGTATTGATTGGACTATTGTCCTCATCTTGAGTGTTATATGTGCAACGTTTCTGTCAGATTGCCCTTTGCCTATCTTCAGGCATATTGGTTGATGTTTAGAGAAGAAAAGAGAAAAGTTACTGGCTCCGTAGATATTTTCGTATTCTGTGAGTTAGTATTTATTTTATGGTTTTGGCTTCAAATTTGTGAAAAAATTGGTTGGCAATATTGGTTTCTATTTCAGAATATTTAAAAACTTTTATCATCTGGACTATGATTTTCCTCTCAGTTGTCATTTTCACAATGTTTCGACTGATGTAATCTCTCCACTTTTTCAAGCGCATCTTTTTAAATTTGTGAATCTTTATGCGGAACTAGGGAACCTATACAAAATTTCAAACTGAACACTTTATCTAATGCATGGAGGTATATTGTTCTTATTCCATCAGCCATAACTCGCTAAAAGTTTTTTTGTTTTTTTTTACATAAGCATCATCACTTACCAAGGCGAAGAGGCCACTCGAGGATAAGGGTTAAAAAGTGTACAGTAGAAGTTGGACAATATAGTAATCGTTAATAATGGAAATTCGGTAAATTTGTTAACTTATATGGAACGGCTCATCAAAAACTTTTTAAATTTGTGAATCTTTATGCGGAACTAGGGAACCTATACAAAATAAATTTCAAACTGAACACTTTATCTAATCCATGGAGGTATATTGTTATTTCATCAGCCATAATAGGTTAAAAGTGTTAATTTGTTTAATGTTATACTAAGTTATTGGACTTCTGTCATAGTGATTAAACTAGCAATACCACACCATTTTTTTTTTTTAGATTGAATGAACTCAAATCCAGCATTATTGAAAAGAGCATAAAAAACAAAGAAATATTATTTTTAGTTTTTTAAATCGGCCCAATAGAACTGGAGTTATGACCATTCAAAGTATCAAAAAATGTTTGGTTCACTGAACACTTTGTCTTAAGTCAGTCCTATTCAAATGCATATAAGCTTGTGACTAAAAATGGTAGGAAATTTGCACAATTTACAGACTAACCCATCTTTAAAAAGCTGTATCTTTAGATCTTTTTATGATATAATGAAATTTTGAACATATATCATGAAATTCAGTTGACTTTATTTATGACTATCTCACTTGGCAATCTATGGACTAATTCGCATATTCATTAGCATATGTCAGTTTTATTTTAACAGTTTTAAGTAGAAACATCATAAAAACAGCTAAAAAAAATGGTAAGTAAGGCTTTATCATCATAGGAAGTATTATTCTGATGGGCATTATCATTTGCCATTCTAACATCATGAAAAATCGAAGATGGCGACCAGGAAATCCAAAATGCCACCATGACATGATTCAAAGAAATTATTAACAAAATATGGCTTGTAGCATATCAAATTAAAGGAGCCATTTATTTAAGATAAAATCTAACTGGTCTCTGAACATTGAAACAAATGTTGATTTTTATTTGTTTTTTTTATTAGTCGCGTGCAATTAGTCACTCCGACGGTCGGTCGGTCCGTCAGTCTGTCCATAACACTTTTGTGCTTGGCCTTTTTGGTTAAGATCAAAGGTCTGTTGTTAATAGATGCTGCTGTTCTCAGCTTTACCGACGAGTTGGTTGAACCGGAACAGAACTACGCTGTTAAGGGGAAATCGATTCAGAACAACTTGCACCTGATCCGCACGATCCTAGAGGTGGGAATAGATGACAACACGGAAGCCGCGCTGATCAACTTAGATCAGTCCAAAGCGTTCGATAGGGTTGACCATGGTTTCCTGGCTGGTCTTAGAGGCAAGTGGATCTCTGTGATGTATCGACAGCCCACGGCTGTCGTGCAAGTCAACGGAAAGGGCCCGAAACCCTTTGTTATCTCTCAGTCGGTTCGTCAGGGTTGTCCGCTGTCGCCCCTGCTTTACGTCCTGGCTTTGGAGCCTCTGCTCCGCAAGCTGAGACGTGGGGGAGGCAAATTCGGCCCTGCACAGAATGCCTCTGCCTGGCGGCTCAGCTGCCAAGATATCCGCATTCGCCAATCATGTCACAGTCTTCGTGTCAAGCTTCAGAGACATCGAGATCATGTCGGAGGCGCTTACACAGTATGAAAGAATCACGGGGGCCAAGATAAACCGCAGTAAGTCTGTCGGACTGCGGTTGGACGGCTGGAGGAGCAACACAAACCTCCCGGCACCCTTCAGTTGGATGGATGGCCCGGTTCGGATCCTTGGCGTGTGGTTTGGACCAGGTCTCCAGCTTGATAAGAATTGGTCGGAGGTACGGTCAAAAGTGGAGTCTGCAGTCAACGCGTGGCTTCCTAGGAAACTTTCCTTAAAGGGTAGAGCTGAGGGGTGCACAACATACATCTTCACTCTTATCCTTTACCGACTGGCCATACTTCCCCTGCCTGCACAACACCTAAAAGCTCTTGTCGAACTCTTGTCCTCGCTCCTTTGGGACAGAGGAAGACACTGAGTGAGCAGACAGGTCAGCATTCAACGTCCGTGTGATGGAGGCTTGGGAATGCCGGACTTGAAGTGTCATCGAGACGCTGAGAGGCTGGCCTTCCTGAGCCACCTTCAAGAAGATCAACCGTGGCACCCTGCGATTACTGCCGCCTTTCCCGACCTCATTCTCGACCCCGCTATCAAGAGTTGTCGCAGGCTGCAGGGAGACTCAGCCTTCCTGAAAGAGTGCAGAGCCGCATTAAAACGACCACCAAGGTCCAGCGACCTTGTGACTGCTACCCGTAGGGAACTCCATAGGGATCTAGTGAGGGGGGGGGGCCGACGGCCCGCTATGCGCACGTTTGGGTTGGCAGCAGAGTGAGATTCACTCCGCATGGAGTTGGGCACCAGGTTCGAGTCATTTGAACAATTCGGAGTTCTCTCTGACCTGGCAATTGGTCCGAAATGCACTTCCACTTAACAACATACAATGCAGTTCTGGGTTTTTGGAGTCGCCTGCTTGTCCCCGTTGCAGGACAACGGCCGTAGAAACGACTGATCACACTTTCTTCGATTTCCACGAACTCCGCCAGCACTGGTCGTAGGTCAGCGATCCTGAGCATCCTCGCCCGATTACCGTATCCAATATTGTTGACAACGTGAGACCGCCGTGGGACCGGGAAAGACAAATGGTCTACATTACGATCCTGGCTGTGGCGAGAATGGTGATTTGGACGTCGCGTCTGCAAGGTTTCCGGAGGGGGCGTTGTCTTTTTCTGATCAGGATCTGAAACACCAACTACGGGTGAAGATCAGATGTGATAGAAGAAGGCTGCATTGCATCCCCACTTAGAGACTGACTCGCAGAAGCGAGGTTCCTTTTACAAACCTAATGGAACGGGCAGTCTATCAACTAGACGAGGTTGGGAGGGTCCTACTAATCACCTTTTGTTTTTTTCTTCCCCCCCCTCGACACAAATGAGTTATTGTACCATTTTTATTGTCATCTTTTTGTTTTTACACATCAATAAAAAATGTTTTAAAAATTGGGAGTTAAGTAGGACGTCCCCCAGTACAAAAGGGTGAATGCGGTATTATGGTGAAAGAAGATACTAGCTGGGAGAAACTTTTGATTTTGTTAAGTTCTGGAGTGACAAGGATGACCAACGACCCCCATAATCCCCCCGTTTGAGTTGGCCATGTGCCTAAGTTTTTTATTCATTGTTGATTTTCACTGTATTTTTAACATGAATAAAGGATTTAATATCTCAAAGTGTAGTATCTGTTCCAGCAGATACTGCAAGCAAAGACCATATGTGGGGGCGACTCCCCATATAAGACCTTGGTCAATGTAGGGGCAACCCTTCATACCAATTGTCATTATCCAGCTCCCCTACTCCCCGGGGAGATGGTCCCCATTTCCCCTTTTTCCTCACATTAAAAATTGGCCTTGTGCCTAATTTGCTCGGTGGGGGAGCAAATAAATACCCTTTTCTTGGCCTTTTGGCCGAGATCAAAGTGTAGTATCTGTTCTTACTACATGCTGTACTTATTGTGATATAAAGTGGGGGATCACCTTTCTGTATTAATTTAATGTAAAATGATCACCCACTTTACAACCAGTCAGTCTCAAAGCCATTCAAGTCATTCTCCAGATCATTCAAGTTGTTTTTGAAGGATTCCAGTTATTTTTTAAGCGTTCAAGTCATTCTTAAGGTCATTCAATTCATCCTTAAATTCATTAAAGTCATTCTAAGTTATTTATTTTTTATTTATGTAAGTCATTTCAGCCCATTTTTCGGTCATTTTAGTTTATCTTTAAGAATTTCATGTCAATCCTACATTCACACATTCATTCATTACACGAGAGCACGCGACTAATGGCTATCGGCCTTGTTATTAAAATCTTTACTTTCTTTTCCCAGACTGAAGATCCAGTTGAACCAACAGCATCTGAAATAGAAAACTTTGAAAAAGGAATCGTCATCAATTGTATCCTTTTTTTTTTTTTTTAATCTATTTTCACATCTGTCTGGGGGGGGGGGGGACTTTGTTTATCGATCGGTCATGCTTCAATTCGAAATAGCTTGTTTGTTGATCATATCATTGTATTTGGTTTAAATGTATTAGACGGTTAACTTCTCTCTGGCCAAGTCTTAATTTATTGCTTCTTCCCATGTTCTGACACTGTTAATTCAACTGTACTACGTCTACTAACACTCATCCATTTCTTCAACGTGACTAAACCAACGAGAAATTATTATTTGTTTATAATTATAAAACTCTGTGAACTTTGCTTTCTTGCTTGCTTACATCTTCGACGATTGGGCAATTTCATCTTCTATATATATAAAAGGCAAAATGTGTTTGTTTGTCTATTTGGATGTCTCGCAAAACTTTCGACAGAGGCGACAAACCTGACAAAATTGGTATCGTTTTAAAGCTTGACTCTCCGAACAACAACTATTAGGTGCTATGACAGATAGGGAATACTGGAAGTGTGAGTTCTATCTCGGCTGAGGCCGCATCATCATCATCATCTCTCTCACTCACACACACACACACACACACACACACACACACAGATTTCAACTGATATATATATATGAATCATCCACGTCTGTTTTTTCCTGTATTTTTTGTTTTGTTTTTAGACTTGTGGAGCCGTGTGCATCCCCATCAACTTTTGTCAGTGAGAAAATGATAATATGGTCATTAGAAGAACTTAAAGATAAATGAAAAATCCATGGCACATACAACATTTGGGGTCGGCAACTTGGGACCACATGGGGTCACAAGTAATTCACCAGTCATTTATATAATACACTTGCAGGGGGCGTCATAAAATACACTTAGTTTTTAATTTTTAATTTTTTTTCAATTTTCCCCCCAAACAAGGCACCGTGCTACTTTGAAGTAGGGGGCTACTATCAGACACATAATTTGCACGGATATTATGAAGGGAGTTTACATTACATTTGAACTTCTGCATGTCAGTACAGTAAGGAAAACAGACTCCCGGAAGGGAGTTCCAAAGTCTAGCAGTTCTGGGGAAGAAACTATTGGAGTAGAAGGCTTTCTTACACCTAGGAATCTCTGTGTAGGGGTGGGATTTTGCTGCTTATTAGGATTATCGGTAGTATTTACGTCAAAGGGGTACAAAGGCTGGTAGTTCGTCAGAGCATCCACCAGATTTCATATTTAATATTACAAAGCCTTTTTTTTTCTACAAACGAGTCACCACTTATCAAGGCCCAAAGCCTACTCGATATTTGAATGTTATATATATATACGACATAATAATTTGACACACTGGTCCCATTAGATTATCAAAGTTAAGCCATGTTGAGTCTGATCAGTACAAAAATGGGTGACCATTTGGGAATTCCAAGTGCTCTCCACTTATTTCGACATTGTTTCCAGTCATCCTGGACTTCTCCTTGCTACTAAACTCAAGCAGTACTGACTCAGGAGAAATGTGGTTGGTGATTTCACAACCCTTGCCACATGTAGCTACCTTTACAGGGAGTATCCATTGTCTCTTGAAACTGAATGAAGGCATCGATTGATCATAGATATAGTGATTTCAAAAGTGAAAAAAAAAAAAAAAAAATTGGGTGCCATCAGCTAGAATCGAAACCAAAACATTTAGCGGTTCAGCTGCGTTCCTTATCATTTGAACTATCAACAAACAAATATGAAAGATTTAAAATTAAACCACTTCAAGCTGTGAATGAATTTGCGCAAAAAATAATAGAAATATGGCGGCAAGTTGAAATGAACATATTTCTATATAAGTTATTCATCCATCTGAACAAAGATTTTATTAGTCGTAGACCATCCTGTGATTACTATTTCCTGTTTATTTCAGTGTTATATGACCAGTAGTTTAAGAATTTATTGGTTAAATATTTACATAAACACACACGTGTATACATTGTTTGATTTTTTATAGATAACATTGGAAAAACAACCCCCCTCCTAACGAAACTTGGCCCAATTGATCCCCAAAGAATGAATCTTTTTTTTTTTTAATTTTAGATATTATACATCTGGAGCAATACCAATCATGAAAATACCAACTTTGCAAGTTTTATAATAAACTAGCCTGGGTGCCCGGCGTTGCCCGGGTGTTTTTAGATGTGTGTTGAGCAAAAAAAAAAAGTGGCAGGCAGGCTCGAACCCACGACGCGAAGGCGGAAAAGAAAGTGAAAGAAAATCTGACGTCTTACCGCTACTCCATGATGCGACCGGAAGTGTAAAACGTTCAAATTAAATGTAGTCAATCAACAAGATTTTTTTTTTTTTTGTTACAAGGTGATCACCACTTATCAAGACTCGGAAGCCACTCAGGGATAAGGGTTATTGCATGTACAGTACATTAGTGTGGGGATTTAATAAAAATGTCTACTTAAGGGGGCGGTTGATCAGGAATTTGTTTACGTTGGACTTGAAGACATCCAGGTTGTAGTCAGGTGGGAAGCAGGCAGACGGAACAGAGTTCCACAGGCGTGCAGTTTTAAGAAAGCTTTGTTCATGGAATCTACGTTTTGATTTGGGCACAGATAAAGAGTGGGGAAAATTTTGGACAGTGGTTTCAGCTAGACGGGTGCTTTTCGTAAAAGATTTGCGAGGGGGGACCAGAGATTGGAGCCCAGACGAGCACCCGCCATGGAAACAACGATAAAACAAAGATAGGCTCGCAACGTCTCTTCTGTGGGAGAGAGGCTGCAGGGAAGAGAAAAGGGCACCCCCCACCAAGACACGAAGCCCACCTTGTACTCCGTCAAGGCAGGATAGGCTGTCTCCAGCAGCCCCCGCCCTGATATGGCAGCAGCACTCCATCCTTGGGCGCACTTGGCTTTTATATAGATAGAGAATTGCATCAGTAGTGAGGTATCTTCTGGAGTGGTTGTTGGAGAAAAGTTGTTTTTAATTGGGTGGGGGGACCAGCTCCCCAAAAAAGGGGGGTACTCTGGCAGTATCCAAATAAATAGTAATTGTCTCAGTATGAAGGGTTTCCCCTACATTGACCGATCCTGGATATGACCTAAAACTATATCCGATGGTGAGGCCCCAGCTTGCAGGCCTTGGGGAGTGTTGAGCCACCCTTTAATTGCCATTGCTCCCAGGTCCACTCTGACCCGGAGTGGTAGTACCTGTTAGGGCCCCAACTATGGGTTAAATAGAATCCGGCTTAAAAAAAATATACTCCATTAAAAATCGTTCTTCAAAATAACTAGATTCAGCATTAAATAACCTGAAAAAGGTTGATATGCCGTAAAACAAAAACAACCAACCAACCTACATTGACCAAGGACTAATTACAAAACAGATACTACCCGGCCCAAAGGCCAGGCTACATTCGAGTAGTTTTGCTTTATTTATACTAAACAGACAAAAAAAAAAAAACACTCAAAACGACAGAATTTTTTAAAACTCGATCATAAAAAAGGAAAGGAGCTGTGTCTGTCTGCAAATGCGAGATATTACAATCTTGGAACTTCTCCCGGAATCTAACCGACACAAGAACCCCCGATGCAAAAAGCTTTTTGTGGACATACACAAACGCGTGCACCCATTTTGCCTTTTTGAGTAAAAAAAAGAAAGAAAAAAGTGGTAGCAGGCAAACAGGCTCAAACTGGTACCGTGAAGGAGGCAAAAAACGATGTCTTTGTTGTTGCATCCATCACCTAAACGGAAGTAGTGAAGGTTTAAATTAAGGCTAGTCAATCAAAAAGAGAGGATGAATTTCGAAAATATTGGTGAAAAAAAGCGACCCCCCTCCCCTCCTCGTAGAAAAGTGCCCAGTCGAGAGTGAACGAATTTATGTTTTTAGACAATTTTTTTATATTTGTTGTCCGAAAGGTTGAGCTTCAAAACGATACCAATCTTGTGAAAATCTGTTGCCTCTGTCAAAAGTTTTAAGCAGACATACAAACATACATTTAAACAGACAGGTGAGATTTATATTATAGACCAGTGGGGGGTACCCAGCGTTGTCCGGGTGTTTGTAGGTGTGTGTGTGTTGAGGGGAGGGGTATAGATCAAAACAACCCTGTTTAAAAAAAAAAAAAAAAACGTTGTTTGGAGGCGTAAAAGGAAAAAAGAAGTTTTAGTAGGAAGGTAGGCTCGAACCCAAAGCCTTGACGCGAAGGTTGAAACGAAAGGGAAAACAACCGAGACACCTAACCATCTCGACCACAAGGGGAGAGGAAGTGAAAGCTGTCGTAATTTAACGTTTATAAAGTGAAATTCACAGGTACAAGAAAGTTAAGTCGCGTGATATTTGACCTAGTTTGGCGCTGCAAGCCAGTTTCTGTTTCCCCCGCCCCACCATTCGCTTTTTTTATTCTGAAAAGCGTAAGAAAGATGCGGCGATCAAAAACATCTAAAAAATAGCGCGTAAAAATTGGGCAAATTAACGATGGACTGGACCCCCGTTCTTAAGTCGTAGATATGATTTAGACAGCATATAAAAAGTTTTAAGCAGTTAGCCGACCGAGCGCCCTCTCGAAAAAAGCCTTTTGTGGAATACGCAAAAAGGACACACACACACACAGTAACACACATTTTCGCTTTTATATATATATATATATATAGACTAGCGGGGGGTACCTGGCATTGCCCAGGTGTTTGGCAGGGGTAGATCAAAACATGGTCGGGTGCTTGGAGGTGTAAACAAAAGGGAAAAAAAGCCAAACACCTAACCATCTCGGCCACGAGGGGGGAGGAATTGATAAGCGTGTTAAGTTAACGTTTATAAAATGAAATTGATAGGTGCGAGGAAGTTAAGTCGCATGATGCTTGACCTTGAAACATGACGTAAGCAATGGCTGTTCAGCAGTTAAGATTTTGTGCGGGACAGTTTTTATCGAACTTTGGGGTAGGAAAATGAGTGTCTCGAAATGAAAGCAACTGTCTGATATGACGGTGAAAAGCCGACATTGACCAAACGTTTACATTGCTTTCTGGAGACCACTGGCCATGGGCCGCGTAGGTGGCTATTCAAATCGAGTTTCGCTTTTTTTATACCGAAAAACGAAAGCAACACGTGGCGATCCAAAAATCTGGGATATTTAGCTTTTCAAAGTCGGGCAAATTAAATAGACAGGCAACCCTTGTTGTTAACTTGTAGACATTATGATTTAGAAATAAAAAAAAAAATGTTTTGGTTGGTGAGTATGAGAATCGAACCCGTACCCTTGAGTTGGAAATTAATGTGTGAAAAAAAACCCGTGCCACGGTAGCCATTTGGCCACCGCGACATACAGCGTAGACGTGTTTGAATTTATTTATTTAACTATAAAAACAGGCGTGCACAATAAAAGTTAACTCTGCTGCTTCCATTTGACCTAACTAAGAAGGTCAAATAGAAGTCACGCAGTTGTTTACCCAAATTTGACTGTTTTTTCCCCAACAGATGGAAACCAGCTCCCAATTGTCCAGATTGAATAGCAATTGTCTGATGTACAACATTGATAAAAGCTGATTGCTTCTGGACATTTCCCGGCGCAATGCCGAGGAATTGTTAATTTTGAATTAGTTTCGCTTTTTATACGAAAAAGCCTCATCAACACACGAGAAGCCAAAATAGCAATAATTTTGTAAAAGTCGACATAAATAAATCTAGATGCGACGCGCTTTCCCAAATCATACATATTATTATTTAGGACCAATATAAACAGTTGTAAGCGATCGTAACGACCCCGGAACCGTGTGCGAGAAAAGCCTTTTGAAGACATACACGAAATGATTACACACGTTTTGCCTTTTAGATGAGAACAGCATTCACTTTGATTTTAATCCAAAATGTATTTTTCCTTAAATGCTGCTTAGTGGATCCTTTTATTGCAGGTGATAAGGTTGAAGTCTATAAGGAAGGGTTCACGTTTCTTGAGGGGAAAGTGATAACTTTTGACGCTAACAAAGTTACCATCATGCCTAAAAGTGAAGATTTCAAGGTAAGAAATAGATTGTCCTCAATAAATAATTCTGCCATTAAAATCCAGGTACTTATCCAGTTTACGGCCCAATCTCTGGCAACTTGGCATCAGCATCTTCTGACGAAGCAGGCAGAAAAGACTGGTGCAAATACTGTTAGATGATACAAAATCTACCATCTTTGCCTTTGCCATGTTAAGAATGGATTTCTATTTGGAAAAACATTGGGAAAAACATAAGGAAGTGAGGATTTGTTGAAAGTCATTTTAGGTTTAAAGTATTTTTTCCTGATGTAAAGAATTTTATGCTTTTATTGAAATTTGTTGTTTTCTGACAATTGGATAAGTGCTTCAACATCTTCCGGCTGTTATATAACCTTTAGGAAGATGCTAACGTAAAGTTGACAAAGATTGGGTCATAAACTTAAGTACCAAAATCCGCAGATTCTAATTGCAATCGGGATAGATCCGCTCAAACTGAGAAGAATTTTTGTTTCTCTTTTCTTTTTAAGGAACCATTAGAATTTCAAATTGATGACGTTCATAAACATTTCGAAGTGGGTGACCATGTTAAAGTGATTCGTGGTTGTCATATTAACGACACTGGTATCGTTGTAGATATTCAAGATATGGTTATCATTTTCTCTGATTCAACAATGAAGGAAGTAAGTTTCTTTAATTTAATATCTTTTTCGAAAAATGTGAATGTGTGACAAAAAAATCTATTATTACTACTGAAAATACAAAATAATTCTGGGGCAACTTATAATATTAGTGTTCCTCATCAGCGTAGCCTTGAGTCACTGGAGGAGCATAGGCCATCCACAACAGCCCATCAGTGTCCACAGTCCTGTGCGATTTGCTACGGCTCTCCCCTGGAGTAGCCGGTCTGCTTGGCATCTACCTCCAGGTTTCTTCTCCATTTGTTCTCTAGTTGACCTCTCTTGCTCTTTTCCTGAGGGTCCCATGTCAGTGCCTGATGTGTGATGTTTGTTGGTTGTGTCCTCAGCATGTGCCCGATCCATCGCCATCTTCTTCTTTTAATCTCTTCCTCTGCTGGTACTTGGTTGGTTCTCCCTCAGAGATCTGTGTTTGGACAACATATATATATATATATTTAATAGAAATTATATTAATAAAAACTGAAGAAAGTGCTCAATACTGTTGTAGAGCAAATATGCATTTTATTTTTTATTACCGTATCTTTCTGTTAAGTTACATTATTGTTTCAGCTACCCAGCCGTTTTTTGGGGGCCGTCTGTAGCTTCCTCATACTTTTACAGAAATGTTCGTTATGATGTGATGAAAGAGTGAATGATGTCAGGGGAGGGGTGCGAGAAGAGCGGAATAAAGAGGAAGGGAACAAGGGGGAAAAGTGGGAGGGGGTGCTTGGTATGTCGGTAATGTTTTAGTTTTGGAGTTTAAGGACCTTGTGGGGGAGGGTCTGGGAAGTTCATTTCTGGTGTGGTGTATATATATATATATATATACACACACACACGCATACGGTACTGGGCTATTCGCTCCAGCTCCCTCCCCACCCCCAAGAATAGCCGGTCTGCTTGGCATCCGCCTCCAGGTCTCTTTTCCAAATGTTCTTTAGGCGGCCCCTTTTCCTCTTCCATTGAGGGTTCCATGTCAGGGCCTGACGTGTGATGTCTGTTGGTTGTTTCCTCAGGGTGAACCGATCAATCACCATCTTTTTCTAATCTCTTCCTCTACTGGTACTTTTCTTCTTTTTTTTTTACGCAGGAATCACCACTTTACAAGGCCCGGAGGCCACTCAAGGATAAGGGTTAATGGGTATACATTAGTTAATGTAATCATAGTGTTGCAATATTTTGGACCTATTAATGGGGTATGATCCCACACAGTCAGACGATTCTATTTATAAACGATGCTGCTAAGAACTGACGAATCAAATTAATTCACGTTCGGCTACCAACCAATCAGAAATGTAAGAAGCCCCCAGACGTACCCCTCCACCGTACTGTATACCGATACTCTATGGCCGACTGGGATAGCTTCCGTACATTCATATCTGATTTACCTCTGCATTCCATATTTAAAAAGGATGTGTCCTCTATAGTATCAGATCTGACCGAATGGTTAATTGCAGGCATAGACCAATTCATACCATCTAAAAAATTCCAACAAAAACCTAACAGCCAGCCATGGTTCTCCCCAGAATGTGCTGCTGCTATCGCGCACAGAAATCACTTTTTCCATAGCTACCAACGTAATAGATGCACTGAGACTAAAGCTGCTTTTAGGTCTGCCAGCAACCACTGTAAAAGAGTAATAAAAAATGCAAGAGATCTATATGCCCAGTCTGTTAAATCCAAGGTAGCTGATCAGCGGCTTGGATCCCACCAGTTTTGGCAAATAACAAATAGGATCCTGAACAGAAGTGTGCGCTCTATCCCAACCATTTTCAATGGACCAGAGGTCATCTCGTCAGCGTCAGACAAGGCCAAACTATTTGCAAAGAACTTTGCAGCTAATTCTACCCTATGCGACGAAGGCCATCAACTCCCCATATTTCCTCCTATAACACAGAACAAGCTAGGTAACATACAAATATCCGTGCATGAGGTCGCCAAGCTAATAAAGAACCTAGATTCCAGTAAAGCAACTGGCCCTGATGGCATCCCAATTATAGTGTTAAAAAAGCTTCAACCAGAACTTGCTCCCATACTTACGAAACTATTTAAGCGCTGCCTTAAGGAGAAGTGCTTTCCGACTCCCTGGAAGACCTCATCAGTTTGCCCTGTATTTAAGAATTCAGGTGATAAGTCATCTCCCTCTCAATACAGACCAATAAGTCTCCTGTGTGTTATGAGTAAGTTGCTGGAATCCATATTAAATAGAGAAATAGTCAACCACCTCAGCAGGAATAACCTTCTTAGTGACACACAATATGGTTTCCGCTCTGCAAGATCTACCGCAGATGTGCTGACGGTTATATCCCACAGGATTAGTGAATCTCTTGACAAAGGCTTCCTTTCTAGGGCAATTGCTCTCGACATATCAAAGGCCTTCGACAAGGTATGGCATAAGGGTCTACTTCACAAGATTTCCAGCTACGGTATAACTGGAAATGTTTTCTCAATCATTAAATCATTTCTCTCCGATAGGCTCATAAGAGTAGTGGTAGATGGACAAAAATCGGAGGCCTGCAATATAAATGCTGGAGTCCCTCAAGGGTCAATCCTGGGCCCAACTCTCTTCCTGATCTACATCAATGACCTCCCTAAACACATACTTAAATCATTCGTTGACATCTATGCTAATGACACGACCATCTACGGCAACACATCAAAGGCTGTAAATGACAAAGTTCTCTCTGATTCTCTCTCCTCTGATCTCGAGCGCGTGGTTCAGTGGGGGAAAATGTGGCTGGTTACCTTTAATGCATCCAAAACCAAACTGCTATCCTTACATCATCAACGCTCTGATCCCCATCTGGCATCAATTGTGATGGATGGCTCTCGTCTGGGTGAGGCCCCGTGTTTTGACAAGCTTCTGGGTTTGACCTTTACTCCTGATCTGAAATGGAACACGTACATCAAGTCTGTTGCCAAGGTCGCTGGAAAGATGGTGGGATCCTTCTACCGCTCCAGAAGATATCTCACTACGGATGCAATTCTCTATCTATATAAAAGCCAAGTACGTCCAAGGATGGAATACTGTTGCCATATCTGGGCAGGAGCTGCTAAAGACAGCCTATCCTGCCTTGACAGAGTACAAAATAGACTTCGTGGCTTAGTGGGGGATGCCCTTTTCTCTACCCTGCAACCTCTCTCCCACAGAAGAGACGTTGCGAGCCTGTCCTTGTTTTATCGTTATTTCCATGGCAGATGCTCGTCTGAACTCCAATCTCTGGTCCCCCCTCGCCAATCTTTCACGAAAAACACCCGTCTAGCTGAATCCACTGTGAAAAATTTCCCCCACTCTATATCTGTGCCTAAATCAAAACGCAGATTCCATGAACAAAGCTTCTTTCTTAGAACTGCACGCCTCTGGAACTCTGTTTCGTCTGCCTGCTTCCCTCCGGACTACAACTTGGATGTCTTAAAATCCAATGTTAACAAATTCCTAATGAACCTCCCCCTTAAGTAAACATTTCATCAAATCTCCTCACTAACGTAATGTACTTGCAAGAACCCTTATCCCTGAGTGGCTTCCGGGCCTTAATAAGTGGTGATCACTGTGTAAAAAAAAAAAAAAAAAAAAAAAAAAAAGAAACCAGAATTGCTTCATAAATATTAAACCTTTTCTGGAGCAATTTCACATGTTCTTTTCCCGGGTTTCGACACGGTAAGAATATTTTGTTCTGTGGAACTGTCTACTACAAACAAGTCACCTCCCAGGACTTGTGTGTAACAGCGAACCATCTGAAACTGTTCTGAAAGTCAAAATGGCTTACACTTCTAGAGTAATAAACATAAGTGGTGGGAATTTTGTAAATTGGATTACTTAGGGGGACTGTTCATCAAGAACTTGTTTACGTCGGACTTGAGGGCAATCAGATTGTAGTCAGCTGGAAAGCAGGCAGTCGGAAGAGAGTTCCACAGGCGTGCAGTTCTAAGAAAGAAGCTTTGTTCATGGAATCTACATTTAGGTTTTTGGTTAGTTCTGCTCCAGAGATCTGTGTTACTGATGGTAGTTGGCCAGTGGATCTTTACCCTTCTTTGAAAGCATGAGTTGATAAAAGTTTGCACTTTTCTTATTGTGGTCTTTGTTGTTCTCCATGTTTCTGCTCCATACAGTAGGAGTGATAATATTGCTATAACTGATATTAATAAACATTTGTCAGGTAATTAATAATATTACTAGCACTGATAATATTTATTAGGTCAGGCTACACAAAAATTGGTATTAAGCTTTCCTGGCATAATAGGTTATATCTTGATATATAGTACTCTAGCGAGGGGTACCGGGTGTTGGAGGGGGGGGTTAAAAAAAAGTAAGTATGAGAATCGAACTCGAACCGTTGAGGCAAAGTTGTAAATTAAAGTGTGAAAAAAAAAAAAAAAAACGTGCGATGTTAACCATTGCCCCACCGCGAGATGCTAACGGAAACACGTTTGAATTTATTTAATTACTTGGATTTAGCAGGTGTCTGTTTTAAATGAGGTCAAGTTTTGACTGCGGGATAGTATTCGTTTACTGCTGAACGCTTTTTTTTCCACCCCCAAGATGTTATAGGAAAAAGACTAACCCACATGCGGCGAGCGACAAATATTGAATATTTATCTTCCCGAAATCGAGCAAATTAAATAGACAGGCGAGCTTCGTTGTTAACTGTGAGATATTACCATTTATATGTGATATAAAAAGTTTTAAAAAGTTGTGAACCGACCGACCGCTTCTCTGAAAGAAGCCTTTTGTTGACATGCAGAAAAAGCGAACACACATACATACATTTTCGCTTTTATATATATAGATGACCAATTTGTGTGAAAGAGTAAGATAAATGAGAATTCAGATCGCGATTTATTTATTACTTTGAATTATTTTATAGCAACTGTTTAAATCGTTGTTTTACTATATTGATGCTGTAGTATTGGGAATCCCAGCTTAATTGCTATATAGGTAGTTTTAGAAATAGAAAGTTATGTAAGTATATTTTTCATTTCCCATTAGCGAGTTGGCAGGGTCACAAAAGGTTAGAGAGAATGCACCGGAAATTAGGGGTAACACGGGAATTATGGTCATAGGCTTCTGGTTGACGACTACATGGGCAGAGAGTGGTTTAGGCAGAAGAGGAAGCAGATCGGAGATTTCAGGTCTCTCCCGACAATCAGGGTTCGCGATGATAGGCTTGCCTTGAAATGAAAGATTGAAACTTCAAATCCATCTTGTTGTTTATCGATGCATCTGTCTGCTGTGACCACTCCCCACGAGATGGAGACCAGCGTCCAAGAAGGCATCATCCGCTGGCCACGGCAACCAGGTATGTACGCATTATACATGGCACATACACGTCTCAAAGGCTTTCGAGGCAAGAAACGGTGTAAAAATAAGAACACAGACACATATAACATGAACTGGACGTAACATACGTAAGAGCATACACACCCACGCCCGTATATGTAAGAACACAGGCTCTTAAAAATACCCGTAAAAGTAACAAGAAAAAGGAGAAGTAAACGAAATAATAACGTGAACAATTAAATAATAAATAGAAGGACCCAAAAGCCTTCATTTAACAATGCTAGCTCTCTTTATTTCTAAGTATACTTCAAATTATTTAAGGAATTAAACTTCTATTTTAATTTGCAGGTGAAAATAGGAGTTATCTTACACATTTTCTTCGTGTCCATTTTAAAAAGTTTTTTTTTTTTTTTTCATTTTAGCTGAATTTCTGGCACGATGACCTCCAACTTTGCACAGATTTAGAGAATGACGCTGCCGTGCTAGCATCAAATTGCCGTATCTGTTCTGTCCTTGCTTTGGATAGAGAAGATTCTTCTTGACGGGGGCAATTTTAATTTTTTTTCCTCATTCAGAGTGCTGGATATCTTTACATAAAAAAAAAAAAAAACAACACTGTGTCTAACTTTGCCCTCATCGGGAGGCAATAAACAGGGGCAATTTCAGTTTGGATATTTACTGCAGTTATTAAGAGTAATTCTTCGGTTCAGTTTCACAAAACAAAAAAATCCCTCATGCTTGATTTGACACTACAGCTAAGCTCAGCCCCCTCCCCCCTGGTTGAGTTTCACCTTTACAAGGAATACTACTATGTGATAAATTGAGTGATAAAAGAATTCACACAACTTAATGGGGGGGGGGGGTAAGAAAAGTGAGTAAAGCCGTAGTTTAGTGGCCTGAACATAATGCAATGAAAATGTGCACATATGCTGATAAATTATTGCTGATAAAAAGCACAGTGGAGTCTTAATATAAATGGAAGTGGAGCTTTACTATATATAGCTAAATAAGTCACGATTAATGTGCGACTAATTGCTGCTGCTGCTAATGATTATTATTCTTTCTTCTTTTTCTAGCAACTTTGACTCAGGCGATCTCCTTGCTCCATTAACAGAAAATATCGTAGGTCCACACCTAAAATGATATTTACAAAAAATAAACTTTTTTCTTTCAAGTATTCTCTCATAAGCCTGAAAAAAAAAAGAAATACAATAATGTTCAGACAATTTTCTTAACCCTTAACCGCCAGAATATTTTTTATGCGATAAATAAAAAATTTTAATCATGAAATCCACACGTGATGGAGGTTAGCATGCAATTGACGCACGAACATAAACAAACCCTTCATTTCATTTGTTGAACCATATATAGCCATGTACTTTGAAGACCAGTTAGGCTGACAAGCAATAGGAGTGAGAAATGTTTCCTATATATACTCTTCAAGGCTGGTAAAGGGTTATAACAATGTAACGGTAGAAAATATTTGTAAAAAAAAAAGTAAATAGAAACACAAGTATGTGTATGTAATATATATATATATATATATATATATATATGATGATTGCAATGTCTTGTCAGACGAGTGCCACTCCCTCAGACACTTAAAGTCCATGAGCCCAAAAATGACTTCCATCGCCATTTTTATAGACAAATCCCTGAGAGAGTATCTATACATAGATGATGTTACAGAGTCTTAACTTTGTACGACAGCTAAATCTCTCTCTCGGTTCAAAATGTTGAGATCCAGCAACAAGCAAGAGCGAGGTAGCCAGCAACAAGTTAAACTGCAGACCAGCTTAATGCGGGTACTGGTCTCCCGCTTTATGGTTTTTTAAATCAGAGATTCGCTTCTCCTAGAAAGGCCGCCTTCACCACGGCTTACAGGAGCCCTCTCCACCCCAACACATACATACAAACACACACGGTGCTAGTTGGCCGTTGACCCCGAAAAAGGGTTCATCCGCCCTTTGGAAGGTCTTGCTTTTAATCCTTCAGGGAGACTAGCCACCCTCCTCACCAAACAAGTTTGGTGGGGGAACCAGTTTAGTCGCCGGTGACCTGACCATGAGGCAGGTAGTACTGGGTTACATGGTACCAGCAGCATATAACATGACCTGACACACACACACACATATATATATATATATATGTTTGTATATATGTAGAAATCCTTAATGACTGAGGCAATTTTCTTTTTTCAATCCAGTGTGCTACTTAGTGGAGAACTGGATTTTTTCCTACATTTAAAACTGACCTGGTGTCTAACCTGGTCCTTATGGGGTGGCAAATAAATAACTATTCTTTTTTAAACGAATGTTTGGCAAAATCTCCAAAATTAACACTCAATTTGTTTTAAATCTGAAAAAAAATAAAATGAATTCTTTAAATATAATAAATCTACATAAAATAAATTAGATTCCTATTTACAGTAGTTTTCTGAGATTTTTTTTTTTTTTTTTACTTGGGAATCACCACTTATCAAGACCTGAGGGCCACTCGAGGGTAAGGGTTAATGATTATAAGATGGTAGTGTAGTAATCATTAATGGTGTAAATTCGGTAGAATTTGATTTTTTATGCAGATGGCTCAACAAGAATTTGTTTACATAGGATTTGAAGGCTACCATCTTGTATTCAACCGGGAAGCAGGCCAACGAAACAGGCGGGCAGTTTTGGGAAAGAAGCTTTGTTCATGGAATCTGCAATTAGATTTAGGCGCAAATAGAAAGTGAGGAAAATCATATAGTGGTTGTAGCTAGTTGAGTGTTTTTTTGTGAAAGTTTAGCAAGGGGGTATCATAGATTGGAGTTCAGTTGAGCATTTGCCATGAAAATAACAATAGACCAGAGACAGGTTCGCTACGTCTCTTCTGTGTGAGAGACGTTGCAGGGAAGAGAAAAGGGCATCGCCTACTCGGTTTTGAAGCTGGATAGGGCATGCCGAGCACCTCCTGCCCAGATGTGACAACAGTACTCCATTTTAGGGCATACCTGACTCTTATACAGGTAGAGGATTGCATTGACAGTGAGATACCTACTTGAGTGGTAGATTGATTCAATTATTTTTCTAGTGATTTTGGCAACAGATTTGATGTATGTGTTCCATTTTAGATCAGGAGTGAAGGTCAGTCGCAGAAGCTTGTCAAGACATGGAATTTTCCTGAAACGAGAGTTTCTTATGTTAAAAACAAGAAGCAATTGATTTTTCATAACAATTATGTTCAAGCCACTAAACTACGATTTTACCAAAAAGTGTTAATACTGTTTTCTTGAGTCTCCATGAAAAGGTTTTAAACTGATCAGAATTTGTTTAGGTTGTCAGAATCCACCAAATCTTATGTAATTAAATTATAGTTTGTAATGGTGGAGGAAGGAAGTGGAGGGGAGGGTTATGTCATCTTGAAGTCAACCTCTATTCTAATTATTCAGGAATTTTTTTACTTTTATTTTTTTATTTTTTTTCCTTTTCTCATAAATTTTTGTAAGAAAATATATTTTTTTGAAACAATTTTAAAAAAAAAGAATGTTTTTATGTAATAAAATTCTTTCAGATATTTTCTGTAAAGTTTTGAGTCTTTTTATTGTTTTTTTTTTTTTTTTCTTTTCGTAATTGTTTTGCTTTTTCTTTTAAATTTTTTGTGAGATCATATTTATAGTTTATATAAAAAAATAATCTTCCAAATGTCTTCTGTTGCAATATTTTTGACTCATATGGTCCCTTAGTGTTGGGAGATTCTATTTATAAACGCTGCTATTAGGAACTGACAAATCAAATTAATTCACATTCTGCTACCAACCAATCAGAAACCAGAATTGCTCCATAAAAATTAAACCTTTTTAGCAACGTTGCACATATTTTTTTTGTGTCAACACGAGAAGGATCTTTTGTTCTTTGACTCCAAAATTATAAAGTCCAGAAATTTTACAGAACAGCTGCCCACTGAGAATTCGTCATCTCCTGAACTTGTATAAAATAACTACCCATCGGAAAATCTTCTGAAACTAAACACGGCTTACAACTCAAGATCTTCCATTTTAGGATTTTCCCAATTATGTTTGGTAACAAAATAAGTGACACCAACAAGAAGAAAGAAACACAACACAGTTGTAAATGCTATAAAAAATATTGTATTTACAGAGAAAGAGTGGAAAGAAAAAAAGATGTTTGCAAACACTCAGTTGGCGAGGAAACTTATCTCAAAGATATACTTGTTTAGCAGTTTTATATTTCCTGTGTCTTTTTGGCTGGTTTGAAGAAATAGTCTTGAGTTCTGTGTTGCAGTTGCTAACCTTTCATAGAGTTTGGTGTAAATCTGAAAAGGTAGCCTCTGATTAGTTGTTTTTTATCTAATCATAGGACACCCAGTTAGTGACACCGTGATAATTTCAATATCCGAAACCTATTAACCCTATTAAAAGTTTTTAGGGTTTTTTAAAATTCTTTTTATAATAAAATAAACATGAAATGTGTATTTTTTCAGACAAACATTATTTTCTCTCGTAATTTGTTTTTATAATGAAATTAGCAGGGAGACCCAATGTTGCTCGGGATTGGATGATGATCAATAAATTTTTCACACTCTTATATTTTTATTGTCATCGAAAACTGTGAAATCGCCCATTTCCAATCAAATTGATTGATTGCCTGCTCTAGTTGGGGACCTATCGTGATGCATTGTGAGGAAACCTCACGTGCCTCCTTGCAGTGACTTAGTCCACAATACATTTTAGTCTACATTGCACTGTAGAGAACCGACAATGATTTTATAAAATTATTATTATATATAATAGCTTGAATTAAATTTGAAACTAAAAAAGCCATTTATCAAACTACAATTGTGCTCTAAACAGAAATATTCATTTTGAATGTGCCCCTATCATATCAAAGAACTTACTGTTGATTTTATAGACCTGGCCTTTTTGCTTGCATGGTGATACTGGCTTGAATTTAAGTTAAAAGGTCAAGCGTTATAGTTCAATTGTGCTTTAAACAGAAACATTCATTTCAAACGTGTCCATCATATTAAAGAACTTACTATTGATTTTATATGCCGGGCCTTTCTGCTTGTGTGGTAATAAAACTTCTCAAATGCACTTGTGATGTTAGGCTGTATAAGGTGTTAACTTTGATCAAAATCACTTGTTCCTTCTTTCATTAGACTTTTTTGAAGACATTCCGATATAAAATCTAAGAACACTGCCAGGCACAGAAAATACCTTTGTGTGAAATTTCATATAAATTGGCCCAGCTCTTGTGGAGATTATAGGGAAAGACACACACATGCAAACGCAGACAAAGGTCCTTATATATTATAGTAGAGATAGAGATATATGCATGAAAAATGTTTTAATTTAAATCCCATAAAAAGTGTTAATCATATTACATTTCAGTCCTTTAATCCCGTTTATTTAAAATCTGATTTTCCTGATGTTTGATTAAATTGTAATATTGTTTTGTCATTACATTAATTGAATAAAATTGTTTAAAATCATGCCATACTTTAAAAAGAGTTAATATAAAAAATGTTTGAATATTAATTGTCACATACAGACGATATATTGTGTTTTTAATTTTATTATGTAATGTTAGTATACATTAGTCTAGAATGAAAACGGCCACTAAGTTTGAGTTTTCTGTAAAATCTTAAACAAAATTAAAAAAAAATGAAACTTGTGTAAATATTTTTTTAAATAAATTTGTTCAAAAGAAAATGTTTATTTTAAAAATTATTTTTATTAAAAAGAAAATTATTTTAAAAAATTATTTTTATTCAAAAGAAAATGTTTATTTAAAAAAAAAATTATTTTATTCAAAGGAAAATTATTTTTTTAAAATCTTTTTTTATTCAAAAGAAAATTTTTATTAAGAAAAATTCGAAAATTTCTATTTAAAAAAACTATTTTCTCCATCTGACTATACTGTTATATAGTTTCTTTCATTATTATTATTATTATTATTTTATTCTTGTTGTTGGTGTTATTTGTTATTGTTAGAAAGTCTTATTAAGAGAGATGTTGTGTTCTGTGTTCGTGTTATGAAGAGATTCATATATATAAAATGTTCATACTTAGAAGTGTAGAAGCTCTTTGAGTGTTGAGACAGTCTTAGTGTTCACATTGTAGATATGAGATGTGGAGACATTGTGTATGTAAAGACATTTTAAAACACAGGATATATAAGACATATAATGACAATTTTCACTTTACCTTTTGGTAGAATTACAACACAAAGACGACGTTTATAAAAACACATGATGGGTTTATTTCTTCTCCGACCGGTTGTGGTTTTCTTAGTCAAGAATTAAAAGTTTTACATTCTATGTTTCAAAGGTGACCGTCTCGCTTCCAGACATTCGACTGTCCATGTCTGGACTCCAGACTGTCATCTCTCGTCCTCAGACTCCCCCTGCTTAACTATAAAGTTTCTAACTATATCGAGAACTTCCCATTTTCCATGACGTCATACATATGTTAAAACGTGTCTTCTTTCACGTGTTCTGGAAATGCGTGTCCAAAACTTTTTCCTTTGTTTACAAAAGGAATTCTAACCTATATTCCCAGTAACCTATATTTCCAATATGTTAAAAACATGTTTATTAAATTATCCTATAGTTGCATTCCTTTTCTTAAAACTATTTTATCTCTAAGCTAAACAATGGTTTGTTTTACATTCCATTTGCTAATTCTCTCTCGTAATTTATTTCTAAACCTATTTCGTCTATTCTATTTCATTTTCATTTTAACTAAATCTCTCTATTTTTATACTTACATGAAAAGGGGACAGCCCTTATCATGTAACAATACCAACACAAGTAAGAAAACAATACATGTAAAATATTAACTAGCAGGGGGACCTGAAGTTGCCTGGGATTGAATTAAGACCAACAAATGTATACTTTATAGGTGAAAGTTACAAGTTATAGGTGAAAAATAGCTTTCATATCGACTGTACATTATTACTTACATAGTACTGATGTTTAAATATTAAAAAAAAAAATGATGTTTAAATATTGAAAAAAAAAAAATGATGTTTAAATATTGAAAAAAAAAATGATGTTTAAATATTGAAAAAAAAAAAATGATGTTTAAATATTAAAAAAAAAAACTGATGTTTAAATATATATAAAAAAAAAATGATGTTTAAATATTGAAAAAAAAAAATGATGTTTAAATATTAAAAAAAAAAACTGATGTTTAAATATATATAAAAAAAAATGATGTTTAAATATTAAAAAAAAAAATGACGTTTAAATATTAAAAAAAAAAATGATGTTTAAATATTGAAAAAAAATGATGTTTAAATATTAAAAAAAAAAACTGATGTTTAAATATATATAAAAAAAAAATGATGTTTAAATATTAAAAAAAAAATGATGTTTAAATATTAAAAAAAAAAACTGATGTTTAAATATATATAAAAAAAAATGATGTTTAAATATTAAAAAAAAAATGATGTTTAAATATTAAAAAAAAAAACTGATGTTTAAATATATATAAAAAAAAAATGATGTTTAAATATTAAAAAAAAAAACTGATGTTTAAATATTAAAAAAAAAATGATGTTTAAATATTAAAAAAAAAAAATGATGTTTAAATATTAAAAAAAAAATGATGTTTAAATATATATAAAAAAAAAATGATGTTTAAATATAAAAAAAAAACTGATGTTTAAATATATATAAAAAAAAATGATGTTTAAATATTGAAAAAAAAAATGATGTTTAAATATTAAAAAAAAAAGAACTGATGTTTAAATATATATAAAAAAAAATGATGTTTAAATATTAAAGAAAAAAAATGATGTTTAAATATTAAAAAAAAAAAAATTGATGTTTAAATGTATAAAAAAAAATGATGTTTAAATATTGAAAAAAAAAATGATGTTTAAATATTGAAAAAAAAAAAAAAAGTTTTTGGTTTCCCTTTGTTTGACCGGTTAGTAAAGTCAGTCTCAAACTAATTTTCTTGACCAGGTTTTAAAGGAATTTCTAAGTTCACACTGGCTTACTACATTCACATATAGGTGTTACTTTTTTGAAGGGGTTTCTAATATTGGTTGGAAAATACTTTGAATTAACACTTTCCTTTTAACAAGGCCAATAGCCATTAGTCTTATGCTCTTGTGTAATGAATGAATGCGTGAATATAGGATTGACATGAAATTCTTAAAGATAAACTAAAATGACCAAAAAATGGGCTGAAATGACTTAAATAAATAAAAAGTAAATGACTTAGAATGACTTTAATGAACTTAAGGATGATTTGAATGACCTTAAGAATGACTTGAATGCTTAAAAAAATAACTGGAATCTTTCAAAAAAAACTTAAATTATCTGGAGAATGACTGTAATGGCTTTCAGACTGACTGGTTGTAAAGTGGGTGATCATTTTACATTAAATTAATACAGAAAAGTGATCCCCCACTTTATATCGCAAAGTTACAAACGTAAGTACAGCATGTAGTAAGAATAGGTACAAGAAAAGGGTATTTATTTGCCAAAGGCCAAGAAAAGGGTATTTATTTGCTCCCCCACCGAGCAAATTAGGTACAAGGCTGATTTTTAATGAGGAGTGAAGGGGAAATGGGGACCAACTTCCCGGGGAGTAGGGGAGCTGGATAGTAACAATTGTTATGAAGGGTTGCCCCTACATTGACCAAGGTATTATGTGGGGCTGCCCCCACATATGGTCTTTGCTAGCAGTATCTGCCGAAACAGATACTACACTTTGATTTTCATATATAATTTATTTTGTGAAAATGAAAATTATAATCAAGATAATTCAATGTAAAATCAAAATAAATTAAAAGTAAAATTCCAATTTACAAAACAAATTTAGGCACAAGGCCCTATAAGATCTGGGAGGGGGAGTGTTGTAGGGTCTTTGTTACTGAAGTGAAAATGGAGTCTTTGGCGACTTTACTCTTGACTGGCAACATTTACCACAAATACCTCATTCACTCTGTGGATTCTAAGCTAACTAATGAAACCCCAGCGTTTTTGCAAGAAAGGATATATATATACAATTTCTGTGTGTGTGTGTGCAAAAAAAAAATTTTCTTTTATTTATTTATTTTTTTTTTTTAATTAAAATGTGCATGTGAAAAAAGTTCAATTCATTGGAAAATAAAAAGTTCCTGAATTTGGAAGAGAAACAGTTCGTGTTGGGGAGTGGGGAATCTAGAAAAAATATACAAAAAATAAAATTGCCTAGTGCATTGTTAGTAAGGTTTCCTCCTGAGCTAATCTAGAAAGTTAGATCACTTACTGTTTTCCGGGGCACTGAAAACAAGCGGGAAGATCTCTAGTGGGGATTGGGAAGAATTCTTATCAGGTGTAGGAAGGAAAAATAAATATATTTGTCAAAGACAAAGAGGGGGGGGGGTAACTACACTTCTGGGTTAGTGCATCTACCACTAGTCTCTCCCTCTCAAACAGGGTTTAAAAAAGAGTCGCCAACCTAATAGGTCCCACACCAGCAACCAAACTCCAACTTATGTCCCATCACTGAAATGTTGTATACCTGTACCTTTTTTACAAGTATTTTGATGGAATGTGTCTCAACGAACTCCAAGCACATGTATCTCCTCGACAAGCAGCAAAATCCCACCTCTACATTGTTCAGATCCCTAGATACTAGAAAGTTTTTTATTCAAATAGTTTCTTTCTTTGAACTGCTAGACTTTGGATTTCCACTCCTGTTTCTTCTTCCCTGACTGTACTGACATGCAGAAATTGAAATGTCATGTGAAATGACATATTGCTGCGCAACTCCCTACATAGTACCTCTGCAAACTTGGTACCAAATAGAAGCCCCCTTACACCAATGTGGCACTGTGCCTTGCGTGGGGTGAAAAAATTAAAGAAAAAAATTACATTCAAGATTAAAACAACATCACCTTAACTCTAACTCTAACTCTAACCTTGACGATAATTATAGTTTCCTTTTTTGTTATTTTTTTACAAGAGAGTCACCACCGATCAAGGTCCAAAGGCCACTCGAGGATAAGAGTTAAGCGTATAGTGGTCGCATAGACAACAGCGCACTCATCGTTAGTGGTTAAGATTGAGTAGACTTTGATGATTTAAGGGAGAAACTCATCAAGTACTTGTTTGAAGATGACAATGTTGTAGTCAGCTGGAAAGCAGGCTGGCGAAACAGAGTTCCACAGGCAGGTAGTTTTAGGAAAGAAACTTTGTTCATGCAATTTGCATTTAGATTTAGGCACAGATAAAGATTGAGGGAAAATTGTTGATAGTGGTTGTAGCTAGACGAGTGCTTTTTGCGAAAAGTTTGATGGTGGGGTATAGTTTTATAAGAATTTGGCTCAATTAATGCAATGACCAAACCATATCGTAATCATTAAATTTAACTTTAAAAATCATATTTAAAAAAAAAAAAAATTGGGAGGTTATCTATATACCTATAAAAGTGAGAGTGTGTGTGTGTGTGTGAGGACACTTCTCAACCTATATACTCAACGAATTTTGAATCGATAGACTTGAAATTCGATGTATAGGATATTCAGACATGTGGGAAACTTTTTAATGCGTTCCATCTTCAAAAAAGGACTGCTAAGGAGTCAAAATTGAAAAACTGGTATGTGGGAGTCATCAGTTTCATCTGTTTGCTAAGTGTTTCACGAATGTGCATGTGTGAATAGTTCACATTACAAATTACTGTTAAGAATAAGTAGGTTTGAAAACACTTTTTAAAGAACGTGTCAAGCTGGTCTAATGGTTATCGTACTTGACTCAATGTCTTTAGGTTTTGGTTTCGATCTCAGCTCAGTTATTTTTTTTTTTTTACTTATAAGAAGTGAACGGTTTAGAAAAAAACATAATACTCGCATGCACATGTTTCAGTTTCTGTATTATTTAAAATATAATATTTATGTATATTTTATGACCAGGCAACGCCGGGTGGCCTACTAGTGTTAAATAAGACTGCTTCTCTAAGTGAGTCAGAAATTTCGTGAAAAATATTGAATAATTCCACCCCGTCTTTCCAAGCTTATAACTCCTTGAAAAATGTAATTCAAGCCCTAATTTTTGTTTTCAATTAAAGGAGCAAGGACCAAGGTTTCATTTTAAAAAAAAAAAAAAAAAACGTGTTTTTTTTTAAAAAAGGTTTTAAACTTCGGACTTTACATGTAAATTTCTGAAAAACACTACTTTTTTTTGTTTTAAATTTGAACATATTATTTATTGATCTTTTATCTTCAATTTGTGATATATAAAACTTTGGTGAGTAAATTAATTATTTACTTTTTAATAGACACTTGAAAATGGAGGGGGCGTGAATTTAAAAAAAAACGTTTGTCTAAAATATTATATTCGGTTTATTGGAAAGAGCATAAAATTTCACATTGACTCTGAAAATATCATAAAAATAGAATCAATAGAAACATTTTGATAGATTTTTTAAGTTTAAAAATTGAAAAATATTGAGTTCGTAAAATTCATTACTGTTTTTTAAGAAATAAAAAAAAATATTTCTATTACTTTTAAAACAACTTTAATAGTTTATTTTGGAAGTATAATCCATAAAGAAAATAAACAACCCACTTTTAAAAGAGAAATTACGAATTAAATTTTATATTTTATTTGCAGTTTCATGTTAGGGGTGTCAAAAATTCCTACAAAAATTCTGATACACCTACTGCTTCTCTTGAAATGTTTCATTTTCTTTATCTTTAATAAAGTATATTTTTTATTTTTATTAAAGTATAGTTTTTATTTTTATTAAAATATATTATATTAAAAATATGTTTTTTTAATCTCTATTTTGATTTTTTTTTTTTCAGAATGGTTTTAGATCATTAAAAAATATATTTTAAAAGTTTACATAAAAAATAGTCTTTACTTTGAAATATTTTTTTAATATCTTGTAATGAAAATATATTTTTTAATCCTTACTTTTGTTACGTTTCTGTCCAAGGATCTGAACAAATTAAAACGAAAAACAAAACTAATAAAACTCAGTTAAAATAAAGAAATATTTATTTTAATATAAAACAAAACATGCAAATAATATTTACAAGTACATACACTTACTACTACTACTGCAACTAGCTTTGAAAGTGATTTGAAGGTCTATAGCGTTGACAGTGAAAGTGAAATAATAAGTACTAGCTTTGAAAGCGAGTTATAAGACCGATTGTGTTGATGGGGGAAGGGAGATAACTACTAACGTCAAATCAAATGTTTTATATATGGGTAAATCTAAAATTAAAAATAAATCAAAATATATTTCTTTGGTGAGTGAGAAAATATTCAGAAATCTTTGTATTTACAGAAATAAATATCCAGAGACCTTTGTATTTCAAGTTCCCATATTCAGAAATCTTTTAAAATATCTAAATATCCAGAATATAAAAAATATTTAAAATATTTAAATATCCAGAAATCTTTGTCATTCAAGTTTATTCAAATGATGCAATGGTTGGCCTTTAAGGAGTTTCTTTTGGCTGGATTTTTATTTATCTTAAGTATTTATCTTAAGTAAAAGTCATTGATTACCCGACAGGGGTATTGAGACCATATATCAAGGTTTGACCATCTTCCTTCGAAGAATGTCAAATGGTATTAGTTATATCTTCATGAAAATACACACACACACACACACACACACACACACACATATATATATATATATATATGGCAATCACTGATTCAGTAGGAAAATTGGTAGTGGAATAGGTCCTGGTGGTTCTTCCATTCCGTTGCGAGGCAAGACTTAAAGGCAATAACTGAAGGAGCATTAACAATGTGAAAACTTAGCCCATTCCAAACAGGAGTAACTCTGCTAGAGAAGAACTGACCACGAGAGCCAGGATGATGTTGTATGTGCATCTTTAGATTGTGTCCCCTGGTGGATGAATTGAGGACTGGAGCGAACAGGCTACTGCCACATGTGGTGCAAGGTCTATTATAGACGTTACCGAAACCCCTTATTATCTTGTAAGCCTGTATTATGTCAGTGCGTTGTCTGCAGAATTCAAGAGTAGGGAAATTGAGGTAGGCAAGGCATTCCGAGTAGGGCAAATTGGAAATGCTCTGTATAAGTTTTGTTGCTGGACCCGTTCCAGGGCATCCTTTTCTCTTTTCAGTTTCGGGTACCAGACCAAAGAGGCGTATTCCAAGTGTGGGTGGATTAGGGACTTGTAGAGAAGCAAGAAAGATATTTTGTCCAGATCTATGAAAGTGTGTTTGATGGCCATCCTAGAAACATTACGGGACTTCTTAACAATGAGTAGCAACTTTGTTAACAAACTGATGTGGCTTCTAGTGCAGCATCTTTATATAGTTTCTGCATGTAATTTTCTTGATTATTCCAAATTGTTCTGAAAACATTCTAAATTAATTTAATGTTGCATTCCAGATTGTTTCGAAAATGTGTAGTGAAACCAAAATTATAGTAATAATAACAGTGAGAATGACGATGATGATGATGATGATGATGATGACAATGACGACGAAAATAAATAGATATAAGTTTTTTAAAAAAGCGACAACACTTAATTTCATTCTTTCTTTCCCTTTCCAATGACTAATTAATCACAGCTTCCTAACCCCTAAGAAACAAGATCTAAGAGACATACCTGGAAAAAAGAAGATAATGACAAGGGTCCTCTGTCTTTCAACCAAATGAGCAGAACCAAAATAAATAAATAAAAAAACGGCAAAACAAATGATGGCAGTTCGCGAGATAAGGATAATAAGGAATAAACCGTAGTTTGTTGTGAATATGGATTATCTCCTCCTTGATAATCCAAGCTATAAAAACTGTACATTTCCGCTTGTCAAGTAGACGAGTAATAAGATTTGTAGCAGTCGAAACTTGCTACAATCACCAGCAGGAGCTAATTCTCACAGCTCAAGATTTGAAATCCATTTTCTCTTTGGCTTGCCCAATCACAAGCCAGCTCTCAATCACGTGACCAAGTACATAAAAGGCGAAATCGACACACCCTCTTTCTCTTTCCTCTCTGCTCTGCTTGGCAGTAGACCTCGCTTGGCGCCGTTGACCCCAGGCCAACGTGAGCACAACAAGCCAACATGGCGGCCTTCAAACTCCCATTTGCTTCCACGATCGCTTCACTCTTTGCTACCACGAGACTCCAACCCTTTGTCCCGTCTCTACTATCATACACACACTGCTACCAATAGATAATCACAATGAGCACTTTTCTCTCTCTTTCAACAGGCCTAACCTATATCTAATTGTCAGATATCTAATCTACATCGCCACATCAGAAACTCTTTTCATGGCTACTATAAATACAAGCGTGCATTAACACTGAACTCTCCTACTAACACGTTTCTCTCTGGTACACGCTACTGACGAAGATGACAAATAAAGTCCCTTTTGAATATAGCATGAAACTCTATTTTGTTGTCACTTATTCTATAGATTCTTAATTCAATAAAAGATTACTAGATGGAAACTCTAGTTCATTTATTCAATTAAAACAATTTATGCGAACTGTTGCGGACTAGGATATAAATACCCAAACTCGCTACAAGAAAAAATAATGAAACGAATTGAATGAAGGAAACAAAGAACTCAAATGCTGGAATAAAATAAACATGTCGTTTATTTTCTGTTGAGAAATGAAAGTCTTGGGTGTACACATGTTCATTCGGCCATTAACGACTACGCACATGGAAGGAAAAGGGGAAGGCAATAGAGAAATGCGAAGTGGCAAGCCAGCCTGTAGAAAGAGAGGGTTAAGCTCAGTAGAGAGTCGCGCACATGTCTGTGTTGATGGACCAAAACCGAAGGGGAGATAGAGTGAGAATGTCAATCCATTTCATGGAGAGAGAAAGCATATAAAGTGTACGTACGGTCTGTTAGCTTTTTGTCCCACATAGTAGCAAGTGGTGTGAAAAGGCACGCTGTCGGTCTGTAGACTGTCCAGCTAGGAGGCTGGTTTGAAAAGGGCTGGAAACAGCTTGTCTCTTGCTTTTATAGGTGTTTCCTGTGAACTTTTGCGCATGTTGGGTTTCCTTGTGTGCGTACGTGTGCGCGTGTGTGAGTATATGTGTGTACGTTAGCGTGTGTGTGTGTGTATACACGTGAATGTGAGTGTATGTACGCGAACATGAATATATGTACGTGTGTGGACGTGTGCGCGTATGTTTGTGTGCGCGTATGTATATGACAAGTAATATAGCTTGAGATGTGAACTCGTGTTTTTGTATGAGACTAGAAAAGGATCGTGCAGACCGGAGCGATTTACAACAGATCCAGAAAGTGATTCAGCTGACAAGTAATGGAAGCATTGGCAGGAGACATTTACAAATTTGGACGTCCCATCAATAAGCATGCACTCTGTTGGGGCCCTGTCACTTTAGATGGACTAACACCTGAATCCCTGACAGATGAAAGACTATCATCGAAAAAACATGTTCATCGAGAGACTGACTCTGACGCAGAATGGCCTGCTCCTCTGAGAAGGAAACATTTCAGAGCTAAGTATTTTAGAGCCCACAGATATGCTTACACTGAAGAGCCTTCCTGTTTGCGTACTCCGACCCCGAATCATGGACTGCCGAGGTGGCCACTGCAAGCTCGTAGGGAGCCTGGACATTTAAAGGACTTTCTTCCCTATCAGTTAGAAATTTGGTTGGGGAGAATGTTGTAAATATAGATTATCTCCCCTTGATAATCCAAGCTATAAAAGCTGTACATTTCTGTTTGTCAATTAGACAAGTAGTAAGAGTCTTAATTGAATAACAGATTACTAGACGGAATCTCTTGTCCTGTTTTTATTACACAGATTTCATTCTTATTCCTCCTAGCTCACCATTACAACAGTTATGGAATTTTAAAAGAAAGAAATTTGTTGAAAATCAACAAATACCAAAGCAAAAAAGAAATCTGATTTTGGTCAAGATCAAAGTGTAGTATCTGTTCTTCAGATGCTGCAAGCTATGACTAGCTAGGACTAGCTATGACTAGCAAAGACCAGATGTGGGGGCAACCCCACATGCCTGACCTTTAACCAGCTCCCATTTCCCACCTCTCGGGAGCTGGTCCCCTTTTTCCCTTCCCCCTCCCTTCACTCCTCACATTAAAAATTGGCCTTGTGCCTAATTTGCTCGGTGGGGGAGCAAATAAATACCATCTGTTCTTCAGATGCTGCACTTCCATTTCTTGTTCTCTTTCGGTGGAGGAGAAATCCTTCACGACTGAAACAATTTTTATTTTTGTACCTTTTCTCCACGTTAAAAAACGACCCTGGTGTCTAACTCTGTCCCGTGGGGAGGCATTGTAAATAGGTACATCAACATTCCAAAGCGCATGAACAATATGAAATTGACATTTGTCATTTTTATACACATACAGAAAGTCTGAAAAGAAATGATAAGTATGACTCATCATAAAAATATTATAAACATTTATTTATTTTGTAGAAAACCCCAATATTTTTGAGTCAGAAGTAAAATATATTTGAATTATAAAAAGTGGTAAATTTTCAATTACTAAAATCAACCAATACCACAATTGTTCGGAAAACATTTTAAATAGATTATTTTAATATTCTATTTCTTTTTATAAGGAAAATGGAATGTCAGAACACTTTGAAATGATTTTTTTAAGTTTACATGAAAAATATTTTATTTAAAAATTTCAAATTAAAACATATATTTTTATTACAAGGTATCAAAAAACATTAAAAACTAAAGACCTTTTTATGTAAAGTCTTAAAATATATTTTCAAAGTAAAGACCCGTTTTTTTTTTAAATGTTTTTTTTAAAAGAGTTTTAAAATTAACCTGGCAAGGCTTCCACTAAACAAAAAACGGAAGTCAAAAAGAAACAGTTTTATTTAACATAATCGTTTTTTTGGTACGTGCGCAGATTTGGAACCAGATGTATTTGCTCGGTTTTGCTTGAAACATGACATCAACTGTAATCTGGCATTAGATGTCAACCAGCCAATTACAATGCGAAGAAACGAGCAGACGACTTTTGAATAAATATTGGAAGAGAAAAAAAAAAGAAACTAGATGTTACATGGAAAGCATGGAGACAGACAGTACTATGAATCATTGTTAGACAAATAACTGCAGACGAATCGAATCTCCCAAAAGAATCGCATTACATATGGCATTATAGATGCATCATTGCAAAGAGAGGATCTGTAAGCAACAGATATGGTTGGAGGTGCACAAATCTTTTCTTGCATTTTTTTGTCAAAAAACACAAAACATTTTAACAAAACATAAAAAAACATTTTTACAATTTAATTTTTTTTAAACCTTTCCTTGCAATTTTCTTTGAAAAAAAAAAAAAATTGAACAAAACATAAAAAAACCTGAAAATAAAAACTTTTTTGCTTCTTCAAACCTTTTTTTAAAATAAAATTTGACCCCCCTCCCAAAAAAAAACGTAATTTCTCTCGAAAAATAAAACTTTTATTTGCTAAATATCATCCATCAAAACTTAAAAACAACAAATATTTAAAAAATGGTTATAGCAAATATCTCCTCATCATAAAAAATATGTTTGCTATGAAATATTAAATAAATAAGTCAAGTCCAATGTAAACAAATTCTTGATGAGCTCCACTACTAACGATTATTACGATAGTGTTCCATTGACTACTGAACACTAATTAACCCTTATCCTTGAGTGGCCTCCGTGTCTTGATAAGTGGTGACTCCTTTGTAAAAAAAAAATTCTTTTTAAAATAAATGAAAAAAATGTTTTTAAATTACAGTAGGTCGTCGTTTTCTTTCTTTCTTTTTTTATTTCTACGATTTATTTTATTATTTTTCTGTTTTGTACCGTTGTAAAGATTTGATCATTGGCGACACTCGGCATAGTCCAGCGATTGGCGAGTGGACGGTTCAAAATTTGCACCGTTTTTTTTTTTAATTTTGGTAAAAAAAAAAAAAAAAAAAAAAAAAAAATGATATACTTAAAAAAACAAAAAACAAAATGAAATAAAACTGGCATAAAAAGAATCCCGGGCAATGCCGGGTTAGTTCAAGTAGTAATTAACAAGGAAGCAATAAATCTGGCTTTCTCTGATTAATGAGAATATCGATTTCCTAATTGGTTTTATTTATACGTTCTGTATTCTTTGAAAAGCACCTGGTGACTTCGAGATTAAAAAATTCCGCTATTGTTTGTCGAATGTTGTCGGCTGTTGCTCTAAGGTAATTAATATTTGTAGGGACTGAATTAGCCGAATGATTTATGTATATAAAAATCTATCTCTACAATAATATAAATGCAACTTTGTTTGTGTGTGTGTGTGTGTGTGTGTGTGTGTGAGTTCCTTACAGACTCCAAAACGGCTGGACAGATTTTCTTTAAAATTTACAGAACTTTAGTGTATAAGTCTGGGAGTGATCTTAGTAAAGTTTTGCCGTAGAATACCCCTGATAATTACCGATAATTGATAATCAAAACCGTTGTTTTAATTTGTCTATCATTGGTAAAGCCATTTTTTCCATGTCATTGCTTAGTAACAATGGCAGAACAAGGGCCGTGAAAATTCTGCTGTTGATAAGTTGATACCATACTCTTTTTGCATGACATAGTCTGTAGGTTCAAACTCCACACATAAATTTAATTACTTTTTTTTCAATAACTGCAAAGAATTTTATAAGACTTGAAAATTTACGTGTTTTTTGGCAGCGCAAAAGTAAATTATGTTTTTGTTTTTGAATGTCCATTGAACAAGCAACTGATCCTGAAGAAATTACAGAGCAGTCTACACACATATTTAGTGAACATGTGATTCAGAGGTTTCTTATATGTCGATTTAACAAAACATAGGCCCCAACAAGCAAACACAAGTAGTATGCCCGGCAACATAAGATAAGGAATTTTTCGACACAGTTGACTAATTGTAGAACTATACAACGACAACCACATAAATTCTTACAACGAATAGATAGTCAATGTTGTTCCTGTGGTTTCTTTTGCATACAGTTCCAGAAATCATCAAAGTAGTTGGTTTTGAGCTGAAAGAATAGTCACTAAGGGGACAAATAAGAGAAATTGAATTGTTGCTGGCATGTTGCATCCACTGACAACTTCGATGGTTCTATTGTCTAATGTTATTATACACTTGTTATTTTGTCCCTCTGTAAAGCGGATGACTTCATGTTTTTTTATGTCATCTATTAAAACAGAAATAGGAATAACCGTGCACAGTTGATGATGTCAGTAATTAAAATAGTGAGATGGGACATGTGACAGTGGATGATGTTGCAAAATGATGATGTCATATATAAAAACATAGAAAGGGAACAAATCCTTTATGACATTTTAGCTAGATTACCTCAAAGGAGTCTAGTATATATAAATACTAAAGAATACACATCTTGGGATGTGAAAAATTAATTACCCAAACAGAACAGCTTTGTACCACTTTTATGTCCCCTTATGGCGATTAAAATAAAAATATGATGCTAATAAACATTATGCCTAGAATCCTTATTCTAATTTTGATTAAAAATTCATTACAGGATTTTGATTTTAGAAGATGTCTAAAATTTAAAGAAAAAAAAAACTTAACTTTAGAGAATCCTGCTAAATTGGTGTCTAATGAGTTTGGATCAAATTTAATGTAAATCTAAAATATTTGCCTTCTAAAATCCCTTTAAAATAATCTAAAGATCTACATTGATCAGTTATGTGTCGATGTAACCTAAATCATTACAAAAAAAAAACAAAAAAGAAAATATTGAAATTACCAAAGATACAGATCAATATGAGAATAAAAAGGCATCAAAGCAAACCCCGAGCAATGCCAGGTAATACTGCTAGTATATCTATAAAAGTGAGAATGTGTGTGTGTGTGTGTGTGTGTGTGTGTGTGTGTGTGTGTGTGTGTGTGTGTGTGTGTGAGGACAACATATCTTTATTTACAAACTAAGACATGTGGAAAACTTTTTAATGTTTAGGTCTTCTGGGCTTGACAATTACTCCTGATCTTAAATGGAACACATACATCAAATCTGTTGCCAAGGCCGCTGGAAAAATGGTGGGATCTTTCTATTGATCCAGTAGATATCTCACTGCTCATGCAATTCTCTAAGAGCCAGGTACGTCCAAGGATGGAATACTGTTGCCACATCTGGGCAGGAGCTGCTAGAAAGAACTTGTCCTGCCTTGATAGAGTTCAAAATAGACTTTGTAGCCTCATAGGAGATGTCCTTTTCTCTTCCCTGCAACCTTTATCTCATAGAAGAGATGTTGCGAGTTTGTCTCTGATGTATCATTATTTTCATGGAAAGTGTTTAACTGAGCTTCAGTCTATGGTCCCCCCTCACCAAACTTTCACAAGAAACACTCGTCTAGTTGAAAACACTATCAATAATTTCCCCCACTCTTTATCTGTGCCTAAACCTAAACGTAGATTCCATGAACAAAGCTTCTTTCTTAGAACTGCACGCCTGTGGAATTGTCTTCCGTTTTCCTGCTTTCCGGCTGACTACAATATGGTTGTCTCCAAGTCTAACGTAAATAAGTTCTTGATGAGCCTTTCCATATGAGTTAACAATTTTGCCGAATTTTCATTACTAATGATTACTATATTTTCCAATTTCTACTGTAAACTCTTTAACCCTTATCCTTGAGTGGCCTCTTGGCCTTGATAATGTGGTGATGCCTGTGTAAAAAAAAAAAAAAAAAGGTCAGTCTAACGACGATAATGTCGCCTATCGTCTTAGTGGTGTAATGATATAAATGTTGTTTTACCATGTGCTTCATTCATGTATATGTAACTAACACCCCCCCCCTGAAAAATGGTACGGTCTGGTGACTTTATTGATGAGTAAGTGAGCTGACGTTGTCATTGAGGAAAAAAATGGCAGCGCCCATGAATTCCGGTGCTGAAGTTTGACACAGTCAGAGAAATCGGCGATTATTGTTCAGTGTAGAGGAAGTAGTAGATATTTTGTATGACTGATGACAATTATGATTCCGGGAGTGGAAGTGATGTTGAAAGAAGTGATTTTGAGACTGAAACTGATGATATTTATAAACCTGTTGATTTTGACTCACCGCAATCCAGAAATGATGCTGACCCCTCAGATACGATGTTGGTGATCAGCCAACTCCAGTGTGAGCACATACGCCTACCCCAATTAATGTCCCTGCGTGACAATTAGGGATCTACAAGCTGACAAGTCACCAATCTTCCATGATTTCCACTGCCCACTGTGGACCAACCAATATCAACTACTTCCCCAGTGACATATTTTGAGCATTTCTTTAGGCCCATTGGTGATGACACTGATTCTCTCAGGGACTTCTTGATAAATGAGACAAATAACTATTTTGTCTGTCAAGCAAAATCAGGGGTTCTGCAGCAGCATTCCAAAATGTGGTCCTGGAAGCCTGTTACCATTGAGCAAATGCGTGCATTCATTGGTCTGTGTTTGAACATGGGGCTTATCCAAAAACAAACAATTTGTGTTGTTTGTAGGAAGAACCGAGATGAAGGCTTCAAAGGCACAAGGATTACAACTTGGTGTTGTGAATGTGGAGTCAGACTATGTTGAAAAGAATGCTTCCAGGGATACCATTCATAATGAATGAGGACATATAGAGCTTAAGGACATTCTATAAGTCAAGGACAGACAGTTTCCGAGAGGTTGGTTGGTTGGTTGTTTTTGCTTTACGGCATATCAACCCTTTTCAGGTTATTTAATGCCGAATCTAGTTATTTTGAGGAACGATTTTTTAATGGAGTATATTTTTTTTTTTAAGTCAGATTCTATTTAACCCATAGTTGGGACCCTAACAGGTACTACCACTCTGAGTCAGAGTGGACCTGAGAGCAATGGCAATTAAAGGGTGGCTCCACGCTCCCTAAGGCCTGCAAGGTGGGGCCTCACCATCGGATATAGTTTTAGGACATATCCAGGACCATTTCCGAGAGGTAATATGGTAATATTTCATTTTATTTTGGCATCTTAAAGCATTTTCATGATAAGTCACAAAATTCACTACTTTTGATCCCCAGATTGACCGAAACCATTGTGTCTTCCGGGTGTTCTTGACCGACCAAAGGGTTAATCGGTTTTCATCCGGAAAAAAGGGTTGCTAAGGGGTTAAAATTGAAAAATTGCAACCTAATCGTCATTGGATTTTTATCTGTTTGTCAACTGTTTCACGAATGTATGCATGAATCGTTCATGTGACAGATTACCTATGTTAAGAATAAGTAGGTTTGAAAACACTTTTTAAAGACTATGTCAAGCTGGCCTAATGGTTATCTTACTTGACTCATTTTCTTTAGATTTAAGTTTCAATCTCAGCTCAAATTTTTTTTTTTATTACTTACAAGAATTGAACTGTTGAGAAAAAGCATAATACTCGCATGCACATGTCTCAGTTTCTGTATGAATTAAAATATAATATTTATGCACATCTTACGACCAGGAAATGCTGGGCAGCCTGCTAGTCTATATATATAAAAGCGAAAATGTATGTATGTATGTATGTATGTATGTATGTATGTATGTATGTGTGTTCGCTTTTTCTGTATGTCAACAAAAGGCTTTTTTCAGAGAAGCGGTCGCTCGCTTCACAACTTTTTAAAACTTTTTATATCACATATAAATCGTAATATCTCACAGTTAACAACGAAGCTCACCTGTCTATTTAATTTGCTCGATTTTGGGAAGATAAATATTCAATATTTGTTGCTCGCCGCATGTGGGTTAGTCTTTTTCCTATAACATCTTTCAGCAGTAAATGAATACTCTCCCGCAGTCAAACTTGACCTCATTAACTTATTAAAACGGGCACCTGCTAAATCCAAGTAATTAAATAAATTCAAACGTGTTTCCGTTAGCATCTCGCGCTGGGGCAATGGTTAACGTCGCACTATCTTTTTTTTTCACACTTTAATTTACAACTTTGCCTCAACAGTTCGGGTTCGATCCTCATACTTACTTTTTTTTTATAACACACCTCCAAACACCCGGGCAACGCTGGGTACCCCTCGCTAGTATGTATATAAAATACAATGTTTATATGTTTGTGTGCTTTTGTGTGTGCGTGAGGCCACATGCTTGCTCATTCGCAAACAAATACTGACCCTAACGCTGTTTCTATGGTTTTCTTGTCTTTTTTATTCTCTTCTGACCATGTCGTCATCTCTCACATTGATGGCTGCCAAAGGGATGTGTACAGGTTTACAAGTATAAAAATTAAAACAACTCATTTGATGTTAGTCGGGTTAGAGTTAGATACATGTGTCACACCATCGTGGGAAACAACTATTAAAACGTTAAGGTCTACATCTAGGTTTTCTATCAATGTTTGTCAGTTTATGTCAACTCATCACGATCTGCTCCAAATCACAACGTGCGTTCAATTTTCAAACTTGCAACTATCCTCAACTGTCGCAAACCCAAAACTATCTGTATCTGTCCATAAACTGTTGCAAAATTCACTACCACGCCTCTGCTGCTAGTCTCTTGCTCCTAGATAAGGTTAAAAAAAGAGTTGATAACCTAATAGGTCCTGAACTGTCAACCAAACTCCAACCTCTGTCTCATCGCCAAAACGTGGCATCCTTGTGCTTGCTTTACAAGTATTTCAATGGCAAATGTTCTGACGAACTTTGAGCACTAATACCCTCTCGACAACAATACCCCAACAAACCCAACAAGCAGCAAAATCCCACCCCTGTAAAGATCCGTAGATACCATAAAGCCTTCTACTTGAATAGCTTTTTCTCTCAGACTGTTGCACTTTGGAATTCCATCCCAGGCCCCTGTTTTCCTGACTGTACTGACACGCAGAAATTCAAGTGTAATGTGAACAGGCATCTTGCTGCCCAACTCCATAACTAGTATCCCTACAAATCTGGCACCAAATAGTAGCCCCTCACGACTAAGTGGCTCTGTGCCTTGTTTGGGGTGAAATGTCAATAAAAACAAAAATTCCGTAAACTCTAAATATATTGATTTCTATTATCTTGTCCTTTTGTCCCAATCACTGCCTCACCTTGATTAACAATCCTATTTCAGCTTTGTAACATGTCCATTACGCCCAAACCATGTTTGTTACAGTTCAAACCTTGCTCAGATGCAGAAATTCAAGTGTAATGTGAACAGGCATCTTGCTGCCCAACTCCATAAATAGTATCCCTGCAAATCTGATTCCAAATAGCTCTTCATGACTAGGTGGCCCTATGCCTTGTTTAGGGTGAAACGTCAATAAAAATAAAAAGTTCAAACCTCTCTCAGACCCCCACGCTGTCTGGTACCATCAAAAAGGAACAAACAAATAAAAATAAATAAGTCTGACTCGGCTTTTTTTTATCTGTTTTAGAAAAGGCATTTATTACCATAACTTTCCATACAATGCCTGCCTTTTGTTTTTCTAACTGTTTATTTTGTCATTTGATTAATAAAATCCAGCTTAAAAGTCTCTCAATGACACTATGAGTCCACACATCCATCTCACCCGGTCCCCGTTTTTTTTCTTTCTGCTCCTCCCGCTGTCCATAGCCAGCCATTTTTTGTCTTCAACTTTACATGTCCATCTTTTTTGAGACACCCTTTGCTTCTGGTGTCCTTTTTTCTTTATCTTGTCACACAAGCTCGGGCACACTTCCTAATTTGCATATGTGCTTTTTCGGCTACTGCTGCTAATATCTTCGCAAGCCAGCTATCCTACACCTCTTGCTCACATTTTCTCACGTGCTCACACGTGCTCTGTTACAGCTTTCCTTTGTGCATGTTGGTAAACAACTTCCTATACCTTTATTCTGCTGATAAACTTATTTCCTCTTTTTTTATTTTCTTTTCCTCTTTTTTCTTTTAGTTTTAACATTCGGGGGGGGGGGGTGAGACGTTGATAGTATCGCATGTACAACAATAACTTTTTCAGTTGAGCAGGTACAGAACTGAAATTTTTTCCAAAATACACATTCGCGAGTTGTAATGTGTTGAGACAAAAGCCGACGTCAGGAATCTTTTCTTTTTTATTTTGTTTTAATGGAAGACAAGTGTTCATTCCAGAAATTTATTAAGAGTCATTATTCTGTTTGAAGTGCGTCATTGTGACCCATTTTTTTTTTAAAATAAGCTGACGTCAGGGAATTTTTTACTTTTATTTTTATGGAAATCACTCCAGACAATGCGCAAAGCCACTTAATGTAAGGAGCTAACAAGAATGAAAGATGATTATTGCAAAGGCAAGAAATGCCTATTGACCTCAGTCTTGAAAAGACCAAGTCTGTAGGTAGGAGGAAAACAGTCAGCAAAAAGAGAATTCCACAAAAGCAATTAATTGATGAAGACCACTAGACCAATGAGTCAAACGAGCTGGAACAAAGGAAGCAGGTAATAAAACAGACGATTCTGAAGTATAATAATAGTATTTATAAAAAAAGACTGAAAGAAAGGATGGAGCCAATCAAATCATAGACACGTTTCTACACTTTATCAAGAACCCTCAAATGGGGCAGAGATTCACGAGCCCAAATATGACAACAATACTCTATACATGGGGTCTGACAGTAGATTTGTACAGATAAAGAATAGCCTCAATTGTGAGAAAATGATTAGAACGATAGATGAGAAGAGATGTTGCCAGCCTGTATCTGCTCTATCGTTATTTTTATGGCAAGTGCTCGTCTGAGCTCCAATCTATGCTCCCTCCTTGCCAAACTTTTACAAAAAAAACAATCGTCTAGCTACAACAACCATCAACAGTTTCCCCCCACTCTATCTGTGCCGAAATCTAAACGCAAATTCCATTAACAAAACTTCTTTCCTAGAACTGCCCACCTGTGGAACTCTGTTCTGCTGGCCTGCTTCCCAGCAGACTAAAATATGGTCGTCTTCAAGTCGAATGTAAACAAATTCTTGTTGAATCACCACTCTAATCCATTTCTACCACATTTCCACCACTAACTATTAATGCGCTGTTGTCTCAATGACTACCGTGCACTCAGTAACCCTTATCCTTGAGTGGCTTTTGGGCCTTGATAAGTGGTAACTCCCATGTAAGAAACAAAAGAAGCAAAAAGAGCAGTGGATCTAATATATGAACTGCAAGAAAGATTTGATGAGAAAGAAAGACCAAGAATTAAGTAAAGGCATATGGTGTTCACCTTTATTAGCTGTTTTTTGTTTTATTGTTTGCATGTATGAATGCTATGCTGGACGTAGAGAAAGCTCTTTCTTATCCCTTGTGCGATGCCATTAACCCTTGGGTTAGGATGGTATTTTTACACACATTACCTACGATGGGTGTGAAGTTTTTCACATCACATGAAATCAAGTCTAAGGTCTTTGAAAACGAATTTTCTTATTAAAAAAAACAATACAAGCATTCAAACATGGGTTTCAGTTAGGGCAAAGAATAATTCCATAGTCCTTGAAGACACCATTATTGCAGTTGTTTGTAATAGAAAACTAGGTGTTAAAAAAGAGACAATTAATTAAAAAAAATTAACAGCCAGCATAGCCTAAGGGTTAAAGAGTTTCATAAAGGGAGACAATTTATAATCGAGAGTTGAATAAAGAGAAACAACTTATAACTGAAATAACTGACATTACAAGGGTGCTTATGCAGAATAGGGATTGCATCATCGCTGGCATATTCCGAGCATGACCAATTTTAAAGAACATGCCAAGTGAAAACTTCCCGTTTCTTTTTTTTTTTTTTTTTTTTTACCGAAAAAGCTGTTTAATGTTTAAAATGCTAGCAAACGGTTAAAAATTAAAACAAAAGCATAATTATAATCGAAAACAAATATGGTAATTTCATTAGTGCTTTGCCATTTTGTCACTTACATGTGTGCAGGTGTGAGTGTTTAGCATATCCATAAAACAAAACGTATACTTAACATTCACAAGACATAAATACACAATTAATGTTCGGTAACGGACTACTAATTTCAGCAAATACTTTTTACAACTTGTTTTTTTTTTCTCTCTGATGGTTGGTACTTGTTTGAAGCTTTATAATATACTTCCATACAAAGCTGCACCAAGACAATCAAAATAAGTATAAAAGATCATAAAAAGTTTATGATCGTTTTATGATCTTTTTATACTTTTTTTGAAGAGCTCCTTTTTACCTTTTTAATTTCTCTCTAATCTTTCCCATTTTTCATTTTGGCGTCGAGAGGTTCTGGGTCGCCTGAGGAAGTCTCTTTGACTGAAACAGATGCCTATTTATAGCGACCATATGTAACTGTTTACTGTCAAATAATAATAAAAAAATATTTTGATCTTTTTATTGAGCACTATTTAACAACCTCAACAACATAATTGCCGTTTGGTAACGGACTACTAATTTCAGCAAATACTTTTTACAATTGTACATACCTTGCTTTTTTTTTCTTTTGTTCTCTAGTGGTTGGTACTTGTTTGAAGCTTTATAATAGAAATACTTCCATACAAAGCGAGATCATGGGGGTGAGCATATGTCCTTGCATCTTTCTGTGCGAGGGGGGGGGTGAAGGGCCACATGATAAAACCAAGGGCGATTCTTATCTCATCCGGTTCCTCCTCTCACTTCCATTTTTAGATGCATCAAGATATTTCTATAATTAACTCTGCTCACCGAAAGGTCAGATCAGTTGGTTTTTCACGGTTCACGCTGCTAGTGCTAAATGCACAGATTGAATGGACGTATCTTATTGTACATATATACCATTCACTGGACAAAACAGACGAGGTTAGAGCGGTAGTCCTTGATATATCTAAGGCTTTTGACAGAGTATGGCATAATGGTCTTCTAAGAAAAATTAGATCATATGGTATCACTGGAAGAATACATAATGCAATTAAATTCTTTTTAGATAAGAGAAAAATCCAGGTTGTCCTCGATGGTCATACATCTAAACAATATGATAGAAATGCGGGAGTACCTCAGGGGTCTATCCTTGGACCTTCATTATTCCTGATATTCATAAATAACCTCCCTTATCAAATTGTTTCGGAGATGGGTATATTTGCTGATGACACCACTCTCTATAACAGCCACAAGGGGAAAACAAATGAACACATATCTAAGGAAATGGCAGAAAAGGATGACCTCCTGTAGTGGAATGGGGACAAAAATCGATGGTCACATTCAATGCTGCAAAGACTAAGCTTGTTTCCTTCAATAACTACAAGAAACCTTCAATAACTACAAGAAACTACCACCAATAGCAATGGCCAAGAACACATTACGCAAAAGAACTTTCTTTAAACTCCTTGGCCTAACGTGTACAGGGAACATGAACTGGAATAGATACATTGAGAGTATTGCCAAGGTTGCTGCGAAGAAGGTAGGCTCTCTCTACTGTGCTAGAAACTACTTATGCCTGGAAGTATCCTGTACCTCTATAAGGCCACCATTCGCCCATGTATGGAGTACTGTTGTCACATTTGGGCTGGTGCATCTGCTACTTGTCTCTCACTCCTAGACAAGGTTCAAAAGAGAGTCACCAACCTGATAGGTCCTGAACTGTCATCTAAGCTTCAGCCTCTATCCCATCGACAAAATCTTGCATCCCTCTGCCTGTTCTACATGTACTTTAATGGTGAATGCTCTGACGAACTATAAGCACTTGTACCCCCTCGACGTGAATACTCCAACAAACCCGACAAGCAGCTAAATCCCACCCCTACACAGTAGAGACCCCTAGGTGTAAGAAAGTCTTCTACTCCAATAGTTTCTTACCCAGAACTGCTAAACTTTGGAACTCCCTTCCGGGATTCTGCTTTCCTAACTATACTGATATGCCAAAGTTCAAGTGTAACGTGAACTGGCATCTTGCTACTCACCTTCCTTCATAATACCTCTGCAACTTATGTCCCTGATAGTAGCCCCCTACTTCAAAGTAGCACTGTGCCTTTTTTGGGGTGAAAATTGAATTTAAAAAAAAAAACATACATCATTCAATCTGTGTACCTAAGGCTATGGTGTGTACAAAATGAAGAAAACTTGTATATGAGTCATTGAGTCCTTTTCAACTTGCTTCTTCTCACCTTTTGGCCCCACTGGTGCAATCTCTGTAGAAAACTGGTTTTGTTAACCAGGAGTTTCTAAGTTCACAATGGCTTATTACTTTCACAAATATGTGTTACTTTTGGAGTGGGTGTGTGAAACGATTTCATTGGTTGAAAATAGTTTGAGTTAGACGTTCCTGTGAAAACTTACTTGCTTTTGCGAATGAAGAGGAAAGCTGACTCCAACAAAACGGACAAAGAAAGAGTGTAGCAATTAGAGCTTTGCAGCGTTTGTTGGAATCAACTCACCATTTATTCACAACAACATCACAAAAATGATGTCATCCATTTATGATATCATAATGGACCCCCTCCCTCTTCTCGATCAGTTGTGACAGGCATGATCGTCTTAGTCTAGTCTGCCGGGAGACCTTCACATGGATTCTTAGCGTCTCAACTCTGTGTTTATTTCTACTGAAAAGCAAAAGTAAAGCTTTGCATGTGCGCCGGAAAGGAAAGAAGACAGACTCAGGGTTTCTAACTACGAAAAAAGTTAATTTCACAAAGTTACTTTTTACATATGTACATCGTTCAGTTCACCAAAACATTTTAAATCTCACAAATCTATTCTTCGTCCACTGGATGGCAGTCAGGATGGGGGGGGGGGTCTCGGGCGTTCTGGGAGTGGGTTTCTTTCTCGAGAATTGGCTTCAATCTGCTTAATTCAGTCTGGCTGCTTGCTTAAATATTCAGGGATGGGGGAGGGTCTGGCGATTTGTCAGACCAACCAAAATCCAACATGTCAATCCAGCCAGTTTGCATGTGTGCACTTCTGGAATCCGTCCACAGTTTTCAAAAGCTGGGACAAAAAATGAAATCCTTTCACACGACATCAGGGGTTAAATCTTGTCATTCAGAAAGCTATAGTCTGAACAGGTGTTCTCCAGGCTAGCATAGGTCTGTTTTCATCTCCATATTATTCTGACATTTACTGTCTTTTGGTTTTTTTAAACAATAAAATTTATGTCTGTTTTTCATCACTTTTGATAGGTCACCTGCCGCTGTCCGGGATTCAATTAACGTTCAACAGACAATCTCAGCATATTTACCCGCCTCCCTCAAGGTTTAGGGGGGGTCTCAATCTCTCCAATGGGGAGCAACATCGCTCCCTCAAGACGATTATGTCACACAGTGTCTTCTGCCTGTTTCAATGAATGACATCATTTCCCAGGGAGTCAACCTTAACATAAGGGTTGCTTTTTATACCAAATCCTGAATAGACGTGTCGCATGTTGAGATTGTGCACACACACACATGCAGGCAGTCAGTTGGAAGTGAATATCGCCTGGTTACTTGGTTGATGAACGTCTTGAGAATGCAACCAGCTGCTCGGGGGAATAAACGATAGACACATGTTGGAAACATCAATGAAAACGGGTCGATACGTCGTTGGCTTTAACTGTCTGGCATGGGTCACATCTTGTGCGGTCATTGCAGGCATCTTCCCATCGTCGGCATTAAATGGTATGCTGAAATCGAATACTTGTATAAAAATAACGAAGAAATGCATTTTTATAAAAAAATATATAATTTATTTAACAGTTAACCAGTAGGAAGCATATTTAGTCGACCTATCGCATATAGCACACAAGCCTCAACTGTTTTAAAACAATGAAATTATATTTCATTTCTCTCTTTCAATGAAGAAAGAGAGAGAAAGGGGAGTGAAAGAGAGAAATAGAGAAAGAGAGAGAGAGAGAGAGAGAACGAGAGAGAGAAATATGCGTTTCATACAATGCTTTGTTTTTCAACTTTAGATATCCGCGTATAAGTCTGACCTTTCTTGAATAATTTTGACACTGCTAAAAGTTTCATAACACCTGTCATTCAAATCCAAACGACATGATCTAACGTTCCCAAACCCACAAAACACCTGTATAAAACGTTTTTAACTTCATCACAAAGTCAGACAGTCAGGCGCAAGGTTAGAAGCTAGATATAGGGGTTATTAATGTAGAAGCCCTCAGCTCCCTTAAAAAGGGGCTACCCATTAAGCCACACAGCTGCTGGGGTTAAACACCTGCAAGAGAACAGGTCGATATAAACAAGTGAGGCGGTTTATCCACAACAGCATCACAAAAATTATGATGTCACCCATTTATGATATCATAATGGACTCCCTCATCTCCCGCAGTATTTTCCACCTGTTTCAATGGATAACATCATTTCCTAAAGAGTCAACCTGATCATAAGGCTGGCATTGCTTTTCATATCAAGTCTTGGATATATCTTCGACAATTAATCTGACAGAATTTCCTTCTCTCTTTGAAAAGGGATTATTTATTACTAATCATCTGGGGCACCTTCTACTGGGAAATGCCGATGGAGTGCTTGGTTCCAACTTTATGTCACATTTTTCTACACTGGGAGAGAGATAAATACTAAATTCACTTTGTGACATTAACCAGTTTGCATGAAGACAAACAAGATGCAAACTTGCCTGAGCAGTCCCGTCGGCATTCCTCAGTTAGGGCGTCTCAGCAATAAACTAACTCCCTCTCAAAGGGTGAAGTCAAAGCCTGGGAGAGTAGACCTTCTAGAACTGCATAGGACCATAGGGACCATAAACTACAGAGAACAAGCTATCTCAACAATGGCTGAGAATTTGGTGGCCTTTGGATTGAAGGAAAGCAAGTTAGGTTGATGACCTATAACCTGTTGGATCATTTCTCTCTCTCTCTCTCTCTCTCTCTTTCTCTCTCTCTCTCTCAATTACTTTTGCCATTTGCCTCCTATTTCTCTTACTAATAACCCTTTAATTAGGTCATTTGACTTTGTGACGCCTTTTGCAATATCATTGACACACATGATGATGACATCCTTTCGTGATGTCATCATCATATGCATACAAGCAATCAAGAAAGAAAGAAAGAAAATCAAGATGAGATCTAGAGTCTTTATATTAGATAGATAAATAGATAAATAGATAAATACATAGAAAAGTAGATAGATAGACAGATCGAAAGATATATATATATATATATATATTATTTGAGGGTCAACAGTTACATATGGTCGCTACAAATAGCCATCTGTTTCAGTCAAAGAGACTTCCTTAGGCAACCTAGAACCTCTCGACGGCAAAAGGAAAAATGGGAAAGATTAGAAAGAAATTGAAAAGGAAAAAAAGGAGCTGTATGTAACTGTTTTCCCTCAAATGATAATAAAAAAATATTTTGCTCTTTTTATTGAGCACTATTTAACAACCTCGTTGTCTTCATTAGTCCCGACTTTTGAACACCTCAAACCTGAATATATATATATATATATATATATATATATATATATATATATATATATATATATATATATATAATATAACTACTTCATTTACTCACATAAAATTAATATACGAAAGTATAGATTTATGGGTAAACTTTAAGTATTTACTTCAAAAGTGCTCAATACGTAGGTAGAGCTAGTTAGTAATTTATAAAATATATATGGCGATTAAACTACACTGAATATTCGGTGTTTCATCCACTATAGGATTCGTCAGGCTTATGCACCTAAGGCGCCTAAGGGCGCATAAGCCTGACGAATCCTATAGTGGATGAAACGCCGAATATTCAGTGTAGCTTAATCGCCATATATATTCTATAAATTATTATATATATATATATATATATATATATATATATATATATATATATATATATAAATCCCCAAAACAGTGTTTCCTGGTAAACAACTGATGATCCCTTAAAAAATAAATTATTACTGGTACTATAGAAAATTCGAGAGCGAGTTGATGCAGTGATTGCAGGTGATTAAATGACTTACTGACTAGATGGTTTTCTAACGAATCATAAAAAATATTTTTTTAATTTTTTTGTATAGTTTTAAAGGTTAAAAACTTCAAAGATTATATATATATATATATATATATATATATATATATATATATATATATATATATATATATATATATATATATATAAAATAAAAATTACAATTAAATTTGCCAAAATGATCCAAGATGGTAAAACTAAAGTATATTATAAATATTAAAGAATTAATATTTATAAAGTAATCTCAGCCAGATTGGATTTTTTTTACCTTTCACCAGACTATCCATTCACGTGTAATTACCTTTTTCTTCACCATATTCCCTCTGCTTCACTTTTTTGTTATCAAGTAAGATCTTTGATTTACTTGTTGTTTCATCAAATACTTTTGTATGCCAAATCCGATCCCGCATTTTGCTAATTCCTACCCTCTGATGAGAAGGAAAGTATTTCTTCGAAACTCCGCGGATTAAGGACTATCCACTTATCAAGTGTTGCCTTTTCAGATTAAATATGTTTTTTATCTCTTTTACAAAGTGTTTTTAACATGTTTTATTAACTGTTTGATCGTATAAATAAATATATATATATATATATATATATATATATATATATATATATAGACAGAGAGAGAGAGAGAGAGAAAGAGAGAGAGATAAATAAATAGATAGATAGAACGAAAAACAGATTTATATATATATATATATAGATAGATAGATAGATAGATAGACAGAAAAACAGATTTTTATATATATATATATATATATATATATAGATAGATAGATAGATAGATAGATAGATAGATAGATAGATAGAAAATAAATAGAAAGATAAATAGATTGAGATGGAAAAGAAAAGTCTCAATGTAATGAATTTGGAATTAGTAAATAATTATAGGATATCTTCTCCTCTGTTATACAATAGGGACTAATAATAAAGATTAATAGGTCAATAATAGGGTCAATTCTTTCATCAAAATGTGATGAGGAAGATTTTGTAATGAAGCTGCATTGCTTTTCTCTCTGGATTTATTATTGATTTTATGTCTCGTTATTCAAGTTAAGCAACAATGCTCTAATTGAAAGCAGTTGAGGAACCATTAACATGATTGTTTCAATAATGGTCTTTGTTTCTCCGTAGTTTGTAGTTTTCATATCATTTTTTCTGGCTTAGTTTCGTTTTACAGCATATCAACATTTTTGGGTTGAATGCAAAATAAAAAAATGAAAGTTTATTATTTTTTATTGTTTCATGAACTTATTATTTATTTGAACTTAATGGACTGTTTTTTTTTTTTTTTTTTTTTGTATTTATTAACTGTTTTATTCTTTTTTATCAAACAAAAATAGAACTTTTATAATGAAATATATATTATGGACTGTTTTTCAAACATAGAAATTTTAAAATTAAAGTTTTATTCAAAAAGAAAAAAAAGAAAACAAAAAAGACGAGGTGTTTTTTCTTTTCGAGATATTTTTTTTTTCACCATTTATCATTTTGAAATTTTATTCAACAATGAAATTATAAAAAAAAAACATTTCGTTAAATATAAACTAAAATAATTTTTTGAATTAAATTATTTCCATATGGTTTCGTATTTCGTTTCATGTTTACTGACTTCTGTTCAGTTTCATATTTAAACCAAATCTACTTCCAGCGTCTTAATTTTGAGTACTGAATTTTTGGACTTAACCCAAGTTTTTATGCTTCAAGTTCTTCAACCCCCAACCCCTATCTCATCACCGCAATGTTGCATCCCTCTTCCTATTTTGCATGTATTCTAATGAAATGTGCTCTGATGAACTCTTAGTGTTTGTACTTCTTCGATGTAAATACCCTTGACTAACCTGACAGGAAGCCAAAATTCTACCCCTTTACTGTAGAGATTCCTAGATACCAGACTGCTTTCTACTTTAATAGTTTCTTCTCTTGAACTGCTGGACTTTGGAATTCCCTCCCGGTTTCCTCCTTCCCTGAATGTACTGACAGGCAGAAGTTTAAATGTAATTTGAACAGACGTCTCGCTGCTCAACTGCCTCAATAGTGTCCATGTAGATATGGTCTCAAATAGTAGCCCCCATGTCCAAGTGGCTATATGCCTTGTTTTGAGGGTAAATGAGAGTAATAAATAAATAAATAAATATTTAATCACTGTGTTTGGTTTCATTGTTTTGGAGATGAAAAATTGCTATTTTTGTTTTTTATTTTGCAGAACATGATTGAGTTTTGCAAACGGAACAGAAAAAAAAAAAAAAAACATCAATATTTGGTGTGTTTTAGGTTCGAAGCCCAGTATCTTCAAAGAGCCTGATCGGATAGTAACAGTTTTTATTTTCAGGTAGACAGAAAAAAAGATATTAAGGTAGCAGATGCGGAAATATCACTCAAAGTACTTTTTCTTACCTCGACAGAGTAAAAAATTAACTTTGCAATCTAGCAGGATATGATCTTTTCTGTTCCTTACAAACCTTTTTTTTCACAGACGAGACTTTGCTAGACTCGATCTTTACAGAACAAAGCTTTTTAACTTCTTATACTCATTCGTCATTATTCAATCAATTTATTCGTTACTAACAGGACCCGTTAACCGGTGTTGCCTGGTGGAAGCCCCCCCCCCTCCCTTGCAAAACAGTAACCAACGATTGTTGTTGTGACCACTGCCATCCCTGAACAATTGCGGACAATAATCTGGGTGATATGTCGTGTATAACGCTAAGTAAGCGTTCAACAACCATCTGTTCTAGTTGGTGTCAGTTTATAAATATGAGCTATCTGCTCATATCTAAATTTTTTTTTTATATGGAGGTCACCACTTATCAAGGCCCGGAGGCCACTCAGGGATAAGGGTTATTGCGTGTACAGTAATCAATGGGATAGTATTGTAGTATTGGAGATTTGATAGAGTGTCTTACTTAAGAGGGCAGTTCGTCAGGAATTTATTTATGTTGGACTTGAAGACATCCAAGTTGTAGTCAGGTGGGAAACAGGCAAACGGAAGAGAGTTCCACAGTCGTGCACTTCTGAGAAAGAAGCTCTGCTCATGGAATCTACGTTTGGATTTAGGCACAGATAAAGAGTGGGGAAAATTATTGACAGTAGTTTCAGCTAGACGGGTGTTTCTTGTGAAAGATTGGCGAGGGGGGACGAAAGATTGGAGCTCAGATAAGCACTTGCCATGGAAATAACGATAAAACAAAGACAAGCTCGCAACATCTCTTCTGTGGGAGAGAGGCTGCAGGGAAGAGAAAAGGGCATCCCCCACTAAGCTACGAAGTCTATTTTGTACTCTGTCAAGGCAGGATAGGCTGTTTTTAGACGCTCCTGCCCAGATGTGGCAGCAGTACTCCATCCTTGGACGTACTTAGCTTTTATAAAGATAGAGAATTGCATCAGTAGTGAGATATCTTCTGGAGCGGTAGAAGGATCTCACCATTTTCCCTGCGTGCTTGGCAACAGACCTGATGTATGTGTTCCATTTCAGATCAGGAGTAAAGGTCAAACCCAAAAGCTTGTCAAAATATGGAGCCTCCCCAAGACGAGAGCCATCCATTTCAATTGATGCCAGATGGGGATCAGAGCGTTGATGATGTAAAGGTAGAAGCTTGGTTTTAGATGCATTAAAAGTGACCAGCCACCTCTTCCCCCACTGTACCACGTGCTCATGATCAGAAGAGAGAGAATTAGAGAGAACCTTGTCATTTACAGTCTTTGATGTGTTGCCATAGATGGTCGTGTCATCAGCATAGATGTTAACGAATCATTTAAGTATGTGTTTTGGGAGATCATTGATGTAGATCAGGAAGAGAGTTGGGCCCAGGATGGACCCCTGAGGTACTCCAGCATTAATACTGTGGGCTTCTGATTTCTGTCCATCAACCACTACTCTTATGAACCTATTGGAGAGAAATGATTTAATGATAGAGAAAACATTATCAGTGATACCGTAGCTGGAAATCTTGTGAAGTAGGCCCTTATGTCATACCTTATCAAAGGCCTTCGATATGTCAACAGCAATTACCCTGGAAAGGAAGCCTTTGTCAAGAGATTCACTAATCCTATGAGATATAACCGTTAGCACATCTGCTGTAGATCTTGCAGAGCGGAAACCATATTGCATGTCACTAAGAAGGTTGTTTCTGCTGAGGTAATTGACTACTTTTTTATTTAATATGGATTCCAACAACTGACTCATAATACACAGGAGACTTATTGTTCTGTACTGAGAGGGGGGTGAGTTTTCACCTTAATTCTTAAATACAGGGCATACCTGATGAGGTTTTCCAGGGTGTTGAAAAGCACTTCTCCTTAAGGCAACGCTTAAACAGTTTTGTAAGTATGGGGGCAAGTTCTGGTTGGAGCTTTTTCAGCACTATAACTGGAATGCCGTCAGGGCCAGTTGCTTTACTGGAATCAAGGTTCTTGATTAGCTTGGCGACCACAAGCACAGATATTTGTATGTTGCATAGCGTGTTGTCTGTTATAGAAGGAAATACAGGGAGTTGATGACCTTCATCGCATAGGGTAGAATTAGCTGCAAAATTTTTAGCAAATAGTTTGGCCTTGTCTGATGCTGACGAGATGACCTCAGGTCCACTGATGATGGTTGGGATAGAACGGACGCTTCTGTTCAGGATCCTGTTTGCTATTTGCCAAAACTGGTGGGAACCAAGCCGCTGCTCAACTAGTTTGGATTTAACGGACTGAGCATATAGCTCTCTTGCATGTTTTATTACTCTTTTACAGTGGTTGCTGGCAGTCCTGAAAGCAGCTTTAGTCTCAGTACATCTATTATGTTGGTAGCTATGGTAAAAAGTGATTTCTGTGTGCGATGGCAGCAGCACATTCTGGGGAGAACCATGGCTGGCTGTTAGATTTTTTGTTGGAATTTTTTGGATGGTATGAATCGGTCTATGCCTACAATTTATCATTCGGTCATGTCTGATACTATAGAGGACACATCCTTTTTAAACATGGAATGCAGAGGTAGATCAGATATGAATGTACGGAAGCTATTCCAGTCAGCCATAAAGTATCGATATACAGTATGGTGGAGAGGTACGTTTGAAGCCTTATTACATTTCATTTTTATCTTAACTGCTACAATGGAGTGGTCAGAGGATCCCAGAGGAGATAGAACGGAACATGAACATAGGTCAGGGGAAGTTGTGAGGAAAAGGTTTAGAAGGTTTGCATACTGACCGATAGGTATCGGGTGGGTTCGTGAACAATCTGAGTGAGGTCATAGGCAGTGGCAAAATCATGACAGTATCTCCCCTTGTCATCGGTCTTATTTGAATGGGTCAGCCATTCCACATTATGGACATTGAAGTCACCGCAAATGTGAATGTTAGCCGAAGGATGTGCAGACAGGATGTGGTCAATTTTCTCAGATATGCTCTTAAAAATAGTAACCCCGCTGTTGTGGGGGCGATAGAGGGCAAATATAAATGCAGTGGTGTAAGCTAGTGCAACCCGGAAGCACATATAAAGTAAATTAGGGTCTTCTCTGGAGATATCCCTACCACATGGAAAGCCATCTTTGATGTAGGCACATATTCCATGCCCATGGCGATCTTGGGGGTCAGATTTAGGTGTTAAGTTAGAGTATCCTTTAATTATGAATTCATCTAGAAGTGGTTGGCCCTATGCCAATTTCACTTAGAAAGAATAGGTCCGGTTTCGTCTCCTGTAATTGTGTTTCAACCTCTGGAAGGTTGGAACGCAAACCCCTGATGTTGGAGAAAAAGATCTGATAGTAGGGGTCTCCGTTGGAGGATAGGGTTCTGGGTTTATTTATTATTATCAGCGATGCCATTGACATGTCGTGTATAATGCTAAGTAAGCGTTCAACAACCAACCTGTTCTAGTTGGTGTCAGTTTATAAATATGAACTATCTGCTCATATGCAAATTATACTTAATTTGCATATCACTACACTGGCGATTAGTGATGGTTTGGGGCGATAACATAGAGGTACTGTTTGAATTAAAAAAAAAACAATTAAGGGAATGTGTAAATTGGTATGAATTAATAAAAGTGTGAAAAATAGTCCATTAGAATAATAATGGAAAATAAAAACAGAAGTTTTAGAGGTTAGGAATTCTCACTGTATATGGACTGTTTCAAGTGATTGAAATCGGTTGTAGCAGTCCTAGCTGTTTCCTATTCTTTTCAACTCTTCCACTAATAGTATTAAAGTAAATTCCAGTTTTATGGCATCTTTTTTAATGTTTAAAACAAAACAAAACAATTAAATTTTAGATTTATGTCGTTTTTTTTTTTAACGTGTAAAACAAAACAATTACAATTTTTTTCACTTCACTTCTTTGAGTATTGCCATGTTAAGAATGGCGTTTAGAATAGACATCCAAAGCTCCCTATGTTAAGAACGGTTTTCGGAATAGACACCACCAACTTCTCCATCTAAAGAATGGCATTCAGAATAGACACACCCAACATCTCCATGTAAAGAATGGCTTTTGGAGTAGACAACCCCCTTTTTATTGGGGGGGGGGGGAATAATTCTAAATGCTAAAAAAAGAAAAAAATTGTGGGTAGGAAAGAAGTAGATTTTTTTATCACGCGTGCATACAAACCTGGAATTACAATTATAATACAGGTCTTTATATCTCTATAAGTACTTGTCTTCGCAAAATTTGAAGGAGATTTTCTTAATCAGCATAATCGAAAACTTTTAAAAGTAGTCATTCTAAAGAAAATTGTTGAGGTGGACCTAATATACAAATTTACCCTCCCGCCCCACAAAAAAAACCTCAAGAATCAGTCCAGAAAAGAAATTTTAATAAAAATACTCCAGCGAATTCAATTCCTTATGTAATGAAAAATGCATTAAAATTGTAGCATAGGTAATCAGTAATTGTGACTAAAACCAAATCCTAACTTGCTTGTGAGTCTGTCAATTAAGGTGTGGAAGCAAAAAATTGGAAAATATCTAAACAGTTTGACAAAATATATAAGATAATAACTTAAATAAACATTTGAAAAGATATGCAATAAAAAACTATAAGATCAATTGCTAAAAAGGTTACGTATTTCTATATTTTTCATTATAAGAGTGGTGAAAAAAAAATAAGCATAAAATATAGTTCAGTATAAAAATAGTTTAACAGTTTTAAAATGGGAAGATTATATACAGTAAGATACAAAGCAAGCAAGCGAGCAAGAGAGAGAGAGAGGAAATAAATGTTTTTTTTTTCTTCAAAGCAGCAAGAGAGAGAGAGAGAGAGAGAGAGAGAGAGAGAGAGAGTTAAAAAGAATATATATAGCAAGGGAATTCAGTAGATCGCACAGGTTTAAATATAAAGTATATATAAATGAATTAAATGTACAAAACAAGTGAGCGAGAAATTTACTCAAAGGGCAAAAGTATGTATCATTGTGATGCCATGTTTGACTAGTACATTAGCATTCATTTATCATGCTAATACCGTTAATCCGAAATATAGGAATGGCCAGAGCTCATCCAATCAGAAGGAGTGGAATTAGTCTGGGGAGACTTTATTATTTTTGTAACAGAAAAGGGATAGATTATATTATGTCAATGGGTTTATGATCCAGTTATGAAGGGTGAAACTCCATATCTGTCGAAAGTGCAGAATACCCCTAGTGATAGAATCTCAAAATTCTCCGCCCAAGTCACACTCAAATACCATTCAAGATTAGCTCTATTCACTTTGCACGGACACAAAACTTTCACTCACCTTTCATTAAAATTTGCCAAGCTTAATAGGCATTTTCAAGTGGTATTTGAAAATGAGGCAAGCTGGAGAGCAGTGAAGGGCTCCTCTCCGTAAACCTCCTTCTGTCATATCGACCAAATCATGCCTCTCATAACCACTAGCAAGCAAAGAAAAATGTAGCGATCTTTCTTCATGGTCGGTGCCCAGTTGCAACATCAGGAAACTGAATTCAGTACAAAAAAAAACGTCTGTCCAGCATGCGGACTGTGAAGCCTTCAACTACCTCACACAACAGCTGAAGGATAGCGCAGTGGAAGATAGCGTGGTCAAAGTCTTCCTCCCAGTTTCCGCATCTGATACAACTAGGTGTCTCTACCAAACCCACTATGAAAAGTCTTTTACCAACTCAGAGGGTATTACAAATTACCAGCCAGATGAGTCATATCGAGTGATGCACCTTGTTTGTAAAACCAGACCTCTCAATCTTTTAGTCTTGAACAGATCCCCTCACCATAACCCTATATAGTGCCTTACAGGACAACACTCAGGTGTCAGAGAGGCTTTCTTCCACCCACTGAAGGAATCTCAAGGACTGTCAACACTTGTGATAAAAGGAGCACTCATTTCGGGGCAACCTGAGTGCACCCTTTTCAAAACCAGAAAGGCTTTGTTAGTGCCTTCTTTCCAGAAGCCACTGTTTCCCTCAAAAGGTGTACACATTTATTTCAAGTATATCAGTCTAAGCGTGTGCCAATGAATCTCGACCAAGACCACCTTCAAACGGATGCAGGGAACAGACCTCCCGGCTAACCATCTTGTTTCCGCACCATAAGAATGCACAAAGAGTACACACTAGATCAACTAGAGAGGTCTCCGGGAGTGGAAGCACTGATAGACGGTAAAAGATGAGGGGGTAAATGTGCAATGTTAGATCCCTCAAGGACCATAAATGGGATGTGGCCTCAACCAATTCCAATACAACATATGTTAAACCGATGCTGTTGCTGCTGATGATGATGCTGCTGCTGCTGTTGCTGATAATGATGATGATGGCTTAGGCAAATAAAGAATGTATACAACAAAAAATGGCTCGTTTAAGAACAGTAATTCAATTTTTTTTTGGGGGGGGGAAATAAAGTAAAAAAAAAAAAACAACCCAAAAGTTTGTATGATGTACGTACCAGTCATAGAACAAATATAAAATATTCAAAAACTCATGTAATTTAATCAAGTAGTTTGTTTTTTTTTCACAAAAATTAAATTTTAGTCCGTGTTGATGTGGGGGGGGGGTAGCGGCTATTGTAGAATCAAGGGCAGACAACCGACTTTCATTTCAATTTTTAAGATTTAAAACGAAACAATGATTTATTAACATAATGTGTATATTTTTATCATTTTTTTTTTGTCAGAAAATAAAATTTTCAAATTATGAAAACATAGGTTGAGTGGCAAAATACTCTCAATTCCTATATAAAATGAAAAGAACCAAATCACTGATTAAAATTGAATCACATGATTATTGAAAATTGAATCACGTGATTATTTATAAACGATTTAAATTAAAATTAAACACATGTATTCTGTTTTTCAATTTTTTGACAAAGTTTTCAATTTCTTAATTTTTTCTTATAATGGATTATGCTAGCAAGAAGGCGATTGTGGATCATGTGTTTACCTTTGATGATGAAATTATTCATGAAAAAACTTTGACTCGTTGATGCACAAATAAACCATAGAAGGTTTATGGTCGTATTTTACAATTGAAATTGTATTACAATGAGTTATCAAAACAGCAAATTGATGTAAGGAGCTAACAAGAACGAAAGGTGATTATCACAAAAAAAGGATATGAAAAGACCAAGGCTGAAGGAAGCTAATGGAAGAAAAAGTTGTATTACAATGAGTTATCAAAACAGCAAATTGATGGAGACCACTAGACCAACGAGGAAATAGATATGAGAATTTTTAAGAACACATGCCATAAAATTATTTGTAGAAAAGACTGAGTCTAGTAACATCACATCTGTGAGAGAGAGGCTGCAGTGAAGAAGAAAGTGTGGAGTCAATGAAATTACAGATACGCTTCTGCAATTTATCAAGAGCCTTCAAATGGGACACAGATTCACAAGCCCAAATATGACGACATTACTCTATGCATAGTCTTATAGTAAATTGGTAGAGATGGAGAATAGTCTCAGGTGTTAGAAAGTGTTTAGAGCGATAGAGAGAACTGATTTTATGAGAAGCAGAAAGAGCAACGGATCTAATAATGAACCCAGAAAGATTTGATGAGAAAGAAAGACCAAGAAGTTTTCGAGTCGACTTTCTTTCCAAAAGCAGAACCACCCATAAAAATCTCAGGGAGAAAAGGGACATGCCTACAATTGAAAGAGATACGCTGAGTCTTAATAGGATGAAACAAAACAAGCCATTTCTTATCCCAATCCATAACTGAACCCAGATCAACTTCTAGATCCAAGGGAGATTGGAAAGAAAGGTGATTATTACAAAGAGAGGATATGAAAAGACCAAGGCTGAATGAAGCTACTGGAATAAGAAGCTGTATTAAAATGAGTTATCAAAACAGCAAATTGATGAAGACCACTAGACCAACGAGTCAAATGAGCTGGAACAAAGGAAGCAGGGAATAGATATGAGAATTCTTAAGAACACATGCCATAAAATTATTTGTAGAAAAGACTGAGACTAGTAACATCACATCTGTGAGAAAGAGAGGCTGCAGTGAAGACCAAGAAGTTTTAGAGCCGATTTCCTTTCAAGAGTAGAACCATCCATAAAAATCTTAGGAAGAAAAGGAACACACCTACGATTGAAAGACATAAGCTGAGTCTTAACAGCATTAAACAAAATAAACCATTTCGTATCCCAATCCATAACTGAACCCAGATCAACTTCTAGATCAACTGATCCAAGGGAGATGGACAAGAAGCAATACTTGGGCTGTGATAAGAGGTTATTCCTTTGTAAATAAAAATTTTGTTAAATCAGCAGAGCATTTTTTTAATAGTATAGCAGGGATGAGTTTAGGGCCACATGCCTTCAAGGTGTCTAGGGTTTTATGACATCTTGAACATGGGAAGGGGTCATTTTCAAGTCATAGAGTGTGGTTTCTGTTTGCAAAGGGGAATTTGGGAAGGAGTGGTTTGTTAGATCTAAAGCGGAGTTCAAGGCAAACTGCCGGAAAGAGCCTTTTTGGTTGCTGTGCAAACAACTTCAAGGTTTTTGTTGTGATGGTGTCAAACCTGGTTCAAGATGGTAGAGTTACTGGGAAAGAAGGCAAAGAAAGCTGGCTGGCTGTAATGACCCCTAAAAGAGCAGTAAATGCTAATATTGCAAACACGTAAGTTATGGTAAATTTCATTGTACACGTGGAACACCAAAATGAAAAGTTGCCAGTAAACATATATAAACCAGTAGAGAATGAGTCTAGCTAAGGAAAGGTGATAATCCTAGCTGATATTTTTTAGTTAAAGGTATGCATCTTCCTTAGCTAGCCATTTTATGAACTTGTTTATAAAGATGGCGACTATATTTTTCCTCGTCTAGTTTTCATTCTAACGTGTACAATGAAACTTAGTGGTTTTAATCTTATCTTTTTTTTTTTTTTATTACTGAAACATGTTTTTACAAAGAATAAGTTGCTTGGGAGCAATGCCAAAATCATGTTGGAACCTAAATTTACGTCACTAAAATAAGAATTGACCTAACCACACTGTCACTTAGATAAAAAAAAAAAAAAAAAAGATTTTTTAATGAATTTAATATTACTCTATGGCTCCAACATTAAGAACAGCAAAAAAAGTTATGATAAAAAATGCATGAAAATTCTATGAATGTTTTGCCGGAAGTTTGCGAAGGTTCGCGAAACTGAGCGGAAACTGCCGGAAAGAGCCGGAAGTAGCCGAATATTCAGAAAGAGGCTTATCCGGGTTCTGTTGAACGCTTTTTTTCAAGATGGCAGCCTTCTCCTGAGTCGAAGTGTTCAGCATTAGTTTTCTCTTTGCTGATTAACCATTCCGACAAACAAACGTTGCTGCACTATGGTCTTTTATTACCGATAGACGACTACGGGGACACGCTCATCTTTTCCCACTTTTTTTCCTCATTTCCGAGGAGAAAGGTAAAAACGCTTTTACAACTTCTAAAGCTTGAATGTTAAAAATTGCGATCTCACTTCGGCTGGACATAGTCTTGTATTATTTTAAGCCTTTATTAAATGATAGCTGCATTTTTCTTTTGTAAATGGTTTTGCTTTCCTCTTGTTTCAATCTTTAAACCTTTTTCTATATATATTTTTAATGATGTATGCGTTTTTTTTGTTCGTTTTTTATTTTTTCCAAATCAGTGTCACATTTATTAAAAACGATCTACCGCGTGTCTCATGCGAGCCTTTGTGTTTAAAACCAGCTAGTCACAACTCGTAATTAATTAAATACAAAATAAAAATGTCTAAAACGACATTTAACTATACTTTAAAAATCTTAAACGTTTTAATATAACTTCTTCACTTGCAAACCAAAGTAAATTAACTTTGTACTTAGTAAAACAATTCCAGTAAAAGCAGACGTGTATAAATTGTAACAAGCCATAAGTCATTTGGTTTTTGTACATTTATTAAATCTTTTAATATTATATATTTTAAGATGTTTTCCCTCTATAGATAATTGATTTTCTATTTAAAAATCAAGCGTCTCTTTTCCCCCTCCCCAATAAACCTTTTCCCCTCTTACTGGTGCTAAATACCCCCTCTCTTATAATTCCATGTCTCTCCCCTTTACTCTCCCTCTCCGTAACAAACTATTCCCCCTTTCTTTTCTCTTAAAAAATTGTTTTCGTATATTTGAAATGATTTTTAAGAATTAAAATTTGAGATTAATGAATCTCTTCTATTTAAATCGAGTTTATCCCCCTCCACAAATTACCCTCCACCTTTTCCATACGCTCGCCATTTCTCACATTGTTTATTTGCCAATAGTTGTGGATTATTTATTTATTTGTTTTTTGTAGAAACGCATTTTACCTCCTTAATACGAAATATTGAATCAATTTTCTATATAAGAAAAAAAAAAGGCTCTATAATTACCACTCTCATGCAAACCTTTTTCTCTTCCTCACTCCACCTCTCTAACAAATATTTTTTCACCCTCTCACAAAATTTTTCTCTTACTCCCACCTCTCTTACAAATCCTATTGCTCTCTTTCACCCTCTCTCACAAACCTTCGTTTCTCTTTACTCCCACCTCTCCTACAACTCATATCGCTCGGTCACCCTCTCATAAACCCTCTTTCCTCTTTCTTACTCCTCCCCTCTCTAACAAATCTTACCTCTCTCTCCCTCTCTCTAACAAACATTACCTCCCCCTTCCTTTCTCTCTTCGCGTACCTCGATGTGGATTCCGCCATTTTTCACTCGTCGTACGCTGCAATTTTTTTCCTTGTTTTTATTCCTACCAACGCAAGGCCAGCGTATCTTCACTTCGATCACGTTTCTTTACTCCTTTCCTAATAAAACAATGACGGCATCTTCTAGAAACGTGACTGTTAAATCTGTATTTTGAGGAAACTATACCCCTCCTTTAAAAAAGCGCTTTTTTTTTTCTTTGTGTCAATTTTTATTTGAAGCTAAATCTAGTTGCCTCTTTTTGCTTCATAAGATTCGTTTAATTAAAAATTTAATTTGGTGCTAATGCACTTACTGATCCGCGATATATTTTTTAAATCGTATTTCCAAGTTTAATTATAGTTTTTTTTTTTTTTGTTTTTTATTCAATTGTAAGGTTAAAGTACAGAATAGGTACAAAACACCCTCTCCTCCCCATGTTAAGAATGGCTTTTTAAATAACGTTATTTCAGCACAGATCAATAAGTGCATGACTGCATGAGTACCTTAATTTTAATAGGTAATTAAAGCTCTATCAATTAACTATATTAACATCGTTTAATACTTAATTTTTTAAAAGAATTAAAAAAATAATTAAAAACCTAAATATAAAGGTATACGTTTTCAGCGTCGCAAATCCTTTCTCAGAAACGTAATTCTACATAATTATCTCAAGAATAAAGACAAAAAATTTGAGGGTGGTTGTGCAGTGGAGCCAACAAAGGGGAGGGGGGGTCGAATTAATTTATACAATAAGTTACTTTTTCACCTTAACTTTTTTTTTTTTACTAGTCTTCAATGTTCATGACATCGCAAATATTCACTTTTTACGAGTTATTAGCCAACAAATTTGGGCTTGCAGATACGTTTTTCAGGGTTCTGATTTCAGATTTTGAACTGCTCTGTTTGATTATATACGACTTTAGCGTCCCAAATTCTCGTTTCAGAGTACACACGATCATTCGATTTTGTAATTTTATAACTACAGTGAAATTTGAGAATATAGTAATTAAAAAAAAATCTTTAATGCTTACTCTTTCGTCAGATAGCACTCCCTCCCCCTCCAATATCTAGTAGATAGCAAATTGTTGAACATTTCTTACTTCAGTTTATTTATTAAAACTTTCAGTTGTTAGGCACTTGTGCAGTTTACGAACCGAGCTGAAATAACCTTATTTAAAAAGCTAATCTTAACATGTCGAATGGGGGGGGGGCTTTAACTATTATGTACTTTCTCCTTAAAATTTTAATAAAGATACCGGTAAACTTGAATTGTTTGAAAATGCTATATAAAAAATAAAAAGCAGGATCCATAAACTGCAAAAGCAACTACTTTTATCATAGAAAACGTTATATCCCCCACATTTGGGGGGGGGTGCATTTGGAACTCTGACACTGTACACACCCGAATATATATATAATTTCCCAAATATTTCCCCACTCCCGAGTTTTCCCGTAGATTCAAAATTTATTTTAACATTTTTAAAGTTCTTCGGCTTGCTTGTCTTGCAAATTTATCCATAACAAAAAAAAGCGTTTATTCCCCGAATTTAAACTCCGTTCTACTCCACGTGGCTGTGAACATTGATAGGCCTCTATCATCTTTCTTCTTGCTCTTCTTTTACGGTAAACTAAGTCAATTCAATTAATAGATAACTGGGTTTGTATTACAATAAACAGATGTACGAAAAAGTGGTAAAAAATAAATAACAAATGTTACCAAAGGAAAGATAAGTTACTCTTCTACCTATCTGGAAAAGGTTTTGGTGGTTTTACTCACTTTAAAATGTTTAATCAATTTGAAAACCAGTGTTTATCAGTATGTGGAAAATACAAATGGCGGCAAGCTTTGTTTAAATACGTTAAGTTTGGGAAAATGAGTTCAAACTAAAAAAAAAAACAAAAAACAATACAAAACTTGTTAGGCTGACATATTCGATGGGTCACGGTATTGTAACACAAACCCGCCTGGAGAAATCAAATAAACAGACGAAAAAGTGGTAAAAAAACAAATGTTATCAAAGACCAAGATAAGTTATTCTTTTACCTAATCTTGGCGCTTCTACACTATTGAGACGAAATTTCGGAAATCGTAATACTGAATTACGCATGAAACAATATCTACGTATTTCTCGTATTTTTATATCCAAAAATTATGAAAATCGATAAGATAGAAAATTAAATAATTTGAAAACGATCGTAAAATTTTCAGTTTTGATTTAAGATGGCCGCATTTTTCACCCGATTAAAATTGTTTAATTCAGTAACATTCAGGTAATTTCGATCGCTTATATTGGAAGCTACGATTGTAACTTATTAGAATTAACAAAAAAAAAAAAAAAAAAACCCAAAGAAACAATGGTTATAACTGATTTTTTTTTTTAATCTGAAAACTTCATTTATCGACTACAAAATCTCGTCCCAATTCTGTAGAAGCGCCATAAACTTTTGGTGTTTTCACTTTAAAACTATTTAGAATCTTTAGATTCTAAAACAACTCCTAGATTTAAATTAGTATCATTTGGTCGGATGAAATGAAAGCAAATTGTTATAAAAGTATGATCTTGTTTCGATGGACACTTTCCAATATAGTCATTCATTAACAAAAACTAGTAAAAAAAAAAAAAAAAAAAAAAGTTACTCTATTTAGATAAGTTTTGTGTTGTATATCCTTAACTAATGTGAAAGAAAACTAGTTAGAACCAAAAAATTGGCTGACATGGGGTGGTCATCCGGGGAGTTTTAATAATTGTCCCAAAATCGAAAATTAAAATACTACAGTAAATGTTGACCCATTTAATTGTCGATTTTTGAGCGATTATCAAGACTCCACAGATGACCATCTCAAGTCAGCCATTTTTTCTTGTTCTAACTACACTTGTTTCAAAAGCAAATAAATGCTTTAAAATAAGTTAAACCACTAAACTTATCCAGGCAGGTAAGAGTATCTTGCCTTGGTAACATCTGTTAGTTTGATCACTTTTTTGTTTTGTTGCCTGTATTGGAAAATGTTTGTTTCCATCTTTCTAAAATTTGGCTTCCAGCGCAAAACTAGGTCAAACATCACGCGACTTAACGTTCTCGCACCTGTTAATTTCGTTTCATAAACGTCAACTTAACACACTTATCAATTCATCTATTCCCGTGATCGAGATGGTTAGGTAGGTCGCAGGGTTTTTTCCATTTTCTTTCCACCTCCGCGTCAAAAGTTCGAGGTTCAAGCCTACCTTTCTACTAAAACTTTTTTTTTTTTTTTTTTTTTTTTTTTTTACAGGGTTGTTTTGATCTAACCCCCTCCCCCCAACACACACACACACACCTCCAAACACCTGGGCAACACTGGGTACCCCCCCCCCCCGCTAGTATAAAAAATTAGTTTTGGTAAATTTTTATGTGCCCCAAAACGTATTATAAACACCCCAACCTCTCCATGCTAAGAATGGCTTTCAGAATAATCCCCCACCTCGAAAGCCGTTCTTAACATGGGGGGTTATACTACGCTGGGGCAGGTCGTAAAAAATACCTAAGTTTAAGAAAATCAAATGTTATGGTTTATACTACGAGCGACGATCTCTTGAAAACAGTTAAACGAACTAAGATAACTCCAAATCGAGATTTTTAGAAAGTCATTCTTAACATGAGTAGGGGGTCAATGTAAAAAAGTCAAATTCGCAGATAAGTGATAAATATAGAACTAGATCAATTTACTTGATTTTTGTACAATATTTTTTTTCTTTCCGTCACGAGCATGTACAAAATCGATGAAAATAAAATGGGGGATTCTGAACAAGCATCAGATATACCTTTTTTTTTAATATTTGTAAGCTTAACAATTGTTGACAGGTATTTTTATTCGTCCATTAATAAAATATATTTGGAGTTGTAGTAGCAGTATCAGAATTTTTTGTGAAAATAGCGAATAATTCCACCCCATCTTTCCAAGCTTATAACTCCTCGAAAAATGCAATTCAAGCCCTAATTTTTTTTTTCAATTAAAGGAGCAAGGACCAAGATTTCATTAAAAAAAAAAAAAAAAAAAAAAAAAAACGTGTTTTTTTTTTTAAAAAGGTTTTAAACTTCGGACTTTACAGGTAAAATTCGACGAGAACACGATGTCCGTTTTTTTTTAAATTTGAATATATTATGTATTGACCTTTTCTCTTCAATTTGTGAGTAAATAATTATGTACTTATCCGAGTCGAAATTAATTATTTTTAGACATTTACAAAATTGGAGGCGTGAATTATTCGACCCCCTGTCTTTCCAAGCTTATAACTCCTCGAAAAATGTAATTCAAGCCCTAATTTTTTTTTCAATTAAAGGAGCAAGGACCAAGGTTTCATTAAAAAAAAAAAAAAGAAAAAAGAAAAAACAAATAACGTGGTTTAAAAAAAGGTTTTAAACTTCAAACTTTACAGGTAAAATTCTACAAGAACACGATGTCCGTTTTTTTTTAAATTTGAATATATTATGTATTGACCTTTTCTCTTCAATTTGTGAGTAAATAATTATGTACTTATCCGAGACGAAATTAAGTATTTTCTTTGTAATAGACACTGGGGGGGGGGGGAACCGTGAATAAAAAAAAAAAAAACGTTTGTCTAAAATATTATATTCGGTTTATTGGAAAGAACATAAAATTTCACATTGACCCTGAAAATATCGTAAAAATAGAATCAATAGAAAAATTTTGATAGATTTTTAAAATTTTAAAATTTAAAAATATTGAGTTTAAAAATTTAAAAATATTGAGTTCGGAAAATTCATTACTGTTTAAAAAAAAAAAAAAAATATTTTTATTACTTTTAAAACAACTGTAATAGTTTATTTTGGAAGTATAATCCATAAAGAAAATAAATAACCCACTTTTAACAGAGAAATTACGAGATTTTTATATTGTATTCGCAGTTTCGTGTTAGGGGTGTCAAAAATTCCTACAAAAATTCTGATACTGCTACAACTCGCACCTCCAAAAGTCACTATAGAATTACCCCCCCCCCCCGAAGAAGTGAGGACGAACAACCCGATCGGTGGGAACGACTTCTTCACCCCCCTATGTAAAACGATGTAACTTTACTATAAATTAATATAACTTTTGTACCATTTAAAAGAAGGGCAAAATAAACAAATCTTCAAAATTTTTCATCGTAGAAAAATAATGAAATTGCGAGACGAAAATCGTGTTTACATAATTGACGCTTTAAAATAACGTTCCCATGAAGTAAGCATTTCGAACGTAAAAACATACCCGTGTTTAATAAATCTAGCAAAAATCAACTAATGGTCTGATTTTCGTGAAATTTTCGATACTTATCCATTTTAGAATGAAATTTAGAATAAAATGCAGTTTTCCTAAAATATAGGAGGGGAATTTTTTTTTTTTTTTTTTTTAGTGCGTGTCCACCCCTACCCCAATCCCATCTATTTATTTTTTCGAAATTTGAACAAACTATATTTAAATCTATCGAAATGTCTATTTATTATGAAACATAAGAGTTCAACTAAGTAAAAATATTTATTTTTAAAAAATTTAAATACACATATTGAACGAAAACTTACCTTGAAGTTGGAATCAAAAACATTATATGAATATTTTTTTTTCTAATATATACTATAATCGGTTGAATTGATAAAAAAAAAAAAACTTCCTAAAATTAATTAAAACGATTAAAATTCCATTATTTCAATGTTCTGCTACAACAGATTTTTTTAATTGTTTGAATTTTTTTTAAATATTAAGTTTTCATATAAACATGGCTCTTGTCAGCCGTTTTATCACCAGATTAAAAACCGATTTGAAAATATTATTGCACAAATATTAAACATTTTGTAGCTCCTCCCTCATATTTTGTTTGTCTCTTTTTACCGAACAAAAATATCGAAGGCGAACATGAACATTCAGTAAAACCGTATTTCATATTTAATATACAAATGTTTATAATATTATTAATCATTAAACTTGTAAATCTTAAAACCTAACAAAATTATAACAAAGATTACTTATTAATTGCAGTTTGAAAAAGATAAACAAGGTTTTAAAAAAATCATTAATTCGCTTCTGCTTTTCCGTAGTTCGTATAATAGTTAACAGAAGTCTGACGTCACGGAAACATGCGCTACTTTTTTCACAATTCTTCACATTCGGTTGGCAGTTCCTATGGATTTGGAAACCTAGTAAAGACGATTGGAGTTTATATCGACCCAAACGTTGTGAATATCAATAGCAAAATGAAAATCGTAATTTTAATGTTTTGTAACTTTTATATACCTTCTTTTTTTATTTTTTTATTTTTATATTTTCTTATGCAACAATTGTTCCCTGCCCCCCCCCCCTTTTTTTTTTTTGCCATTTATTTAATCCCTTCAACTGTAATGATTATGGATTGTCTTTACAAAAAACTAAAATAAACTTTTGTCTTTCCATTAATAAAATGGACCACTTTGGTTTCTCGTTCCAACATAACTTGCATATTTGTTTTTAATTTCTTATGAATTTATTTTATTGCATTAAAACTGCAATAAAATAAATCTTTAAGCTCAATATGTAATTTGACCAGCAATGACCGCTAGGATTAAATATTTGGTTAAAGCAATCAATGATTTATTGTCGCCATTGAGAAATTGGGAATAAAATAAAACTGGAAAATAATTAGATTTCAACTTTAATTGGTACTTATGCAGAGAAGGTACCCTGCTATTTTTTTTTTTTTTTTTCAAGTTTTACAATATCTTTTTATTAAAAATGGTTACTTTTAAAGTAAAAACCCTTTCCCCATGTTAAGAATGGGGTTCTAAATATTTGAGCACGGTACCTCCTGCATAATACTCTTTAATTAAATCTTTTGACATTAAAAATTTATATCAAGATTTAAAATTATTTTACCAGTTTTCATGTTTAAATTTTTTTATTTATTTTTAGCTTATTTATTAGTCAAATCCAACCTTTGGTTCATTTCCTATCATTTAATTAACAGGGTTAAATGAGTGTTCCTCCACGAGGCCAGTTAGATACAGTTGGGTTTTTAATGTGGGGGGGGGGGAAGCGCAGCGTCAGAACAGATACTATACTGTAATCTTGACCCGATGTGATTAACAGGATTAAATGAGTGTTAATGTCTTTAAATAAAAGCATGTGACTTTTAATATTTTCTGTTTCCCACTCGAGCAACGCCGGGTAAATGGCTAATAGTGTGATAAACGCTTGTAAAATTGCGACGTTTTTCTTTCAAACCCGAACAATTACTGATTCCCACCTCCACACCCCAATTTTCCATTTAAATCTGATTAAGAAAATCGGAACTTCGTAGTTTTTGATGACTGTTACAAGATTTTTTGATGTCGTTACAAGATTTTTTTTTTTTTTGTTCATCCATTGCCAAATGACTTTAACAACGCCAAAAACTATGAAATTTTATGCAGAATGGAACCGTGCTATTTTTTATTAGATTTTCGAATTAACTGCAATCTTTACGGTATCTTTTAAATTGTGACATGAAAGTACAGAATAGTTAGAAACAAAACAAAAAGGCCTCCTTTGCCTTGTTAAGAATGAATTTCTAAATGTCTTGATTTCAGCACTATCTATCTTTACACAATGTTTTCTGTTAGATTTTGATTTATGAAATATTAATTTCATAATTTTTTACAAGGGGGGTCACCATTTATCAAGGCCGTGGATAAGGGTTGTTGCGTGTACAGTACGTTAGTATTGGAGATTTGATAAAGTGTCTTACTTAAGGGGCGGTTCATCAGGAATTTGTTTATGTTGGACTTGAAGACATCCAGGTTGTAGTCAGGTGGGAAAACAGGCAAACGGAACAATTCCACAGGCATGCACTTCTAAGAAAGAATCCCTTTTAATAAAGACAACTCCACATTTTCTGTGGCACCAACATGTAAACATAGCACCGATTTCATTTGCTAATCAAATATTTATGGAAACCAAAAAAAAAAAACAGCATAAAATGTTTGACGAGAATTTTTTTTCAACAAATTATTCATTTTCAATTCTCAGTAGTTGATAATTTAGTACTGATAGCAGAATACTGACTGTGCTATTTGTAGATAGGATTTTCAAGTTAAATTTAAGTTTTGCAGTCACTTAAGTGAAAGCACAGAACAGTTTCAAAACGCTCTCCTCCTTCCTATGTTAAGAATGAGTTTCTAACTGTTATTTCATCATGGATTATATTCTGCATAAGCACCAATAATTTAAAAGGAATTTGAAAGATTTTAAATTGATTCTAAAACTCTCAGCAAATCACTTATTTAAAAATTTCAAATATTTAGACCAGAAATTGTCTGAGTAATTTGGAAGAGACCGCAGAGGTCAATTTTTTTAAACTTTGACCCCTATTATGACTCCTTAAAATTTATTGTTTTGGGCTCAAATCAAGTTAAGTTAGATCCATGTCCAAGGAACCTATATCTAAAATTACAAGTGCGTAGACCCAAAATTATCGGAGTTTGGTAGAGTTCTCAAAGGCCAAATCGTTGAACTTTGACCCCTTAATTGCCAAATTTCTGGCCATAAACCGATCACATAGATTTTCCCAAATCTCAGTACCCTGTATATCAAATTTCGAGTCTGTAGACTAAAAATTGACAGTTATTGCGTAGGGAAATGTACACACACACACACACGTTCACTTATATATATATATATATATATATATATATATATATATATATGTTTTTACCTCCTAATAATTTACTGATTAAAACATTATTTTAATTCTAGTAGCAGTTTTTGCATTTAAACTATCAACATTTTTTTTTTTTTTTAAACGAGGCGTAGTTGAAAAAATTACAAAAGTTAATGCAAGAATCCCGGGCAATGCAGTGTAGCTACAGCAGTAACTTCATAAACTGAACTAATAAAACAAAAAAAAAAGGTCCTTGACCTTCGTGCTAGGAGCAATGTGAAGTATCTATTCAGATGCTTCACTTTTTTGGTCTTGGTTAGTGGAGAAGTCCTTCATGACTGATACATTTTTTATTTTTGTCACTAACCAGTGTCCTGTCTTTTTTTTTTTTTTTGAGGGGGAGGCTGTGTCAAACTCTACCCTCGTGGGGAGGCAAGGATGCAACATTGGTGATGGGACAGTTTGGAGTTTTGTTAATATAAGACCAATTAGGTTGTAGATTTTTTACTTTTGTCTAAGAGTGAAAGACTATCAGTGGATGCAGCAATGCAGATGTGACAGTTCTCGATGTATGGGTAAATAGTGACTTTGTAGAGATGCAGGATACTATTTGGCTAGAGTAGTTTTCTAGCATGGTAGAGCCCACCTTCTTGAAAACATTGGTAATGTCTTAATATATTTGCTCCCATTCATATTGCCTGTGAATGTTTAGGCGCGAGGATTTTGAACGATGAGCTTTCAGGTAGGGTGTTATTCGTCATGGCAATTGGTGGTTGAGAAGTTTTTTGTAATTGTTAAAGGAAAAAAGCTTAGTCTTGGTAGCATTAAATGTTATCCATTTGTCTCCATTCATTTACAGAATAGAAGTTTATTTTATAGGTTTTTAGTAGGTGGTGGAATAAAGATAGAGGACATAGTTTTGAAAGCCAATTAATCAATTTTTAATTTTTTTTTTTTTTTTTTTTTTTAATGACTACTTTTTGATTGTATTTGAAAGATGAAAAACTAATTTCCAAAAGGAAAACAATATTTGTACACATGAAAAAAATAATGAAAAATATTTTTACTGCAAGCCAACAAATTCAGCTAAATTTTGGAGTTTAATAAATTCATTGTAAAACTCCTTGGAAAGATAAATATTAGTTTTCTGGGTCTATTTCAAAGATAATTACTGAAGTCCTAAGATACACCTTGTTTGTACAAAAAAAAACAAAAAACAAGCTTACTTAGCCTCCAAAAGCGAAAGATTCTCTCTTCGTTCAACCAAAATAAAACTAAGTCCTTGTCACAGATTCTATGGAAGCCCAAAATCTCAGTCGAAAGGCTGTATGAAAATGGCATCAGATAGTTAAAGGGAGGTATGGAGTGCCGTTTTTCATTTTTATGTTTTTCTCACACCTGCAGCCGTACATTCCTATCATGAACATTCGTATAAGTTTTACCATTTTTTTTTTTTTTTTTTTTTTCATGTAATTGTTTTTCAATGTTCCTGCGTTTTTTAAATTAAATTTTTTTTTTTGTTAAGTTTATATAAAAATTGTTACGCCGAAAGGTTCACATTCATGCAAGCAAAGAAAATATTAGAATCTTACATAAAAATTATGCGAAATCTAATCTTTAAAAAAAAAAAGAAATATTTTTTACAATTATAATTTTTTTTGCGTCAAAATATTCAACAATGCTTAATTCAATGATAATATTGGTAGTTCGAGAACTAAATTTTTCTTAGAGTTTATATTGAATTCATTAATACATACTTTAGGGGCTTTTTTTCGTAATATTTCTGTAAACATTTTTTTTACCATTTACGGTGCTTTATTTTCATAAAAAAGCAAAAATAAATTCATACATTAAAAAAAGTTTAACTACTGCAAACCATAACTTTAAAGGTATTTTTTGTTTAAACAAAATAATACATTCCCACTAAGATTTAAATAAAAATGTGTTCATTATATTCAGTGATGATTATTTGATAAATACTGAAAATTTCATTACAATTGGTTAATTTCCTAATTTTCATTTTTAACTAAGAGGAGGGGTGAACATGTTTATATTTTGAGCGTCGGCATTCATTTTGCATGTACTAAGTTTTTAACCATTGCATTGTATATGTATGCATTTGTTTTCTCCCATGATAGTTCTGCTAATGTCCTTCAACTTTCTATTAAATTTTGAGCCGTTATCTAAATTGTTTAATTCTAGTTTAGTCAACTTATATTTAGCTTGTATAAAATGTTAAGTATTATCTTTTGAAGAATCATTTGGGTTTTACTCCTTTTCTTGGCATTGCTGTAATTTTCTGAAGTTCTAAAAATAGAATGCAAATTTTTAATGTGCTTTATCGTTTTTAATTCTAACCAGAAATTGCTTTTGAAATGACTAAACATATTACACTGGCGTCTTCCTTTTAACAGTGAAAATCATTTACAATTGAAATTGATTATTTAATTAAAAATGTATTTTTGCTTAAGCTCATTTGTGGATTTTATTTTGTCAGCCTATTACCTCTAATCATAGTACTTGTGCCCCCTCGATGTACATACTCTCAACAAGCAGTAAAATCCCACTCCTTCACTGGTGTCCCTAGATGCCAGAAAACCTACTCTAATATATTCTTCCTTCCAACTAGTAGACTTGGGAATTCCTTATTTCTTGCTTCTCTTACTGTACTAATCTGCTGAAGTTTAAAATGTAATCTGAACATCTTGCTTAACTCGCCAGAATCCCCTGCTAAACACAATTCCAAATAGTAGCCACTAACATTCCGTGGCAATATGTGAAAAAAGGTAAAAATAATCCTGTAATTATGGATAGTTTTCAGTTTTAACTTATAAACAGTCATTATTTTCAATAATCTGATAATTATCGTTGAATTGTCAATTTATCCGTCATGATAATCTTTGTCCTTGAGTGGCTTTTAGCTTTAAGTGTTGATTTGTAAAAAAAAAAAAAAAAAAAAAAAAAAGGGCAATGTTACCTCTTTAACCACTAAAAATAATTCAAAATTGTTCCAAAATTTCAGGTGACTTTTTTTTTTTTTTTTTATCACTAAATGAATCCATTTATTCAGAATTGCACATTAAGAAAATTCCTTTGTTTTTAAAAGTCAAGGTACATTTTAAACTTATTTTTTTGCATATTCGTAAATTATTTAGAACTCCAAGAAAATCAAACCTCTATTATTGATCTAAAATTTGGATTAAATTCCAGTTAATCAACTGTTCTATTTTTGTTTTTAATATTTATTTTGAATTAGTTTATTTTTTTTCTCTCTATAAGGTCTTAGTGGAAAACTGATTATAAACTCTTCTCACATGAGATATTGCTAGTATTTCTCTACTCATTATTTTCATAATGGATGCTTGACTGAGCTATAATCTATTTCACTCCGTTCAACATTCACAGCAAAAACTCTCACTACACCTAAATTTTCCTTTCTTTATGCACCCAAAACTAGACAGAATTTTCATGAGAAAATTTTCTTTCCCAGAATTACTGTCAGAACACGATACTACTGGGCTTCTTAATAACTGACTACAACAATTAAGTTCAGTGTTAAATTAAGTAGTCTTAAATATACTCCATCACTACTAATCCTCATGTCTTACCATTATTCACCTGACACTCACAATTTAAAGTTTCACAAAAATCTTATGGCTATGATGGTTTGAACCATGGAAATACACACCTAACCATACTGAAGAGGCAAGATATAGTAAAATTACTGTCAATGTTGGCTCCCCACCTACATGGAGGGATTTTAGTAAGGAGAGCACTGATTTCCATTTAGTGTAAATACAAAGCTCTTTACAAGCAAGCACTCTAGGTAGCTGATAATTAACATACAAGCATTTATAGATTTTCCTTACATGTGGGGGTGGCTGATGACAGTAATTGTTATCTACAATTAATAAGGCAATAGTTTTGAATCTATGTAAAGAACTTGCCAGTTTCTAGTCAGAGCAAATAGCAGTCATCTGGTTAAACAGGATAAACAACTTTCTGTAAAACCCATTTTACAGCGTATCACACTTTGAGCGTTTAATGATATACAATAAATTGTATGCAATTAAGTGAACAAAAGCTGCAATTTTATCTCTATTTTGGATGAAATAGAAGACCTACAGCCCTATGTGCACATTTTTTTTTTTTTTTTTTTTTTTTTTTTTTTTAATTCCCATTTATCCAAGTCCTCTGCTAATGTACTTTCAGAACATAATTATGGGTGTCAATCTCCCAAAAAATTCATTTTGTGAGAAGACAGGAACTATTTTATTTTTTATATTTTCATTTCTTTTTCAAGAATAAAGATTATTTGAATTATCACTTGAAATGAATATGGACTAAAATAAACTAATTCATACAAACTTATTGACAGTTGCTAAAAATTAATTTTTAAATTTACATTAAATATCAATTAAAAAAAAAAGTTAATTGGTGTTAAATTGTATTTATGAATAAGTTTAAATCAAAATTACATATTTACCAATAAAGACTTTAATCATTTTTCATCAACGTGTTATGAAATTGTCATGCGTTAAAATAGTTAAATGTGCTCAAATATAAAAAAAATTTGTAACGTCTCTGTATAATGCATATGTCTGAGGATAAATTAACTAATCATGAATTGATGAACAATTGCTAGACATAAGGGTGTCTAATATGTGCTATATTTAGTTTTACAGAAGGTGGGGCCAGAGATTCTTTGTAAAAATTTAGATACTTCAGATTTTGACGTAATTGTAACAGAAGCATTTAGAATAGCAATTAATATTCATATTTTCAATTTCTTTGCAGTATTTTAAAGGATTGTTTGAGGGGGGGGGGCATAAGATTTGTATAGAATTTGATCTTAAGCAAGATTCTCTTAATTTCAATGAAAAACACCAAGATTAAAACTTTATTTTTTAATTGGAATAAGGATTCTAAATATAAGTTTTAATAGCTTTATTTCTATTGTTAGATGACATAAAAGCACAAAATTGTTCTGATAGTTAATAGCTAGTAGATTACATGGCCCAGGATGGGTATATTCATATTCTAACAACGGTTCTTGTTAGATCACATTGAGCCTGGCCAATGCTAGATGGATAATAAATTGGGAATACCATGTACTGTAAGACGTCGACACCTCTCTGCAAGAATTGGAATAAAAAAAAAAAAAAAATGTACGTCAATCTCCCCTAACTGGAATATACATATTGGCAGGGTATTATGAATTTAATATTCCCTTTACACTTTTTTCTTTGGAGGAAGCCAGTTCAACCTGTCTAGGGTGAATGTCGCTGGCTGGCATGGGTATATTCTGCTAATTTATAGTTTATTGGAACAATTTGTTTGTGCTTGTTGAGGCCATGGCATCTCTCGAAGTATATGCAAATTTTTTCCAATTAGTTTATCGCTACATATCGATTCAGTTAAAGGCCAATACAATTTAAAAAAAAAAAAAAAAAATTGATTCTAAACAAGTTAAGTATTCTTACTGGGGAATCTTGATCAAACTTTGATAATGAAAAATATTTTATTAGAAATGCAAACGACCGTTACCAAGTGAAGTGAAAAACTGTCCTAATTTAGTTTATAAAGTGAAATTGACAGGTGCGAGAAACTTGCATAATGCCTGACCTTAAGGTCAAACATCACGCGATTTAAGTTTGGTGCTGCAAGCCAGTTTCTGCATATTTATTTGTTTTCCCTGCCAAATGAATAGCAATTACCTGATATATAGCCCTTGAGCCCCTGGAGGGGCATAAGCCATCTACAACTTTTTGTAGATGCTTTTTGTAGTGAGGAGTTCTTTTTACAGGGTGAGGGTGCTGGCCCCATGCCCAACCTTCCCAGAAGCTACATACAGCGCCTAGCCTTCTCAAATGGTCACCCATCTGGTACTGGCCAGGATCAACGTTGCTTAACTTGGGTGATCTGGTGAGAACCGGTGTGTCAACGTGATTGTGCCGTACAATTACCTGATATGACTTTTTTTTTTTTTTTTTTCCTCTCCTCCCAGCACTGATCAAACCTTATTTGCTTTCTGGCACGGGCCGAGAACACCAATTTGTTTTCAGTTTTTCTTTTTTATACTGAAAAGCGAAACAGACGCAGTGATCGAAATCGGGCAAATTAAAGATAGATGCAATCCCTGTTCCTAACTCATAGATATTATGATTTAGGCAATATATAAAAAGTTTTAAGGAGTGACCTGACCGAGATGGCTTTTGCCGGACATACACAAAATGTAACGAGAACGATGTCCCGGGCCTGCCTCGTCTAGTGGTGGACCCCTCCAGCGTGACCAGACTCGCACTGGTCACTGGAAAACATACCTCCGCTGCTCAAGGCACGTTAAACGTGCATGACCCCAAGTCCGTGTGGCAACATTGTTCTCTTCGGCCGTCACTCTGGTTTCGTGTATGTGTCTTCGTCGTCTGGCGTCAGGGCATACCTGAAATAAACTGCATCTTCACTTATGCCGGCAATCGAAAAACAAAGAAAAAACTCTGAGGTCATTTTCGTTTAAACCAAATAAAATAATTATTTGCAATCTTTCTACATTTGTTTAAAGTCGTGTTTTCGTTATCCGCGCTTCGTGATGCAGGTTGTATACTTGAGATTTCAGGTTAATTCTCTAGCTAAGAACAAGATCTTTTTAAGTTAGTCCTTACTGAGATTTCTGCCCCTGCCTCTCACCCCAGGCGGGGCGAGAGCCGATGTGTACGCTTCGCTCGCTGACCAAAGACTGCCAAAACCCTTCTATATCTTTTTCGAGTAGTCGATCGTTGTTTATATCAAAAGCATCTTCCTTCCTTTTCTCCATTATCTTCTATTCCCCCCTCTTTCTTCTCTTGTGAATTTCTTTTTCTATCCCTCTATTTTCTTATTCTTTTCCCTTTCTCTATTGTTTTGTGAACATATCTGTCAAACTAGCTTGGTGGTCTCTGAGTTAAAACACTGCTGGTCCCCGACTCCGAGCAGACATTTTGGAACCCAATTCTCGAGACTGTCTGAATCAATTACGTTAGTTAAAACTCATTCTCACCAGATCCAACTAGAAAAATAATCTCCTTTTTTCCGCCATTAAAACAGATATCATGTCTCCCGAACATCTCATAAACGCCTGTCTTAATCTTTGACACAGTATCAGCCCCCCCCCCCCCCCCCCGCCATAAGCATTCTTATCTTTACCTAGCTGAACGGGACACCCGGCATCGTCCGGTGTCCCGTCACAAAAAGATGCGCGCGCACACACACACATACACACACACACTTTATCTTTTATATATATATAGATAGACTAGTGGGGTTGCCTGGGTGTTTGTAGGCCTTTTTTAAAAAAAAAATAAATAAAAAAGGCTGGAACCCGTACAGCAAAGGAAGAAGAGGTGAAAAAGAAAGTTGGTAATTAACTTTTGGCCGGGTGAGGAAAGACTAAATAAAATTAATAAAATAAAATGAAAAAATAAAAAAGCTAGACAGATGGGATCGAACTCGCTAACCATTACACCAGAGTGGATAGCGAAATGAATGAATGAGTTGGTAATTAAGTTAAGAACCATGCAGGCGCAGAAAGGAACGTCTGGCTGGAGGCCAGTTAAGCTTCCTGTTTTTTGTTTGTTTCCCCACGATGTTGGGGAAAACTAGCTACTCCCAAAAAGGGGAAATTCTGGCGGTGTCCAAATAAATAGCAATTGTCTGATATGAAGGGTTTCCTCCACATTGATCAAACCTAATTGCCTTCAAAACGTCCCAGCCTGGAAGGTTAGGTTGGTGCCTTTTGCTTTGATTAGTTTCGCTTTATTTATGAGAAAGACAAACATGCTTGGAGCAAGGGAATTTAAGATTCTATCAAAATAAAGATAGACAATGTCAGTTTGCAAATCGGAGATATTACGATCTAGGAAATATAAGGAAACTTCTCTCAGATGTAACTGATGAGAGAAGCCTGACGAAAAAAGCCTTTCACTGACATACAAACGCTCGCACCCATTTTGCCTTTTATATAATAGAAGATGCCTAGAATTCTCATTAATATGATTTTAATAAAAATAAAACAATTTTTTAGAATATTTTCGTTTTATCATAGTTATACCCATTATACATTTTCTTTGTTTTTAATTATAGGGAGAACTCTGGACAAGAAACCTAATTTCTTAAGTTTGAAAAATATATTCAATATTTTATGTAATCTCCTTGGAGATTTCTTTTAAGATAAATTGAAATATTTAGTGAAAAGTGGTTGTTCATTCATCTTGAGTCTGTAACACAAAGGAAATGTTTCCGCTAAGTTTTAAAAATATCCGATGCATATTAAGCAGGAAACTTGCTAGAAAGAATAGCAAAAGGGAGTGTGCAATGAGATTGTCTTGCTGATTTTAACGATCAATATTTTGTGATAAACAGCTTACCTTCTTTTTGTAAACCGTTTTTGACTAGCGATTTCTTTAATGTTTGGTCATTAGGAAAGAATACGCACCATTTCATGGCCATTTGTGTGTGATGGCTTTTTTTGTATGTTAACCCTCCTCTCATGTCTCCATTATTTGAATTGGTATTTCAGACAATGGCATTTATAGAAATACTAGCAGAGAGACCGGACATTGCATTTTTGTCATCGAAATCCGTAAAATCGCCCGGGAGGAAGCTTCACATTCCTCCATGCAGTAACTTAGTCCAAAATGTTATTCTACATTACACTCTAGGGAACTTACTGTTTCTTTTATAAAATTATTTTATTTTATATACATTTCTATCCAGTTAACGTAAAAAAAAAAAAAAAAAAAAAAAAAAAACTCTTAAGAAATTTATATGCGGGTTAGAACCTACAGACCATGTCATAAAAAAAAAAAAAATGTAAATTTTCAAGTCTTATAAAATTATTTGCAGTTAATGAAAATAAAATTTACATGCGGAGTTTGAACCGACAGACCATGTCATGCCCCCCTCCCTCCAAAAAAAAAAAACATGCTAGTAACTTACCCACAATATAATTTTCACAGCCTATTCTATCATTGTTGCTAAGTGATGACATGGAAAAAATGGCTTTACTGATGATAAATTAAAATAATGGTTTGGATTATCAGTAATTATCTGGGTATTTTGAGACAAAACTTAACTAAGATCACTCCCAGACTTACACACTAAAGTTCTGTAAATTTTAAAGAAAATCTGTTCAGCCATTTTGGAGTCTACAAGGAACAAACTCACACACAGTTGCATTTATATAATTGTAGAGATTACCTTTAACATTATCGTTTCAGAAGTTTTCAGAGGATAATTAGTATTTAGATTATTTGGACTATCTTCATCTTGACTGTTGGGATCCATGGTTTAGTGAATAAAGTACTTGTTAAAAATTCAGTTGTAAGTTATATTTATTTGAAGGTTAAAGGTTCAATCTTCAGGTGTCACTCATTCTTAGAACTTTTTATATACTCCTTAGATTATAATATCTACGGAATGACGTAAATCTTTTTATTTCAGCCACTTTTATCTTACAACAAATTTTCGCTGTGAATTCATTTTCTCTGCTACTGCTATGGCGTGATATTTGACCTAGAAAACCACCTGCGTTTTTAAACGCTTATTTTCGACTGCCTTCGTGGCGTCATGCTATGTCATCAGACTATTAATCTCAAGGCTTTGGGTTTGAGCCTACCTACCTCCCCAAACTGTTTTCGCTTTTTAATTTTTTTTTAATATTTAAACAGGGTCATTACTTTGCTTATTTTATTTTTTTATCTACCCCCCCCCCCAACACACACACCTACAAACACTTGAGCAATGTCGGGCACCCCCGCTAGTCTATATATATATATATATATATATAAAGCGATAATGTGTGTATGTTTGGATGTCTGCTAAAAACTTTCGACAGACGCAACAAAAATTCACAAACTGTATCACATCGAAGCTCCATCCTTTGCTCGAAAAATATAAAAAATAGGCCAAAAACGTTTTTTTCACCCCGAAATCGACAATTTTCGACAGTGGGGGGTGGGGGTCAACAAAAACGGTCCTCTCGTGACAGTGACCGATTCTACGCGTGGGTCAGATGACGTTGTGACCTGATTTACTTCAAATAGTTGAAAAAAACGAACAAATTTCATGTACGTCGCGTTAACTCAGTTGATTAAGGCCATGGTTTATTATATAAACGTTTTGGGTTCGAACCGTGGTGTGATTTTTTTTATTTTATTATTATTTTTTTTTTTTTTCCGATTTTCAATTTAAATATTGAACCAGTGTTATTTAAGCCATTTTTCACGTAACGTTCGTTTTTTTTTTTTTTTTTTTTTTTACTTCGCTTATTATTTTTTACTTCGCTTATTCTTAGCGACACTCAAAAACACCCAGGTACCCACCGATCTTTAAAACATTTACTAACTGAATGCACAGATCTTTCACAAATTAGAAAAAAACACTATAAAGAAATAATCTTCAAATAATTTTCAAAGAGAACAACACCAGAAAAATCTTATCTTACATTAAAGAAATAGGACTCTTCCAAAAAATATAACCCGCAAAAACCTTATATTCTGCAAAAGCATCCTGCAAGACAGAACAAAAATGATAAAATCCACTATAAAACAACCAAACCAAAAGCTACAAACTAGCGATTGAAAATACAAAGAGCTTCAAGAATAAAAGTCTCCTATAAAATAACAGGATACAACATCAAATGCTATCCCCAAAATGACTAGATCAGCATTGAATGGCCCAGAAGGGGTTGATAGGAAAAAAAAAAAAACCCAGCATTCAATGACCCACAAAGGTTGATATGCTGATTAAATAACCCATCCATCCACCGATCTTTTTTAAATTTTAATATCGAAACAGGCTTATTTAAACTATTTTTCACGTGTTCGTTTTTCTGTTTTCATCGTTCGTTTGCCTTATGTGAGTTTTTTTTTTTTTTTTTTTTTTTTTTTTTATCGCCGCATAGCGGGGGAAAACAAACTGGCTTCCGCAACTTGACGTTGTCACATCAACTTAACACACTTATCAATTCATCTGTTCCTGTGGTCGAGATGATTAGGTCGCAGGGTTTTTTTTCCATTTTCTTTCCACCTCCGCGTCAAACGTTCGGGGTTCAAGCCTACGTTTATACTAAAACTTTTTCTTTTACACCTCCAAACAACCGGCCAATGTTTTTTTTTTTTTTTTTTTTTTTTTTTTTTTTAACAGCTAACCAGTTTAATCAATCTTTTCCATCACAAAATCTAAATAAATACTATTTGCTTTTTCTTAAAATAGACGATTGGTTTTCATGTGGCTTTTTCTCACTTCTGCATGTCTTGCACGATTTTTACTATTAAGCATTTTATTGAAATTTTAAAACAAGTGTAGACAAAACTTTATTTTTTTTTTTTTTTAAATTTAAAAAATAGTTTTTGTAAAGTCTTTGTTTAAAATTTTTTATATTTATGAAAAGTGAAACGTGTATTTTGAAATGTTTTTTATGATAGCAATACCAGACACCATAACGTTCAGCGCTAGACAAAGCGTTACACTACTACTTAATTTGACACTCTGTCTTTAAATCAGTAGTAAGTACATTTCTTCTACCTCCATCAAAATAAAGCTTATATAACTGGATTTATAATAAAATTTACTTTAAAATGGTATTTTGATATTTTTTTTGTGATTTTTGTATATTCAAAGAAATAGCTATTTAAATTAGACTATTAATGACGAAACCTGTCAGCATAGCGGTAGATAACTTTTTGCAAATAAGCGGTCGAGGTGTATTCACGTAAATACTCGTAGCAGAAATTGTACCCGTCAAAGTTTTTAGTTTTAGCTGATCAAGGAAAAGAATAGTCTTTGGTACGGAATTTGAACAAAACGCGTCTTTCCAGTCAAAAGTTAGAATAGCTCAAAGTTGACGCTTTGTAGTACAAAGGTAAGTAAAAATAGAAACTGTATTCAAACGCTATTTAATAGCAAATGTATTAATTTCTTTTGTCTTAAAATTTGAAAAGAATTGGATAAAAAATTATGCACTTGTCGATAGTGACAACCGCGTATAAACATTCCCTTTCATTTGATATGCTACAAGCCGTATTTTATTTATTTTTTTTAATCATGTCATGGTTGTCACCTTTACCTCCGGAAATTTGCCCTAAGACAGATACAAATCTGAAGGCCGTCCACATATCTTCGTCTTGTTGCTACACTCACCATGAACCTTGACGTTAGCAAAGCAACTGGTTCTAATGATATTCCAAAAAGTTGCAACCAGAGCTGGCTCTCATTCTTACAAAGCTATTCAATCAATGGCTAAAGGAAAACACCAAGGAAAATCTGTTTACCCAATATTTAAAAATTCTAAAGATCGGTTTTCTGCATCTCATCCAGACCAATTAGTCTCCTGTGTGTTATGAGTAAAGTCTTTGAATCCATGATTGAGAAATTGAAATCACCTCTGCAAAAATAGCCTACTCTAAAGCAATAGCTCTTGACATATCAAAGGCATTTGATAGGGTTTACTAAACAAGATTACCAGATATGGAATATTTGGAAATGTTTTCTCAACCATTGAATCCTTGCTTCCTTTTTTTTTTTTTTTTTTTTTTTTTTTAAGTCTATACAAGTAATTGACAATGGACATAAGTTGGAAGCTCAAAGTATCAACGCTGGGGGGATAAATCCTGGATTCAACTCTCTTCCTCAATGATCTTCAAAACCACATTCTAAGTTCATTCGTCAACATATATGCAGACGACACTACCATCTATGACAACACCTCGGGTCAGTAATGACTAAGATTTCTGAGTTTCTCTTCTCCGATCTTGAGCACGTAGTGCAGTGGGGCAAAAGTTGGTTAATTTTAACACATCCAAAACCGAGCTATCTTTTTACCACCAACACACTGATCCCCACCTGGCCCCCAGTTTATATGAATGGCTCAAAGGAGCACCCTGCTTCTACAAGCTTCTTGGACTGACCTTCACTTGTAACCTGAAATGGAGAACTTGCCTCAAATTAGTTGCCAAGGTCACTGGAAAAATGGTTGTCCTTCTACCGCTCCAGAAGGTATGTCACTTCTGATACAATCCTCTACCTTTATACAAGTCAAATATGTCCTAAAATAGAGTACTGTTGCCACATCTGGGAAGGAAATGCCAGAAGTACACTAATCCTGCCTTGATAGTTCAAAATTGGCTTCAAAATTTGATCAGTGATGCTCTTTTCTCATCTCTAGAACCTCAAAGAAGAAATGTTGCAAGCCTGACTCTGTTCTTATTTTCATGGTGGGTGCTTATCTAAATTTTAATCTATGTGCCTCCTCCCCATACACACACCAAGCTTTCACAAAAAGCACTCCTCTAGCTATAACCATTCCCCACTCTCAATGCCGAAATCTAAACAAGTTTCATTAACAAAGCTTCATTTCTAGAACTGTCTGGCTGTGGAACTGTTCCACTAGTACAAGGTTGTTTTCAAGTCCAGTGTAATAAATTCTTGTTGAGCCGTCCCCTTAAATAGTCTATTTCTATCCAATTTCCATCACCGTATGTGAATTAACCCTTATCCTCAAGTAGCCTTTGGGCCGTGATAGGGGATCACTCCCCCATAAAATATTACTTTATTTGAACTGACATGCAGAAAAAAAGTTTGGAAAAAATCGGTTAAGTATTTCAGCTACTGTGTGTATACACACAAACGTCTAGACCTATATACAAGTTAGAGATTGATTATATTTCAAACCTCATTTTAATCATGTATCATTTTTCATGCATCCTCGCTTAGATTATATGTGAGCAATTGATGTGTGCTTATATATTTGGATAGCATATTTCAAGGGAAATGAACTGGATGTCAAAAGCTGGTTAAATGGCTCCCAACATCTTGGGAATAAAATTTTTTACAGATGTTTTCAGTTTATGTGAGCAAATAAAGAGCATTACAAAGCAATAGGATCACCCCCTCCCCCCCCCCCCCCCAAAAAAAACCTCGATCATGTCTAAGATGGATAACATTGACTCACACATTTAAATTTTTTTTTTTCATCACTCCTTTAATTTGCCTTCATATCAAAACTTTTGCTGTTAAATCTTTTCCCCAAGTTTTAGAAATGTTTTTTTTTTTTTTTTTTTTTTTTTTTTAGATTACTCCCCCTCCCCTCACACTCCTTTTACTTGGAATTGAACAGACATTTTTGTATCGTTTAGAACTATTTAATGAATCATGAACATTTGTCTGCAAGCTATTGTTAAAAAAAAAAAAAAAAATTCTTGGCAGATTTATAGTTAATGAAAGTTTAAAATTACTCTACTAGAATAACATTTTTAAAGGTATTGCATCATTTTTTTTTTTTTTATGCTGCAGCCTTTATTATATTTAGCTATAAAGTTATTTGCTTGTTGTTCATCTAGAAGCCATTGTATTGTTGAAATCTGAGGAATGGGTAAAAAAAAAAATATGTACGAATACTGTATAAGTATTGAAAATGGCAGTTCTACACGATGAAAGCCTGCCTGAGTGTCTTAATGAAATCTTATGTAGTAAAAGCAGCTGCGCAAGATGCAAAGAAATGGTCACCCAAGGCAGATTTTTAATGATAATTTGATTGGATGCACTGCTAGAATTCTTCATCCCACATGCTCTTCGAAAAGTGACAGATGGTGGTTATCTGACGGTTTCATGCTATCCAAGTTTAAACTTTGTTTAAATCTTCTATTCGCGTCTCTTCCTCATCATCAACTGTAATGAAAGTTAAATATTTGATAATCTGGCTTTGACGGAAGAATAAATCTACTTTGCAATGTATTTATGTGAAAGGAACACTAATCCTCTGTTTGACAATGACTTGATAAAAGGTTCCAACTAATGCTGTACCTGTTTACACACAGGAACCACACATTGTACGTTGCAAAAGAGGCAAAGAATAACTCAAACTCACTTTTTCGTGTTGACTTTGTTGGACCAAACGTGATTCCGAACATGATCGTCTTCTCGGGCACCTCTGTTCTCTGTCACCCACATCTTGAACGTCATCGCCAGTCTGTGCACACGCTTTTTAGTTTTTCTTCACACACAGCTTGGTATTTGCATATGTGTGTTCTCATTGTACATCTACTTAAGTGATTTCGGAGGTTTGATTCATTTTATTTTCCTCAGAAGCAGCAAATGGTTATAGTCAACTAAAGTTCCTGGAAGTGGTAAACACTTGGAATAGTCTCTTCTGATTTTTTTTTTAATTATTAGAAAGGTGTTTCCTAGCTAAAAATAATACTTTTGTGAAGTGATTTATTGAAATAAAAAAACAAATTATTGTAAATTATAAAATTGGACAGAAATGAAGTTTTGTAAGAAATAAAACTCTATTTGAACTTTTATAATAAATTTAAGTTTATAAAATGAGTTAAAACAAAACTTGCTCTTAATTTGAAATATTTTAAAAACTTTTATGAAATAAGGTTTTTATAAATCAAAGCATAAAAAGTCCAAATAAAATTTCAAGTTTTAGTCTTTTTTTTTTCTGAAAGCTCATTTTATAAACTAACTTTTTAAATTTTTTTAAATAAAAATTCAAATGAATTTTTTTACAACCATTGTAAGAAAGTAATAAAGAACGCAAGAGTTGTATGCTCAGTCCGTCAAGTCCAAAGTAGCTGAACAGCGCCTTGTTTCCTACCAGTTTTGGCAAATAGCAACAGAATCCTGAACAGAAACGTGTGCTCTATCATCAATGGACCTGAGGTAATCTCGTCAGCATCAGACAAAGTTAAACTCTTTGCCAAGAACTTTGCAGCTAATTCTACCTTTTGTGACCAAGGCCGCCAACCCTCAATATTTCCTCCTGTATCAGAAAACACGCTATGTGATATACAAATATCTATACATAATGTTGCCAAGCTAATCAAAAACCTTGATTCCAGTAAATCAACCGGCCTTGATGGTATTCCAATTATAGTACTCAAAAAAAAAAAAAAAATTCAACCAGAACTAGCACCCATACTTACCAAACTGTTTAAACGTTATCAGGGAGAATTGCCTCCCATCTCCCTGGAAAATTTCATCAGTATGCCCTATGTTTAAAAATTCAGGTGATCGCTCATCTCCCTCTCAGTACAGGCCAATAAGTCTCCTGTGAGTCATGAGTAAGTTGCTGGAATCTGTTAAATAGTGACACGCAATATGGTTTCCGTTCTGCTAGATGCAGATGTGTTAACGGTTATATCCCATAGGATTAGCAAATCTCTCGACAAAGGCTTCCTTTCTAGGGCAATTGCTCTTGACATATCTAAGGCCTTTGATAAGGTATGGCATAAAGGCCTACTTCACAAGATTTCCAACTACGGTATAACTGGAAATGTTTTCTCAATCATTAAATCATTTCTCTCTAATAGACTCATAAGAGTAGTAGTTGATGGGAAAAAATCAGAAGCTCACAGTATTAATGCTGAAGTCCCTTGGGGATCCATCCTGGACCCAACTCTCTTCCTGATTGTGATTTAATGATCTTCCAAATCACATCCTTAAATCATTCATAGACATTTTGTTGATGACACTACCATCTATGGTAGCACATCTAAGATCATAAACGACCAAGTTCTCTCTGATTCTCTCTCCTCTGATCTTGAGCATGTAGTACAATGGGGAAAGAAGTGGCTTGTTACTTTTAATGCATCTAAAGCCAACCTTCTATCTTTATATCATCAACGTTCTGATCCACATCTAGCATCAATTGAAATGAATGGCTCTCGTCTTGGAGAGGCCTCATGTTTTGACAAGCTTCTGGGCTTGACCTTTACTCCTAATCTGAAATGGAAAACTTACATCAAATCTGTTGCCAAGGCTGCTGGAAAAATGGTAGGATCCTTCTATAGATCCAGTAGATCTCTCTGCTGATGCAATTCTCTATCTATATAAGAGCCAGGTACGTCCAAGAATGGAGTACTGTTGCCACATCTGGGCAGGAGCTGCTAGAAAGGACTTGTCCTGCCTTGATAGTTCAAAATAGACTTCGTAGCTTTGTAGGAGATGTCCTTTTCTCTTCCCTGCAATCTCTATCTCACAGAAGAGATGTTGCGTGTTTGTCTCTGCTTTATTTTCATGGAAAGTGTTCAACTGAGCTTCAATTTATGATCTCCTCTCGCCAAACTTTCACAAGAATCACTCGTCTAGCTGAAAACACTATCAATAATTTTCCCCACTCTTTATCTGCTTAAACCTAAATGTAGATTCCATGAACAAAGCTTCTTTCTTAGAACTGCACGCCTGTGGAATTGTCTTTTGTTTCCCTGTTTTTCAGTAAACTACAATATGGTAGTCTACAAGTCTAACGTAAACAAGTTTTTGATGAGCCGTTCCACTTAAGTTAACAAATTTACTGAATTTCCATGACTAACGGTTACTATATTGTCCAACTGACTACTGTACACTCTTAACCCTTATCCTCGAGTGGTCTCTGGGCCTTGATAAGTGGCGATGCCTATGCAAAAAAAATAAGATAACACAACTTATGGATATACTTTTCAATGAAAAATATTAATGTACACCAAAAATTATGGAAAGTTATTGAGTAGAATTTAAAAAAAAAATGAACACTCTGAACCACAATACCACATGGTATTTTCAAGGGAAATAATTTGGTTTTAATCTTGTTTTGAATTTTTACTCTAAATTTCTTAAAATTCTATTTTTGTGTACATTAATATTTTTAGAACAATTTTTGGACTAATTTCCAGCTAACTACAACATAGTTGGTTTCCATGTCCAATGTAAACAAGTTTTAGATGAGCTGTCCTCTTGAATAATTAAATGCTGCCCAATTTCCACCACTACCAATCATTACTTATTAGTCCTTATCCTTGAATGGCCTTTGAACCTTGATAGGTGTTGACTTAAAAAAAAAAAAAATGAGAAATTACACTGAACTGCTAATAAAGGTATGTATTTCTCGCCCATAGAGAAATGACGCAAGGGTCTAAAAATAGAATTGAAAAGTTGAACCTCCCTCCACCCACGTGTGGAGGGTGGGGCGTTTCTTTACCTGCAAAATATGCCTGGGCAGTCCTGTTGACTTTCTCCAGTAGAGAAAGCAAAGCCTGGGAGGGTGGACCTCCTAGAACTGCACAGAACCAGCATTACACCGCAATCAACAGGGAACGGATCATTACTAAACTCTCTTGAAAAAAAAAATCTCCGTCCTGGAAATTTTCTTTTTTATCAATATTATCTGAACTTTTCTTGTGCTTTTATTGGCAAATCTGTCATGTTTTTATCCAGTTATTGAAAATGGATGATGTCATAAAGAATGAATGGTAGTTAGAAATCGTGATGTCATAAAGAATTATAAATTGAAAATACTTGAAACAAGGTACAGGGTTGTTAAATTTGGAGTCATTCCTTGTCTAGTTTCATTAGTCTTACTCAATGGGAGTAGTCCTTTTCTAATCTCTGTATTGTCTTGCTTTCTTGTCCTATTTATTAACCTCCCTACAACTATTGGCTAGGCCACAATGTTGAACGTCAATGTAGGGTGGGCCATGAGCACCACAGGGATGTCCAAAACCAGTCTGGAACAACCGGCAATGATTTTGAATTGGATGCTTGTTTAAATCCAATTGTTTGTTTGATCAGATTGACAGGATAAATGGAAGCTGTGGTGATTTTTGTTTTAAAAGCAGTAGTTGTTTACTGCTAATATTTTTCAACCCATTTCAAAATTAAGAAATAACAAATATCAGCCTAACGTGATATATAAGTGAACACGCCATTTTTTTCCGAGAAGCGATCGGTCGGCTCACTTCTTAAATCATAATATCTACGAGTTAACGGGGGTCGCCTGTCTATTTAATTTGCCCGAGTTTGAAAAGCTAAATATTTCACATTTTTCGATCGCTGCGTGTGGATTGGGCTTTTTCGTATAATAAAAGCGAAACACAGCTAAAGACATCGTTCCCGGTGCAATCGCCGGGAACGTCCGAAAGCAATCAGCTTTGATCAATGCGGAGTTTCTCCTTATCAGACAATTGCTATTCAATTTGGACAATCCCCTTTTTATGGGGAGCTGGTTTGCCCCCCCAACAAAAGCTGCTCCGTAGTAAATAAAATACTGCCCTGCACTGAAAGTTGACCTCATTAAGTCATTAATCACGGGCACCTGCCAATTCTTTACTTAAATAAATTCAAACATGTTTCCGTTACTATTTCTTGGTGGCCCAGTGGTTAATGTTGCACTTTTTTTTTTTTCACTTTAATTTCCAACTTTGCCTCAAGGCTTCGGGGTCGATCCTTCATACTTACCGACCAAAACTCTCCACCCCCCGACACAAACACCCAGGCAACAATTTTTTATTTTGTTCTGATTTACCCAAAACACCACACACTTCCAAACACTCGGGCAACAGCAGATACCCCCTCCCCCCACTAGTATATATATATATATATATATATATATATATATATAAAAGCGAAAAATGTCTATGTATGTTCACTTTTTGTGCATGTCTGCAAAAGGCTTCTTTCCGGCGGGTTCTCGAGGCCGTCGCTCATTCTTAAAACTTTTTATATCAAGTCGAAATCATAATATCTACGAGTTAACAACGGGGGTCGCCTGTCTATTTAATTTGCCCGACTTTGAAAAGCTAAATATTCTACATTTTTGGATTGCCGCATGTGAATTCGGCCTTTTTGTATATTAAAAGCAAAAGTAATTCGGAGCTGCCGTCATTGTTCCGGTCGCGATCGTCTGGAACATCAGACAATTGCTATTCGATTTGGAAATCCCCTTTAAATGGGGAGCTGGTTTCCTCACTCACCATTATCTTGGAAGCCAAAACTGCCCCGCCTTGAAACAAAGTAAACACACTCCAAAAAGCTGCCCCGCAGTAAATAGAAAACTGCTACGTCATCGTATCTCTCCCACGATGACCTCATTAAGCAAACCTCTTTGACATAACTCGCTTTTTAACTCTTAACTCTACACGCTTATCAATTCCTCTCCCCTCGTGGCCGAGATGGTTAGGTGGCTGGCTTTTTTTCCCTTTCGTTTCCACCTTCGCGTGAAGACTTTGGGATTCAATCCTACCTTCCTACGAACACTTTTTTACAATTTTTTTTTTATTTATTTATTTTTTTTAACACACACACACCTCCAAACACCCGAGCAACGCCAGGTACCCTCTGCTAGTGTATTATATATATATATAATAAAACAGTGGCATGTATCAACTGAATATTTTTTTTGGCCAAATAACCATTGAAACCTATCACTGTATGTTTTCTCACTTTGCACTTTTGACCTCTTTTCGAAAACCTTTACTAATAAAAAAAAAAAAAATCAAAATCTGACAGTTTTTATTTTGATTTATGGCTTTCAATGACATGCAATTATTTTGAGATAGCTTTCAGAACTGAAGGAAAAAATTCTACTTTTCTAGAGTATTATGTTGACTGTATTATATGGAGAGATGCCCTTTAACTGAACACCCCTTTTCCCACTAATACTGAACTAACCTATCTACAAGTAAAATTTTTATATAGCATGTCGATAAGGCTATTAACTAGTTTCTGTAATATATTAACTTGTGCTCAAAGACTAACACTGGTCACTCTGACACTCAAAAGATAGCTGTCACCCAAAAAAGGTACTTTTTCAAAGGAAATTGTGGGAATGACAATTTTCTGTTAATATGTTGAACTGATCAGAAAGATAAATTGATAAGAATTAATAAATAAATAAAATAAAAAAAATTAAGCTATCTATGACTGTTAGATTGATTGAATATTTATTGAAGTAGCAGAAAGTTAAAATTTTCTTATAAAATTCAATCCACCATGTATTCCTGTTCCCTTTTAAACAAGTTAGCCATTTTAATCTTTTGTTGGCAAAAAATATTTTAATCCTTTTAAATTGAGGAATTTGGAAGCATTTAAACTGTTAGTTAGAAAATGATTCTGTGCAAATTCTCAAGATTGAAAGTTTTTTTGGAAGCTATTTAAGTTTAGAGATTTAAAAAAACAAAAAAAAACATGAAACAAAAAAAAAACCCCATAAAATTTGGTTAAATTAATCAATTTAATAACACCATACGAAACTATAGTAAAAAATTTTTTTTTTTTTTTTTTTTTTTTTTTGCTCCCAATTTTTTGGAGAGGGAACTATATTTTCAGTTGCGTTCATTAGTTTTTCCTGAAATTTTTCCACAAATTCTATTTCATTAAATAGATGTGCACAGTAAAAAAAAAATTTTTTTTTTGCAAAAGTTCCTGTTGCATCCCCAGGGGCTCAAAAAAAGGTCATAAATGTCCAAAAATGACACGTTTTACCCCATAACTTTTGATCCATCCATTAGATTTTTCTGAAACTTGGCCAAAATATAGAGCCCATTGTTATCCAGTATGGGTGACCCTAGCAAAATTCTGGTTCATGTCCCCGTGGACTTATAGGGGCTAAAAAAAACCCTTTTCGTATTTCTTTTTTCATATTTCTCAACAAAAACTCTATGTCTAACTATATAGTGTTTTTTCATGGTGGTCAACTAAAATATACATGCGTTAAGACCAGAAACTGCACCGTTTTTCTATTTACACTGAAATTCTGCGTATCCAGCAGCTCAAGAGGCCAAAAATGACACTTTTTGGCTCATAGTGTTTGATCTATCTATTAGATTTTCCTGAAACTTGGCCAAAATGTGGAGGCCGTTGTTCTTAATATAAATTCAGTATGGGTGACCTGGCAAAATCCTGGCTTGCATCTCTCTGGTACTTTTAGGGCTAAAAAACATGTCTTTTTGGAGGTCTTTTTCATATTACTCAAACTTGATATTTATGTCTGCCTAGTGGTTTTCCATGGTGCTGAATTCAAATGTCTTAAGGCATGAAATTGCACTGTTTGTCCATTTCCACTGGGATTCAGTGTTCCCAGGAGCTCAAAAGGGATCCCAAATGCCCCAAAACTGCAAAAAATGATACTTTTTACCCCATAACTTGTACCCCATCCATTAGATTTTTCTGAAACTTGGTGAAAATGTGAAGGCAACGTTGGCCCTTCGCACTTTTCACATTGATCATTTCTTCACTTTTTTTTTTTTTTTTTATTATTTTCTTTTTTATAGGATTAAAAAAACACAAATGGTTTCAATAAAATAAAAATAGAAGTAAAACTTTTCCCGGGCATTTCTAGGTTCGGTAGATTCCCGGGCATTTCTAGGTTCGGTAGATGCAGCTAGTTTTTTAATTTAGTTATTCTGATGCAGGTGGTTATTTTTATTTTTTTTCATCTCGTTTCATAGAAATTGATCAATTATTATAGTTGTAAGGGAGTGTGTGTGTGTGTGTGTGTGTGTATATATATATATATATAAAATCTCATTACTAAGAACTGTATAGTAAGTGTCCTTGTTAAAAAATCTTTTCTGGAATTTGGGTTTTCATGTGTTGAGCCCCAATTGTATTACTATTAGTCATCTTACGAGTGTTGCTTTGTCTTAGAGAGCTGAAAGCGACCGATAAGTTCAAATTGTACTCTCTCGTAACTCTCGATTTCATTATTTCTGCTTTAGTTCTTTCATTCCATTAGTGATGTTTCTGACAAAGAATTGCTGTTTTGAATCGGAATCTATCCAACTTACACTTATTGGCAGGTTTTTGACTTTGAAATATTTAAGCATTGTATTAAATATTTCAGGGAGATTATGAAAAAAGCTAATGTCTGTGTTTATGAAATCAATATAACTTGAAGAAAAATTAATTTTTCAAACTAACAATATTCTCATTGTTTATTCAATGTTTTCACTAAAAATATAATCGCAACAAATATTTTGTGGGATTTCAATAATTCTCATGAAAATTTCTAATGTAAAATTATATTTTCCTTGTATGCATGAATGTGTAAACATAAGAATTTTTTTAGTCTTGAAAATAAAAATATAATTGAGATCCAGAATCTCTATGAAAAAAAATTTAAAAAATGAGATTATTTATACGAAGGTTAATTTGGAGAAGTACGGTTTGGGTAACATTGTTTAAAAAAAAAAAAAAAAAAAAAAAGACAGGATTTGCATCCCACATGCTGTATTCAATTATATATATATATATATATATATATATATATATATATATATATATATATATATATATATATATATATATATATATATATAAGCGAAAATGTATGTTTGTGTGTCTGCTAAAAGCTTTCGACAGACACGATGAAAATTCACAAACTCGGTATTATATCGAAGCCCCATCCTTCGCTCGAAAAATTGGCCAAAAATGTTCCTTTTTTTTTTTTTTTTTTTTCACCCTAAAATCGACAATTTTCGACAAGGGGGAAGTGTCAACAAAAACGGTCTTGTGACAACGAGCAGTTCTACGCATGCGCCAGATGACATGACCTGATTTACTTTAAATAGTTGAAAAACTGATCAAATTTCATGTATGTCGCGTTAGGTCAGTTGATTAGCACGTTGGGTCATTATCTAAACGTTTTGGGTTTGAAATCGTGGTGTGAGATGTCTTTTTTACTTCGCTTATCCACCCCCGACCCCGACCTCACACCCAAAAACACCCGGGTACTCACCGATTTTTTTTTTTTTTTTTTTTTTTTTTTTTTTTTTTTTTTTTTCTGGCTGGCTGATTTTATTTTCAAACTTCGCCTCAAGGCTTCAGGTTCGATCCTACCAACTTTTACCCCCCCCCCATTTCTTTTTTATTTAACACCTACAAACACTCCTCGCTAGTTGATAAATAATTGTTTTTTTGCAATGAATAAATTGTCAGTGTAATCAGTGAATTAACTTTTTTCACTTAAAATGCACTTTGATTTTTATTTAAAAAGAATTTATCGTTACAACACGTTTCAAGTCATGTAAAAAAAAAAAAAAAAAAAAAAAAAAAAAAAATCCAAACCTAAACGTGGATTCCATGAACAAAGCTTCTTTCTTAAAAACTGCACACATGTGGAACTCTCTTTCGTTTATCTGCTTTCCAGCTGACTCCAATATGGTCGTCTTCAAGTGCAATGTAAACAAGTTCTTGATGAGCCGTTCCCCTTAAGTAATCCAATTTACCAAATTTACACTTTTAACGATTACTATATTGTACCTTTTGACCACCGTACACTCTTTAATCCTTATCCTTGAATGGCCACTGGGCCTTGATAAGTGGTGATTTCCTTGTAAAAAAAAATATATCAAGGGGCTTCCTGCTTTGTCTGGAGCGACTTCAAAAAAACTAGATTTGGAACTATAGCGACAAGTATTGTTTTTTCTAGAAATTTTCTAAAGAATATTTTTACAGCTCTGTTCAACATTTCTGGAAGCAACACAAAAAAACTCAATTTGTTTAATGGACAAGAATAAAAAGAAATCTATTCTCTTTCGAGAGAATGTCATTAATTGTAATGTTGAACATTCTCTGTTGCGACAATACATTTGTTATATTCGAACAATGAAATTCAGTGTTTGATTTTAATGCCAAGTTGGATTGCAAAAAGTACAAGAATATTTAGCAATTCCTTTTTGTAGGTCATTTAAACAAGGTTTCTTTTGTGGGCAAACTCTGAAGCTTTTTTAAAAAAAGCTATAATTTTTAATTTATGCACTGAGTCACCACTTATCAAGGTCTAAATACCATTCAAGGATAAGAGTTAATGGGCTTATGTTGATAACAATTTTAAATTGGTAACGATTACTAAACTGGACATAATTTGATTAAGAGGACAGCTCAATAATATAACACAAGGTTTAAAAACAACCAGCCCTTCAGAATTGTTCTATAATTTTTGGAAAAACTTTTCTGAAAGTTTGATTCAATTTTATGTATAAAAGAAATAAAGGAAAATCATTTACAGTGGTTTTAGCTAGACAAGTTTTTGTTATGAATCTTTTACCAGAGAGGGGGCCATGAATTAAAGCTGTTGCTCAACTATGAAAATAGAAAATAAAAAAAAAAAACAGCAATATCTGTTCTGTAAGAAAAAGGCAGAAGGGAAGTGGACATTCCTAGTAAATTTTGAAATCGGTTTTGTACTGTACTATCTTTACAAACGTTTGCACAATTCTGAATAAATTTCCTACATATACATACAATGAAATTTTGGAGATTCTGATAACAAAAACCTGCACAACTTACACCACAACTTTCTTCTGAAACTTTTTCTTACCTAGAAAGATTAGGAAGATGGCATTTCATTGGACACTTTAAATTGAGCCCCTTCTGTCCCCCTTTTTACCTGTTCATTCCTAACTTTAAACCAGAATCTTTGCATCCGCTCTCAAAGATATAGATGTCATATGGCCAAACTCCTTTATTTTTGCCTACTTTGACCGTCCACTGACTCTTTACTTTTCATAGTAGTTCACTGAAGTAGAGACTATATCCAATTGTAACTTTGTAAATATTTAAATGTAAATAATTCCAAACAAGGTTATATTTAGGTCATTAGAATCAGAATTTTCTTGGGTGAAAGGCCGCAAAAAAGGAAATAAATTTTATTTTGAATTTGAACATTTTTAGAAAACAAGAATGTTGTATAATATATATATATATATATATATATATATAAAAGCGAAAATGTATGTGTGTATGTATGTACGTTTTTCCTCGATGTCCACAAAAGGCTTCTTTCAAAGAAGCGCTTGCTCGCTTCACAACTTAAAACTTTTTATATCATCTATAAATTGTAATATCTCAGAGTTACCCACGAAGCTCGCCTGTCTATTTAATTTTATTGACTTTCAAACGTTAATTATTCGACATTTCCTGCATCGGCACGCGTTACATTCGGTTTTCGGTATAAAAAAAAAACGAAACTCGACTCTAATCACAGGCCGAAAGCCAGTTGTCGTTTGTTCAATGTCGACTTCGTCATATCAGACTGTAGCTTTCATTTCGCTCCTCCTAATAAACAGGGAGCGGATTTTTAAAAACAAACAAACCGATTTATTCAAAACTGTCCCGCACAAAATGCTAACTGCTGAATACCTATCGCCATCACGTCAATCAAAAACGCGCACCTGTTTTTTTTTGTTTTTTTTAAAACACTTTACTATTTTCCAACTGCGCGTCGTGAAGGCTTCGTTTTTTTTTATTTCATGGGCACCTGTTTTTTTTTCACATACCCCGAAAAACACCCGGGCAACGCCGGGTACCCCTTGCTAGTATATATATATATATATATAAAAAGCCAAAATGTGTGTGACCATTTCGTGTATGTCTTCAAAAGGCTTTTCTCGCACACGCTCCCGGGGTCGTTACTATCGTTTAAAACTGTGTATATAGGTCCTAGATAATAATATGTAGGATTTGGGAGCGCATGTAGCTTATAGATTTATTTACATCGATTTTTACAAAATTATTGCTATTTTGGCTTCTCGCGTGTTGATTGGGCTTTTTAGTATAAATAAACTGAAACTAAGCTCAAACGGACGTTCTCGGCATTGCGCTGCCGGGAAAAACGTCCAGCTTGACTTCTATTTGACCTTCTTAATTAGGTCAAATGGAAGCAGCAGAGTTAACTTTTATTGCGCACGCCTGTTTTTATAGTTAAATAAATAAATTCAAACCTGCTTAAAGTTGTCAACAAAAACGGTCCTCTTGTGACAATAACCGATTCTACGCATGCGTCAGATGACGTCGTGACCTGATTTACTTTAAATAGTTGAAAAACCGAACAAATTGCGTGAACGTCGCCTTAGCTCAGTTGGTTAAGGCATTGGTTCATTATCTAAACGTTTTTAGTTCGAATTGTGGTGTGAGATGGTTTTTTTTTTTTTTTTTTTTTATATCGAAACAGGCTTATTTAAGCCATTTTTCACGTGTTCGTTTTTCTGTTTTCATCGTTCGTTTGCCTTACGTTAGTTTTTGTTTCTTTTTCCCCGCTTAGTGTTAACGTTTTTTTTTTTTTTTTTTTTTTTTTTTTTTTTTTTACTTCGCTTATAACAAACCTACGTCGTAACGCTCGACGACTTCCGCCTGCACACCTGTCAATTTGGTTCTTAAATAAATTCAAACATCTTTCACTAACTCATTCTGGCTGGCCGATTTTATTTTCAAACTTCGCCTCAGGGCTGCGGGTTCGATCCCCACCCCCACCCCCTGGGTTCTTTTTTATTTAACACCACACACCTCCAAACACCCGGGCATCACCGGGTACCCCCCTCCCCCCGCCAGTTTTATTTAATAAAACGTTTTATTTATATTTTTAATTTTATTTTTTATTTTATTTATTTTTTTTTGAGACTTATCCCCTAATCGTAGGTGGAAAAAACCCCCCAGTATTTTTCCCCCTATTTTAAATTCTTTTTCCCTCTCTTTTGTTGAAATGAGAAGGAAAAAAAATTAGTTTGATTAAAGTAGATGCAACTGAAAGTTACAAAATTTTTTTATTTCATAAATCATACAGTATTACTCTTTTATTTATTTATTTTTTTTTAAACTTTACAAAATTTTTTAAAAAGATGGTAGTAACTCTAAGTTTTATTTCCTTGATAATTTAAAAAATTGTGATATTTAGTTGAGGGCTTGGAGCCAAAGATCCTTATTCAGTCTTGGGGAAACATTCTAAACTTTTTCAAGAGTCTGTTTTGATTTTAAATAGGTTCAGTTTGCTGTTTCTAAACAAATGGAAAAGTTCTGGCTAATCTAATTTTCTAATGGATTTATATTTTTGTACTAACAACTTTGACTTTATCGTTATCAATAAAAATTCACACAAATTTCCCCCCCCCCCTCAATCAGAATAATCTAAACGGATACTTGAAATGTGAATGGTAGATTGACAATGAACTTGCGAACTCGTTAAAGTCAGTTTTAGATATGTGTGATAAACTTTGCAAATTATAACCCAATCACTGCACAAGATGTTTTATACAAATTACTTTACAAAGATTCTCTTCCTAGTAAAAATTAACTTCGAAAAATTAAATTTCAGATAAAGATTTTTATTTAGACTATTACATTTAAAATTATTTAAGCAATCTATGTAGAAAGTATTTACTGTGCTACCCTTATGAAGGTATATTGCTAGTTAGATGATTTTAGAGAAAGATAATTCCAAATAGAGTTGTTTACATTTTTTTAAGTATTGGTTGTGTATAAACTAGAAACCTTGTTTGATAATTTCCATACACTGATATGCTAAAATGATTTATTTTTGTTAATTTTACAGTGAGACTGAAGTTTTGATAAACATCAAAATAGAATTGGAATATTTGGGGTTTTACTAAATATGTACGACTAAATTGCCACTGCTGCTGATTTTAAAGCAACTTCAACAGCCAATCGACTGGCTCCATCAGCGTAAAATATTGTAAAACAATCTTGTAATCTATATCTATATATATAAAAGCGAATATGTGTATGTGTTTATGTCTCGCAAAAACTTTCGACACGGGCCATGGATTTTCGCCAGATAGGTTTCATTTTAAAGCTCCAACCTTCGCCTGACAAATATCGAAAAATTGGCCAAAAACATTAATTCTTTTACTCTAAAATCATCAGTTTTGTACAGGGAGGGGTGCCGAAAAAATCGTTCCTTCATTTTCTCTCATCTTGCTACGACAACAATGACGTCATGTTTGACCTAACAAAATGTTCACATTAGTTTCAGCCACCTGCAAGTGTTTTTAAAGGTTTCAAGTGTATGTCTCGTTGGCGTAGGGGTAACATGTCAGGCATTTTTTTTTTCCGCCTTAGCCTCGATGCTTTGGGTTCGAGCCTGTCTTTCTACCTAAACTTTTTTTCCTCTTTTACACTTTTTTTTTTTTTTTTTTCCCCCTTGCGTTTGTTCGCTACTTTGTTTTGGTTTTTCCAATTTTTTTTTTTAACATCGTGTGTGTGTGTGTGTGTGTTTGTTTTTTTTTTTTTTAAATTTTAAAACAGGGTCACCTCTCCTACATACACACCTCCAAACACCCCGGGCAACGCCGGGTACCTCCACTAGTATATATGCAAAAATGAAAACGTGTGTGCATTTTTCTGTATGTCCACAAGGCTTTTTTCCCCACTGCTTCTCCGCTTTATCGCTAATTCTTATAACTTTTTGTATGCTACAGAGATAATATCTCGCACTTATGAAACGTGGTTGTAAAAATGTTTTATTTCGCCCGCTTTTATACAATGACGAGAAAATTTGCGCTGTGAATTCATTTGCTGCTGCTATGACCTAAAAAAACGACGTTCGTTTTTAAACGCTCATTTTCGACTGATCAAAAGTACCTGGCTTTCTGGCCTCGCAGTATGTCATCAGGCTATTAACCTTGAGGCTTCGGGTTCGAGCCTACCTCCCTCCCAAAACATTTTAATTTAAGCTTTCTTTTTTGATCTACACACACACCTCCGGGTACTCCCCCCCACCCCTCGACTTTTTTAAAAATCTCTCCCCACCCCCAATTTACAAACACCCGTGCAACGCTGGGTACCCCAGCTAGTCCATTATATAAAAGCAAAAATGTGTATGCATTTTTTGTGTTTCGGGGGGGGGGGGCGCTCGGTCAGGGCACTCCTTAAAATTTTTATATACTGCTTAAATCATATCTGAGTTAAGAACGGGGGGGGGGGTCGTGTCTATCTTTAATTTGCCCAACTTTTACACGCTATTTTCGAGATTGTTTTCATTTTATTTTTTTTTTATTTTATTTTTTTGCTCAACACACACCTCCAAACACCTTGGCAACGCCGGACACCAGGCTAGTAAACAAAACAAATTTACTCGGAAGTTTTGAGACGTTATATTTTATTTATTTATTTTATTTATTTATTTATTTATTTATTTATTTTTTTTGGCAAATATATTTTTAAGTCTATACCTAAGAGTTTTACTAAAAACTCTCGATTATTAAATATTCCCTCTTACTAAGTCCGTCAGCTTAAAAAAAATATTCAAATAAACAATAAAACGACTTGGTATCAGTCATGATTATTTTTGGCAAATTTTGAAAGATTGAGACTTTTTTCTACCCAGTGGGCCACTTATTTTTAAATCTTTGTAAAAGAAATAAGTTTATTTCTTTTCTTATTGAAATAAAAACAAAACGAATTTAGTCAGTGTTTTTTAAATTAAATTTTACTTTTTTAAAATTTTTATTTTGTGACATTAGAACTACTTTTTAAAAAGTAGAATTAGTACATAAAGACTGAAGTGATGTTTCCCATCCCATGTGCCACTTTTGGGGAACTAGTTTTCCTCACATTTAAAGCCTTAGTGTCTAAATGCTCTCGTGGGGAGGCAAGTAAATAACTATTTAAAAATTATTTTCAGTTTTTTTTTTTTTTTTTTTTTTGCCTAGTTCATTTTATAAAACAACTTTTTTTTTTTCTCTCAAAAAGAAAAAAGGTGAATGTGTGCTACTTCTCCAACCAGCAAAGGGTATTTATTCCGAAAGTCGTGGGGAGATTGAAAAAAAAAAAAAAAAAATGCCTTTCGGAATTACCACCCCCAACCCCGGCTTTCGGAATTACCACCTCCAACCCCGGCTTTCGGAATTACCACCCCCAACCCCGGCTTTCGGAATTACCACCCCCAACCCCGGCTTTCGGAATTACCACCCCCAACCCCGGCTTTCGGAATTACCACCCCCAACCCCGGCTTTCGGAATTACCACCCCCAACCCCGGCTTTCGGAATTACCACCCCCAACCCCGGCTTTCGGAATTACCACCCCCAACCCCGGCTTTCGGAATTACCACCCCCAACCCCGGCTTTCGGAATTACCACCCCCAACCCCGGCTTTCGGAATTACCACCCCCAACCCCGGCTTTCGGAATTATCTCCTTCCCCCCCCCCCCAGCTTTCGGAATTATCTCCTTCCCCCCCCCCCAGCTTTCGGAATTATCTCCTTCCCCCCCCCCCCAGCTTTCGGAATTACCACCCCCTGGCAAAACAGTTATATTTCTATTTTGTTTACTTTCTAGCTTAAGAGAGAATATTTAAAAAAATAAAATTAAGACAACTAATGTAAAAAAAAAACTTTATTTTTTTAATTTTAAATTTATTTTTTTATTTTTTTTATTTATTTATTTATTTTTTTTTTTTTTACAAAGATTTTTAACGGAAAAAAATCCGAAATGAAAGTAACAAAGAATTGAAAAAATATTTAAAAAAAAAAGTTTGAATCCTTTTTATGTGAATCTAAAAATATTTGCCAAAAATAACCTCTATTGAAATTTGTAAGTAAAATCATTTTTACAATGCTTTGTGCTGGCAAAACTCAGTATCAAGTCCGTGTAAAAGTTGCTTTAATAGCAAAACAGCAGCAAGAACAAATAATCGTATATAATTAGTTGTACAAGTTTAGTAAACCCCCTTATGTACAATCAAAACCCGGCACGACTAAATTATCCCATTCGGCTACTGCTGATTCAAGCAACTTTACACGTTTTTTCTATGACAAACAGCAAGAGCAGTCTGTTGTACAATGATCAAGAATAATTTGGTTGTACATATTTAGTAAAACCGGAATATTTGAGTTTCTATTAGGTTATTGCGAAAAAATTTTTTTTTTTTTTATCAGATATGTCAAAAATATTATTTACATACCAAGTTAATATTTTGGAAAATTTTCTGCAAAAGTGTCTAGGTTTATTATCCACTGAAATTGTAATTGGTTTAGTTGTAATTACTACAAAACGCCTTAGGGCTACATATTGAATCTTTGTAGTGGATTGATAACTATTTGTTTGCCAGTTAATATAAATTAAAAAATTTCTTAGTAAATAAAAGAATATGTAAAAAAAAAAAAAATCATTCTTTATTATAAATGTCATGTTATTTGCACAATACTGGGTAGACCTTTCTAGAGATTAACCTTATGTTTGTCCATTTAATGATGGTCATTAGCATAGGAACATGAATATTTAATGGCATGGATCTTGATTTTGGACTGATGTGAGTGGTCACAGCTGACATGCAGAAAAATTTCTTTGAGTTTTGTATCTAAGTCAATATTTGACTTTGGCTTAAGACTTATTACCAAACTTTTGCTTCAGTAACTTTGGTCCATGGACAAGTGCCTTTTAAGAACACTTAAAATTTATAGTTGAAATGAATTCGGTTGAAAAGAAAAAAAAAAAGGCATATTATTAAAACTTATAATTTTCTGACGGTTTAACTGAAATTATTAGTTTCTACATAAGACCCACTCGTGATCACAATCAATACTAATATATTCCATTTGAATTTCAGTTGACAATTCATAAACTAGTTATGGGTAATGAAAGTAATTGATATTTAACTAAAATACTAAAAAAAAAATAAAGGCAGCTAGCTTTTAAGATCTTAAAAAAAATAAATATTAACATTCATTTATTAATGAATATTGAATTTTATTAAGCTTTTTCTATCCATAAAGATAAGTGTCCTATTTTGCTATTTTATATACATGTTTATACACTATGCAAATTAACGGAAAAGGTAATTTTTTTTTTTTTGTTGTAAATTCTCACTAATTAAAAACTATTAGTTGGATCCACATACAATGTGAAGGAGAAGGACAAACAAAAATTAAGAGATGTGTCACTTGTGTTAATTGCACATTATGGCTGATTAGACGTGTTAAAATAGAATCTTTTTCTTTTTTTTATCACAGTCCTTAAAACTAAGGAATATTTTAACATGTATTTTGTGTGTGTGTGTGTGTGTGTGTGTGTGCGTGCAATAATTGTTTATTTGTTCAGAAACTGCTCTTCTGATTTTAGAGATATACCCCTCCCCCACCTCATAACCAACATATTATCCAAGTATCTTGGGTAATGTAATTTAAGTATATTTTTGATCAAAAGCAGTACAATGTGGGGATGGGTCTCTGTTCATTCTTGACCTCCATAAAAAAAAAGTGATAACATTTAATAACTGAAAATTAAATTACAGTCTGAAATGTTAATCAAGACTTGGAACATGGGTGCACATTGCTCACGTCTGAGAACTGATGTTGAACGTGTCTAGTATAAATCCCAGAAGACGTTAAAGACTAACTTTACCGAAATTTACTTCAATTAAAATTTTATTTCCTTTTCAAAATATAAAACATGATCTAAACATTAAGGAAAAAAGGTTATTTGAAAAGAAAAGCATATTATTTGGGTCACTGCACCATGAAATGGTCTGTCAAAAGCTGTGGTGAACCTACAGACCAGCAATTGAAAGCAGCAATAGATGCATCATGGCTGCTGGTCTTTGAAAAATTACTCCCCTTACAGAGGATGTGCAAGAGAATGCAATTATGTCATGAAATGTCAACACTTAAATGTATCTTTCTCATCCCAGTGCCAAATTGTCTTCACGGAATCTGTCGCTTTTATCTCGTTAGAAGAAAGACTGCATTCTGTTTTTACGCTTTTAAACAGTTTGCTAGAGATAGTGACGATGTCTATCATATCCAGGTTTAATTATCTTGGACAAACATTCAGATGGTATATATGCATATATATCTAACTAGCAATTCAGCCCGGCCTTGCTCGGGCCCTATGTACTGTTCATAACTTGCCCTACGTGTGAATACACTTTATGTAAGATTTCAAATGTTTAGACCAAAATTGTCTGAGTAATTTTGTTGAGACAGGAGATAAATTTTTTATAAATTGGACACCAATTTTGAGCTCTTAACATTAATTATTTTGGTCTCAAATCAAAATATAAAGTCTTACCCATGTCCATGTTACCACATCTAAAATTTCAAGTCTTTAGACCCAAAATTGGTGGAGAAATTACGGAAAATTGGCAAAGGTCAACTCTTTCAACTTTTGACAGCCAAATTTTCGCCCCAAAACTGATTCAAATGCTTGCTGCCTGTCTGAATACTCGTTATGTGTAAATTTTAAATGATTAGACCCAAAATTCGGTGAGTAGTTTGCTAGACATCGCAAAGGTCAAATCTTTTGAACGTTGACCTCTTGGAAGCTGAAATTTTCAATCCAAACTGATTAAAAAGCTTGTCCTATCTCTAAATACCCTTTATGTAAAATTTCAAATATTTAGACCAGAAATTGTAATTTGGTAGAGACCGCAGAGGTCAAATTTTTAACTTTGACCCCCTTAACATTCATTGTTTTAGGTTCAAATCAAGTGTAGTTAGATCCATTTCCAAGGAACCTATATCTAAAATTTCAATTGTTTATACCCAAAATTGGCGGAGAAGTTTGGTAGAGTTCTCAAAGGTCAAATCATTGAACTTTTACTCCCTTAACAGCCAAATTTCTGGACGAAAACAGATTACAAAGATTTTCCCAAATCTCAGTACCGTGTATATCAAATTTAGTCTGTAGACTGAAAATTGACAGTTATTGCGTAGGGAAATATATATATAATATATATATATATATATATATATATATATATATATACACACACACACACACGGTTTGTTGAACTTAATTAAAAAAAAAAAAAAAAAATTCTTTTTAAATAAAATTGATTTAAAGTTATTGGTGTTTCAAAAAAAAATCTACAAACTTTTCTTAGTACTTAATAGGAATAGGATATTGTTTAAAGGAAATAACTAGTCTTAAATATCCTTCTCCCTAGCTTGAATAACATTTATATTTGATGGCATTTAAAGTGATTCTATCTTATTTCTACTAAAATAAACTTTTTTCTTCAAATGTTTCCTTATGGAATTGTAATTGAAATAAAAGCTAAATAAAATGGATGCATTAACTGAAAAATATGGTGGTAAATTATTCCCATAATCTTTAGTTGGAAGTTAAATTTTTAGAAAAATCTTAAATGACTTTTTTTTTTTTTTTTTTTTTTTTTTAATCTGCAGATGAGCTAAATAAAGCCTGTGTGAGGGGGGGGGTCCCGGTTTGTAGAGGGATTCGGGTTATCCGATATCGGGGGGATGCCAATTGGTGGAACCAATTATTGTGAAGGCTGTGTCTTTGATTACTAGAAAGGTCGAAGGTGACATGTGGTCGTCGTTTGTATTTCGGACAGTGTAATAAAAACATGCATCACGAGTAAATTTAAGAACATTGACTGAAGCATGCTAAAGCAGGTTTACATATATAGAGAATATTTACTTACACAGAACAATGCAGAATGTATTTGTGTACACACTTGTATACACGTGTATCTATACGAGAGTTCTTGTGTATGTATCTAGCATGCATGTATTAAAATGTTTGTGAGTTCATTGCATACATATGTATGGAGTTGGAATGTTCTTTGTATGTAAGAGTTAACACGTATTCTTTCATACCTTGAGAAAGGTATATGCTCTGCTGAGGCGTGTCTAAGGTTTGTGTCCAATCACGTTTGAGGTTTGAAAAGAGGGAGATAGAGAAAGGCGGAAGTAGACGATGGCACCTGGACAAAATGAGGATTACCAGGACAGGTAACTGGTGCGTTGTTTAAAGGTGTATGCTTGTGTGTGACGATTGAGTAAACCCATGTTAGATTTTAAAGGCGTGTGCCCATACACTACCCACCAGTTAGGCAGAGGCTAAGGAGTAAAAAGGTTATGACAGGAAAAATACCACGAAGAGTTCAAAGCTGTATAATTGTGCGGAATGGTCACAGGACGATGTGAATTTTGAGTGCGAGAAGTTGCGGTCACAAGTGAGTGCATAGTGGGTTAAGTTTGATTTGAAGTTAGTTTGTGAACATGCATGTACGTTCGGAGTGCGAGGAATATTTCCATCTGTAGAAAGCGTGTTGTTCAGGCGATCATGTAACCAGTGAGCCGGTTGAATTATGAACGCCTAGTGATGAGTTCGTAGTCTGCGTTTTGCAGTTAACTCATTAGCTGGTGTAAATTCTGTCGTGAGATCCAGTAGTTTATAGTGCTTGGTGAACATTGTTAGTTGCTTGTCAGGAATTAATATACCGTAAGGTGTTGCTGGAAAGGGGTTAATATGCCGTAAAATGTTGAGCTTGACTTTTTTTCTAAATATATGAAGAAAGCAAAAAACTTAATGTGTTATGAAACAATCGGAGTCCCGTGTGTTTTTATTATCATAAAACAAAACTTCATGGTTTACAATTTTCAGACATTTTTTTTCCTGATTTTAGTTATGTTAGATCTGTTTTACCCTGTAGCTTTCTGTCGAACTCTAGAACCATCATGGAATTTTTAACATTAGAACCCTGCTAGTACAAATACCATTGTTTTCCGTGCCTTATTGCATTCTTTTAATTAAATTCTGTGGCTGCTGCTACACAGGATTAAATTGAACTAGAAAAAAAATACTCTACTACTATAGAAGGCGTCTGAAAAGATTTAAAAAAATCATTCTTGCAACATGAGGTTGTTATTCAAAAGTTATTCAACACTTTTAACTCTCCCTGACAAAAGGTCCTGGATATGACCTTAAACTATATCCAGTGGTGAGGCCCCAGCTTGCGGGCTTTAGGGAGTGTGGAGCCATCCTTTAATTGCCATTGCTCCCAGGTCCATTCTGACCCGGAGTGGTAATACCTGTTAGGGTCCCAACTATGGGTTAAATAGAAATTGACTTGAAAACAACAAATATATTCTATTAAAAATCTTTTCAAAATCTTTGGATTCGGCGTTAAATAACCTGAAAAGGGTTTATGTCGTAAAACAACCAACCAACCATGACAAAAACTGTCTTGGTGGACCCCAACAGAATGAATAAATCTTTCTAAATATTAGATGTTATTCATTCGGGACAACGACAATGAAGAAAATACTTTGTCAGTATTTGTTTTATTGTTTAGACCTTTAGCTGGACATATAAACATACACATTAACTTGGTTGCAATAATTTACATATGAATTATTAGATAGATGGAGAGGGGGGTGTTAAAAAAGACAGTTTTAAAACAAAATTCTTGTAGACATTTTAGCTCTTTTATTTTATCATGATTCTGTCCAACGAAATGAGTAGCGTAGTTATTATCAATCTGTTAACTCCAAACTAAACTGAATTAAATCATTCATTATTCCCTTCCCTGCTTGTTCATTGTAAAAAGTTGAACATTAGAAGGAAATAGTTTTTTTTTTTTTAAATTTTTTTTTTCTAATTGAAACATTCTTATTAAATTTTGCTTGATTTACATTAAAAGAAAAGTTTTAAAAAAAATTGTTTTAAAATTGAATGTGCTCACTCTTTGCAATCTCAAATTACCCCCCCCCCCCCCCCCGTAATTTTTATCCCGCACTTGTATACTTTTGATAATGTGTTCATTGTTTTTAATTTTAATATAGATCCTGTTTTTTTTTTTTTTTTTAAATGGTCTTTAATAATACTGATTAGTTTTTTGTTTCTTGTTTCAGTCTACATGAATAATATTTGTAGACGGAACTGCCAGTTGATTCAACATGAAGATTGACCGGACCAAGTTGAAAAAATCATCAACTGATGTGGTAAGAAATACTTGTATTAATTTTATTCATTTAAAATACGGCATAATTACGTTGACACACCATTTCTTGTTAGATCACCAAAGTTAAGCAACATTGAGCCTGATTAGTACCAGATGGGTGAGCATTTGGGAATACCAAGTGCTGTATGTAGGAGGCTGTCAAAACCTCTACAAGAACTGCAATAAACTAACATTATTTCTCCTGATATACGTTTGACTGGGGACTTTGAATTTGGTGTTCCCTAGAAACTTCAAGTGTGAATGCTGCTGTTTTCTGTTCTTCATTTGTTAAGAATGAATTTGCCATTTCTTTAAGATGTGTTAAATTATCTGCAACAAAATAATTTATGCCTCGCTAACCTATGGATTTTAACGGCGCATTTTTGTTTCCTTTGAAAATATATTTTTACTTAAAATATTCACTGCGTCTTAAAGACAAAATGATTTTTTGGGTTCCCTCCAAATTCAGGTGATTAATTGGCAAGCCCATTAACAAACTCAGTTACTGGCATGTCACTCAACCCTAGTATTAACAGCAAGTTTTAAACATTAAAAGATCTTGACTAGAGTTTGTAAGCTAGTTATTGTCAATCAGATAATACAATCTGTTGCACAAATTTGGTTTCGACTGAATTAATAAATATGAAATATTTTTTACAAGATGCCTTCAGTAAACGACAAAAAACAAAACTCTAAACCTATATACGGATAAAATGCTGGATTTTATTTGGTATCTTGATTATTGTAAATCCTTACAATTCGACACAGCAGCATTAAATTATGACGTGTCTTATCTTTTTCTTAATTAGATGTTGTCTTAACCGATGTATACTGACAAAATACCCCCCCCCTCCCTAAATCACACACACACACACACACATGCCAAAAAATAAATTCCAACAAAACGGTGGTAGAAGAGTTTTCAGCTAAAGGACTCCAAGGTAGATAGATCTGTTATGAGAATAGGGTTTTTTTTAAGTAGAAAAAAAAAAAATTGAGTGTGACATTGGACTGTTCTATACTTAAAATATGAAAACCTTTATAGGGTCATGGTGCAACAAAATGTAGAATTTTGGTAATTTAAAACAATACTAAATTATGGGAACCGGATTTATTCAGTCTACTTAACTTAAGAGGTGGAGTCCTGGCAAACCCAGATCGTATATCCCATTTTCAAGCAGAAAACCCATACTCTGCTTCCTTTCTTACAAAACTTGCCACTTTTATCCATCTTTAGTCAAACTAGAGAATGCAATTTTTTTTTCATATCTGATCCTTAGCTGAGGCTTCAAGGGTAAATTTGATCCGGAGGAGGAAGACAAAATTCCTTCTGTTATGTTATCCATACCACGCTTATATCATCTATGGCCAGGATCACAAAAACACACCATCTGTGTTGCTTTGGATCAGTTAGTTTACAACTTATGTAATTGGCCGTTTCTTCATTAGCATTATGGTTTTGACATAATTGGGCATGTCTGTTATACTCACTTTGTATATTATGCTATTATGGGTTAGTGCATTCTGAACAAGTTGCCAGAACTGACTTGTTGAGATACTTTGAACTTGATGTCAACCTCTAACAGAATCTTTTTGCTTCATTCAAATGCATCTGAAGTTGAACCTGCTACAAAATCCATATATAGCATCTTAATTGAGAAATGGCCATTGGATGCACGAAGTTCTTCCTGAGTATTATTTGGTAAAGAGCTGTGCTTTTCTCTTTTGTCTCTGCTGATTCTCAACTTAGCGCAAACTTTACATTCCTATACAGAATTCTGTGGTAGTTTGGCTTTGAAATGCCAAAATCTTAGCATGTCTGGAACTTATCAAGTTAAGCATTCCTACCCCCATCCCCTCCCTTCAAATTCTGAATGCGGACCATTAGCCAGCCTTTCTTCTTCTGCAGAAGTAAGAAAAAACTTTTTCATAGACAGTAGAAAGAACAATTTGTAAAGGATTAAAGTATTTGTGACCCAGGATTGTCAAAACTGGACTGCAATAGTTTGAGATGCAGTTCATGGAAGTTGGCTCCATCCAACCAGGATGATAGCTGCTACAAGTATAAGTAAAAGCTTGTAAGAAAAATGTAGGAACTTTAACTCTATCCTAGAACCGAACTTTAACTCTATCCTAGAACCGAACTTTAACTCTATCCTAGAACCGAACTTGCCGCCCCATTTGTTAACCTGTGAAATAGTAACTCCAAAATAGGAACATGGAATAAGTAGCAACAATGGACAATTTTGTTGAAACAATCTATACATCACAAACAATTCTGTTTTCTGTTTACCTGCAGCATTGTTTTGTACACAAAGATCCATTTGTAGAAGTTTGCAGAAGTCCGATTAAAATTTGGTAGCCTCTAGAACGACTGCCAAGGAGTGATTGCCAACTCTATCAAAGTTGAGTTTACTTGCGTTCCTTTACGATTGTGAGTTTTACATATCTTTTCACAACAAATATCTGTTCATGCTATCAGATTTGCAAGTCTGCAGCTGCTTTGACAGGATTCTGGATTGAATTTTTAACTGTGGACCTGTAGTTCAAACTTCTTGCTCTGCTTGCTTCCCTCAGTCATAACAAAAGATCAATCCCTGTTCAAAAACTGATACTACTACAAACTACCTTAAAAGATTGCTGCGTTAATGGACATGTAATGTTACTGATGAATTTGTAGTAAACCTTTTTGTGTTCAACATTTTCTTATAACTGACAGTTACCTGAATTGTCCTCCATGTTTTATGTTGGGATCTTTCTGGTGTTTTGCAGCTTTAAAAGGATATCATCCAGTATGGACGCCGATAAACATGCCAGATTAAAGTGTTAATTGCATATAGATTTTATTAATAGTAAAAGATTTAATGGGCATCTATCTGTTATGTATAGGTGAGAAACTATGTACCTATTCTAATAGTTTATGAATAGATTAACAAGGTTATCTGTGCTGCAAATGACATAAGATCAGTCTTGAAAATATTGGCTAAAATAAACTTGTAATTTAAGTGAATAGATTTCAAAGATTTCAAATCTTGTATTGATCATGTTTTAAAGAATTAATGTTAATTTTAAATATTTCTTTTTGTAATTATCCATTATACTAAATTTTAGTTAAATATGTAAGATTTCAAAGATTTGAATAAAATATTGCTGAATGCAATATTCCAACACTTAATAAGGTTATACACCATTGAACAATTTGGATTAACAGAAAAATGAGCTAAAAAGGATTGCGAAAATTTGAAGAATACCAGGAAAGGAAGTGGCCAATTGATTACTTACAAAGTCACAGATAAAATAGATGGTCAAATGTTTTTTTTACAGCATTTAATATATGGGTTAACTCTAAAGTTCCATGAAAATATTAGACAAGTAAATGTTTGGGTGTCTATGCTTTGTGTACTCCGTTGATTTGAACCCGAGCACCTCCAATTCAATGAGACATGTTGCCAGAGCAACCTTGGCAGTTACTTGCTGAATGACTGTTATTGACCTTTTTATAGCTCTTGGACGAACTTCTTTTTGTCGTAGCTAGGCCCGACTTGGACATTAGCATACAACGCTTCTGTGCATGCTTGTTACAGTAGGTGGATTTTTTTCTCCTTTATCAGTGTTTCTCAAACTTTTTGGTTTGAGAAATTCGATAATAGGCATGAAAATACATATTTATATTTCTTTAATTGTTTAAGGAGTCTTAAAAAAAATTTCTGATTTTATAACTCCATAGTTTTATCAGTCAACTCTGGAGTTTATCCATTTAAGACGTGCAATATTGAACAAGAGATAGCCCCCCCCCCCCACTTTAAATTAATTCGAATAATACACTGAAAACTGAAACTAAAAGCTTCCATGATTGGAGTGCTAAACTTAGAAAAGTGTCAATTTATTGACTTGAGGTGGGAGGGAATGGTTAAAATGTATTCAAATTTTGAGCATCAGCATTAATTTAATAATTTAAAATGTTAAAATCTGAAGTAAAAATCTATGGCAGGGTTTTATACATCCCCACGCAAAACCATTTTATTGAAAATTATGAACTTTCTGTTGACATATTCTATATTGTGAAATTATACAATCATCATTGTCACTTAAAAAAAATAAATAAATAAATGAAATAAAATAAAACCACTATTTTGCAAGTCTGTTTTAGTTAGTAACTGCAGCTGACTTAGTGTTCTCCATGAACGTTCTTGCCATGGAACGCAAATATAAATCTCTTACCAGCAAAATAGCAAACCACATCAGCAAAGTTCTTTTACCAAATCTTCCTTTCGGCCAACTATGGCTATACATGCTGAAACCATAAAACACCAGCGCATCAAGATTTAGACATGAAATCATTGCCAAACTTCTTCACGTAATGTTTCTCATGATTCTGTTGTCAAATCATAGGGAGAAGTGTTTGTTGCTATTTGTTTCACACACATTTAACATTGTTTCTATTGCAAAAACTCTTACAATACCTATTTTGATAAATACACTATTACTCCAAAGTCAGATGCCTCAAAAACTTGGATAAAATTCTTCGTTTTGTTAGTGTAATTTGTAGCTTGTATTTTGACGATACTGGATGGTGTCAAACTACTCTGCCTCTTTAGCTCGGTGGTTTTTGGTATACGCTCTGCAACTGACACTTACATTTATTTCTTCTATTCATGCTTTGGCAAATCTCATTAACAGGATTTTTTCCCCCCTTATATCCCGAATCCCATCCTCAGGTTTAGTAAGAACTATTCTGCCAATGTTGACAACTTTGAATCTCAGAAACCAGCCAATCTTTAACAGCAATCATCTGCAACTATGTATTCAGCCAATCTTGTTTCATGGAACTGATCTGTAGATTCAACTCCCACAATTGCTGGTCTTGGAGTGACTGCTACATTATACAACAGGGCCAGACCCAGTGACATTTCTTCAACATCTTTGGGAAGCATTATTAGGATTGCTGTATCAGTGACTGTGGCTCTGTTTGTCTTTTATATGGATCTTACCAGCAGCCAAACTCTTGACTAGTTTACTTTGTAGCCTCTCTCCTGCAGATTCAATGCTGATCGTTTGCCTCTTGTCACACTCCATGATAGTCAAATGTGTTAATTCTGTTAGGTTTTTAATTTTCTGGCTACTCAACATAGAGGTGATGGTTGTCTACTCAACAGCATAACACTCCTTTTTCACATCGGAAAGGCATTTGCATGAGAAGCTACTTGCTCCGACCCTTTTATGCTGTTAAGAATTGCAGAGTTTGCTGTTAATCTCCGCACTGTAGTGCCAGCAGATACAGCTCATTAACCAGTCCTTTCATGTTTCTTCAACCGGTCAAAAAGGCAGGATCTCTAGTCATAACGTAGCGATTCTTTAGAGACATTGGTGGAATGATAGCCACTTGTTAGAATAAGCTCCAAGAGATTATTTGGATGTTTCAGTTGGTGTCCCTATCATTCGGGGCAACACCTTATCTATTATGATGTAATCCTGCAATGTCTAAGTCTAGATGAAGTCAACTGACTTCATAATTTGGAATGATATCAGCTATAATCTGCAAGTTTGCTTTTCAAGTTAACATTAAATAAATCTATAAAACAAATCACTTCTATAATGTATTTAAGATCCTTTTCTTTTTTTTCTCATACAAACAGAATGAATGATTCATGTCACCTTAGCTAAGAGTCAATATTTGGTTATTTCATAAATCTATTACAATACAGATTTATTAAATACTAACATTTCAGCCCGGCGTTGCCCGGGTGTTTGGAGGTGTATGTTGAGCAAAAAAAAGTCTGTTTTTAATTTGACCCCTATTACCCTTAACATTTATTGTTTTGGGCTTAAATCAAATCCAGTTAAGTTAGATCCATGTCCAAGAAACCTATATCTAAAATATCAAGTGTTTTGACCCAAAATTGTCGGAGTTTGGTAGAGTTCTGAAAGGTCAAATCGTTGAACTTTGACCTCTTAACACTCAAATTTCTGGCCAAAAACGGATCAAAGATTTTCCCAAATCTCAGTACTCTGTATATCAAATTTCGAGTCTGTAGATTTAAAATTGACAGTTATTGCATAGGGAAATGTATACACACACACATTCACTTTTATAGATATATAGATTTCATAATATATACTGTATCTTAGCAGCATTGAGTGGATGATCTTTAATACTGAATTTTTTAATGTAATCTAGTACACAGTAGGAGTGGATTTGTATTGACGCATAGTAATTTCTGTATATTTAAAAAAAATTTTCTTTTGTCATCAGAAATATGCACACGTACACTAATGACTAAAAACATTTCATTGAACATTTTCAGCATTTGTTGACGCCATAAGTCAATGTTTGGCTATTAATTGAAATGTTGCTGGTTTATAAATCAACATGGAGGGATGCTTTTTTATTTTTTTAATCTGCCATTTCAATGAGATATTTTGTGAAATAATCCTATTTAGAACAGTTAAATCTTCCAGGATGCATTTCTGTTTTCTAGTGAAATGCTCATGTATTAAAAGCTAAGTTTTGAAAACTACTTGGAATTAATAATTTTAGAAATGAACATTAAAACACCAGCATGACTATATGCTGATTAAAGGACAATTAGTGAATTCAATCCATGAATTTAGTGTTTCATGCCAAATGAAGACTTTTTTTTTTTTTTACCGATTTTAATATTTATGAAGATTAAGATTTTAGTTTTGCAATTGTAAAATCTGAGTTAATGAGAATTGAATGAATTTTTCTTGCGAGTTGCTACGTGGTAAGATGATCTTGTTGAATGCCTGCTAAACTGATTAACATTTCCATCTGTAAAAATGTATGCTAAAATGTGTCCATCTTGGACAATGTTGAATAAAAATTAACAGATTTTCAAAGTAATGCCAAATCAGTTCTGGCAGCAGGGATTTTAAAAAAATTTTTATAAAAATTAAGGAACATCTGCATTCACTTTTTTTTTTTTTTTTTTTTTTTTTTTTTAAACAAAAATTCTAAAATACATTTCTAAAATATATCAAACTAATATGTAGATAAGACCCTTCTCTCCAATAATAGAATGAGATTCAAAGAAAAAATACTTTTATTTTTTAATTTTTTAAAGCAAAACTTTCAAAAGACAAATTATTGAATGTGCAAGATGAATTAGTATTAAAATGTGAAAATAATCAAATGTTTTTAAATTATTGATCAGACATTTACTAACATTAACCAAATGACAACCAAAAACAATCATTTGAATGACATTGCTGAAAAAAATGAAAATTAAATTTTTTTTTAAGTTGGAGACCTGATTAATGAATTATGTGCATTAGGCTAAGAGAAAGATTTGTATTTGCAAATTGCATTAGTGACAACAGATTTCGTAATTATAAATAAATTTTGTATTTTTAAAGTACAAAAATGAAATTGGATGTGACTTTTTTTAAGATTTGGCAAGGAGAATAGGTAGAAAAACGAATCCTTTGTAGCAACGCTTTTCCCTATTGTCATCGAGCATTAAAGCCAAATGAAAAGGCTTGAAACATGATGTGCAATTGGTGTTAATTGAAACTAATTTATCTAATTAGTATCTGGTGATTCGTGTTGCAGGAAGAGGACTTCAAACAGGGTTATGTTCTCTCAGACTCTTAAGGATCAAAACTGTTGATTGGATTAAATCAATGTATTAAAACTAAAATGTTGCTAACAATACTGACCAATATGCATCTTTTGTGACTTGGAATTTTTAATTACAAATATTGACCCCCCCCATGGGTCTCAAGTGATCTAATGTTTTATAAAAATTGAATTTTTTTTTTTTTTTTTTTTCTGAATCAATTCAAACCATGTGACTGATAATCACATTATTTGAATTAATTTATTAATCAAGAAAACATGGTTATAATTTTTTGCTTGTAGTTATAGGGAACAAGAAAAAAAACAAACAAACAAAAACAATGACCATGTCTTGATTAGGTATATATATTTTTATACTTCTCATAGGCAAGTCATAAAAGGATATCTTACTGAGTTTGAATAATTAACTTTTCTGTACTTTGGCAAGGAACAATAGCAAGATTAGTAACTGATCAACGCAGCTAAGAGAACTAATTTATATTTTTTCTGATTAATCCAAATATTCCCTTTTTAATCAATATCAATAAAACTGCAAGTCATTAAATATCTTTGGCTGGGAAATGATGGGATATTAATTAGAATATTATTTCTGTATGTTCCAATCAGTCATTGTTTGTGTAATACTTTTATCAGAAGATTTTGTTTAAAATTGATTAACCATGGCCAACTTCCAAAAAATAAAAATGGTTGTTATAGAAAAGGTACTTGAACAAGTTAGATTGACACAGAGCTTTTTAGCTGCCTGGACTTAACCAAGAAAACAAATTTCCAAGTCGCTCGTGTTTTAACTATATTACTGCATTCATTCATATTTATGTGTGAAACAAACTTGGCAAAAATGAAAGTTCATTAAGTGCACAAGTTAATAGAAAAGAAAATACATTTGCACTTTAATTATAAATTCCTAGGCCAAAAGATCAATAGAGCAGAGCTTATATAAAATGTTCGATAGCTGAGATTGTCGTAAGAGAAGGTTGGGATGTCGGACACTTGCTAGCCAACTGCACTGCTTTGTAGCTTTGGCCTATCTTTATACTATTGATTTCTGGTGAATATTAACTGATAAACTTTGCTGACCAACTACTAGAGTAAACAAAGGTGAAGAATAATAGTTGTGAAAAATGTGAAATTTTAAATAAGCAAGATAAGGAAGCGACACATTTTTGTGCTGAGTAAAAGCTTGTCCAACACTAAAATGGTTTCTACAACAACAACGCTTAGATGAAGGAGAGGATTATAAGATGAGTTAAGCAATTAAGTCTAATTTCTCTACAAAATACAAATGTAAACTAAAGAAAGCAATGACAAAGCGTCATTCCAAGATATGTTAAGTGATAAAAATACTCTTGCAACTTCCTTTGCTAATGCTATTTTAAACTTCAGCGTGACACATCAACCAAACAAGCATCTCTTCTAGAGATGCTTTGATGGACCTTTTAAACCTTTTAAATAAGTCAACAGCACTTGATGGCACATTCATCACAAATGAGTTAAGAATTACATAATTCTCAAAAAAAAAAAAAGTACAATGTAGTCATTGGTTTTGAATTTCAACTGCTTTCAGTTGAAATAACTGTGACCATGATTTTCGGGAACATTTTTACTTTTTCTCCATAAAAGAAATTATCGAGTGAAAAGCAATAAAAAATTAGTCGATTTGACATCTTGATGTTTGCCTCTTTGAATTGCTAGGAGTTGGTTTACAATTGTTTGATGGTTGTCTAGCAGTGCTTGGCTGTGTTTACCATAGGCCTAACACAGTCGTCACCGTATATTAATGGTTTAACCATCATATGCTAATGAATCGGCACTTAGCAAACAACTCGAGGGATTGTTAACTATGGATGCAATGGACAGATTTTGACAGCTTGACCAGTATTTGTTAACATTAATTTACCATGTTGTAGTTAGCTGGGAATCAATTTTGCAATATTGTTTTATGTATGCAAGAAAAAAAAACTTTTGGTAAGTGGTTGTAGACAAAATTTTGCTATGTTTTACAATGAAGATGTTTGAATCTCAGTTGAGCACTTACCATGGAAATTACTAATTTCGAAAAACTATCCATGTCTTTCATGAGAAATGGGTTGTAGAGAAATGATCATCTCCCACTTTGATATCAAAGTAGATGTCGAAACAAGATAGTGCCTGACGGCAGTACTCCATCTTAGCACTATCTGACTCTTATGCAGATAGAAATCTGTACAGTTTGTTCTCAGATCTTATCAAAGATGGGGATTTCATTTCAATTGGGGCAAAACAAAATTTGGTGTTGGTGGGAAGAGATTGGTTTTAGATGTTAAAACTAACAAGTCTCCACCACCACATGACACACCTGAACCATATGCTCCGGGCTGGAAGAGGGAATCAGCAAGAGCCTTTCTCAGCAGTGTAGATGTCAAATGATTTCAAAAATAATTTGAAAGCTCAGTTGGGCCTTGAATGATGCCTTAATTAACACTGGTGTTAATGCTATATTTATTTTACTTTTTATTTTTATTTTTTTGTGTCTCATTGTGAAGCAAAATGTTTTGTGAATGACTTCAAACTTTTCCTGTTGCTATTTTGTTTGTGCTTTCGGCCAGGATCAGATTGTCATCGTCTGACCCCCCACCCTACCATGTTTTAAGTGACTTACCACATAGCTTTGAGCTATCAACATCAATGTAGGACATACCAGTAATATTTCAAATTTGGTATTTTTGAAATGTTGTTTCTTATTTATTTTTGTTAAACTGCATTTCCCAACTCTTAAAAATGCATAATTATCTTCTATTGTTCTTTATTATATGAAGGTTTATTTCTTAAGATTAAAATAGATTGGATCGACACACCATAATTATATTCACACACTGGTTCTCATTAGATCACTTAAGTTAAACAATGTTGAGCCTGGCCAGTACCAGATGGGTGACCATTTTGGAATATCAGTCCTTTGCAAAAACCTAACATCATCTCCCCAGACTGGGGATATATTTGCAACTTGGAACCTCTTGTAAATTTAATATTCTCTTGGCACTTCCTCATTCAGAAGAAGCAGATTCAACCCACCTAGGGTTAATACTGCTGATATACATATGTACTTCAATCTTCTGCTCATCGACGACTATTTCTATAGATCTACGAGAATCAGAAAGGATTTGATGATTTCGAAGACATTGCTGAATATTCAATAGCTAGCAAAGCTGACATGTCCAGAGCTATTGCCTGAGAAACTAAGCCTGCATCGATGGATTCACTGATCCTGTATGATATTACCCTCATCAGCTGTTGATCTTCCAGGACAAAATCCATATTACTTGTTACTAAGTGGATTGCTTTGACTAAGGTGATTGACAACTTAATCACAGATTCAAACAACTTGCACATGATGGACGGGAGTCATCAGTCTGTGCTGAGATGCAGGAGACTGAGCTCCAGTATTTTTAAATATTAGACACTGAAAGTTTTCCAAGGTGATAGAAAGCATTTCTACTCTAATGAATGATTAAATAGATTTGTAAGGATAGAAGCTAGTTCCAGGTAAATATTCTTAGATAGCAATGATTAGTGTTGTCTGAACCAGTTGCCTTGTTGCCATCAAGTTTCTTGCTAAATTTGGCAACACCTTAAACAGGTATATATGAATGTCGCTTAAGGTATTTAGTCATGGAAGGAAGTTCTGGAGGTGGGTGGCTCTGATTGCAAAGGGTAGAATTTGATGCTAACGGCTTTGCATGAAGTTTGGCTTTATCAAATTCTGAGATTACCTTTGGTACATCAATGATAGCTGGAATTGTTTTTAACTCTTCATGCCTTGTCTGGAACTATCTCCATTAAAAGAATTAATAATAGTGGTTGGTGAGCAAATTTAACTTCTGTACAAATCTCAACAACAGATCTAGTGGATGACTAATCCAGATTTTGACTCCGCCTAAATGTATGCCTTAGCCCTATTGACTAAATTTAGTCCCTAATATCCTTGAGTGCAAGACCTGTCCACCAGGAGTGACCTTGTGCTAGGAACTTAATTTCCAGACAACATAGCTCTGACACTATAATGTTGCTACCATCTCTACCACAGCGTGAAAGAGTGGAAATTTAGTGATGTGCTCCTACTGCTATCGTCATCATCAAAGAGACTGTCTATTTTTATAGCATTTGTGTAACTATTGATGTCTTGATGTTTAGTCATCAGATGTCCCAGATATTCTGTGAGGCTGTGTCTGGTCTGTAAAAGTGATTACTTCTGGTTTTGGAATGTTAGGATGTTCACTTGATAAATTATGATTACAGATTTTATATGGATAAATTACTTTCAGTTTGTTAAAGTGTTGGAATATCAAAATCTAGATAAGTTGACAATAAAAATCACAAAAATAAATTTTATTTTGCTAATACATAGTATAACAGGATATTAACTATACTATTATTTTTTAAGCTTCTTAGACCAAACATTTTTTTTTTTCTTTTTTTTTTTTTCTTTCTTGAAAGAAAAAGCCATTATAATGAAATGTTGGCAAGAAAAATTTTATGAAATGCTGTAGTTGATGAGATCAGATCAAAATATTTGCTCATTAAAAAAAAAATTGGAAATCAAATTCAAAAAAAATACTTTTAATTAAATATTCAATTTTGATATAAATTTCATTTTTTAAAGTTTTTTTTTTTTTTTTTTGCCAAGAGATTTTCAAATTTGTCAATTTTTTTTCTTTTTCTATAATTGACACTAGTCTTCGTTTGATTTTCACCATTTTTTTTTTTTTTTTTTTTTTTTTTTTTCAGCCTGCTGATTGTAAAGCACTAATTGACCGATTAAAAAATTGCTCAGAAGAGGAATTATACAATGAATTAACCAATATCAAAACTTGGACATATGGAAAGGTAACATTTATTAATGTAATAAAGATGTTAACTAAAACCTTGATTTCACTCTCTCAAAAGTATCTTGTTGAAACTGGGTAATCACCATTTGTAAAATGTAACCATCTAATTTGTCAGAACTTTGTATAGTTCTTTACTGTGCTCTCTATTTAGTAGAAATAGTAAATGCTATAATTTCATGATTTAAACATGTTTTTTCTAAATTTTCAAACTCTATATTTTTAGTCTTTAATCCACAAAAATCAAAGATTAAGCATACAATTTTTTTTTTACTAATTTTAAATTTGGAAGAAAAAACTATAAATATATAAACCATCAGTTATCAGTTTTTTTTTTTTGTTTTTTTTTTAAACCCTAGCACTTTGTGATTGCAAAAATGCTATCTTAAATAATCAAACAGGATAGTGTGTATATTCTTTACCATTAAGGTCTTTGTTTAAATAAGAAAATTAAAATGAATGTTGGCAAAAAATCCTAATGAAGAAAATTTTTTAAATGTTTTAAAATTATTTTTCTGTAAATCCTCCATTCAGGCAACACCGGGTAAATCCAGCTAAATCTAATGAATAAAAACTCTCCCATTTTTTTTTTTTTTTTTTTTTTTTTTTGCATTAAAAAGAAAATATGGGTTTCAAGATTAGATTACATATTATTTTGCATCTGGTATAAGAATCCTGTTTAGTTAGCAATCTTTTAGTTCTTATCTTGACTGTTCAATCCAACATCTTTTATTTTTAAGTAATACAATTACATTTTTAATGAAATTATGAATTTGAATTGTAAAATTGGAATGGTTATATATATATATATATATATATATATATATATATATATATATATATATATATATATATATATAAAAATATAATCAGCGATGAAATTTGTCCTTTTTTTTTTTTTTTTTTTTTTTTAACCCAGAAAAGGTTGACTTAAATTCCTAGCACCTCCCATGCGAGTTTGCTACTTGGTAAAAATATTTAAGAAAAATTTGATTTCTATAAAATTATAGGAATTTTACCTCTTATTTTTTCATCACTATTTTGCTGAATTTTTATCTCATTTAATCTTCCTCTTGGTTTTCTCTTTCTCTTCCTGTTTCCTTTCTCTCTAATGGACACTAAGAAGAAAAGAAAAAAAAATTAAAAATGTTTTTTTTTTTTTTTTTTTTTTTTTTTTTTTTTGCCATGTAGGCTAACATTACACAAACTCCGACAAAAGATAAACCGTCTACCTCTAAAGAGATGGAAATAGAGGAAAATTAAATAACGTCATGGATAAAAATAAAACAACAAATCATCCGATGAAATTATCATGGAATAAAATCTAATTATAATGAACTTTCTATACTCATCTCACTTTTCAACTCGGCCATTGTCTGCTTACAAGAAACCTTCCTACAAAACAATAACCATTTCAAAACGCCAAACTATGAACAATAAAACTATTTCCATAACACAGGCCTTCATGCTAATGGAGGCACTTCAATTTTTGTAAGGAATAATATACCTCAAAGCAATTTCTGTCAAAAAAATCTCCAAGCAATTACAACTCTAGTTACTTACACAAAACAAAACAATCACAATCTGCTCTATATAACCCCCCCCCCTCCTCCTCATGAACCAATAAATGAAAATGAACTAGAAAATTGAATAAAGCAACTATCTTCACCGTTCATCCTCCTAGGAGACTTTAACTGCCACAGTACGTTATGGGGATGTAAAGTCACAAACTCAAAAGGAAACAAAATTGAACAACTAATTAACAAAAATGACTTATGCCTTCTCAATCATTAACTAGTGCCATTGATCTTACCATGTGCGATCCATCAAGCTTCTTGGATTATACATGGAGCACTTACGAAGAACCTTGTGGAAGTGATCACTTACCTATTATAATCAATTACAGTAACTCCATCCAAAACCACATACCCAGGTGGAACACAAAGCCATCAGTGTCGGGATCGATGATTGAGGGGGGTGATGCATGGTTCTACAATTTATCTATAAATATAAAAGCGAATATGTATGTATGTGTGTTTGCTTTTTCTGTATGTCTACAAAAGGCTTTTTTTTTTTTTTTTTTTTTTTTTTTTTTTTTTCAGAAGCGGTCGCTCGCTTCACAACTTTTTAAAACTTTATATCCCATATAAATCGTAATATCTCACAGTTAACCACGAAGCTCGCCTATCTTTAATTTGCTCGATTTCAGGAAGATAAATATTCAACATTTGTCGCTCGCCGCATGTGGGTTAGTCTTTTTCCTATAACATCTTGGGAAAATAAAAACAAAAGCGTTCCGCAGTAAATGAATACTATCCCGCAGTCAAACTTGACCTCATTAACTCATTAAAACGGGCACCTGCCAAATCCAAGTAATTAAATTCAAGCGTGTTTCCGTTAGCATGCTGCGGTGGGCCAATGGTTAACATTGCACGTTTTGTTTTGTTTTTTTTTTTTCCATACTTTAATTTACAACTTTGCCTCAACGGTTCGAGTTCGATCCTCATACTTACCAAAACATTTTTTTACCCCCCCCCCCTCCCGGAGCTTCCACACACACCTCCAAACACCTGGGCAACGCCGGGTACCCCTCACTAGTCTATTATAAAACGTGATGGAAATATAAATAGGTTAAATAACGTTCAATTGATGGAAATTTATCAAAGTATTATCAGTGAAATTGTAAATTCAACGATGCTTTCATGTTGGATGATATCAACCTGAGATGCATCAGGAATGGAAATATTCACAAATTGTCATTCCAAGTCGGTCATTATACAAGCATTTCAAATGAAATTTACACTGGTAAATTATCATTTATCTCTAGAAATCTTTGCTAAGGTTAAATCACAACAGCTGGCAAATCTTAAATGCAATTGTTGGAAAACAGGATGAAGTTTCCTTGGGGCTTTTCATTCAGGGTATTTAGTTGTCATTCTTTGCATCAAGTTTTTATACCAGTTGGGCTTCACTAAAAACAACAAAAAAAAAACCCTCAAAGTGCGATGAAACTAGAGACAATTGCCCTTGGACAACCATTTTGATTCTTCAAATTCCTATTTTATGTCATTGCTAAATAAGATTTTGCAATCCCCCCCCCCCCGATCAAGTTTTCAGCCTTGATAACATAGCTTAGTGCTTCAAGCAAATGTCTTGCTATATGTTTGGCCACCAGGTGTTACCAGTGAACAGTGTACACAAATCACTTTGTTGTTGTTTGTTATTTTGTTTTATTTTTAAATGCTGAATTTGATGCATTCTAATCATAGCCCCAGTACAATCTATTAACCATGCCATACTGAAATATTTTCTTCAAAATACATTAATTTTTTTTTTTTTTTTTTTTTTTTTTTTTGAAAGGTTAACATTTTAACATCTGTAACACACTAACCCAGTCCTTGACAGTCACACTCCACATTCATGTGCCATAGTTCTCCATTTTCGTCATGTTCTAGCTGTATTGTCTCTAGGACTCCTCATTGCCGAGAGTACAAGTACTGGTTTATAAGTTGGATACAAAACAAAAATCGCTCTCACAATAAGAATACGAACTTAGATATGTTGTATTTGGCTTATTGGTAACAGGTATGTGTTGTGAGGGGCCTTACAGCTATAAGCGTCCACATCGGAGTTGAGTTTGTTTTTCAAAAAACCGGATCTTGGCTTAAGAGATCATCTTACTGTCAATCGTTGTCTACTCGAGTTATCTATTCATAAAGATATCATCTGCTCAACTAAATCTGAGGTCTCATTCGACAGGTCTGCTCAAAGCTCAACTATAAATATATCTACTTTTGACTGGAAGTCCTAAATAACCTCCTTATTGTTTCGATCACCTACAGTTCCTATTTACAATGTCTCCCCACGGGACAGAATTAGACACCAGGGTCATTTTTTAATGTGGAGAAAAGGAACAAAAATACTCAGTCATGAAGGATTTCTCCTACACTGACAGAATAAGAAATTGAAGTGCAGCATCTGAAGAATAGATACACTTTAATCTTGATCCGAAGGCTAAGTTCTACATCTGTTTTCATAGAAAGTCTTAGCTGTTAACCCAGAAACTGACCACTGTAACATGGCATTTTGTCTCGAGTAATTTAGCAAAGGATTTTCAGTTTAAAATTATTATAGTGTAGTTAATCCTTTTTAAGGAAAAAAGATGAGAAATCAACGCAACTATGATCAAGTAAAGGTAGGCTTGTAAAGGATAATAGAATTCGACATCTATAAAGACTTTAAAATGGTACATGGTATGAAGATACTGTTATGTCCATAGAGTTGAATAATTTAAAAAGAACTTAATACAAACTATCGAAGTTAAAGCTAACAAATATTCTCTGTAGACGTTGCTGCTTTATTTTTTTATATATGAAAGTTCTGATGATGACCTAACCAAGATGGATAAATACATTATGAACATTACAAATATCTTAGTATAGGCCAAAACGATTGTATGATTTGTATGGAAATAAATGACTTTTGATGAATTTATAAGAATGTTTCCTGCATCCAAGGGGGTTGATATAGTCTAAAAAGTATTCGCTTTCTACACAATTGAGCAATTTATAAACTTTGCATGATAAAAAAAGTATATATTTGAAATATATATGTATATCCCTTAATTACTTTGGTCTATTTCCCTGGTTTTTATATAGTTGCTAGTCATTTATTTTGATTTGATTGCTTTATTGTAAATATTTAACAAAGCAGCCAAATACCTAAATTCTTTTATTAACATGGAATGTTAATAGCTATTGAGCATGCTAAACCAATTGGACATATATCCAAAACTGGTGGATACCACTGAAATATACTGACTGTAAAGTTTTGTGCTGTGAAAATTGCCTGTTATTGTAGTTGGGGATCCCATCATGTGAATGGTTGGTGAAAGAAGCAAAGGTCGTGTAATGAAGATACAAAGTATACTAATATATGATAACAAATAAATGTAGATTTATTTACATTTAATTGCAAATAAAGGTGAGAGTTTGTAGCGAAAGACGAATGAGTAATGTTATTTGCGGTTAGGCCTCAACATTCTTTGAGTGTTCGAATGTGGTCTGGCTATCACCAGAACCAGAAGGTTGTTTCCGTCACATCTGCATTGTCCTGAGGTCCAGCGAAAAAGGGAATGAAAGATATAAAACGGTGGCAAGGCATGGGGTTACCAGAGTTGAAGGGCAATAATTGTGTTTACCTTAAGCTCCTCCATTTGTGTCTGTGTGTCCACGTGTGGAGAACTAAGCTCCCATAAAATGCCAAATAGTTTCCCAAATATATTCATGAAAAATATCCCCCCAAAAAAAATGTAAGCCCTCATTTTACTTTACTGTATTGCTGAAAACTTTATTTCTATGCAATTTCTATTACCAAGAAAATATATCTAGATAATTAACAACAAATGGATATGTTAAAAAAATTTCCAACTATTTGACAGCAATTTATATATCAGTTTCTAAAGTAAATGCAGCTCGCGGTTTTGCACTTTGGTTTTACAAGAGCAGCTTATAAATTTCGGGCATTACAATAGTATTAGAGACTAGCATTTCAGTCCGGCATTTGAAGGTGTGTTGAAAAAAAAAAAAAGAAAAAAAGTGGTACTAGGAAGGCAGGCTCACACCCGTACTACGAAAGAGGAAAAGAACGGGGCGAAAACCTGACGTCTTTGCTGTTACGACCACCACCAAACTGGAAGTGACGTACGTTTAAATCAAGGCTAGACAATCGAAAAGAGTTAGAAAAGACTTTAGAAAATATCGTCCAAAAAAGCGACCAGTTGAGGGTGAAGAAATTAATGCTTTTAACAAATTTTTTGGTATTGTCTGAAGGATCGAGCTTCAAAACGATACTAATCTTATGAAAATCTGTCGCCTCTGTCGAAAGTTTTAGGCAGAAATGCAAACATACATACATACATTTATATATTGGTAGCTGAAATTTTCGACCCAAACTGATTAAAAAGCTTGCCATATCTCTGAATACCCTTTATGTAAAATTTCAAATGTTTAGACCAGAAATTGTCTGAGTAATTTGGTAGACCACAGAGGTCAAATTTTTTTTTTAACTTTGACCCCTATTATGACCTTAACATTGTTTTAGGCTCAAATCAAGTTAAGTTAGATCCATGTCCAAGGAACCTATATCTAAAATTTCAAGTGTTTAGACCCAAAATTGTTGGAGTTTGGTAGAGTTCTTAAAGGTCAAATCTTTTAACTTTGACTCCTTAATCACCAAATTTCTGGCCGAAAATGGATTACAAATATTTCCCCAAATCTCAGTACCCTGTATATCAAATTTCGAGTCTGTAGAATGAAAATTGACAGTTATTGCGTAGGGAAATACACACACACACAAACACAGACCCGTTATCTTTTATAGATGTATAGATTGCCTGTTTCATTAGTCTTGGCCGACTGTACTCTTTCTATAAAACATCTATAAAAGTCGCATTAAGAATGCTTACATTTTTGTTACACTTTCACAAATTCTATCCTGCCTCTCCACCTTTTGGCAAGCATCTTGAAAAAGGTTCCAAGAGCACTGAAAGAAATGGACTATAATAAAAAAAGGGGTGAAAGAGATCTATTCCTCAAGTAAGGAGATGTGAAATAATTCTACAAAAATTTTATTCGCGTGTGTGTACTAATCCTACAAACTTTACTTTCTTGAGCCCATGTGGAAAGCACGAATTTATTGGACGATGGAGATGTGAAGTTATTCATCTGAACGTATGTTTTTCTTTTTCAGATGTTGACTGGCTTTGACGATATATTCTAAATCTTTTTGAACAGTTTGCTGCATCTTCATTTTGTAAATCCCCCCCCCCCAAAAAAAAAAGGTGCAGCTTAAATAATTAGGTCCCGCAGACTAGCCTCATTCTGACATTCGGAAGATTTAGGTTAACAATCAGTGAAGCTACCAAAAAGTAACCCTTTTGAATGAAGATGGATATAAACAATAGTTTTAAAATTATTTTTTTAATTTTACTTAAAAACAAAATGTAAACAATATATGTTAGAAAATAATTTCTTAATGTTAAATAAAAATTGATTGTAAAGAAAATTATTTTAATTATTATTGAAAAATATTGCAAAATGTTTGCAGAGCTGGTTCTCCCCCCCCCCTCCAAAAGAAGACAAATAAAAATGGTTTAGTGTTTTTACTATTTTAAAGTGCTTTGTTTTTTAAAGCTTGAAACACTTAACTTTGAGCAACAAGGGCGCATGGCGAAAATTCTTCAGAGTTTTGGAGTCGATAAACGTTTTTCGGACGCCATATTACTTTCTATTTATTTGCCTCCCCATGAGGGCAGTTAGACACAACGTTGGGTTTTAATGTAGAGAAGCATTTATTACTAAAAAACGAAATGGTGAAATATCAAAGCAAGTTAAGCTAAAAGTAAAAAAAAAAAAAGCTAAAAAAACAATTCAGAGAATTAAAGACAAAATTAAAAATAACAAAGTGGAAATAAACAATTGCAACCAAAGGAAAATCAAAGTAAAAAGAGTCAATAATGGTAGAAGCACTGATGTCACATATCACGTGACCTAACTGTTCATATTTTTCAGAACAAGGCTTGTCTGCAGGATCTACTTATCTAAGCTGCACCAAAGAAAAAAAAAAAAGAAAAATTGAGCCGGAGGCAGATTGCGAACTGGTGGTGCAACTGCGTTTTCTGCAGAGTTCTCAATAATAGGGGTGCACTGTGTTTCCGTGGGTGATCCTTCAATTAGCCTCGTTTCAGATGGTGACTGAATACTGAATCAGAATTCTTGAGAATAATCCATTAGTGGCTGACGGGCCTCTAGATATGTGATAAGGATGTTTGATTGCCATGCATTGATGTAAGAAGCATAGATTGATCAATGAAGTTCTGCCTGAACCAAGCAGTTTAAATGTACTGTATGATCTGACCCTGTTTGCACCATCACTTGTCTTTTCACTGAGCCAGAACATGTGTACTAATGTGTAGTGGGTGCAGTTCCTTTGTTTTGCCATTGTATTCTGCCATGATGGCCGGGTGTTTCCTGTGAAGTTCAAAAATTTGGTTTTGAGCCGCAATCAACCAACCAACCAATCTGGAAGTTGGTAGTTTTTTTTTTTTGATTATTTGGGAGAGCGTTGCGGAGCTGCCTATGGAAAAGAATCTGCAGGGCTCAATTTGCAATCTTGAAGTGGTGTGTTTCGATATTGGAGAATTGCTTTAATGGGGATTGCTTTAACTGCAGCGTTAGTGTTGAGGGACTCTTGGGATCAAATGTTTTCTCAAATAATACATTTTGCTGTCTTTACAGTCATTTCCATCCTCTCATTTGTTAGACACCCCAAGATGTTAAGTTTTCAAATATAGTAGCTGTGAATTGTGAACCACTATCAGAGGCTACTTTCTCAGAAACCCTATAAACCGAAAAGTGCTCTCTGACAATCTCAATCAACAGAGTGGATGTGGCTTCCCCAGTTTAAAATGGTGCACATTGATCCGGTTACTAAAACGATCAGTGATGACAAGGTAACTGAAATGATCAATAAAAAAAATAGTCCATGCACACGTGTTGAAATGGCTACTCAGGAAAGTCTGTAAGAATCAATAGTTCAACTTGTTGTGACTTACGATACACATGTTGTTTTCTTACAAACTTCTCTGGTAGTTGGTGATGTCTCTGTGCATGTCCGACCAGTATATGCATTGGTTGGCCCAAACACACATGGATGTAGAACCTAGGTGCACAGAGTGTAGATGTTCCAAAACCTGTCTTTGCAAAAGAGGTTGGCTAACGAGATGATCATCAAAAAACAGGAGTCCATCAATAGATGATAGCCTGCCGCATACTTCCCAGAAATCGCAGATAGCAGGGTCCAACATTATGCGTTCGTTGAGAAACCCTTCAGCGATGAGTCTTGAGCCGTCTGCAGGATATGCCCGTGTTCTGGGTGTTCATTGTCTTTTCTAATATAATGATACTTTGATAATGTCTCCAGAGATTGAACAGCCCTAATTACACCAATGGGGTCGGTAGGGGTCTGATGAGTACCATCATATGTGAAGGGATTTTCAGATAGTGTGTCTGATGCTTTGTGCCATTTGCCAGGAGTGTATAGAATCTGAAATGTCCATGTGTATGTTGCTTCTTTCAAATTCTGCAAGCGGTTTTTAATTAGCCCCAACTCTTTGTGGTTGAGAATCCTCAGCAGAGGCTTATGATCTATACTGGTAAGGTCAGGACAACCAAGAGTAAACATTCTGGAGTTTTCCAAGGCAAAAACATAATGAGGTGCTAAGTTTCAAAGTCCATAGATGACCCTCACCCGCAATGCGACTGTCCAGAAAAACTGGTATCATGAACGATTCTGCGTGCGCATGAGAAAGTCCAGTGACCAGGTAATTTTTTGGGCTGCACCTCATGTGGGTTATGAGTTGTACACTATCGATTGAGGGTGTTCAAATAGTACCATTCAAAGTGATTGAGAATACCACAATAATTACAGTTCTTTCTCAGTGCTGGACACTTCTCACGTTCATGTGTATGTTGTTCAGCAGTGCCACAGCCAAAACGGGGCTGCTTGGTACAGTTGTTCTGCTGAAACTTGTTACGGCTCTGAGAGGCGCCATAAACAGTGGCGGGGGTTGGGGAATGTTCTAATTAAGCTTGATCACGTAATACCGATTCCACTGATGATTCCTAATTAATAAACGTCGGTGAGTGAGGATAGTTGACTGACTTTAGTCAGAATATCTGTAATGTCAAATCCATGAATAAACTGGTCTCGAGTGCAATTCGGACATTAAATTGACAATTAGGGCATTCAAATGCAAAATCTGTAGATGCTGAATGGAGGTGAATCACAAAATCCTGAATGGATTAGTGTTTTCCCTGCTTTAATGAGTTGAACTTCATACAATGAATTGCAGGGTTTGAACGTTTTGTGACAATTGTCTCAAAGTCCAAAACAACAGATTCACTCAGTTGTAAGAAATCTGGTCTTTCGTTAATGAGTTTTGAATGGTGCTATCGCATGCACTGTACAGATGAGCAGCCTGGTCAGTTGGCGTGATAGATGTGATGGTGCGTTAGATGGTCCAATCTGTATGAAACTTTGAAGTTGGGGTTATCATCTTCGGAGGAACGCTGGGTGTTTCACCAATGCAAATGGATGTCTGTACGCAGGCTCCTTCCAAGTTTCTGAGGTGCGCTCACCATATTGTTTTCCTATGCGCAGTATTGTGAGTTGATTACAGAGAGTTGTAATGTTCAACACTATTATTGTCTCTTTCTTCAACTCAGAAGGTTGTTGAGGTCCAAGCGGTGTTTGTGGAAAGTGTCAGCAGTCCCGTGGTATGTTAATGCCTCCTCAAGATGAGTAAGGTTCTCTTTTTGTAGCGTCATGTTCAAAAAGACTTAGGATATATCATCAAAGCCAATCAACATTTGAAAAAGGCAACAAGTACGTTCTGATAAATAACTCCACACAAACAAATGAATATAAACTCAATTTTATGTTTAACAACATAAACACTGTTTTCTTTCCCCTCTGCTGCAGGAATCTATTTTGGCTTCTTTGCCATCCAAGTTATCACCTAAACTTTACTGGTTTCAATAGTGGTGAAGTGCAAAAGAATGACATCTATTTATTTATTTATTTATTATATATAAGGTTGATGCAAAAATGTCTTTTTTTTTTTTTATCAGATATATATATATATATATATATATATATACACGTCAAAAAAAAAAAAAAAAATTAATATATATGCACCTCCCTCCCCACTGAATTGGTTTTAAACCCAAAGAACATCTTTTGAATAAGTGTTTTGTCTGGTTTTTCTCTTAGATTTGATTAAATGTCTATCCACAATTTGATTGAACACTATTGTTATGCCAAAAATAACAACCTTAAAGAATAAAAATAGCATAGTCTCCAAAGGTCTGCCATTCATTAGTTTTTCTCCTGGATTAAATTTGTATATAATTAAATTATCATGTCGGACGCAGTTTGTCACAGTTTCAATTTTGTCATCAGTTCTGCTTTGTGGAACTCTTCTTTTTGCCAGCGTTTGCCAATGAATGTGGCATCAACGGCAGTTCATAGTTTAAGATATTAGTTTCAGTGTTTTACTTAGCCTCATTTAAAAGCTGTTGAAGCAAGATTCCAATTGCCATTTTATCAGTCCAAAAAAGATCTAATCCTACTATATGTAGAACAAGCAAAACCTGTCGGTAAGATTGCTCTGGCATTACAAGTTTTTAATTTTTTTTATTTTATCAGTATTTTTTATCAACTGGGTTGAATACAGTTGTGTAAAAGAAGCTTAAAACATTTTGAATCATGCAAATATAATCAGTGCTTCCAAGAATTTAAAGTGACAAAATTTGTTTTTCATTGGACATTCTTTATCTTAATCTTATGTAAAAGTGTGCTCTTTCTTGTGTATCTCTTAAACTTAGGTCATTCAAGTAATCAATGATAAATTTGTAAATTTAAGTTTTTAATCATGCAGATTGAGGTATTTCAATATAGCTTTAATTTTAAGTCACTACATAGTGTCTAACAGTAACTACACTATTAATTTGTTTTAATGAAATTCTAACCCGAGAACAAAATTTTTAAAGCATAACACTGCAATAAAATTTTTCAGTTGCGTCAAATTACGTTTCAGTACTTCACAGTAAGATCTTGTATACATTTCCTCCATAATTGGTATACTGCAAATAAATTTAGATAAAATTGTTAACCCTAGCACTACCACCTAAATCCCAAGTTCTGGTGCCAATAGTCCCTCTCCCTCCTGCACAGGCATGCACACACTGAAATTTAAATTAACTAAAACGATTACATGTCATTGGAATGTTATCCGGTTGGAAAATGGGTGATCATCTTTCGCATAATATTGGACTTGTTTCTTATACACAGCAAACAACTAGTAGTTATAACATGGTTCTGATTTGGCAATTGAACCCAACTGACAACTAAACTCAACATGGAAGTTATTATGCTTGTCCCTTTTCTAGGTGTCTGTAATTGCAGATTAAATGTTAATTCAAATTAACAATAAAACCTTAGAAGATATTAGGCAAAAGTAGATATCTGCACTAAAAATTATGAAAAATTGAGTAGAAAGTTAAAAATGTAAATCAATTTTATCATATATTTCCCAATCTTGGTGCAAATACTCCCATGCAATTAAAAACTTTTTTTTTACACTGTCTTTTGGCCAAAGTGTAATATCTATTCTGATATGACAACTTTATCTTTTCTGTGCTTGGTCAGTTATAAAATCCCTCTATACTGAGGCAATTAAAATCCAGTGTTTTCCTTTTTTGGAGTTATGTTTTTAATGTGGAAAAAATCAAACTTGTCTTAAATCGTGATGAGACAAATACGGATTGAGAATTAAAAATAAAATTTATTTCAAGTTTATCAATAACTTTGTAAACAAAATAAAAATAAATCATTGCATAGAAAAATAAGTGGGAATGAAATATAAATATTAAATTTGGATTTTTTTTTTTTTTTTTTTTAAATAGAAAATGTGGGGTGTGTAAATACTCATTACACATCAAATGTTTTCAGATACAAAAAATTCCTTCATTTTATATACGAATTTTCCAAAAAAAAACAAAAACAAAAAAAAAACACAATTGTAACGTTGTGTGTGCCTTGGTTTTTTAGTGTTCAACTATTCTTCTTATGGCTGGATTGTTATTTTTCTTGCTGGCGACTGCCGATGGAGACACACATGGGTCTACAAGAAGAATAGAAAAACACAAACGTCAATTCTTCACATATTGGTTAGAATCTAGGTGTATGTGTGAAATTACTCTCTACATGCTGAGGTTCACAATTTTTCCCTACTGTCAAGACAGTCTTGGTTAGTTATTTGATTAATTCATCTCTGGTTATTCAAGGGATCTGTCTGATCCAAACCATGATCTGCCTTCAGTGGCGTTCAAACTTCTACTGTTCACCTATTGTCAACCGTTGCCCGTTGCTAACTCACTACTGACTACCAGACATTGTGATCTCAAGTCCCCCACCCCAGCTACCCGGAAGCTGCCTTTCCCTCTCTAAGCATCTCATTGATACCCCTGTCGAGTGTCGTTGGTTCTCTTTATTATCTGTTCTGTAGGTTTCCATTTAGATTTGTCAAGTCTAATTGTTTGATCTAAAAAATACCTATAGATTCATTGTTACTTCCTCATTTCTCTTTTTCTGTTGCCCCCCCCCCTCCTCCTCCTCAGCACTTGGTCACCATAGGTCATCTTCATAATATCATATCTTTAAATTCATGAGTTTTAAATAATTTAAATTCTAACTAGTGGGGAATTATAACAAACATTTTTATCACTTTAGTATGGCGCATGTAATAAGCTTTAATAAAAAAAATTAAAAAAAAAACCCTGCTCATTTGCAAGGTTAAACTCTAGTTTTTTAGTATGGGGGACCAAATTCCTGAGAATAAAATTTAAAATGTTTCCGCCAAAGGATTGCGTTATAAAACGTCTAATGAAATGAATAAACAAGGTATAAACATTAAAGCATTTTTAAAATTTTTTTATACAAGTTCTAACAAAATAAATGCTAACTATTTAACTTGTGACTTGTTGAATTTAATAACGCATAACAAATTACATGAAAAATTAAACATCCAATGTAGTAGCAAATCCTGAGAACATCAACCTGAAAGAACAGTTGGAAATGACTTCTATACCATACATTACAACTACAGCCACCTACCTTGAAAATGCTGCTGTGAAACCGGACTTAATTATATGGAATAAGTCAGAGAGAGTGGCAACCTTGGTTGAAGTGAGTGTTCCTAATGATGGCGGTCTGAACAGAGCTGAAAGAGAGAAACAGACCAAATATCAAGGTCTCATGTATGATATGAAAAGAAACTGGGATCTTAGAGAGATATCAAACATACCAGTTATTATAGGTGGTACAAGGCTTACGAAGAACAACCTGAAGTCCTACCTAACTAATATTCTTGGTGAACCAAGTGCAAAAAAGATCCAGAACATTACACTTAAGGGAACAACAAGGATACTAAAAAGACCTCTCAGTTGGTTTCAATAAAAAGCAGGGCAATGTTAGCAGCTGGTTTGGCTGCCCCATACTCAGCGTTGTAATCTTCAGAGGAAGAAAATTAAGTTTAATGTATGTCAATGTACATTATCAATTTTGAAACATTCTTGATTTTGATATATTCTGTCTTTGCGTCTCATGCTACGAAAATGTCCACATCACCTGAGACTTAAACTAGATACCTGGATTTAAATATTAGTCTGTGTGAAATTTAAACAATATTCAACACAACTCTCAGAATCTTAATCAGAATATGTTACGAAATATAAAAACAAAAAAAAAAGTTCGTTTTTTTTCCTCCTGGATTTGTGAATTTTTAGCTTTCTTTTTTTTCTTCACCCATTTCTAACTTTGAGTTAAAATATAAAGTGACATAAAATTAACATGTTAATTTTATTCTTTCCATTTTATTGTTAATAAATTATCCCATACATGAGGATATGACTTGCTGAAACAAATTAGTTGTACAATTTTGCTGATGTCCCATAAATCGATGTTATTGGCTTTTAATGTTAATTGCAAAAGCATTTTTCTCAAAGTCCTTTGGGAGTTATTTTCAAATTAGTGAGAACGTCACAAAATTTGCTATCTGCACTGTAGCATTATTATCAGTAGTAAGAACTTTGCGCATGTATAAGCCACATTCTGGTAAAGTTTTAATGATCCACGATTTGAGCATTGACCACTTTATCCACAGAGCTTCAGAGTGTCATATATATTGCTTGCTATCCTCCAACATAGTTGCAGTTGGTCACAGAAGATTCTGTCCCCCTGGTCATTCTGTCTAGCATTTGATCTCTGCTGACCAGATGCTTTTAAAAAGTTGAAGATCTGAAAAAATGTAATTTTAAACATAGGATTTGTTAAAAAAAAGTCCTTGTCTTGGTAACATGGAAGGGTGATCTGCAGTAATAGTTGCAAAAGTACAATTTAAAAAATTGTATTTTGATGGTAAATGTTTTTATATCATGACAGTATGAGAAAATCTTGTTTGTAACCAATTTTTTTTAATATACAATCCAGCCAACCTTTTAATTTAAAGAATTTAAATACTTGACTAAAATTTTTTTTTTTATAAATTGACAGTGTAAAAAGTAAAATGAAATTGATTTTTTTTTTTTTTTTTTTTTTACAGTGTGAACTCTATCACTGGGTTGATATTCTCGACAAATTTGATGAAATACTGGAGAAGGCTTGTCAAAGTCATTCATCCAGTAAATGGACTTTTGCTTGTGATGTAGCAGGCTTTGAAAAGGTAAAATCTTTATGCTTATTCTTTATTGGCCCAGAAATTAAAAAATATTATGTATATTTTGTCAACAATTACATTAGCAATACCACACCATTTTTTTTTTTTTTTTTTTTTTTTTATAGATCGAATAAATTCAAATCCAGCATTATTGATAAAAGCATAAAAAAAGAAATATCTTTATTTTTTTTTAAATTAATATTTCCACTATTAAATAGCGCTTGAAAAGTTTCTATCTTTACTTATCTTTGTATTACTAAGTGTCAACTTAGAATATCTCAAACTTTTGACTGGAAAGACGTACGTGTTGTGTTCAAGTTCCGTAGCAAAGACAATTCTTTTCCCTAATTAGCTAAAACAACTAGAAACATTGTTGACGGGTACAACTTCCGCTACATGTATTTGTGAACACACCCCAACCACTTATTTGCAAAATGTGATCTACTGCTAGTGGCCATGCTATGCTGACAGGTTTCATCGTTAATAGTCGGATTTAAATAGCTATTTCTTCGACTATCCAAATCACCACAAAAATATTAAAATACCATTTTTAAAGTAAATTTTATTGTGAATCCAGTTATATAAGTTTTATTTTGATGGAGGTAGGAGAAATGTACTTATTTAAAAATTAAGTAGCAGTGTGTGTCTTGTCCAGTGCTGAACGTTATGGTGTCTGGTATTGCTAATTACATATATACGAGGGGCGTGCAATAAGTAATGCCCCTGACCCATTTCCAGTTGTCTGATTTAGCTGAAATTTTGCATGTGCAATGATTTATCTCTACGGGTTATGTGGCAAATTTCAGCTCTGAACTAATTGTGGTTTCTGTTTTATAGGTGTTTGAACTGAGTCAGGTGTGAAATGGAGCCTGTTGAATGTTGAGCAGTGATCCGGTTTTTGTATTTGAAAGGATGCACACCATAGAAGACTTTTGATGAAGCGAAAGAAACTTATGGTGATAATTCCCCATCATATGACCTTGTAAAACACCGGCATCGTGAATTCAAACATGGCCGGAAGTCTGTGGAAACAGCTCTCAGACCTGGTCGTCCCCTTCTGCCATTGATGAGGCATCTGTCCGTCAAGTTGAGGCTGCCATTTTGGAAGATCGGTGCATTACTATTCGCCAAATAGCCCAAGATGTCAAGATTAGTACAGGGTCTATCATTTATGACCATTTGCATAAAGTGTCTGCCAGATGGGTTCCCAGGTTGCTCACACCATTCCAGAAGTGAGAATGCGTTGAGTGCTCGAGGATGAATTTGGAGATGTGCCAAGAAAATGAGTCAGTTTTTCAAAAGACTGATTACACAGAATGAAACCTGAGTCCATCACTATGATCCAGAAACCAAAGCCCAGTCAATGCAGTGGAAGCACTTGGACTCACCACCTCCAAAGAAGGCAAGGGTGCAGCCCTCCGCTGGCAAGGTCATGCTCACAATCTTCTGGGACCAGGACGTAGTAGTGATGACCGATTTCCTGGCAAAGGGTACCACAATTACAGGAGCCTATTATACTTCACTTTTGAGGAAATTATGGGAAGCTATCAAAATCAAGAGGCGGGGCGAGATCAGCAAAGGTACCCTCCTCCTGCAGGACAACGCTCCGGTCCACAACTCTCATGTCACCAGATCAGAAGCACAGGGATGTGGTTATGAAATCCTAGTCTATCCTCCCTACTCTCCTGACCTTGCACCCTCTAACTTTCACCTCTTCCCAGCCATGAAGTTGTTTTTGAAAGGAAAGCGTTTCCCAGATGATGCAGCCTTGATTTCTGAAGTCATGCCGTGGTTGGAGGACCAACTTGGGGTGTTCTCCAAAAACGGCCTCCAGAGCTGCATCAAATGATTGGAGAAATGCATAACTCTGTGTGGTTCTTATGTAGAGAAAAACTAATAACTGTGCCAAGTTTCATTGCTCTACTACTATGGGAAGTGGGTCAGGGGCATTACTTATTGCACACCCCTCGTAATATGAAAATATTTTGCATTTCATGACGTTTAAATTTGTAATCAATAGATAACAAATCACCATTCAGCTATATATATATATATATATATATATATATATATAATTTTTTTTTTTTTTTTTTTTTTTTTTTTTTTTTTAAGTTACAGTATTACATGTGTTGCATCAGCTATTGATTTAGAATTCTATACAAAAAGCTTCATTTTACTTCAATCAAACGTCTCATATCAAGGAGACCCTTCTTTGAGCTAACACTTGATTTCTATATTTGACATATTTGAATATTAGTGCTAAAAACGCCCCTTCATTGAGCTAACCATTAAATACTCCTTTACGTTTCAAATGTTAGTGAAGAATATTAATTTTTCATTCACCAATTAACTGTTATTGTATAGATTTCTTGTGATCTCTTGGTCTTGCCGGATTCCAAGACTAAAATTTACCTAGTGTGGTGGAGTATCTAGCTTAGTAATGTTACTATAGGCAATATCGCTTTAAGATGTACAATTCCTTGTATACACCAGTATTTAGCAGCCATACTGAAGGGATCTTATTTTGGTTTTGAATACCACATTATTTTTAATATTTCGGGGTTTACTTATAGAGGAAGTATCCTCATGCCATATTGTCCTGGCAAAACTTTGTACAGAGAGACTTTATAGACTCAATAGTGTCAGGAGTATTCAACTTCTTTTCTAATTATTATTGCTAATGTAGGAGCCATTGTGATATTTGAAATAAAATTTCAACTATAGAGGAAAACTTTTTTTTTTTTTTTTTTTTTTTTTTAAATCCTCATGGGAGCTAAAAAAATCTTTTAAAGTCTTGAAATAGCTGTCCAAGAAAAACTTGTGGCAATTTAAACACATTTTTACAAATTTTGTCCAAGAAATTTTTGTCCAAAATATGAAAATATACAAACTGCTAATTGTATGAATTGTTTTTAAACAGCTAGGATTTGATTCTTAAATTATTTAAATCTATTCACAAATCCTATCAATCTTTATGAAATCAGTGTGATAAGCAGGACCTGAAATTGTGATAAAATCTTAAAATTTACAATTTGTGGTGCATAAAAAGAAATTACAGAAATCTTGTATAAAGATTTGAATATTACAATTCTGGGCATGAATGACTATTATCAAGCCAGATATTTTGGTTGTCATGTCTGAATCTGAAATTGCTAAATTCTGTTTTTTGCCTCCAAGAACAACAATGAGTGATTCTAAGTGATTTTTGCTTTCAGTTAAAGCAACTGACAATACACACTGTTTTTTTTTTTTTTTTTTTTTTTTTTTTTGCCATTTCTTTCGGTTCATTTTATTCCCAAATCTAGTGACAACATTATGCTAGCTTTAAAACAACTAATGTGAACAGCTTTGTGAATAAGCAACCTTGTAGTATTGAAAATCCTATAATTAAAGGTGGTTATTAATACAAAATTTAATATTTTTACATTACTAGTAAAACTTAATTTTGTCTTTTAATATATACTTTATACTTTGCTAGCAAGATATTAATAGCACAAAGTGATCTTGAATTAATGACTGCAAAATCTTTCTGAATTCATTGGGCAAAAGATGAAAAAAATTTTTAATTTAGCAATGCAAATAACTTTTTAGTTAATATTATACAATTATTGGGATACATATTTGGCAATCGATCCAACAGGAACTTTGTTGCTATTTGGTTGAAGAATGATCCTGTTTAGTCTCGGTATGCATATTCTCAAGTTTTTACCTTTTTGAGAAGGGGTTAGTTGGTTGCTAATTATTTGAGGCACCCCCAAGAATCGTCGACTGGTCTGTTCAGGCACTTTTTCGTAAGCCCGATTGCTTATCCTGGTGTTCTGACTTCAAACCCACACCTAATCTTGTCTGACCTGGAGAGTAGGTAAATCAAATAGAATTTTATTCTCTTTTCTAACTTATTGACAGCTTTAACATGAATGTTTTGTTTATTATTTATTCTATCATTGATTAATAATTCTTTTTGCTTTTCTTCAGCTGAAGGACCTTTTGCTCCAGGTGCTGCAGTTTACCGCCCTGCTTATAGAGCATAGCTTCTCTCGGCACCTGTATAATTCTACAGAGTACTTAACCATCCTGCTGTCATCATGTGATATGACAGTTGTACTTGCTGTGCTGAATTTACTCTATGTATTTGGGTAAGATCTCTCTTTCTCTCTCTCTCACACACACACACATATATATATATATATGAAAATATCTATGGCAATTAAGCTATGCAGAATATATTGTATAGCTTAATTTTCATAGATATTTTCATAACTTACTACCTTGCTCTATGTATGTATTGAGTATGTGTTGAAGTAAATACTGAAAATTTACGCATAAAAATTATCTTTGTATATTTATGTGATTAAATGAAATAGTTATATGGCCTATATCACTCCTAGTGAAACCTTATTTGGTATGTAAGGTTTTTCAACTTAAAAAAAAAAAAATTTCAATTCCTTCAACTTTATAAGATTTTCTTCAGTTTAAGAATAGAACTTTAAGAATTTGTTGCTATTTGATTTCAATCATATTGAAGACTGAAAAAAATTAATTTTTTATTTTTTATTGAAAGCAAGATTGAGATTTTTTATGAACTGCTTCATAGAAAAGATAAATGAAGATTGCTAAGTTTAAAAAAGATCAGTTTAAATGTCTGAGGTTATATTGGCCAAAACATAAGTAAACTGAATACAGAAACAATATTTTTTATATAGAATTTTGATAATTTTAATTTTGTTAACTGATATTTTCATGGAAGTTAAATACATTTCTAAAGAGTCTCCAATCTTTTTGTCTTTTGGCAAAGGAAAAATTTCAAAGGTTTAGTCAACATTTTATGTAATGGTCTGTTTCTTTTCTAAAAGCAAACATTAAGATTAAGGGGTAATAAAGTTTAAATAATTTGTAAGTATGAAGACCATTTTAGTCCCCACCCTCATCAAAATATTCTGCACAATGTAGATTAATTTGGAGTAATCTAAACCCCCACTCCCCACTTCAAAATTTTAATTTAAATTTTTTCTTGTCATTAATCAAAATGACACCCACCCACCAATGGTCAAGTTTTTCTTTCTCTGATTTCTTTCTCTCCTTTTTATTGCAGGAAACGTTCCAATTTCATTACAAGACTTAGTATAGAAAAGAAGCAGACTTTAATCTCCCGACTGACACATTTAGCTGAGGTAAGTAATATTTTCTTGTAAGAGATGAGCAATTTTGGCTAATTGTTAGTTGATTTCTAGACGGCTTTACTTGCTCTTTTTTACGACATCCTCGCCCACCACACATGTTCAGCAATGCAAGTAATTGACATTTCTATGCAAATCACTCTTATTATCTCTGTTTACCTCTTTTCTATTACTTGCATTGCGTAATAGAAATGTCTCATTGTAAACGGATTCACCCTTCTTTTCAATGCATTTTATCTTTTATATGCTTAGATGTCACTTTTTTAGAAAAGAACTTTAATCTAGAAATAAAGGGAGTTTATGATTGCCTAGTTAACAGAACTCTTTTTTTTTTTTTTTTAACTTTGGCCATTAGCTATTGTAGTTTTAGTTAAAATAAGATTTTGAAAATCATTAATCAAGATACATACTGTCTTACATTGTCAGTAAAAACTGATTACATACAGATTTCTTGACTTGTAATAATTTGTATGATTTTTTTTTTTTTTTTTTTTTTTTGCAACCTTTGTAATTCTTGCTAATCTATAGTTAAATATTTAGAGATTTATAAAGTATTGGAAAAGGGGTGGGGGGATATTGGAACCGTCCCATCACTATTAAATACATTGTAAGAGTTTGAACTTGTTAAAGTTGCTGATCAGGCAATTCCATGGATTGAAATTGAGGATCTGAAAATGAGAGGGTGGTGGCAGGTGCTGTACTCATAATCACTTGCAGCATAAGAACGAGTCGTTGGTTATCATTCAAATACTTGCATAACATTTGCAATCGCAAAATGTCTTTATACTGGATTTTTTTTTTTTTTTAATCACTTTTATAGTTGTTGTGCTTCATCTAGTGGTTGCTATAAAATAAGCTTTTTATGGAGAAAATAATACAAGGAGACGTGCACTGAGATTTCTCCAAGGTTTTATTTGGAGAGAATGAGCTTAATGTTACAACTTTTTTAACTGAATGAAATGAGTTCTGTGCATATACAGACATCGAAGTAATATTCCTGTTAGTTTACAGGTTTCTTACATTATTGGTAGTGTCTCATTTGCACAGCTTCCCATAGAGGGCCGATATGAAAACCATTGTTTTTCTCAGCTTAAAAAACCTGTTCATAATTGTTCACCTGTTTTATTTACGGTTTTTGATCTCTGCCCTTACCTCAATTTTACATCCCATGTTTCTAAGAACGATTTGGTTCGCAGATTAAGGTTATAATGTGCACTAAGTGTGACGCTTGTCAAAATTCACACTCGATAACTTAATTGCTATTGACATTAGGTTCATAATATGTAACACTTATTTTTTCTAGTTTTGTGCAGTAAATTGTTTATCCTCGTTTCAGCAATTTGCAATGAATGTTCTATGAATATTTTTATGTATCGCTTAGTGTAGTAATATACTTTTAGACTTTGTGTAGAGAAAGTTAAGTACCACTTAAGTGATACCTGTGTATAAATACCAGATTGGTTAATTTTTTTTATTCATATTAGGGATTCAAAATGAGATATATTAGCAACTAAAAATTTGTAAGATTGGTTTACAGACCCTATCTAACATAATGTGGGTGGTGTAGTGGAAAGCAGATCTTAAAGAAATCAATATATACAAATAATTTCTTGTAGTAAAATAATGTCCTCATCTCGTTTCAAGCTATCTACTTGATAAGCATTTGGAGACTGCCGTCGTGAATTTATTATTACTCCTCTGTCAAGTCTGTAACGATTGTAAAATTGTGAATGTATAATGATTATCCTCCATACTTGAATTTAATTTTAATCTTTATCTTTGATTTAGTGCAAGGCATATATATTACATCTGCCCACTTTTTTTTTTCTTTTTTTCACACTTTGCATATTTTTATCTTAATTTTCAATAAATGTTTTTATTTCTCAGAGTTGGGGTGGAAAAGAAAATGGATTTGGTCTTGCAGATTGCTGCAAAAATATTCCGGTTTCGGTAAGTATTGAACTCATTTTAAAGTTTTGTACAAATAATTCAATCATTATGCGTTTTTGCTAAAAGTAAAATCCTGTCTTTTAATCGGAGTGAATGAAGCTTTTTTTTTTTTTTGCTAATAAAACATTCAAAGCTAAACATTTGCTGCAAGAAAAAAAAACTTTTGACATAGTGTATTAAAAATAAGTTTAAAACGTTAAAATCATAAATTAATTTAATGAGGTTTCATTTTATATTGTTTGCAGACAGCAAAGTTTAGTCAATGTAGATTACTTTGTAACAGTTTCTTGGGGTGGAGTAAATTTTATTTAATCTTATTTTTTATTGAAGTTAATAAATTAGTTTTTCATTATATTGCTAAGGATCTGAAAATATTTAAAGTAGATAATGACTTTTTTTGTTCATTAGTCCAGACTTTTCCTTCATTCTTTTAAATATTCTGTTGTCTTCAGTAATTTACCTGAAAATAACATTTGGGAGATGGATTGTAATTCATTAAAATATTTTGGTTTCTATTTTAAGTATTAAATTGAATTTAACTCTCATTTATTGCTAATATTTTGTTAATCTGTGTAGAACTTTGTTAGAATGACAATAGAAATCTTATGAACCAGTATTTTTGAATAAAAACTTTTAAGCTTATATCTAATCCATGTTATTTCATTGGGGCTTACATTAATTATTGATTTCTAATTTTTTTTGTCTTGTAGAATTTTTCTCCCAGTGCCACAACACTACACTTTGAATTTTATGCTGAAAATAAAGATGACAAAGGTGGAAAAAAGGTACAATTTTTTCCGTTATCAGATTTTATTTCTCTCATTAAGTTGGCTTCATTATCATTGAAACTCCAGAAACATATCCCCCTCCTTTGTTTGACCTTAAAATACATCCAGTGGTCAGGCCTCAATTTGGAGAGTGGACTTATGTAAGTTACTCTTACTCTCAACTCCACTTTCGTCTGAAATGATGATCCATTGGAGTTTACATCTATTTGTTAAATATAAGAAATCATTTGGGTTCTTGTCCAGAATTTCCCCCATATAAAAAAACGGTACTAGTGCACTTATTGATCCGTGCCGAAATAATGTAATTCTTTAAAAAGCCATTCTTAACATGCGAAGGGGAGGGTGTTTTGTACCTATTCTGTACTTTAACCTTACAATTGAATTAAAACAAAACTTTAATTAAACTTGGAAACACAGTTAAAAAAATGGCGCGAATCAGTAAGTGCACTAGCACCAAAAAAATTAAATCTAAAATCAAAATTTTATTAAAAAATCATGTAAATTGATCAAGTATTTTTATAAAGAATAATCATTTTTAAGTGATTAATGAGAACTTGTAGGCATTACAATATAAATCTAGTATGAATTATTATAGTTCTTTTTTGAAGATTTTTGTTTCAAAACAGCAGTTGAGACAGGTATTGATACTCCAAATTTAAATTTAAAACTACTTGATTAATTTACATGATTTTTAAAATTTTCATTTCAGTCACAGGTAATCAGATTTGTTTAAAAGTTAGATTATGGCAAAATAGTTGGCGCAAACATGTATCTACTCTGATAGAAATATTTAAGATTTCATTAATTTAGCATTAAAATGTTTTGTTTGCTAAAATGTACATACACGTGTTAGAAATTTTGTACCGAAGACTTGTTTGAATTCGACATGAGCCTTTTTAAAATTTAGGGATATTTCTGAAGAAGGCTGGAGGTTATCTCAATTGAAACATGAATACAATAACCAAAATGAGAATAGTGATAAGAATAGTCAAAATACAATTTTTATTATTTTTTCAAAAATATTTCTCTTCCAGGGTTCTGCCAATGTTGTTACTTGTATTCACATGGAAAGTGTGGACAAATGTGGAAAGATGCCATCAGATATTATGGAGGAACTAATAACGAGTTTCAACATCCCAGAAGACAGGCAGGTGAGAATAAAAAAAAAATTATGGTTGAGTTTTGCCTTATGAAGTTGATTATGATTGAGTTTTGCCTTATGAAGTTGATTATGATTGAGTTTTGCCTTATGAAGTTGATTATGATTGAGTTTTGCCTTATGAAGTTGATTATGATTGAGTTTTGCCTTATGAAGTTGATTATGATTGAGTTTTGCCTTATGAAGTTGATTATGATTGAGTTTTGCCTTATGAAGTTGATTATGATTGAGTTTTGCCTTATGAAGTTGATTATGATTGAGTTTTGCCTTATGAAGTTGATTATGATTGAGTTTTGCCTTATGAAGTTGATTATGATTGAGTTTTGCCTTATGAAGTTGATTATGATTGAGTTTTGCCTTATGAAGTTGATTATGATTGAGTTTTGCCTTATGAAGTTGATTATGATTGAGTTTTGCCTTATGAAGTTGATTATGATTGAGTTTTGCCTTATGAAGTTGATTATGATTGAGTTTTGCCTTATGAAGTTGATTATGATTGAGTTTTGCCTTATGAAGTTGATTATGATTGAGTTTTGCCTTATGAAGTTGATTATGATTGAGTTTTGCCTTATGAAGTTGATTATGATTGAGTTTTGCCTTATGAAGTTGATTATGATTGAGTTTTGCCTTATGAAGTTGATTATGATTGAGTTTTGCCTTATGAAGTTGATTATGATTGAGTTTTGCCTTATGAAGTTGATTATGATTGAGTTTTGCCTTATGAAGTTGATTATGATTGAGTTTTGCCTTATGAAGTTGATTATGATTGAGTTTTGCCTTATGAAGTTGATTATGATTGAGTTTTGCCTTATGAAGTTGATTATGATTGAGTTTTGCCTTATGAAGTTGATTATGATTGAGTTTTGCCTTATGAAGTTGATTATGATTGAGTTTTGCCTTATGAAGTTGATTATATAATGGACAAATTGTTTCCACATTTCAGATGCTGCTTTACACACACATCAGACTAGCTTATCTATTTTCTAAATATGAAGCAAGGATACAATGCGTGCAAGCCAGGCTACAAGCTCTGTCTGTACTCGGTGAGTTTATGCATCACAACTTTTTTCCTGTTTTCACCTTAATTAAATCTTAATATTTTTTTTTTTTTTAAATCGAATTTTATAATATTTTTATTAAATAATTAAATTTTTTGAGTTTTTTATGGTTAAAACAACTTCATAGGAGATTTAGTGACCCCCCTCCTTTCATGTAATTGGTATTAACTCAAGGCGTTTAGCCCTTGTAGAGAGAAAAAGGTACATGTCCAATGTTGTAGACAGTTGGCATAAATCTGAATCTTTTGAGCAAATTTAGACTTCTGGAAACTGTTAACAACACTAGATGTCTCTCTCAACAAACGGACAACCTCTTTGGTTACTACCAACAAAATTAACAGGAAAAAAACTGAGTCCTTTTTAATAACACAAGTCACAGAAAAAAGATAAAACATGATTTTAATCATTTAATAAAAAATTATTACATTTAATCAGTTTTCTAAATTTTCAAATTAAACTTGTAAAATGTCTTCAAATGTGATCAATTTTCTTTTAAAAAAAATTTTTTTTATTATTCAAACAAAATTTTAGTCACTTTATGCTGTAATTTCTCATCAGATTGAAATAACTGGATAAGATTAATTTGAAGGGATTCCTGTAAAATGCTGCTCCACACTATTTCAAAATATTGTAAAGAGTAACCTGATGTATTAGGCGCCAACTTTTTTACTGATTCTGTTTCATCTGCATCAAAGTTATAAATTCTTTGAAACTTATCAGAGGCAAAATATATTTATCTTTGAACAAATAAAAATTGATTTGTGTCTATCAGAAACGAATATATTTTGTTGAATATTTTTAAAACTTGTATTGATTTCCATAAAATTCAATCGCCAGGGACAATAAGCACCATCTCTCGAGGCGTGAAGCACCAAAGATATTGGTTGCAATAATCACACAGCCATTCCTCATTTTAGAGATCTTTAACTAAAATGTTGATGCTGGTGCACTGTATATGATACCAGGAAGCACAGGTGTCACACTTAACCCAGTTAATGCCATCCCCTTTAGCAGCTCTGTAACATTCCTCAATGTCTGTATCCTCTGATATTGACTGTGGGCTTCATGATTGTGATGGTGTCTCCTGTGCTTGTGTTCTTTTATCTCTGCCTTTCTTTTCTTTTCCTTCTGTCACATCATCTGGATGCTGTAGCAACCTCCTTAGCAGCATTCATCTGCTGTGAGGCTCTACTCATATCGAGATTGTTGTATTTTAGCTGAGCTCCCTCTTGCTGCAGATGGAAATTGGGGAACCATTTGTTTGGAGAACTCTTCCAATGAGTTTGACGAAGATATCAAGAAAACGGGCATTTCTTAAGGATGAATGTTCTGGAGAGCGGGTTGGAGATGAAGGCCCTAGTGCGAGGGGGGGTCAGTAGGGCAAACACTGGAGCAGCTGTTGTAGAGGAAGATGTGAAGGGGGGGGGTCACTATTTCAGCAATGATACAAGGTCATTTTAACAGTGACTATTTGGAGATAGAAAAGATGGATGCATGTGAAACTGAATTCTGCTTTGACAATCTCTGGCTTGAAAGATTCATTTATGTACGCAATACGCATATTGGGAAAGTCTTTTCCCATTTGTCTTATGTGGGTTCGGTCAAACTTGATGAGGGACCATCTCGGAAGTGAATACCCAGCCCCATTCTGTATCAGCTTGATGCACCCAGCAAGTTCATTTTCATTAGTAGAGACAGCATTGTTTCCCAACATGTTCATTCATATGGATTTCCTTGAACGTTATCCTGAACAATGACTTTTTGTTGATTTGAAAATACTTGGCTGCTTGATCGATATGCATTTACTTTTTCATGATTGCCTCATACCTTTTGAATCGCTCGAATTCTCCCTTCCACCCTCAGACGAATTTTTAACAGGGCGTTAAACATCTGTATATTTGCATATTATCAGTAAATGTTGACTTGTCAAAATTTTCTGGTTTCATATAACTTCAATAGAAAATAGATCAAACTTCATGTGTTTCTTATTTACAACCCTGTAAAGGATTTTCAATTCTTTTCCTTCAGAAAAATACGGATAGGATATTAAGCACCACTTTTTTTCTTTTTTTTTAAACAAATTACACGCTATTACATGCATTATGCTTAAATGAGTAGCAGTATAAAGCAATTAATGCATTAGAAGCGTACAAAAACATGGCAATTTAAATTTTGCAGAATTCAAAATATTCAATTTGATAAGGTGTGGATGAAAACCACCATTACACACTTTAAATCTCTGAAAGATGAAAACCTGAGTTGAATTTAAAAATAAAAATAAAAAAAAATATGTACACTTAACTATGATATCTTGATGCTTCAGAAGCACAGAAACAGTTTGAAGATTTAATGATTTAACAGAAATAGTTTTGCCCACTTGCCTTTCTGGAGTCAAAAGTTATGAAATCTGTTTCAAAATAGTTACAGATCTGAAAACAGCTTTTCAGCTTTGCACAAAATGACTTTCAGTAAATGCTACTCTTAAGAAACAATGCCCGTAATTTGTCGGTGATCAGACACAACTTGGTGTTTATTGCCTCACAAGTGCCCTAACAATGCTGTAGACAGGTTTGTGAATACTTGCTGGTACTTTGTGCTTCTGGTTACCATAATCACTATCATATTTGGTTCAATGCCTCTTTTATTAAACCATTGTTTAATCTTTGTAGTTAAATATTTAATAATTTAAAAAAAAATGGACTGACATACACGAGTGAGGCCCCATCTAGCGAAATACACATTGGCTCTGATGTAGTCATCACTCCTAGAGCGCTTATATTTTGTGTGTGTGACCTCGTTTTTTATTTTGGTTTGAACTTTCCGGATTTTTTTTTTTTTTTTTTTTTAATCCGGCTAAAACATTTTTTAAAAATAGCAAAGTTCGTGCCAAATTGAAAATTTTCCGTGCTGAAATAATGTTATTTAGAAAGCCATTCTTAACATAGGAGTGTTGTGATGTTTTTGATATGAGGAAAATCAGCAAGGACATTTTTATCACCGCAAGTGCTAATCCAGACTTGCACCAATTTTCCTGTTACTAATTACCTATAACTATAATCTCCGGTCAAAAAAAAAAAAAAAAAAAAAAAAAAAAACTAATTCAAACAGCAAAAAAAAAAAAATCCAAACAGCACCAAGTTCAAGAAACAAAAACAAATGAGGCTACACACGCAAAATAATGTGCTTCCTCAAAGGTGATGCACACAACATCAGAGCTGATGCATATTTTGCTAGAGGGGCTTCACTCGTGTATGACTATTTTTCAAGATGGTTGCATTATGGTAGAAAATGAAAACTTATGAAACAGACCTATTTTATACATATTTTGCATGAAATTGTTTTTTAAATTGTATTTTTAAACAGGAAATCAAATTTTACTTTAAAATCCATTTTTAGATCCACACAAAAATATTTAATTCTAATGTTTTCATTGAGTAATAAACCAAATAAGACTCATCTTAATTTGCTTAAACTTTTTAACTTAAATGAATGATGCAGACAGACAAACATTAAAGGAACATTCTCTTTAGATTATTTTACATCAACTGTCTAGTCCGCATGGCTTCCCAAGAGACTGATGGGAAAACCTTAATTTTCTCTTCCTCAAAAGTGCAACTTCACTTATCATTTGACTTCTGTTTTGTCTACGCCCTTTGATTTCTGCACCGTCTCAAATTTATGTCACCCTCTCTGGAAATGATTCCATTGGCAGATTAAGATTACTCTGACTTGTACTAAATGTAACCCTTGTAAGAATTCACACTTGCTAACCTGATCGCTACTGGCATAGTGCCCTTGATATTTATCACTATTGCAATAAAAAAACTGATCTAACAGTCGTTCAAAAGTGATGTTTTTGTGTAATTGTATTACATATAAGATTTTGTTAAATGGAACTCTCATTAGAATATACATAATCCTATTCATATATTGTTTCAGTTTATTCAAATGCCATCCAAGAGAACATGAATGCATTATTATATCCTGGTCTCATCGAAGAACTGGTTGATATTGTAGAACTTAATGACATGGATATAGTGGTAAGTAAACGGTTTTGATTTCAAGAACTATTTGCACAAAAATTCTTGCCATTTGATGTTAACAATTTTGTGTTGGATGGAAATCAATAACTTTGTCGTAGAAAATGAATGTTTTTGAAATAGAATTTTAGAATAAGAATATCTGCGCCCCACTTCCCCGAATTCCCCTATAATTTAAAAATACAAATTAATCTTTATAATGTGTGTACCGATGATGGAATGAAAAGATCATATCCCCCCCCCCCCCAAAAAAAATCATGTAAATTAAGCAGCTTTATTTTTATTAAAATCACTTAAATAATTAATGAGCAATCCTAGTCATTATAATGCTGATGTGACAAGTTTGAATTATTGTGGACTATCTGCCCTTGTTACAACAAGATGGCGACATGGAACAATCCCCTTTTACTTCTAAAAAAATTTATGTAATTTTTGGAATACATTTTTCTGTCACAAATGCGTGTATTTTTACGTAGATTTTTGTTTTTAATATGGGGGAATTCTGGGCAAGAACTGAATATATTTAGAATGTCCTTGTTATAATTTTTTTTTTTTTTTTTTATATATATAGCCCTAGGTATATTTAGTAAGTAGTCCCTTGAATACAAGGTCAATCATGAATTTAATTCTAGATCATGAAGATCATGACCTCAAACACAATGTGACTGCATCACATAAAAATTACCTTCCTTTTCTACTATAAGAGAAACTTAGGTGCTTGTTAAGATAGTTGACAGTTTAAAAAATTCTTTTTTAATGTCGTTTTAAACAAAAACAACTGTCAAATAGTAATATATCTAAATACAACTAAAAAAAAATTGAATAGAACTTTTTTTTTTTTTTAATAAAAAAAAAAAAAAATTACTGACATTAAAGTGGCGAAAAAGGAGAAATATTTCCCCTGTATTTGCAATCTTAAGGGTGTTCACATCTAGGGAAAATGCGACTTTCCCCCTAATTTTCCGTAAAAATTTTAACTATAAATAATTTTCTACTCCATAAATTTTCGCACTTTTTGGATATATTACTATTTTTTACATGACAATTAAGTACTATTGTTTTTTAAGCAAAAGCAAGATTTTACAAGTCGATCTGTCAACTCGTAACAAGCCTCAAAAGTAAATATACAATTAAATAACATTGCAGAACTTATTGAATGACTTTTATGACAGAAAATGTAGAGTTGATGTGCCATAAAACAAATGATTCCAATCAGTGCAGTGTGGCCTAATAGGTCGCATATGAGTTGCTTTACAACTCTAATGGCTTCATAACTTCCCAAGAATATTAATCAAAATATTATTAAATGCTCCTTTTTGTTGAAATGTTTGATTGTGAAGTGGTAAAAGTGTTCATTTTTTATATTTTTCTTTCCTTTTTACTTAGGACATAAAGGCAGCCGCTTTGCGAACACTAACATCCATAATACATTTGGAGAGAAATCCAAAGTAAGCATCTTTTTATGTGATTCATTGCTTGAAAATATTCGCTCTGATTTATCTCTTAAAAACTTGAATGACTAAAATTGCAACTTTTTATCTTTTTCTTAGATTGAATGCAATCATTGATGCAACAGGCGCATCTCTTTATCATGGCTTCTTGCCAGTTTTAGTGAGAAACTGTATACAACGTATGATAGGTAAGGAAGGCTTCTATTTTAATGAGTTTTATAATCTTTTTGTTTTTTGCAGTTTGGTCAGTTTAATTCAATTTCAAATGTATTTTAGGAAAACTGTATTTATGTTAAAATTAGTAATAAAAAAACTTAGAAATAAAATTTATTGAATTATAAAATGTTAGCCTACTTAAAATTAAAGGGAAGTTACTACAGTCTGATTTTGACAGATTTGATTCTTTAAAATTTTCAAACAAATATAATCGCTAAATACTTTTTTTGTTTAAAAAAAAAAAATTCTGTTAGATCTTTTGTGTGATTATTTAAAAATTTTTTCCCCTAATTTCAACATGACTTGTAAGTACATACACATTTTAACCTAAAATGCATTTTAAAAAAATTGAATTATACTGCATAAGAACTTCTACCTTGTCAAAACTTCACTGACTTTGTTTAATAAAATTAGCAATTTAAAATGATAGCCATTTTTTAAAATTTTATATACTAGAGCCCCACAAATGGTAAATTCTATTTCTTGTATGGCTGTGTTTCTTGGTGCTATGTGATTGGAAACATTTTTGTTTATTATTAATCGAATATTGAAATTAAAAATACAATAGCATGGAGAACTAAAACTTAAAAAAAAAAAAAAAAAAAAAAAAAAAAAATTTAAGAATTACATCCGTGAATAAATAGAAATGTTTATTTTTGTGTACTAGTGAACAAGTTATCAGTTTTAATCTTTTGTACATATTTGCGAAAAGTTTGACTTGAAACTTAAGAAGCATTTAATGTTGAAAAGTAATTTTAGGTTTTAATACATGAGGATTTGCTAAGAATTTGATATTGAATTTATCTTTCTAAAATCTGTTTAAATTGAGTCCTTATATACTGCCAAGCAATGCTGGGTGTGTAAGATAGTTATTTATAAATGCTTAAATATAGATATTTGCACTTTTTTTTTTTTTTTTTTATAAATGTTTACACAATTTTAGTAAAGTCTGGTGTACATGTGTGTATGTATAAAAAGAAAATAAGTTTTTCTTTACTCTGCTTTTTTGAACATTTTAGCTCTACTATATTGAAAATGTTTTTATTCTAGATCCTAACATGACTCCATTCCCACAACTGTTTGCTACAGCGTTGTTTTCTTTTCTTTATCACCTTGCCAGTTATGAGAGTGGTAAGTTCTAAAACTTTAACACATGTATGATTTTAAGTTCACATTTTAAACATTTTTAGGGATTGCCTATTTCAAAATTTACTTCATTTTAAGTGACAGCTGCAATTGCTTCATGCGGTTTCCATTTTTTCTTTCTGAGTTTAAAGACAGAATTAAGGAAAATTACCATAGGAAACCGTGCCAGAATGTAGCAGTATCACTTGCATACTTTAATGACTGATAGGTCAATATTGATTGTATATGTAATGAATATTGAGTGAATACAGCATGCTCTTCTTCATATCAAACACTTTCAAAGCATTAAATATTTCAAGTTAATGAAAACGTTCATTATAAAAAGCAGTTTGCAGGATTAAATAAAATATTCCAATGTATATTTTAACTTTTGTTACTAGAAACTTTTTAATTAGAAAAATAATGCTCTGTTTGATCACTGAACTTTGATTATAATTGTTTTCTTTCTCTCCAGGGGGAGAAGCCTTGGTATCGTGCGGTATGATGGAATCCCTGTTGAAAGTGATTAACTGGTACGGTGAAGGCCAGGAACATATAACTGTAAGTTGATTCTTTTTACAGAATTAGAATTGGACACCTTGAACTAACACTTGTACTTAATTGAAACTATAGAAAAATGCACATTCTGTGACCAGCAATCAACAATAAAACTTAGACTAATGGAATACTGGAAATACAAAAACGTCAGATAAATATTACACGGCAAAAGAAAAAAAGAATTATTTAACCCTCTAGGGCCTGAACATATTAATAAAAATTCTGAAATTTGAAATTATAGATATTATTGGATCAAGAATCATGAATCTGAACAAAAAAAGTGAATTCAATTAAAAACATGAAAGTTATGAAACGTGCTATATCTGTCCCCTTTGGCTCTAATCTTCCTGATTAGGATCGTGCAATATATGGCACGGGTGGCCCTAGAGGGTTAAGAAGGCACCACCACATCAAATCAACTATTTAAAAAAAAAAAAAAAAAAAAAATACAACTATTTAAACTATTTTAAACACCAATAAAATATTAAAAACTAAAAGATTCCAAAATAATTTAAAATATATGCAACCGAAAAGAAAGAACGCAAACTATCCCAATTCAACAAATTATTTGGCAGTGGTTGATATGCCATAAAATAAACATTTTACGGTGTTCATTTATTAAGAAATTTACATTTTTTGGTTATTTCTGTTTCAAGTTAACATTTTAGTTTTATTTTATTTCTCTGGAAAACCTATAAAACTGTCCCCTATTTTTCTTTAATTTTGAAATTTTAATTTGATTTTTAATATATTTAATAGTTTGTGACTCGAGCTGTAAGAGTTGTTGATCTCATCACTAACATGGACATGGCTGCTTTTCAAGGCCACGGTGGCTTAAATGCATTTTTGAATAGACTTGAGGTAAGTTGAATTAATCGTATTATTTTACTTTATATTTTATTTGATAAGTGTGTATAATGGGATTATAAACCATTAAAATGCCTCCTTCCTCTTATATACTAGATATGACTAGTTAGGAGAGTGGTTAGTCATCTGGTTTTAAAAAATAAAATAAAAAGATGAATGATAAACTTCTAATGCTGAAGAATCGGATATGTTTATTATAAACCCAATTCAATTACAATGTTACAAGAAGCAAAAGTAATGCATAGAATAATTTTTCTAAGTTGAAAGACAACAAATTATTAAAAGTAAATCCATCAAAGTAAAAAAGTCTTATTTTAGTGTGATGTGTGTGTGTGTGTGTAACACAAATAAGTTATTTTAACTGTAATTCTTTAATAACAAATGAATCCTACAATGCCATTCAGCATGTATACAAGTCTAAATTTCTGAAATTTGCACTTATTTGTACAAAATATGAAGCTTGGCATAAAAAAATTATGCCTTCTCATCAACTCGTCTTGTTTTTTCAATTTTTCTTTAAAGCATGAAGTAAATGTGTGTCGAAAAGAGCAGCCTTTTGTGATTAGGCCTGCCAAATCGCATGACAACTCGATGGATATGAATCCAGAATCTCCGTCTGCTATGGAGACGGATATTCGACAAGTTGACAGCATAGAAGCCTCCACCTCGGGTACAGCTTCACCCAAAGTTGATATTCAAGAATTAAAAGTTGGAAAACCAGGTAAGTGGCAATATTTTTTGAATCTGGTTAAAAATATTCCCTTGCTAACTTTTAAATAAGTATTAGACTTCATTGGCTACAATATGGGTCAAGTACAGAGTCCCTGATGAGCAGAATGAAAATAATCACTAAAATTGACTTTCACCTTAATCATTGACCTAGGTATCCCAAAATTAAATTGGTTAGACTATGACTGATATTTTGATCAAGTTTTATAATTATTGGTTGAGCAATGTAGATAAACTTTATGAAACAACATAACCTTGGCAGAGATAAGACTTATTTCCTATATATGTCTTTTATTTTTTTAACTACTGGTGAGCTGTAGTTTGTTATCCGTTTTCTGTATACCAAAGCTATTCTAAAAAAATTGGTCACACTTCTAATCTTAAGTCTACAGATTTTAGCATATATAAGATCTTGTGTTATGGTCTTTTATGAGGAATTTAAAACAAAAAAAAAAAAAAACTAGAATGTATCAAATAGGCGTTGGATGTTCTAATATTGATGTGGTTAGTATATTATGATTTCAAATCTTCTGAATCTTGATGATCCAAATGACAGGATTACTGATATTTTCCAGAAGAGTCATTAGTCACAAGATGAGATGTGCCATTTGTCACTATGCTGAGAACTACGATAATTCCCGTTTTATTTTCTATTGATATTTGAAGATGTTAAGGGTTCGTTCATTACAATTCAAATGTGTAACTTTTCAAAATTTTCAACTACTTTCAATTTTAGATTTGTATCTATATCATCACTGAAGCAAAAGATTTAATCATTACATTTTCTTTAATAGCTATATTTCAATGTGACCTTCTGCAGAATCTAATTTATGAAATAGTATATCGTAAAAAGCTGAGGAGGAGGAGTGATGACATGTCTGTTCTTGCATCGTCATACTCTTCAGCCTTCATGGCTATGCCGTAAAGCTGTATCCAGTATTGAAGTCAAAATTTTGAAGCTTTGACAAATATGGTGTTGCTCATTAGTTATCACTACTCCTAGGTCCACTTTGTCATGCCTCATATATGGTTTAAATAGGAACTATTGTTTTCACTGATAAAATATGCCGACAAAAATTCATTTCTAAACCAATCATGTACAAAACAGTTTTGGCATAAAACAGTTCATATGGCATTAAACCAATCTTTTTTGGACCCACAATTTTCTATATTACCAAAATCATAAATATAAACAAAACAAAAATCTGTAAAATGTTTTTAATACAAGCAGCCAGTTTGTTGGCACAGATGACAACTGGCTACAATGATTATAATTGCACTCTAGATAGTCTAGTCACACACATAACTTAAAAAAGATTGAAATGGCTGAGTGTAACACGTATACACAATTCTTTGTTTATGATTTAAATGCTTAAATCTTACGTAATAGTAAAAGCTTAACTAAATTACAAAAAGTATGATCTGAAAAGTTTTGTCACAGTTGGCATTAATGCTAGACTATATTTTTCTTTGTGTATATCAGTATTTCATATTTTAAATATGTTGATCTAAATTAACTAATGCAGTTTATCTCCTAATCTAAAATTTTGTAACTAATATAGTTTGTTAATTTTCATTTCAGGTGTACAATGTTTTCCACAAAGAGCTGCACTCTTAAAATCCATGTTGAATTTTTTAAAGAAAGCTATTCCAGATAGTTCCTTTTCTGAAAGTATCAGGCATTGTAAGTTTTCACTCTTCACTAGATTTTCCACATGTTTCCCCCCCCTCCCCCTCGTTTTTCTAATTCTTGAATTGATATGAATAAAATATTTTTTATTTCAGTAATGGATGCTTCTCTCCCACAGTCTTTGAAACATATTATCAGTAATGCTGAATATTATGGACCATCGTTGTTTTTGTTAGGTAAGTATTGCATTATATTTCTGTTAATCTCTTTGTCTGTGTCTATTGTACTTTTTTCGGAAACTATCAGGTCAATCTGGCTGAAATTTTGTATGTATCTTTGTTATAAGCTGCAATAAATTAGACAATATGGTAAAAATTTGAGACAAAGGAATAGTATTTAATGCAAAAATGGACACAAATTTAACCATGGTCAACCATTGATTTGGCATGAAGCACTTTTTCTAAGTCAACAGCCATTACTTTTGCTCATTTTGAATGAGTTAAAAAAAAAAAATATATATATATATATATATATATATATACACACATGTTTTGTGGTTCAATTTTAAATTCTGAAAAAACAACGTATAGGGACATATATTCGATTTAAGAATTTGTTTGACAAAGGAATATATAGAAGGGGTTATTTTAATTTCCTTAATCCATGAATTTTTAACAATGGCTCATATCATCAGAAGAAATGAAATGCAGTTAGCGAAATGTTCAGCTGTGAATGGACGCTATTTTGCTTTTCAGCACAATTATTGAAAATAGTTTTTTGAGTGGTTGTGGATAATTATATGGAGAAAATTATACGAAAAGAGAAGTTGATACAACTTGGGTAGTCCATTATCTGAAGGAGTCCAATGTCATTCGGGGTTATAAGTCCGGGTGGGCAGAAAATAGGCACTTATCTTGCTTATATAAATTGGAATGCAGGTAATTTGACGAAATTACTGTTGAAGAAAATTTTTTATTTATTCATCAAATTTAAACTTCCACCTCCATACCACTGACTTGATATGGTTATTCCAATTGCTGAAAACTTTAAAATCAACTTGGTCCCATAAAATTTCAGGTGAGTCTGGCTTTTAATGCATCTTTCATGTTGTTGCTATGTCCTTTCACCATGCTTCAGTTGAAGCCGTTATCTAGGAGAGCATATATCAAGTGAGGTGTGGCTGAATTTTTGACAGCCGGGCCTGGTTATTAGGACTGATATTGAAAGGTGCTGAGTCTTTCTATGATATTTACCTAGCAACTTGCAACTATCTAGTTCATTATGGGTTTTAGTTCAAACCAATGTGAATGTAATTGAATTCAGCCATCCTCTTAATATTATAGAAATCTTATTTGTCCTGCCACCATTACCAAAAATGGAAATGGTTAGTGGTCTCCTGAAGTTTTCAGTAATGTTTAAACCACTTAAATTTGCTTAACTGTTTTATCAATTGAAAATTACATACAAATTTGTTTTATTTTACAAAGCTGATCTTTTCTATTTCAGCCACAGATGTTGTTACAGTTTTTGTGTTCCAAGAGCCGTCCCTGCTGTCATCACTGCAAGACAATGGCCTTACAGACGTTGTGCTTCATGCTCTCTTGACAAAAGATGTAAGTTTCCTATGAATAAAATGAAATATGCATCAAGTGCGCGTGAAAGCCAAACCACAACATAATATTAGGAAAATAAACAAATATTTTACTTGTTTGAAATTTATCACAAATATATTTCGGAGGTAGACTCCATCTTCAGTGTGTTCTTTTTTTTCCCTTTTCTTCCTTGCCATGTTGTAAATTTGGAGAAAGAAGTCTGTATAGAGCTGCACGTTGTATCTGGTGGTTATATTTTGAAATGTTTGACCTGTGCGTAGGTAATGCGAGAATAACATCAAGAATGAGAGTTCAGTAGAAACGTTTTTATTTGAATAAAATACGCATCAAGTGTGCCTGAAACCAAATCATAATTTAATATTAGGAAAACATTTCAAAATATAACCGCCAGATACAACGCGCGGTTCTATACAGACTTTCTCCCAATTTACCACATGGCAAGGAAGAAAAGGAAAAAGAAACAAAAGAACTCACTAAAGATGGACTCTACCGTTGAAATATTTGTGATAAATTTCAAACAAAATGTTTATTTTTCTAATATTACATTGTGATTTGGTTTCAAGTGCACTTGATGCTTATTTTATTTAAATAAAAATGTTTCTATTGAACTCTCATTCTTGAGGTAAGTTTCTTTTTGATAAATATTAATTTTTGTATAACAATCGTGAATTTCACTTTAAAGTTTGTCATTTACTATTTGAAAGATCAATGATTTTTCTTCACCCTTTCTTATGATCCTGAATATTTTTGATGCCTTCTTTAATTATGATTGTGTAGATTCTCAGCAAATTGGCAACTTAAAAGTATTTGCATTTTTTTTAATGATCTATAAAACTGAAACACTGGATTATTTGATTATTTTTCTCTTATTTTCATGTTTTGTCTGATCTTTTTCTTGTGCATTTTTTTCTAACTTGAAAACTTGAATTTCCAACTGAACCAATGGGTAAATTCTCATTTCTTCAGCTATGATCAAATAGAAATGTTGATTTATGTTAGTTATTATAAAGGTTTAGCATTACAGGTAACAATGGAGATATCTCTGCAGATAAAATAAATCCCAATCACAGTCCAGTAGCATTAATGTTGAAAGATGTATATAAAGTTCTGATTACCTGAAAAAGTAATGTGCAGTTTCTCTAGGAGAAAGCAGATATAATTTTAATTTTTTCCAAATTACCAAATGATTTTAATTATATGGCACAAAATAAGGTTGACATGCCATAAAATCCCCTGAAGCTAATCACACTGATCGTCTTGCCACCTTGTTTGTTATTACATTGAGAGAATACTTTCCAACTAACCCATTGTAAATCATGAATGTATGTTTGAGTTTTTGAGATGAAGATTGATAATTCATATTGGATTATTAAAACAACTGTTAAGCTTTATTCACAACATTTTGGTCGATGTAACCTCTGACCTTTAGGTGTATCTTGTCAAATTTGGGAATCTGCACAGAATGTTGAACAGAATGAACCCTTTATTTAGTCCGCAAGTGTAGCATGTTCTCACCGTGTCATCCATGACTGGGTAGAAATCCTAGATAATTCACAATTTTATTTAGTGTCATCCCAGCACTGAGAATTCAACTTTTAACTTTCAGAACAGTAACTTATAATACAAGGACCCGTGGTGTAGTGGATAAAGTATTTTGTAAAATTCAGTTATAAGTTATACTCTTCTGGAAAATTTACATGGAAAAGTCCTTTGTTCTTAAATACCATCACCAAATTGGGAAGGGAGGTTGGGACAGCTGATTCCCCCTACCCTTTCAACTAGTCATTCTTGTTTTGGATGTCTATTATATAAAACTCTGTAGGTTTCTAAAGAAAAGAAGGTTAAAAAATAAGTGTTTTTCTGTATAAAAATTTTTGAAGGAAGACTGAAGTAATCCTAAATTTCTGCCACATAATGAAACTGTGCCCCCCCTCCCTCTTTAAAACTTTAAATACATATCTGCTTTTAATAAAATTTAAACTTTATGTATATGATATTAATTGGAGTTTCTGAAATTTCAATCTCTTGAAACTATATTTAGTGACAAAACAGAAGGCACTCAAAAATGAAAAGTAATGATTTTATGACTATATAAAATTTTGCTCATTAAATCCTGAACAATCTTAAGTCTTTCTCTGAGTATTTTGTACTTTCTGTCTTGGAAAGTATCTTGATCTGATCTTTTGAATGATTTCTCAATCTATTTAGGTACCTGCCACACGTGAAGTACTTGCTTCTTTACCTAATGTCTTCAGCGCTCTTTGTCTGAACGCAAGAGGATTGGAAGCTTTTGTTCAATGTCGACCATTTGATAGACTCTTCAAAGTACTTCTTTCACAAGATTATTTGCCTGCCATGCGACGCCGTCGGAGTTCAGATCCATTTGGTAAGCCTTGCTACACTCTTCCTTTTTGTTTATGCTTCTCTTAACGTACACAAATGATTATCATGCTACAATTCAATCAAAAACACAATTTTGTAGAAAATGTAGAGCAAATAAAATTGTTCAACTTGGAGTTAAAAAAAAAAAACAAAAAAAATTCAATATTAATTTGCACGTGTTGATAACTAATTCCAATTTTCTTGAATGTTTAATTAAATTTCTATAAAGCTAATTTTCAAATTCATATTTTCTCTATCAAATTTGTCCATCTTAAAGCTGATTTGAATCCTAATTTTTATTTCCCTTTTGAAGGAGACACAGCCAGCAATCTAGGTAATGCTATGGATGAATTGATGCGGCACCAACCGTCACTCAGGACAGATGCTACTAAAGCTACAATCAAGGTATCAGAAGTATTTAGATGCTTTCACTTGTACATAATTTTATTACTATATCTAAATATTATTTAAAAAGATCTTATAAGCACAATTTTTGACAATTTATAAATTTTTTTTCATGGCCACTTTCATTGACCACGAATCCATGATAATTATGGCACTTTATAATAGGTTGAAGCTTTTTTTTTTCTCGGAAAACTAAAACGCTTATAATACCTGGAGAAAATGTCATTTGTCCAACAGTCAAAAAAGATTATCAATAGGGTTAGCTTGTTGATATAGCATTTGGCTCTAAAAGAAACCATGCAATGGACATGTTGGTTTATAAGAAACAGTATAATACGCACATATTACACCCTCTCGTTGGAGGCCATGAGTTTACTAAATGCAATGAGGCCATTTGTAGGCCCTGGCTGGTGACCTGTGATGCCTTAGGATATGATTCTGATGGCTGAATCCTTCAGTTTATCGGGGGATCAAAAAGGCCTAATTTGATCAATCTGCTGGTTACATAATGCCCTAATATCTATTAGTTCATCCCTAACCATTTTATTCTATTTAATTCTTCAAAAGTCCAAAACTTTACTAATATAAAATTATCCTATGGAATTGTGAGGATTTGATTCAGCATTAAATGACTTTTAGATGGTTGATATACCGTAAACCAAACCATTATACACACACGAAATCTATTTTGAGTATAATTTATTGATAAATATTTAAAATGTTCATGAAGAAACAAATACAAAACAGAACTGATACTCAGAATGGATGGTGGAAGTACTTTGTAAAATTGCAAAACTCATCCTTCCACATTAAAAAACGACCCTGGTGTCTAACTCTGTCCCGTGGGGAGGCATAGTAAATAGGTACTAGTGGTGTGCTTGATTGATTGGAAAATTTTTCAATTAGTTAAACTAAAAATTAAAAGGATAGCCCAAGAGCACACAAGTTATGGCTTAATTAGTTTTACAATTAAGCCCACTTTGATATCTGATACTATCAAACTGACAATACCACTGTATGACATTTAAAATAATAAAATAAAAATATAGTAATAAACTCAAAATAACATTTTCTCGTTTTTCAGGAAAATCTAAATAAAATCTGATTTTATCAAAACTATCATAACAGTATATACAGGTAGATCTAAGAACAAGGGTGCAATAGGATATGCAGTTGAATTTGGGAACAAAATTATCCAACTTCCTAAAGAAACTTTATATCCTCTCAAAATAAAAGGAAAATTTTTTTAGCATGTAAAATAGAAAATTTCATAACCCACTGATCATCAAATTATTTACGTAGAAAAACATTGTTGTATCCCAAGTCACAGCGAAATCTAAGGCTGGCACAACAGCTGAAACTCGCTATAAAACAAAAAAACCCTTCAACAAATTTAAAGTTCCATACACTGATGTCATGTGTTGATGCATGTATCTACAAGAAATGTCAGTTTTGATTGAGCATATTATAAACATATTAGTGTATCCATATTAACGTATCCAATAAGTTGATACAATTCACTCTCTCATAATGGAGACAGAGCTGTAAGAAGTTACGAAGGGAGGTCTTCCTCTCCCCCACTCTGTAATAGTTGCACAAAAGCAAGGCATTCATTCCTGCTTAAGGAGCCACTGTAGTAACTTGTCATGTCCTGTACATGGTGAAATGCTTTATTTTAGAATTTGTTCATTTTGCTCTTGCGATGTTCATATTATGAAATATTTGACGTCAGTGGAAATTCTAATGTTCTCTTTGAAGAGGTGAGTCTTTACCCTCAAATCTAATCTTCTATATAAATAAAACAGACGTGTGTGCTTGTGTGTGTAAATATCTAACAGGTAAACTATTAAACTACTGGTCACAAAGCACTGAAATTCTCAGGAAATAATATTCATGCACCAAGGGTGGTTTATAGTGAATATCTTTGCTTTACATGCATGTATATCGCATCCAGACATCGGCAAATTTACATGTAAATTGTTCATTAAACATTAGCAGACGTTTTGTTTTGTACGCGTTTTTTTTTTTCTCAGGCTGGAACGTTCGGTTCTTTTGAATTTCAATTCTGACACCAACTCAATTTTATGTTTTTTTTAAACGAAACCATACATACATTTTGTTTGTGGTTTGAAATTTGTAAATATGAAAACAAACCTATAAATCTTTTTTACGGTCTCATATTTACTTAATTTCATACATTATTTAAAGGCGGAGGTGGGGGGATGACACACAGGATACGGACAGTGCTGAAATAACGTTATTATTTAGAAAGACATTCTTAATATGGGGAGGGGAAGGTATTATTTAAAATATTCTATACTTTCACCTAACAATTTATTTATTAAAAAACTGACATGTATTATCTCTATTTTTGTTTAGTATTAGTTAACATTAAGATCTGTTTCTCAATCCAATTTCTTGATTAGTTTATTGTAAAGCAAGTGTTGCCTAATCATTAACTGCGCTTTGAAATATTTATTTTTTGAGTAGCATGAATTTTAAATCAGGTGCTTCTACAGTGTAGTACGCATATTTAAAAAAAAAATACAAACAATTTATAATGAAATCATGTATTTCGAAAAACTGCTAAGTCATTTTCCGGAAGTGACGTCATGTGTTGATGATGATGGGGGGGGGGTAAACACGATTATGTTACTTTAAAAAGTACTCTGGAGGCTGCCAGGGATTACCAAACATTCTTTTTTTTTATGTGATGTTGGGGTGTGGTGAATTAGTCCCTGTTTATTCTTCCAAGCATTACCACCACTTTTTCTGTTTATGGAGAGGGGGCCCAGTTGATGATTTCGCTGAAATGCTGCGTCATGTCAGATACTGCACTTTGATCTTAGCGAAAAGGCCAAGTAAGCGTAATATAGTTTTCTACCAGGCATTACCTCCTCCAAAAATAAAAAATACAAAATAACCGACACGGCATATATTTTAAGAGATGGGGAGGGGAATAAAAGAAGTGGGAATACGGAGTCAGACCCGGAAACGGCTGAAGCAATTTACGATCTCAAAATTACTTTAATATTAAAAGCTGAAACAGTCTACGATTTAGACATTACATTATTTCATGTATGTTTTTAAAACGGTGAGTTGGGGGGATATGAAATCAGTCCAGGAAATGGCCGAAACCGTTTACGAGTTAAGCATTACTATATTTCATTCATATTTTTAACAGTAGGGTGGTGCTTACAGTTAGTCCCGGAAATGGCTGCAACATTTTGTTTTAGACATTAATTTATTTAATGCATATTTATAACAGTGTGGTGGGGAATAAGTCAGTGCCGGAAATGGTTGAAACCGTTTACGATTTAAACATTACTTTATTTCATGTATATTTTTAACAGACATTATTACATAGTTATTATTTTTGTAGGGGGGGGGTGATAATGTGGGTTAAAATCATGAAAAAATGATTGTCTAAATTAGTAACATATCCAAGAATTATGAAAAATGATGAAATGCAAGTTAATTTATTGGTGTTTTTTTTTCATTTTTTTTTTTTAAATGAATTAATCGGCCCAGACAGTATATCAGTTATTTTCGTAAGGGGGATTGCGGTAATGTGGGTTACTATTATGAAAAATGTTTGTCGATATTAGTAACATCCAAGAATCATGAAATATGAATAAATCTATTGATGTGTTTTTAATGAAATAACTCGGACAATATATCAAAGTTATTATTTTGTATGGGAGGGGTTAATAATGTAGTTTAAAATTATGAAAAATGATTGTCGAAATTAGTAACATATCCAGGAATTATGAAAAATCATGTTAATTTATTGATTGATGCATTTGTAATAAAATAATCAGCCCAGATAATATATCAGTTATTTTTTTCGTAAAGGGTAAAGCGATAATGTATGTTACAATTATAAAAATAATTACCTAAATTAGTAACATATGCAAGAATTATGAAAAATGGTGAAATGTGAGTTAATTGATTGGTGTATTTGTAATGAAATAATCGACCTAGACAATATATCAATTATTATTTTAGTAAGGGGTAGGCAATAACGTGAATTACAAATATCAAAAATGATTGTCGAAATTAGTAACATATCCCAGAATTATGAGAAATAAATCAATTGGTGTGTTTGTAATGAAATAAACAACCCAGATAATATATCAAAGTTATTTTCGTAAGGGGGGGGGGTGATATGGGTTAAAATTATAAAAAATGATTGTCTAAATTAGTAACATATTTAAGAATTATGAAAAATGATGAAATGTAAGTTGATTGATTGGTGCGTTTGTAATGAATTAATTAGCCCAGGCTGTTATTTTCGTCTACTAAAATTATGAAAAATGATTGTCGAACTTAGTAACATATCCAAGAATTATGAAAAATGATGAAATTTGAATTAATTGATTGGTGTTTGTAATGAAATAATCAACCCAGACAGTACATCAATGTTATTTGGGTGGGGGGATAATGTGGGTTAAAATTATGAAAAATGATTGTCGAAATTAGTAACATATCCAAGAATTTAAACTTTAAAATTTTAAGATTTTGCGAAGACATCTTCCAAAAATGATTTTTCTGACAATAGTGAGGGAGGAAAGAAATGCAGTAATGTTGAAATTTATAGTGAAGCAAGGGTTGCGAACTCGTAAACCAACACAATGTATTTATGTATTAATTTGGAAATCCTAATGATCCATCTTCTAAAAATTTCAATCTTCTTAAAATCATGGTAGCCTTGGTGGAAGGAGGAATTATTTCATATATTGTACAATACCTGTCGAGAGTATGTTAAATTGTTTCATATATTGTATATAAATTACCCGTCCGAAGGTAGGTAAACATATTTTAAATATGTGTTGTAAATTACACGTCCCAAAAAGATAAAATTATTTATTATACATTCTGTAAATTACCTGTCCTAGGAAAGGTACAATTATTCCATATGTGTAATAGCTGTCCTAGGGTAGGTAAAATGTTCTTTTGCTAGAAATAGCAAATGATACATGTACATTAAAAATTCCTCTCTCCAAAGAATAACAATTATATTCAAAATCAACTTCAATTTTCTCATTGTTTATACGGTCCCAAGCAACGTCGGGTAACCCATCTAGTATGTTCAATAATTCAAACTGCTCTACAGATTCAAAAATTGAATTGTAAATTGTTTATTCACAAAATATACACATACAAATGAAATGGATCTGATAATCTATATACAAAATTGAATCTGGTAAAGAAAATACTATGAACCATCTTAAAACAACATTAAGTCTGCATAAAATAACACAAAAAGTATTAATGCTTTAAAACAAAAAGAACGTTTACTTGTCTACATTTTTAAATGATTTCACATGAAAAACTTTCAACTGCAATCTTTTAACGAATCTTGTAATATTTTTTATTTTAACAGCTGCTTGAGGAAGTATGTGCTATGGGTCAAGACTTGAAATACATTTGTCAAAAACCACAGCCCAAAGCAGAACAGTCCCAGAATGCATCACCCCGATCACCACAACCTCCCGATGGAGGAGGGTCATCAGATGAGGATGATGAAGATGATGATATGGCCAGCACTGCAAGTCAGAGCAGTGGAGCGAAACAGCTATTAGCTACAGAGCAACAAGCTCAGTAAGTGATTCGGATTGGGATTTCATTGATTTCACTTTAAAGCTTCATAGTTTTTTAGTTGCATAAAATTAGCTGTGCTTATGAGTTTATGCAATAAACTCTGAAACTCGCTGGCCATTATGAATTTTGGAACACGTCTGCTTGGCATAAGTGTATGTAATGTGAGCTATATTTAGTTTAAACTCTTTCATTCAATTTTTTTAATCATATGTGCAGAATTGAGGCTTAGAATAAGCCTTTGTTTAACAGGGTGGAATGATAGAATTAAAAACATGATTCCATTCCTGTGTGATGAAAATCAGTTTGTTGCAGACCATCTGCTAGTTGGCCAGTTGTGTACAAATCTCAAGAGCGATAGGAGCCTTATGTCTGAAAGTGACACAATGTTCAACAAGCAAGATCAGAGATGCGCCGCTGTACAACTTGTGCTCTTTATTAATCCTAGTTATGACAACAGGACCATTGCCAGTACACTAAAGATGTAAATCCGGACGGTTCAACGCTTGAGGGAACAGCTTAATGCATCGGACGACTCAGTTATGGTCTTCAGTGTGGTTTCAAGTGAGGGCCACATCATGCCACATCACATCTCCAAAGTTGGCTTGAAAGTAAATACCAGAGTCTATCTGCATGTGTTGAAGTGTGTGGGGATTCCCTGGTGCAATCTGGTAGCCACTGGCAGACCCTGAGTGTGGCAGCAGAATTCGGCACCGGCTCACAAGTTCAGAGAATCCTAGGCTTGGCTTCAGAAGTGTTACGACTTTGTACCCATCTCTTGCTATCCCTCCCACTTCCTCAAACTGAACCCATTGGACTACGTCGTTTGGTCATACGTCGAGAACATCGCTAACATGACCTCCCACAATACCAAAGCCAGCCTATCATCGCCAACTGTTGAGTATTCACCACGCTCCTGCCATCGCTTGTGGAAAAGGCATGCTCTCAGTTCCAAACTCCGATTGAGGCTGAAGGCGGTTACATTGAATAGATGTCAGGTCTACTACATAATCAAGTTACCTGAATTGATCTTTTCAATAAGGTTTAAAATGAAGCTGTAAATATTGTTTCACCCTGTAAGTATGCCAAAATGATTTCAAGTTTCTCACAATGCTTGTTCTGTGAAGTGTCGATGATTGCTTAAATAAAATGGAACCTGAACTTAGCAAAATGGAGGGGGGTGGTTACCAAGTCTATGATTAGGGTGGATGCCACTGAAAGTCTTGGAAAAAAAAATTTTTCATTTCATAAAAATTACAGCGTTACTTGGGTCATTGAAAACATTTTAAATTTAACTTTACAAAATAATGCTTTCAAAGGATGTGACTTCTTCCAATAAAACATTTGTTTGTAAATAAACATGCTGTGTGTGTGTGTGTGTATATATATATATATATATATATATTTTTTTTTTTCTTTATAAGGGAACATAAGTAGTGCAAAACTATTGTAATATAGTCTATATAATGTGTTCATATACTTACAAGTCTATGTGAATGTGTCTACAGTAGAATGCGGGATACATTTTTTCAGATTACGATGTGAATAAGATTATTTTTCCGGAACCTAGTTACGGTAGTTGTCGCGTATTACAGTGTTATTTAAAATGTTATTTGATTATATACATTTGTATCATGTACTGTATAAAATTTTGCTTAGGCCCTACCATATGGCGATTTCACCTTACGATGCTAATCCCTGGAACATATACCGTATCCCATGGTTCTGCTGTATTTTCATTTTGATGTGATATTTCCTAAGATGTTGAGTGTGTGTGTGTGTGATCGTCCAGTGATGAGTGTATAAAACAGGAAATAACATTCATGATGGATGGTCTTTAGGATAATAGGCAACGGATACAGTTCTTAGTTGAGGGGTAACGTCAGCCGATAGGAAACATACCTTGTCCGTCTGGGTTGATTGATTTGATGGATCCTTGAAAAAAGCTGCAAACTAAGATTTGTACGACTCAAAGCTTTGTTTGTATTTACAGCAGCTTTATATTTCGATGTTTCCCCATTGTAAAGCTGCACCCTAGTCTTAGATTTTTATTATCAACATTTCCTGACAGTTTCCCCTGCTCAGCCATTAGTCAGTGGACTCTCTCTTCCTCTGACTACAGACTTTTTTAACTAATTTGTCTTTAAAAAAAAAAATCAAAAAAAAAAAATCTCCCTATCTAAATGACATCAACACATATCACCACACAGCCATTGTCTGATCTGTCACAGAACTAGTTTCATGTAAATATTTTCTTAAGTTAAATACTTTCTTCACTTAAAAACATTCTGTTATTCAAACATTTTTTTCCTATCAAAATATTTCTAACCTAAACATGGACAATCAGTCATGCAGCAGCCTAAATGGTATTTATCAAGAGCCAATAGCATAACCCTATTCAGTGAATTTTATTTTTATATATATATATTTTTTTTACTCTTGTTCATCCCAAACAAAACATTACCACTTGGATGTAAGGGACTACTACTTCGGACCATGTTTACAGGAGACTAAGTATTGCATCCCGCCGGGGTCATTCACGGCATATCTGCCTTTTACATTTACAGATGCAATATCTTTCATAACCATCAAACATCAGTCTCGTGTATATATAAAGTATTGTGCAGTGTCTTTACACGTATGCATAACACAAACGTTTGTGGATATAACATCTTGCTTGTGTATCTGTGTGGGTGGATGTTTTACATATACCACGAACATTTTGTCGTCTCGTCTCTTAACGTTGAACAATTTGATTTTTATAAGCTTTTATTCTTTACTAGCGTTTCAGCCCGGCGTTGCCTGGGTGTTTGGATGTGTATGTTGAGCAAAAAAAAAAAAATGTGGTAGTAGGAAGGCAGGTTCGAACCTGTACTGCAAAGGAGGAAAAGAACGGGGTAAAACGTAACATTTATGCTGTTACGACCACCGCCAAACCGGAAGCGACATTTTTAAAAATTAAGGCTAGACAATCTAAAGGAGAGAATAATTTTTAAAAAAATATTGGCGAAAAAAAGTGATGACTCCTATGAAAAAAGAAAAAAAAAAATTCATGTCATGTTCAGCCAGCCCAAAGGCAGAAACTAGATTGCAAATTGAATCTCTGGTCGTTCGGAAACTCCCAATATGTTAACCCACCCATTGAAGATGCTGACAAACCTTCCCAAAATCTTTATTATACTCTACTTGTTTATTGTAAAAAAAAAAAAAAAAAAAAAAAATTCCAGTCTTAACTCAAAACATTGTTTTTATTTTTATTCTAACAACATTCTTCTATCAAAAGTTATTCGCATAACATTGTCTCTAGTTTAATTGTCTATCACTCACATCTCTACCTTGGACATCCAACATTGGCCAAGCCATAATATTCAACATGAGATGAGCAAGATGTCCGTTCACATTACATATAAACTTCTGCGGATTAGTATAGTCAGGGAAGCAGGAAACTGGAGGGAATTTCAAAGTCTAGCAGTCTGAGGGAAGAAATTATTAGAGAAGGCATTCTGGCATCTAGGAATTTTTACAGTGAAGGGGTGGAATTTTGCTGCTATATGTATGTCAAAGGTGGGGGGTACAAGTGCAATGAGTTCATCAAAACGCATCCCATTAAAATAATTGTGAAACTGGTATGCAACCTTGCATCGATGGGGCAGGGGTTGGTGTTTAATTCATAGTGTACAACCTATTTTGTTGTACCCTGTTTAAGAGTGAGACTAATTGTAGATACACCAGCTCAGGATACGCGTCATAGGAGGGCTATTCTACTAGGTGTGTACATTCATAATGAAATCCTTCACAATTTTTCTTTCTCTTTCAGGAATTCTCAAGAAAGACTTGCTATACCGTTAATGGATTATATTCTGAATGTGGTAAGTCTTCTGCTTTTCTTTCCTTCACTTATGGACATGCTAAAGTGTTTTATTACAATCTATGGCATTGCACAATTTTTGTACGTTAAAAAAAAATTCACTGAAAACTTTTCTTTTTCAGATGAAATTTGTAGAAGCCATCTTGAGTAATAATACAACTGATGACCATTGCCGTGAATTTGTCACACAGAATGGTCTCTATCCTTTGATGGGAATTCTAGGTCTTCCAAACCTCCCTATAGATTTTCCTACATCCCCTGCATGTCAAGCTGTTGCTAGTGTGTGTAAGGCGATTTTGGTAAGTATTCATGCATAGATTATTTTATTTAAATACTGAATACGAATGATAGATAAATTCTTAGAATGAAGATGCCGTTAGTGTTTGCATAGCGGCAGCCAACCATTTCATTTTGTTTCAATTTGACACTTTGTGAGAATGTAATATACAGGGTTTTTCAAAAAGAATACACCCCCAAATCATCACTCGATGCATCAAAAACAAAAAACATTACAAACCTCTAGCATGAACATGTGTTGTATATGCATTCAAGTTCCATTTCATGTTTTATAAGTGACTAGCGGGGGGTACCCGGCGTTGCCCGAGTGTTTGGAGGTGTGTGTGTGCTGTTAAATAAAAAAGAAACGGGGGGGGGGGTTAAGTTGGTAGGATTGAACCTGAAGCCCTGAGGCAAAGTTTGAAAATAAAATGTGAAAAGGAAAACATGAACCGTTCGGCCAGCCAGAATGAGTTACTGAAAGATGTTTGAATTTATTTAAGAACCAAATTGACAGGTGCCCGCACGGAAGTTGTTGAGCATTACGATGATGACGACGTAAGCAATAGCTATTCAGCAAATAAGGTCAATGACCAGGTTTGTTTGTTATAAGTGAAGTAAAAAAAGAAAACATAAAAATGAATGTTAAAACTTAAGGCGGAGGGGGGGGGGGGATCAAAATATAGAAAACCAAAAAACAAAAAAGAAACTAACATAAAGCAAACGAACAATGTTAAATGTAAAAATCGAAAAAACAAACAAATAAGCCGGTTTCGATATTAAAATTTAAAAAAATCGGTGGGTACCCGGGTGTTTGGAGGTGTGTGGTCGGGGGTGGATAAGCGAAGTAAAAAAAAACCCAGAAAAATGAACGTTACGTGAAAAATGGCTTAAATAACACTGGTTCAATATTTAAATATAAAAAATCGAAAAAAAAAAAGGAAAAAAAAAGACATCTCACACCACGATTCGAACCCAAAACGTTTAAATAACAAACCAACGCGCTAACACGATGTACATGAAATTTAGTCAGTTCAACTATTTAAAGTAAATCAGGTCATGACGTCCTCTGACGCATGCGTAGAACCAGTCGTCGTCACGAGGGGACCGTTTTTGTTGTTCGGTGTACAAACTTACGTGGACTCCTCAAATGCATTATGAATTCTCTCCACTTGCTCCTCTGTAATATATGGCCTTACAGGACTCTTGCGTTTGCACAGACGCCCACTCTCTTTAAATGATCGAACTCAGCATTAAATGCTCTCACAATAGGGTTGGATCAATGCCAGATTGTGTTCAGAAAGCACATTGCACTGTGACAATGGCATTTGTTTTTGCAAACTCAAGCATGCAAAACGTCTTCTGAGTGGTCGCCATTTTGATTGATCTTTCCACAATTCTGCTGTACCATTGGTTATACTAAGAACAACAGTGAAACTGACACCCAATCAAACTTTGATAGCTATTAGGTTGACAAGGTTCTTGAGAAATTTTTAATTTTGATTTCAAATGATGCATTTACAAATTTTGATTTCAAATGATGTATTTACAAATTTTGATTTCAAATGATGTATTTACAAATTTTGATTTCAAATGATGTATTTACAAATTTTGATTTCAAATGATGTATTTACAAATTTTGATTTCAAATGATGTATTTACAAATTTTGATTTCAAATGATGTATTTACAAATTTTGATTTCAAATGATGTATTTACAAATTTTGATTTCACGCTTTTATTATAGCTTTACTTTATATATCATTTTAAGGCGAGAAAGACGCTCTATCTAATCGTTTGAATAAGTTTTAAAACAATTCTTTTCAGAATGTTGAAAACAAGATAGAAAAAAAGCAAAGTCACACAATTTTCTAATTTCAATTTAAGCTGCTAAAACAGCTCGCGATATATCAATGAAGCGTTTGGCCCATGACCACTGCTGAATACACAGCACAATGGTGGTTTAAGAAACTTTGTGGCAATGATAAGTTAAAATGCACATGGTGGTGTGGTTAACTATCGGATGTTGATAACGATCAATTAAAAGCCAATCCACACAACTGTTAGAGAACTTGCTTCTGAATTAGACGTAACGCATACGATTTCCAATCACTTTAGAGATAGGTTGGAAAGAAAAAAAAATATTGATAAATTGGGTGCCTCATGAATTGAACGATAACCAAAAGAAACGCTGTTATGAGGTCATTTTCCCTCTTACGCAACAAAGGACAACATGTTTCTTGACCGGGTTGTGACTTGCAATTTAAAGTGAGTTCTTTACAGCAACCTGTTGATGCTCAGCTCAGATCAGTGGTTAGATGCCAACAAAGCTCCATGACACTTCCTGAAGCCAGAGTTGCACCAAAAGGAGGTCATGCTGACTGTTTGGTGGTCTGCGACTAGTCTCATGTATTAGTTTTTTTAAATGCAGGCAAAACCATTATGGCGGTGAAGTATTGTCAACAAATGAATGAACTGCATTAGAAACTTCGACAGCAACACCTAGCATTAGTCAACAGAAAAGGCCCAATTCTCCTCCACAACAATGCCTGACCGCACGTTGCTAAACCGACCCTGGAGAAGTTGAACAAATTGGGCTACTAATTTCTACCTCATCTGCCATACTCTCTAGACCTCTCATCTATCAACTACCACTTTCTCAAGCATCTCGACAACTTTTTACGTAAGAAATGCTCCAAAAACGTAAATGATATCAAAAACGCCTTCAAGCAGCTTCATCACCACCAGATTGCAAGATTTTTACGTGACTGGCATAAATGCTTGTTTTGCGTTGGCAAAAGTGTTGATTCTTATGGTGCTTATTTCAATCAATAAATTTTGGGTTGAGCCAAGATATATTCATCTGAATTTAAAAGTTAAAAACAAGAACTTAGTCGTCAACCTGATACCTTATCAAATAACCACGGATTCAGTACGCGACAATGCTATAGACTTGAAAACACTGCATAATGATTTTGTGTGTATTCGTTTTGAAACTGTGTACACCACTGCATATGCACTCGCTTCAAATATAGATGTATACATGCAGTTGGGGAATGCTTGTGAATTTGATATTCTCATGAAAATTCCTTTGAGGGGAATTTAACCTGCGTTAGGTGAATACCACTGGCATACTGTTATAATGGCTTGTAGTCATTTGTGTTCAGTTTCTGAAAATCTTGACTAATTTCTTCAAGGGAAAAGTAATACAAAATTTCCTAGTTCACCAAGTTGGTAAATTGTGCACTTCTGCAAGGTGTGTATTTAGGCTGCATTCTTTCATTTAACCAAACATTGTTAAACATTACAATTCCTCTAATTGATTATATCTTTTTAATTTGGATAATTTTAATTTTTCGAAGTGCACTGTTAAATACAAAACACTTTTTTAATACTAAGGATTCCAAGTTTTTTTTTAAATTTGTTTTTTTTTTTAATATTGGGTTGGCAACTAAGTTCTTGCCGTTTTCTTAAATTGTTTTGAAAATGTTATATTTTATTTTAGTTATTTCAACTTATTTTCAAATCCTCAAAAATGCATCACTGATTAAATAGTTATTTTACTTTTAAAAATGTAGTTTTTTTTTTGTTTTTTTTTTAATCTACACGAACATGGTTGCCAACCTAATACTTTTTAAGTCCTCTTAATGTATTTTTAAATTTTGTTTTTGTGAAAAATCTATTTTAAGACTTGAACTATAAACTCTTTGCCCGGAATCATTAGCTACACTTTCTCTTTGTTTAGACCTTATCACGTGAACCACAGGTGTTGAAAAAGGGCCTTCTTCGACTGAATGAAGTGTTGGAAAGTTTGGAAAATCTGCATAAGCCCCTGCCGCGACCAGGTGGTTCCCTTCTGCTCCGAGAACTTGCTCTGGCCTCCCACATCCCAGATGCCATCTACTGCCCTCAAGCAACACCTTTGTTGCACTCCCTTTCGGCTGCCCATGCTTATGTTATGATGTTTGCTCATGTCTGCCGCATGGGTCAGGTAATCACATCGCTTTCCTACTTCTGTGTTCGTTTTGTGTCAAGAATTTGCCCCATATTAAAAAACAAAAATAAAGAAAAGTCTATCCATGATGAAACGAAAATTTTTCAAACATCACATAAATTGATCAAATATTTTTAAGGAAGAAAATTTTATGGGTAACAGAAAGACACCCGGCTTTAAGACAATTTTAAAAGAAAACAAAAACAAAGGGAGATAACTCGATATTTCAAACTTGGAATTTATCTTGTAATGCCTTCCATGAATTGCTTTAAAATTATGAAGAAAAAAAAAAAAATACTTGATCAATTTATAACTCTTGGAATATGACGTTTTTGCTTTGGCATAGGTATGCAGATCATAGATTTTTGTTATTTTATGAGAACTGTTCTTTTTCTATATTCATGAAATTAATAATTTTTGCTGTTTGTGAAACATCTAAATTGCAATTTTAAGTTGTAAGTATTCAAATTATTCACCTAATTTTTTTTTTTTTTTTTTTAATTTTATTTTAACTTTTAAAAAATATGAAGTAGCTGTACCTGCCCTGCACCACCTGAGATCCAATGAAGTTATTTTACTAATTTATTTGCATATTATGAAAAAATATTGGTCATATACTTATATTCTTTGAAAAAAATTTTTTTACTTTATTTTAATTTCTTTTCTGGTAGTAATTGGAAAATGTTTTTACTTTACCTGTTATCTGAAACTACATGTTAACAATATACTTGCAAAGTATATTACTATAGTTCCAATAACATGATACAACAATAACGGATAAAAATTTGTTAGAATCTGTTTTAATCTTAAATGCTGTTTATGGCTAACCTTTGATAACTATATGTAAAAAAAAAAAAAAGAAAAAAAAAAAAAAATTTATATTTCCTTGCTACTTATGTTATCTCTAAGAATTCTAATTAATTTTTTTTTTTTTTTTTTCTCCAGAGTGATATCCGTACAATTTCTGTGAGTCACTGGGGTTCAGAGTTGGGGCTTCAAGTGTTGACTGGTTTGAGCCGCCTCTACTGTTCTCTTGTTTGGGAAAGCACTGTCTTACTCGCTCTCTGTACAGAGGATATGTTACCAGCTGATTGTGAATTTGGTCGAGCAGATCTTGAGAAACTAATGCCAAAAGATTTGAAAATGGACAAAGATGACAAGAACTCTCCTGAAAATGGTGGCTCTTCTACTACCAGCGGCGTTGTCTCCGCTTCTGGTTTGAAACACAGCACTGATGAGATGGGAAGTAATGGCGTGAGTGCCGCCCTCGAATCACTTACAACATCTGAAAACCAAGAAACACCGATGGAAACCAATGAAGTAAACGGCTCTGAGAAAGAATCAAATAAGAAATCTAAACTCTGCCCTACCTTACAGGCTCAAGTGAAACAGTTAAAGCCCTTGCTCTCTGTGACTTCGCGTTTAGGCCGAGCCTTAGCAGAACTGTTCAGTCTCCTGGTTAAGCTATGTGTTGGCACACCCGTCCGCCAAAGACGCAATCACCAGATGCCTGCCACACCAACAAACCCAACACCTGCTGCGCAGGCAGTGGCAAAATCTCTTATGAAACTCTTGGCGAATGCATTCAGCTGGCTCCCACCACCGAGCTCGCCAGTACCGAAGCTGAGGTGAATATTTTTTCATTAAAGATTTTTTTGTTCAAGTAGATGGAATTTAAAAGTTTTGTCTGTAATATTTAACATTGCAACTCGTTTCTTGCAGTTTATGTACCAGCAAGACCTGTTAACTGGGGTTGGCCAGTGGAAGACCCCCTCCCCCACCCACACACACACACCTTGTAAACAAAAATTAAACTGTGGTTGTTGTTGGTGGCCAATCCCCAACGTCCTAATGTTGAACGGCTTTCAGAGTAGACAACCCCCAACTTCATGTTAAGAATGGAATACACCTCAACCTCGCCATGATAAGAATGGCTTTCCGAATAGATACCTCATTTTATGGGGGTGGGGTAAGAGGTGTCAGTGTTTGCCCCAAATTTAACCTTGATATTCAGTCAGGGTATCCACCTGCAAAGACTAAAAACAAAACAAAAAAAAAAAAATGGGGGTGGCAGCACACCAGAACAAGGTTGGCTGGAGGAAATAAGTTGCAAAGAAATCTAATGACCAACCCGACAAGTCTTCATACTGTGTGCAAATTATTACTGAGTCAGGCAAACAAAAAAACTTACTACCCGCATAAATACACTAACAAGATAAAACAACATACGTCATTTTGTTACTAAATACTCACATGTATTACTTACATATTAACACTATGAATATATTGAGCTACACATTTCTAAACCTTTTAACTACTAACTCAACTTTCTTTTCCAAACACTTTTTTATATAAATGAACATGTTCATGATTGAAAGTAACTTTTATATTCTTATCTTATTGTTTATAGGTTGACATTTCTGGTGTGTTGCGTTGGCTTTCTTTCTCCAATGTTATTTGATGATAAAAAATCACCTTACCATTTGATGCTACAAAAATTCTTGTCCTCTGGAGCACAAGCAGCCTTTTTTGAGTAAGTAACATTCCATTTTTATGTCTATGAGCTGGCCAGTGTGGAGAGATTTTTTTAATCCTATTTTATTTGAAAAAACGTTATTAACTGTGTATATGGTACTAAAATTTCAACCTTCCCCCATGGAATCTCTTTATCAAAATATCAGCACTCAATTGCATTATAGGATCAATGATTTCACTGTTTTAGACATATGAACCCTATTTTTGGGGGTGAGAGTCTGTCAGTATACGAAGTAGAAAGTGTGGATCCATTTAAAATCTGCAAAGAATGGGTGATTTGTAATCCTTGGACTAACACTGGAGTTCTTTTTTCAAGAAGCTACCAAAACCTTCACTGTATGGTGTTACACCAGATCTGGCATCCCAAGGTTATTTTCATATCAGGTGTGATGAATTAACCCTGTAGTTTTAGAGCCTATAAGTGTTTATGAATATTAGTATTTTTCATTTGGAATTCCCATCCTGACTATACTATTGATACTATATCTGAAATATTGTTCCATAATTTTAGAATCTACCATCTTTTTCACATGTTTATTCCAAGGATGCTTTATGACAAATTTACTCAAGTTGTTTATAAAGGCTAAAAGCTATTTGAGAATAAGGGTTAACTATGATAGATTGTCAGTAAGATGAAGAATATGCGAGTTGAAAAGAATGGAATAAGTAAAATTTGATTAGTTATAAGGAAGGTTTATTTTCAAAATAATCATGTTGTAGTCTTCAAAGAAACAACCATGTGACAATGTGTTTTACCGATCCAAAATTCTTAGAAAAGCATCAGGTTTTCAACAATAAAATCTCATTGTAAAACCGACATATTAGTAATGGGTATGTGTATTGGGATGCTGTCCTATTGGTTTGCATATTTTGATGGATTCAGTAGCCATCATTACCTTCCCCCTCTTAAGATAATTGAAATATCTGATTTGTACAAAATTTGAATCATAGAAATTAAAGACCAATGCAAAACATTCCCAATCCATTTTTGTATTATGTATTGGAGTTTTTTTTTGTTTTTTTTTTTTAATGGATTGTTTTTCTAAGGTGCAAAAAATTAGTAAGGAATTCATGCAAAATGTCGATAAATTAAGATAGCAATAAAGGCAGTTATAGTCTGTTTTAGAGATATTTATGCAAAGTTTATTTTTTAAACTCATAAGTTTAGTGCTAAAAACTATTTACTAATTTTTTTTTTTTTTTTAAACACTTTAAACAAAGAAATCTTGCATTTTCTCCCAACTAAGAATTTAATTAATTTGACCATTATTTTAACCAAGACAAATTTTTCTGTAATAAAAATAATTGCACATTTATAATTTGTAACAAGTTTTTGCCACTTGGCTTAATTTTGATTTAAATACAAATCTTTCAATACACACATTATTCCCTTTTTATTTTACCATATGCAAATTTGTCCGATTTCTTTAAAAGTATGATGTAAGTAACTGTTAGAAAATGCTGACTGTTCCTTATTCCAGTTCTTTCAATTGGGCTTTGACGATGGGAGGTAAATGTCCTGCTTCTGAAGGCTTGGAACATCCTGACCTTCCAGGTGAGTTTACCTTTTATTTTTTATATTCAGCTTAAATGGTATTGCTCGCTTTTTAAAATTATACACATATTTGGAAATACATAAACAATAATCCCCATCAAAATAATCTGCTTAAAGAACCAGCCCCCCCCCCCCGACACACGCGCGCGCGCGCGCGCGCGCCAATGCTACTATAAAATGGGCTTAATATTAAAACATTTGCACATGTGGGTAGAAGATTTCTTTCTATTAAAGAAAGCATCCAAAATTATTCATCAGAATTTTCAGTCCTTGTTTAGAATTTCTACTAAAGATAAAAATTTGTATGGTGAAAATATATTCTAAAAATCATGTATTTTTATTTTGAAATATATCAAATTTTATGAGTATCCAATGAGTGAATGACTGTCTCGATCACATTTTGAAACAATCCCAAGAAAAAGAACTCTAATAATAATTCTAATTTGCAAGATTTTTATAATGCATGCAAATTTTGATTAATTGCTTAAAAATGATTTTTATAAAAAAAGCTGTTTTTTAATTAGGAATTTTACACTCTGTTTTAATATAAAAAATATTCCTGAAAATGGTATAAGCATAAAATAAATTGAAAAAAATTGTCTCAACAGTAGAATACCTGTCCCAGGATGGGTATAAACTATAAATAGAGCATTATTTTTCTAATTTTAATGGTTTTTCTTTGGAGGAGATATGTTATGGTTTCAGTGCTTTCAACTATCCATAAATTATATCGTTTGATGGGAAAATGTGCCTTATTGGCTGAAATGCATATTCCATAATTCACTGTTAGTTGAAAAGTTTAGGATTTTAATATGCATATTAATATACTTCAAAAATTTGTATAGCATTTTTTTTTCATCTAGCTTAAGAGTTTAGCGGGAATAAAAGTAGATGACCCCCTTAATAGGCATACAAAAGTGTTATTTAATATTAAAATTCGTAATGATCTGTTCATTGTTTTATATTGCCCTGTGTGTGTATAAGAAAATCTTTTAGGATGACTGGAGCAGAAATCTGCAAGTTTAGAAAAAAAAAAAATCTATTTAATATAGATTTGTTATAAAATAGTTTTTCTTGTATTGACCTAACTTTGATACTTAAAAGCTTAATCACTTTATTTAATGTGTGAAAATGCATTGGCATGAAACATTGTAAGTAAAATCACGTTTGTAATTTTTTAAATTCTAGAAGGAACTGGAGAATTTCTTGATGCTTGGCTGATGTTGGTAGAGAAGATGGTCAATCCTAAAACTGTCACCGAATCTCCACATGTCCTTCCGCCCAAATCAAGTCAACCTGGCTTTGTCCCATTCAGCCCAGTACAATATCTTATCACAACACAAAAGGTAACATGGTTTTGCTGTTAATGGAAAAATGCAAAAGATTAATTTCATGAACTAATCAAAATAGCTTATAAAACAGTTTCCCATGAGCATAGTTCCCTTAAAAAAAAAAAAAAAAAAATTGAATAAAAAATAAAAACTGCAAAAAATACATGAGCAATTAATATACATTTAATATTTTTATCTTGAAAATAGAAGACTCTTTGAAACCTAAAATATAGTAATATCTATAATTTACATGCCTTTTGTTTTCCACAAGGCTATCTGTTAATGGTTCAAATTAAAAAAAAATGTATTTTAGAACGCATTTTTAATTACACCAATGGTATGCATAAATTTGCTCACACACAATTTAAAAATTATTGCATGAAAATAATTTTTCTAAAATTTACACCCACGAATAAATATTTTAAAGTATAAAACCTGTTAGTAAATGTCTGGATTTTAGGGTTAAGTAACCTCGAAAGGTTGTGAAGCAACGTACTAAAAATTTATTAGTTAATGTCGCTTCAATTTTTAGTTTATTCATCATGTTCAATAACTTTTAACTTGGATTGCTGAAAAACTTGCTAGTCATTAACCACAACTGAATTTCTGGTACTTTTCTTACAAACTTTTTATTTTATTTTTTCAGGCTGCTTTTCATGCGGTGATGAATTTGTGGAGGAGAAAACCTCTTAAAACTTATGGCAGTCGAATGTCTGAGTCGATGCTGGCCATACTTTGTCATATCATCAAAGGAGAAAGCGTTATTAAGGTAACTTTTTTCTTTTCAACACTAATGTATATAATATATATATATATATATATATATATATACACGACTCGTTCCCCACTGTTATTTCGTTATCATTCTTTTCAACACTAATGTATATTATATATATATACACGACTCGTTCCCCACTGTTTCATTATTCTTTTCAACACTAATGTATATAATATATATATATATACGACTCGTTTCCCACTGTTATTTCATTATCATTGCTATCATTTAGTGTTAGCTAACTTGCATCAATTTCATACATCCAGTATCACTGCGAACCTTCAGTTTTTAATTTGTAGTTAAAATTAAGATCCATGAACAAGTCTAAATGTGGGTTCTCGTACGATTTTAAGATTTGCTTTGATAGTGGAGTCATGTGTTCAATGGACGTCTTTTTCAACAGCCGTTTTTGCGTTATCTGATTGTATGTGCCTAGATTATGATGTCATGGCAAAATGGCTTTCTGATATGGTCTTCTGTAGTCTGCTCTAATTTATATTTATAATTTAAATGCTTGCACAAAATTTGGCACATCCCTCTATTAGCTATGACCATTAACTCTGACTAATTTGCTATCAGTAGTCAATTTGGGTTCATCTGATCCAACATAATGTGAATGTTGTGGCTTTAATCCGTTTGCATATAAAGGTATCCTGAATAAGACAAGTTCATAGATATTCAGCTTTTTGCATGACTAAACAAGCAGAGATTATATTAAAACTGTTTCTGTGTTGCGAAATTACATGTGGATCTTCCACATCCGAAACAAGCAGAGATTATATTAAAACTGGTTCTGTGTTGCGAAATTACATGTGGATCTTCCACATCCGACTGCCACACGGAAAGATTGGGAAATAACTTGTACCAGAATTCATTTTCAAAATGAATAAACTCCTAAATTTAAAATTTTAATAGTTTTTGTTATTCAATTTGCAAATATTTTATTGGTCGATTCAAATTTTTGTTCCTTGTAAAGAATTGGTAAATTGGATCAAACATATTTGAGCATCTACACTTTTCTAACTGTTGAGCCCATCTTTTTAATGTTTCCGCTTTTCAGGAACAATTGGCCAAGGAAAAAGAAGCGGCTGAATTTGCTGCGGCTGGCTCCAGTGGCAATGGTAAAACTCGGAGAGAAGAACCGGAAGTAAATCAGAACCATCTTCAGCAGGTAAAAAAAAAACTCTGGTTTGGATTTCGCACGACTTTTTGACACCCCCCCCCCTTATTTAATCCTTTTAGATTGTTTTCATTTTGTTATTTGTAATTGCCTGGAAATGTTTAAGTGAATACACTCAGTAATTGGCCGGAAATGTAATGGAATACACTCAGTAATTGGCCGGAAATGTAAAGGAATACACTCAGTAATTGGCCGGAAATGTAATGGAATACACTCAGTAATTGGCCGGAAATGTAAAGGAATACACTCAGTAATTGGCCGGAAATGTAATGGAATACACTCAGTAATTGGCCGGAAATGTAAAGGAATACACTCAGTAGATGGCCCGGAAATGTAAAGGAATACACTCAGTAATTGGCCGGAAATGTAATGGAATACACTCAGTAATTGGCCGGAAATGTAATGGAATACACTCAGTAATTGGCCGGAAATGTAATGGAATACACTCAGTAATTGGCCGGAAATGTAATGGAATACACTCAGTAATTGGCCGGAAATGTAATGGAATACACTCAGTAATTGGCCGGAAATGTAATGGAATACACTCAGTAATTGGCCGGAAATGTAATGGAATACACTCAGTAATTGGCCGGAAATGTAATGGAATACACTCAGTAATTGGCTGGAAATGTAATGGAATACACTCAGTAATTGGCTGGAAATGTAATGGAATACACTCAGTAATTGGCTGGAAATGTAATGGAATACACTCAGTAATTGGCTGGAAATGTAATGGAATACACTCAGTAATTGGCCGGAAATGTAATGGAATACACTCAGTAATTGGCCGGAAATGTAATGGAATACACTCAGTAATTGGCCGGAAATGTAATGGAATACACTCAGTAATTGGCTGGAAATGTAATGGAATACACTCAGTAATTGGCTGGAAATGTAATGGAATACACTCAGTAATTGGCTGGAAATGTAATGGAATACACTCAGTAATTGGCTGGAAATGTAATGGAATACACTCAGTAATTGGCTGGAAATGTAATGGAATACACTCAGTAATTGGCTGGAAATGTAATGGAATACACTCAGTAATTGGCTGGAAATGTAATGGAATACACTCAGTAATTGGCCGGAAATGTAATGGAATACACTCAGTAATTGGCTGGAAATGTAATGGAATACACTCGGTCCTTTAGTTTTTTTTTTCTTTTTTTTTTTCTTCTTTGTGTGCATTCTTTTTTCACCCCCACATCCTTCTGTTTAATTATATTTGGTTTCTTTATTCCTTAATTTCTTATTTCAGTTGATAGACATGGGCTTCAGTCGTGAACATGCTATGGAATCGCTCCTGCATACTGTAACTCTAGAGCAAGCTACAGATTATATCCTTACCCATATCCCAACTGCAATGACGAGCAGTGTAAGTGCTTTCTTAATGGATTTTTTTATTTGTACACCTCGACTATCACTAGTAAATTCTGCAGATCATAATCAGATTTTAATATTCTGTCTTGCCACTTGTCTGCACATGCAACACTTAACATTTCACTCCCCATTCATTATTAGTAACATCTACTCGACGTTTGTTTGCGCATTCTGTTGATGATTGACGAGAACTATTGCCTCTACATTTCTGCTGTTCGAAAATGTGACACAAATAAGACTACCAAAAAAATTATTTCAAGAAAAGTAAGATACAATATCTGTGATAAATCTTAATTAGGTATGTTGAAGTTTCTAATATGAAGCGCTAGAGAACGGTGGTCTTGTCACTCCTTCCCCAATCTTTACAAATATGTGAAATCTTTCACTTGTAATCTTAAAACTATTAATAAAACTATTAGACTACATATGTTATGCTTCTCATTTATAGATTTTTTATTTTATATTTGCTATTAAATATTCATCAGAAATCGGAATCCTCAAATGAATGCACTTTTTAAAAATTTGAAAGTTGAATTAAAAATCTGTTCTCACATTGTGATTTCTTAATGTGCAAAACATTTTTTACCTATAAAAATTATTGGTAAGGAACTTTTATAGTTAAAAAGAATAAAAATATAACGCAATATTTTTTTAGTCAGATTTGAGACAATTTTCTTTTATACAGCTAAAAAATAGAAAATGGTAAATCGTATGAATGCATGTAAAAATTAAAAAAAATTTAATTGCTTTAAAATATCAAGCTACAATATCTGAATTTTTTTTTAACTGTTTTTATGTGAAGGGAATTTATTTTTTACTGTAGTTAAGATTTATTATATGTAATATGCATTTTTTGTCTCCATTTCTAGCAAAGTCAAGATCTTGATATGTCTGAAGAAGATCAAATGATGCGAGCAATTGCTATGTCTCTTGGAGAAAATGTTGTCATGTCAACTGACCAGGTAGGTGATTTTTGAGAGGACTTTTCTATTTTTAAACAGATCCATGTTTCTATTGTTGATTTTGCTGTTTATATTTTTAAAAATTTACTTAACAAATTTCTTTATGTATAGAATGGAAACTGTCTAAAATTCACAATATAATTGAAATGTAGATAGAAATTAATGAAAAGTTATGTAACTAATCAAGGTTAATTGGGGCTTGTTCAGGATGTGTATAGGAGGAGGATGGGGGGGGGTCCTTTTAAGAATATACCCAGTTTCTTGGTCATCAGCACTTCAAGGTGGTTGTTCATATTTAAACATGTCCTGATTCAACTAAATCCTTTTAGTTAAACAGTTGTATCTAGCTGTTATGAGATTGATTAAAATGAGGTTAATAGGATTTATTAGGACACTGCTGCATTCTATCATTAATGCACCATTTTTAAGGAGTGGATAAACAGACGAAAGCATCAAATTAAAAATGGAAATTTGTGTTGCAATTTGCAGCTACAAATTAGGTAAATGAAGAAGCGCTATAATTTGAACCTTTAAATGTTGTGATTGAAAACCTTATTTCAAAACTAATTTTCAGTAAAAAAATTTTTTTTTAGAATTCTTTTTATATTAAAAAATAAAGAAAAATTTGTGATATACATATCCATGATAAAAATGTCATATTCCAAAAATAATGTAAATTAATCAAGTACTTTTAAGAAAATTTATTTTTTTTAGCCAATTCATATGCATTACAAGAAAAATCTTGCAAGCTTGAATTATCACCCTTGTTTCTAGAGATTGTCTTGCATCACTATATTGAAAGTAATCTTGTAACTTATTTCCAGATTGTTCTAATTACCATTTTGTTCTAAATTCTTGATTCTTTTAAAATCTAAATTATTTACCCATAGTGTAATTTTTGGATTACTACAAAAACCACATATGTGCATACATCAGCTTCACACCATCTGTAGAGGAAGTAGTTCTTATTTTTCCTTCTATATCTAAAGTCCTCATACTGCCACAGTCATCACCGGGAAGAAATATACACTTTATAACTATATTTTCCTGGCAGCCTTCATAACTGAATCATAAACTCAGACATACCATTTATCTTTCCATTTCCTGCTTCAAAAAAAATTTCTCCTTTCTAAAATTCTGGTAATTCTCACTGGCTGAGCTCTGAATATTCTCATATTATGGAATTCTATTCTTCTCTATATAAACAAACAGTTATTAAAAAAAAAAAAATGGCGTCACTAAGAAACATTTGCCCAGTGATGGGCCTGACAGAAACACCATCTGCTTTTATAACTATTGCAACAAAGAAAAAAAAATATTTAATGTATATATAGATATTCAGTAAACTTATAATGTATTTACATTTTTTTTAAATTTATTTTTGTCAGATTACTTTGTTTACATTGACATGTCTTTCATGTGTTCCAGTCATCATGCGTTACCAAAGAAAAAGAATTTTTGCTTTTTATGGTAGTATTTACTAGTATCACTGGTCGTCATGGACCCCCCCCCCTCATTTCCATAACTGGGAGGGGAATTTGGTCGCGTGCATGATACAGGAAAAAGAGGAACACAATGCATTGTTGACAAAAATACTCTACAAGCACATTCATTAGATTACAAACTGCAAGTTCTTTTTAGATATTTAATTATCTATTTAATCAGTAGTTTACATGTAAATAAGCATTACAAAAAATTTTCCAACTCCCTCTCACTTGCTCTCCTCTTCTCTCACTTTTTAAACCTGCGCAATCTATTATGAATGCGACGATCGTAATAGATTGCGCAGGTTTAAAAAGTGCCAAATGTTTCTTAGTGACACCATTTTTTAAAATTTTTTTATTTTAACTGTTCGTTTATATAGATAAGAATAGAATTCCGTAATATGAGAATATTCAGAGATCAGCCAATGAGAATTACTAGAATTTATATACGATTTTAAAAAAATAAATGTTTCGGCAATCTTAGCTACTGAATTCTCTTGCGGTATACACCTCCCCTTCCCCTCCTATGTGAAATATCCACAACTGTTTAACTATTTTTATAGCTAATTATATTTTTATTTTTTCACCACCCTTATAATAAAATATTTTTGTAAACTTTTTCATCCGTTGACTTTGTTTTTTTTATGGCATATGTTGGCAAATAACTTTAAGTTAATATGATGTATTTTGTCAAACCGTTTAGAGATTTTCCGATTTGCGCTTACCTCAATTGACAGATCTATCGGTGTGTTTCAAAGTTTGCCCCACCCCCTCCCACACCTACCTTACAGTTTTAACGTAAATTTCAATAATTAGCGAATTGGATTCAATGGTGTATTAAATTTCTTTTTTGGACTAATTCTTGAAGTTGTGCGCACGTTAACTTTTTTTCCTTTTTGGGTGGGTGGAGTGGGTAAATTTGTACATTAGGTCCACCTCCAGTTTTTTAAAAAAAAATTTTTTTTAATAGAATGGCAACTTTTGCAGGTTTTCTACTAGGCCGACTAAGAAAATCTCATTCAAATTTTGTGGAGACAAGTACTTATAGAGATATAGACCTGTATCATACAGTGTAATTCACTAGCTGCCGGGTTTGTAAGCACACGCGATAAAGAAATCGATTTCTTTCTTACCGCCCCTCCCCATAATTTTTCTTAATTTTTTTATCTATTTTTTTGTTTTATTTATTTATTTATTTTTTTATTTTTTAAATAACATTTGTGGGTGGATATGCTGATAAGAATTATGAGTTGAATTTGGAATTATCCCCCCCCCCCCAAAAAAAAAAAAAAATCTGAATACTGTTCTTAACATGACACTACTCCGTGAAGTGAAAAAGATCGTAATTGTTTTAAACGTTAAAAAAAAAAAACATAAAACTGGAATTCAATTTACTACTATTGGTCGAAGAGTTGAAAAGCAGAGGAAGACCTGAACAATAAACAGAAACAGAACTGCTACCACTAATTTCGATCACTCTAAACCGTTCATTCAGTGAGAATTCCTAACCTCTAAAACTTCTGTCTATACTTTCCATTATTATTCTAATGTACCATTTTTCTTAATTTTATTAATTCATACTGATTTCTGCATTCCCTTAATTGCTTTTTTAAAGTCAAAAAGTATCTGTATGTTATGAACCCAAACCATCACTACTCACCAGTGAAAGCCAAATTATTTCTTTTCAGCCACAGCCACCACTGTCCGCATTTGTTCAGGACAGCAGTGGCCACCAACGACCGTAATTTATTTTTTGCAACTGGGGCTTCCGCCAGGCAATGATGGTTAAAGAGTCCTGCTAGTTTTTCCTATTGGAAAATAGGTACCCCCCTCCCTCCCTCTCATTCCAAAAAAGATTTTTTCTAATTATTCCAACAGTTTAGATAAAAAAAATACTATTTCAAGCTAAATCTTGTGACAGGCTGGTGCAAATATACAGTCTTTCCCTGTCAAGACTCAATGTTTGTTTTTCTCGTCTACAAAATAAGCATTCAATTTTTCTTCAGGATGAAAATCAGAAAAAAGTTGCCAAGTTAAATGATCCGGATGAAGAAAATCAGCATAAAGAAGATCCGTTGGATCCATGTGTCCTGGCTGATTTCTCGGCTAATGCACTGCCAGGTAATCAAAACTTATCTTTTTTTTTTTTTTTTTTTTCTTAAGGGAGGGGTGGGGGGGGTAACCGATTTTTTAAGATATTTGTTGTCAACTAGAATTTTAAGTCTGTATAAATCAGAATTTAGCCAAGCTTTTCGTATGGGCAGTCAATTGGTTCTAAGTTTCAATACTATTACATAATATTCTACTAAATACAATGTAATATTATGGTTACATGCAGTGGTGTAGCAAGCAGGCGGGTGGGCATTTTGAGAGGGTAAAAAAAATAAGAATAAATGAAAGCTAACAAAAAAATATGAAATTTTATACCAAAAAGGTTGTAAAACATCGGGACTTTTAGAGATATCTAAATCAAGAAAAATGTATCCCTATTTTATGAGCGGCACAAGATAGGGGCGGCATTTTGACAGGTTAAAAATTGGAAAAAGCATTTTAAAAATAAATAAAAGCTAACAAAACAAGTTAAAATTTTATACCGAAAAGGTTGTAGAAAAATCCGAACTTTTGGAGGTATTGGAATTGGAAAAATGTATCCTTATTTTACGAGCGGCACATGGCAGGGGCAGCATTTTGAGGTGAAAATAGAAAAAATAAATAAGTTAACAAAAAATCGGAACTTTTGAAGGAATCGGAAAAATGTATCCCTAATTTATGATTCAAAAACCGATTGTTTTAAATTTTTAATTTAATCTTTCATTATTAGTACTAATGATAAATATTGTTTTGAAATTATCACTAAAACTAAAATTATAATAACATCAAAATATGATGTAAATTTATTTTATTTGTAAAACAAAGTTTAAAAAAAAATGCATAAATTCTCTAGGTAACTTTTCAAAGAAAGCAGTTGATTTACATGTTCCAAAAAATGTTAAAGAATTAAAACATTTTTGTCTAGAAAAATACTTTCAAACATGATTAATAATTAAATGATGCAACAGAAAATTACGTAATTTTGGAACTGTAGAAACATTAAGCAAGTACGGAATAGAAATCGACTGTAAACAGATTTTATGATAGTCATATCAGAGGATATAATTTTAAATGGGAACTAAGCGCTACACCTCAAATACTATTCAAGTGGCTTTCTATTTGATAGTTTAAATACTGCCGAATTCCTGTAAAGTTTAAAACGATCACAGAGTAATTGATGTTTTTCAAACTATTAACAAAAATTTATAATCACTGACGTATTTATGATTAAACTGAAATTTATCATAAAGTAATACTGGTAATAGGATTTAAATTTTTTAACTTTTTTATTAATATATAATTGTAACAGATGGTACAAGAAAAATCTCCTTAAAACGCAAACCTAACTTAGAAAAATCGACTTGCTTTCAAACAAGAGTAAATATTTAAAAATATGTATATTTCTGTGAGAGGCACTTGAATCCTATTTAAAACTATATCCTCTCCAAGAATTGTCTTAAACTCTGTTTTCAATTTACATTTATTCTGTAGATGCTTAATTTTTATACCTTGTCAAAATTAGTTCCCCGGTGTCTAATTTTCCTAAATTTAATCAAATTAAAATAAAAATATAAAAAGTGATTTTTAATGTTTTTGATTCATTTGAGATTTGATCTGCTTTTTGCTTTAATTAGATGGTGGGTTTTGCCCGGTGTCCTTTTATCTGATCCCCTAGGTGTATATCTGCATAGATGTGTGTGTGTAATATATATATATATATATATATACTAGCATTTCAGCCCGGCGTTGCCCGGGTGTTTGGAGGTGTATGTTGAGCCAAAAAAAAAGTGGTAGTAGGAAGGCAGGCTCGAACCAGTACCGTGAAGGAGGAAAAAAACATGGCGTCTTTGCTGTTACGACCACCATCAAACCGGGAGTGACGTAGGTTTTAATTAAGCCTAGACAATCGAAAAGAGCGGATGGCTTTCGAAAATATCAGCGAAAAAAGCGTATTGGCCGGGCATTTGACAATGCTGCTATTATGGCAGGGTGTGCAGAAACGAATCTCTGAAATAAACCCAAAAGCCCTAACCATTCATTAACTCTGGCTTGTGTACATGCCGTTTCTGTAGCAGTTCACTCTGTTACAATTTTTTGCATACTGGACCGGTTATTCTCGTTTTTTTTTTTTTTTTTTCCTGCATCTACACATCGTTGGGACGTCTTGATTCAGTTGACCGGTCTAAGTATCAAGCGGACTATGGAAACTAGATGGAGTAGTCGAGCAAATGCTGTAAATGTAAAAAAATTATTGGAAGTCGTCATTGTCCTGGAACAGCTCACAGGAGAAAATGCAACCACAGAATCAAATGCATTTTTAATTCTCAACTCGATATTGTTTCTTTTGTTTCTGAGCCTTTGGAAAACTATTCTCTCAGAAATCAATGATGTCAAGAAGTATTGAGAAAAGGGGATGGATCCGCAACAAAGTTCTGTCGGGCTGACAACGTTAAGAGATTGCCTTCTCCAGAATAGAGAAAAGATGGTGGACACTGCAATAGATGAGTAAAAAAAAAAAAACTCTGCTCTGAAATGGGGATAAGCATGAGCTTCGTATCCGCAAAAAGAAACGAATAGGTGGTGAACGATTGATTGATGCAGCACTGGGGTTTGATACTGAGTTGAGACTGGAAATGCTGTCTTTCATAGACAGGTTGACTGAGGAAATATCTTGCAGATGTCAACAAGTTCACAATCTTGCAAGTAAATACGCTTTTCTTACACCGTCAAATCTGTTTGATAATAATTGATTGTCAGCTTTGTGAAGTTGACGAAGATATAGATAGATAAATTATTTGCCGAAAGGAACAGATTACAGTATTTTGTGAAAGCTCCAGGAAAAGACAGTCAATGGACCTCTTGAACTTTATACAGAAATACCACTTTGGGAATCCGTCCCTAATATTGTAATCTTGCTGTACATTTTCCTTACCCGAGCTATTAGCGTTGCCAGCTTTGAGTGCTCTTTCTCGAAACTGAAGCTCATAAAAAACTACCTTCTATCAAAAATGAGCCGTGCAAAACAGCTAATCATATGGCGGCAAATTATACGACCGCCCCGGGTGGCAAAAACTGATGCTACGCCACTGGTTACATGTATATTTCATGAAGTTCAGTTTTACTATTTTTGACTCTATCCTGTTGAAGACTTTGCAAAGTTGTCAACAACATAACAAAAATATTTTGGATTTGATATTTAAAAAAGCATTTTTATTTTTTGTTCAGGTTGTTTGTCATTACTGGACAAGTTACCAGAAACTGTATATAGAATTTGTGATCTTGTTCTGGTTGTGTCCCAGTATGCTGGCAGTGAATTAAGGAAAAATATGCTGGAAACTTTAACCAACGAGGTGAGTGTTTGTGTTCTTCCTATGCACAGATAACCAGTTGAAAATCTGGTTATCTGTTGCTTAATGTTTTTATCTTCAATTGTTGGCCTACTACAAGATTTAATCCTGACCCTTCACCTCCTGGTGCAGTATAGAGTTGTTGCTTGAAACTAGCTGTTTTCTGTAGGCATGACAAAATTTAACCTGCTGATTATATCATTAATTATATAATTCCATTGAATATTCTGGTTACATTTTTGGTTATTGTTCAGAATTATCACTATATAAAAATAAAAATCTGTATGAGGTATGTACCGATGGCAAAATGAAAATTCCAAAATCATGTATATTGATAAAGTGGTTTTAGTTTTAAATAAGAGAATAAAGTTTTAAGTAACGGGAGAGCAAATGTCTCATCTCTTAAAAATTTTCAGTTTCTGATTTGGGGGGGGGGGGGGTATTTTCTTTACATCGCAAGTTCCATCAAGTTTTTTATTTTTTACTATAGAGGAATTCTGATCAAAAACTACATTTTTAATCCTATTATGCTTTTATAGTAAATGCAGGGGATTTTCTAAGTAGTTTAGCTTCATGCAACATTGTTATAAAAGTGCCTAATTAAACAGATTAGAAATTCTGAAATTTTTTGACCTTGTACCTGCTTTATATAAATTTTATATTGAATGTAGATTTTAATTTTTTTTTTTTTTTTTTTTTTTTTTTTTTTTCTTACTTGCAGATTTTCCAGCTTGGTAAACAGATTTCTCAAGATGTTCATTCAGCAGCTGAACGGAAATGTGAAGATGTCAAGTCTGTGTTAGAATCCACCAAAACCACCGCATTTGGTGCACGGCTTCATTTGCTCAGTTTACTTTGTGAAGTAAGTAACATGCATCACGTGACAAAATCTATTCAGATTTTATGTTGTCGTCTCTTTAGATTCAATCAAGAATGGAAAATATTTTGTAAAAGTCATTGTGAAAAAATTATTTTTGGTTCATGTCCAAAATCTCCCTCCCTACTAAAAACAAATCTGCATCATGTATATACTCATAACAAAATGAAAATATATTCCAAAAATCACATAAATTGATCAAGTAGTTTTATTTTTAAATAAAATCAAATTTTGAGTAACAGAAAAGCGGCTGTGTTTTCGTTTTTTTTTTTTAACTATTCTAAAATAAAAGGGGTCCAACTTGAGTCAAATTTGAAAGATTTGTCATAATACCTGCGAATTTCCATTAATCGCTTACAAATTTTCTGTATAAATTATTTGATCAGTTTACATGATTTTTTTTTTTTATGTACAATATTTTCCAAGTTTGGTGTTTTCATAAAGATTGTATCTTTGTCTTCAACTTCAAACATATAAACTTATTCAGTTGCTACATCAATCAGTAAAAATTTCTTTATTCAAATTGCATTTTACTTTTTGTTGATTCTCGATAACTGTAATATTTAAATATTGACAACTACCAAAATTTTAAGTTGTATTAGTTGTGATTGAGGACATCTCTGGTATTTTTCAGATGTAGATACAACTAGTGGGGGGGTACTCTGAGTTGGTATACTTAGGCTATTGAGCAACCAACCCCTAGCCCTAAAATAACTTTTCATCAGAATAGCAAGTACCTGTGAAAGCATTTAGCATTAAAAAAAAAAAAAAAAAAAGCAGAAGGCAGGTTTGAACCTGTAACGTGAAAGAGGAAAAGGAGGTTAAAAAAAAAAAAAAAAAAAAAAGCAAATATGCTGTCTCAGCCATGGCAACTTATGACGTCATGGGCCTTCGAAATAATGTTTTATAAACGTACGTTATGACTAGTAGGCATGTGACTTGCAAAAATGTTGACACAAAAACTGCACCTCCATGTTTTTAAACACAAACACACTCTGCCTTGTATGGAGATAAGGATATTGAAAATTGAGAAAAAAAAAAAATGTAGTAGGCCGCCTGATTGGAGGGGGGGGTAAGCAGGCAGGCTTGACCTTGTAATGCAAAGGAGGGAAAACGGGGAGGGGGGTCAGTTGACAGCATAGAATTAATGTTTTTGGATATTTGTCGTCTGAGAGACTGACCTTTCAAACGATACCGATTTTTGCCAGTGTTTGTCATGTCAAAGTTTTTGGCAGACATACAAACATACATGCGCATATATTTTGCCTTTTTACATATATAGACTAGCGGGGTTGTGCAGGTGTTTGGGGATGAGTGTTGAGGGGGGGGGGTAGATAATTAAAAAAAAAAAATTAAAAAAAATAAAAATTCTGGTAGGGAGGTGGGCTCGAACCCAAAGCCTTAACGGAAAAAAGTCTGACCTGTTACCCCAACACTAAAGAGACAGAACTGATAAAATTAAATGTAAAAAAAAAAAAAAAAAAAAACAGCAGGTGGTTTAAACTAATATTAACGTTTTCTAGGTCAAATATCATGCCATCGTTGTAGGAGAGAAAATGAAGGAGCGATTTTTTTTATTTTTTATTTTTTTTTTTTTTTTGCTACTCCTCCTTGTAGAAAAGTGTTCCGTTGAGGTTGAAGGAATTGTTTTTTGACCAATTTTTCGATATTTGTCGTCTGGAGGTTCAGGCTTCAAAATGATATCTGTTGAAAATCTATCGGCAAATACGTTATTTGATACGTTTGAAGCCAAAACAACGCATTACAAGAGACATTTATTTTGTTTGAAATTTATAAACATATTTCAAAGATACACTTTATCATCAGTATGTCTTTTTTTCTGTGTGGCCAACGCACCGTTCCGACATTTGAAAAGGCTACTGTAAAAACAACACTTCTACTGATTCTATACTCCAGCTTACAACATGGCAAAAAAAAAAAAAAAAAAAGACATACTGATGAAGTGTATCTTGAAATATATTTATAAATTTCAAACAATCTGTTTTTGTAATAATGCGTTGTTTTGGCTTCAAACTTATCTAATACATATTTTATTTTTAAACATTTATATTTTTATACATTTCTATAAAAACCTTGCACTTTTTTTAGCCACTTATGTCATTTTTACTGTTACATTTCTTCCCATGCTGTTTTTTTTTTTTTTTTTTTTAAATCTAAATTGATATTCTTTCAAACTATTTGTAACAGTAAACACCATTACAAGTAGTTTGAAAGAATATTTATCATTAGTACTAGCAAAGGAAACTTGTTTTAAACAGGTTTTGGAATCTGAAATCTGACTCAAACTTTTTAGTGTATGAGAACAATTTTTCTTTCACAATCATCGTAACACTAGCTGTACAGCATTGCAGTTCATGATTTTGATTCATAAATGATTTTTTGTGAAAGAAATGTTGAAAGGAAGCCGGACTATATGAAAAAAAAAAATGAATTGATACATACAATTTAGTGTCAACAAATATATCTACATCACACAATTACTGCTAACTACTAGGGTGTATTCACAATTGTTAACTAATAAAAAAAATTATTTAATCTGAAAGCAACACTAAATTAGTAATTAAGAAAAAATTTCTGATCACCTAAAAATATTTTACTCAAATAGTAATGACATGACTTTTTTCATTTCAGGAGGTGATGATACCAACTGCCAGAGTCATACAAGAAAGCAACATCATTTGTCTTTTAGTCGAAGTATTAGAGGAAACTCAGGAATACTTGTGCTCTTGTTGCCCTAAAGAAGCTGTTAGCCTCAAGTAAAGACTTTTTTTTTCCCCCAGTTGATTTCTATTTTTCATAGTTTGTAAAGAATATAAGTTGCTTGTATAATTCAGGTTTGCACATTACTCAAAGCTAATATTTTTACCCAGTTTAAATTTGCTCATTGTACTTTTTTTTTTTTTTTTTTTTTATAGCAGTCGTTATTTCTTTTATAACCAGGTGTTACTGTATTTTGTTGTGCATGTTTTTGATGCTAAAAAGAAATAAATTATATTGTGTATATGACCCTGTTGTATTGCCATAACTATACAATAATTTACAGTGGCGTATCATGAAACTAAGTTTAGTACGCTTCAAAGTTTTGAGAAATTTGGTAAGATAAATCTGCTAATCCACTTGGAGACGTTAATCATGTTTTTTCTGTTGTGTATGACTTAGATTTGCTAATAAAATGTCTTCCATTAAGGAAATAGAACTTTATGAAAAATACAAAAATTTAAATATAAAACTTTATTAAGTAATCATTTCTGGTTTAATATAGCTTTTAAGCTATGCATGTCAAGCTAAAGTTTACTAATGTTAAGTATGTATCCAAATGATATTAACATTGTATTTTTAGTTTCTTTTGCTTGACCCTAAAATTTACCCCCTTCTCTTATTTCAGATGGATGGCACCACTTTTGCTCCTTTTAGATTTGTACGAAAAAGTTGCTGTGATATCAAAACGCAAAGCCGAAGCTGAAATTTTGTTGGTGAGTTTCAGTTTGTTTTTTTAAAGCCTTAATTTTTAGGAATTTATGACATTATTAGAATTATTAGAATTGAAAACTATTGTTAGAAAATTGACGGTGTGAAACGGCTGGTTAATGATGAAAGTGCAATAAAGATGTTATTAGTAGGGCTATGACAACAGTATATTCTTTTCCTTGTTTTGACTCTCAGGTATGTCAATTGATATCTTATGTTTTTATGTAGTAATGTGGTTCTCAGTTGATTATATGTCTGTGTCAGGTATGTACTTGAGTGTACAAACGATGAAAAGAATATGCTGTAGTCCTAGCTCGTTATTAGCTATTGTATCTATATTTATAAAGTTTGCCATTTATAACACTAAGAAATTAAAATGCTAAATTTGTATTAAAAAAAAAAAAAATCAATAACCTTAATATACTGATCATGTATATGCAATCTTTGCAAAAGGACATCTTGTGAATTCAATATTTCTTTTAATTTTATAATGCTTAGCTTTATTTACAAATCTTTTATTGTTGATAATCTGTGTTTTCCAATGAGGCCAGTTACACAAGGTAGGCTTTAATGAGGAATCAGCTCTTAAAAGAAACACTCCACAACCCCCAAAACATCAACAATCATGACAAATCTCCAATATGTAACACGCATAAACGTAGAACCCCATCCTCCAACGTAGACCCCTACTACCAGGTCTCCTTTTCCAACATCAGGGGTTTACGTTCCAACCTTCCAGAGGTTGAAACACAATTACAGGAGACGAAACCGGACATTCTTTCTAAGTGAAACTGGCATAGGGCCAACCACTTCTCTAGAGGAGTTCATAATTAAAGGATACTCAAACTTAACATCTAAATCTGACCCCCAAGATAGCCATGGGCATAGAATATGTGCCTACAGCAAAGATGGCTTTCCATGTGGTAGGGATATCTCCAGAGAAGACCCTAATTTACCTTATATGTGCTTCTGGGTTGCACTAGCTTACACCACTGCATTTCTATTTGCCCTCTATCACCCCCACAACAGTGGGGTTAGTATCTTTAAGAGCATATCTGAGAAAATTGACCACATCCTGTCTGCTCATCCTTCAGCCAACATTCACATTTGCGGTGACTTCAATGTCCATAATGTGGAATGGCTGACCCACTCAAATAAAACTGATGACAAGGGGAGGTTTTGTCATGATTTTTCCATTGCCTATGACCTCACTCAGATTGTTCAAGAACCCACCCGTGTGCCCGATACTACCGGTCAATATGCAAGCCTTCTAGACCTTTTCCTCACAACTTCCCCTGAGCTGTGTTCATGTCTCCTCTGGGATCCTCTGACCACTCTGTTGTAGCAGTTAAGATAAAAATGAAATGTAATAAGTCTCCAGACGTACCTCTCCACTGTACTGTATATCGATACTCTATGACTGACTGGGATAGCTTCCGTACATTCCTATCTGACCTACCTCTGCATTCCATGTTTAAAAAGGATGTGTCCTCTATAGTATCAAACCTGACAGAATGGTTAATTGAATTGTAGGTATAGACCGATTCATACCATCCAAAAAATTCCAACAAAAACCTAACAGCCAGCCATGGTTCTCCCCTGAATGTGCTGCTGCCATCGCGCACAGAAATCACTTTTTCCATAGCTACTTCCTGATCTACATCAATGATCTCCCAAAACACATACTTAAATCATTCGTTGACATCTATGCTGATGTCATGACCATCTCTGGCAACACATCAAAGGCCGTAAATGACTAAGTTCTCTCTAATTCTCTCTCCTCTGATCTTAAACGCGTGGTACAATGGGGGAAGAGGTGGCTGGTCACTTTTAATGCATCTAAAACCAAGCTTCTATCTTTACATCATCAACGCTCTGCTCCCCATCTGGCATCAATTGAAATCGATGGCTCTCGCCTTGGGGAGGCTCCATGTTTTGACAAGCTTCTGGGTTTGACCTTTACTCCTGATCTTAAATGGAACACTTACATTAAATCTGTTGCCAGGGACGCTGGGAAAATGGTGGAGTTCTACCGCTCCAGAAGATATCTCACTACTGATGCAATTCTCTATCTATATAAAAGCCAAGTACGTCCCAGGATGGAGTATTGCTGCCACATCTGGGCAGGAGCTGCTAAAAACAGTCTATCCTGCCTTGACAGAGTACAAAATAGACTTCGTGGCTTAGTGGGGGATGCCCTTTTCTCTTCCCTGCAGCCTCTCTCCCACAGAAGAGACGTTGTGAGCCTGTCTTTGTTTTATTGTTATTTCCGTGGCAAGTGCTCGTCTGAGCTCCAATCTCTCGTCCCCCCTCACCAATCTTTCACGAGAAACACCCTTCTGGCTGAAACCACTGTCAATAATTTTCCCCACTCTTTATCTGTACCTAAATCCAAACGTAGATTCCATGAGCAGAGCTTCTTTCTCAGAAGTGCACGATTGTGGAACTCTCTTCCGTTCACCTGTTTCCCACCTGACTACAATTTGGATGTCTTCAAATCCAACATAAACAAATTCCTAACAAACCGCCCCCTTAAGTAAGACACTTTATCAAATCTCCAATACTAATGATTACTACAATACTATCTCATTAATTACTGTACACGCAATAATCCTTATCTCTGAGGTGCCTCCGGGCCTTGATAAGTGGTAACCCCCATGTAAAAAAAAGAAGAAAAAAAACACTATGGATGAAGACAAATTTCTAGAACAATTTCTCCTTCACTCACTAAGAACAAAAGATGAAGCATAGTATCAGAACAGCAATTAAACTTTGCTCCCAGCCAAAAGGTAAAGCATTTTGGTAATTTCTGGAAATTATGATCTGGTTCTAAACTGTAAATTAAAAACAAAACCTTCATTTGCACCCTACATACAAACAGTGGCCGAGTAAGTTCCATCATTTCAGTCCATAAGCAAGTAAGCATTTTTTGTTCAATTTTAAATTCAAGAGAATTTAAATATTGTGTACATTTATGATACTTTGAATGTCCATTTCTATAGAGAGCAGCCCAAAAGTGTTAAAAAAAAAAAAAAAAAAAGACTTCATTAAATGTTAATTCTTTGCGCTAGCTAGCTGTCATATACTTGCCATATCATGTTGGTGTGAAAAACTTGAAACGGATTTTCAACTGGATGTTTGAAAAAGTTTTTAGTAACCGGTCTGAAAAGTGTTCAGAATGGCTGGATGGGAAAGGTGGGGAGAGGGGTGCTCAAGTCAAATGGTAAAATCATTTTCAACCAGAATTCCCGAGTGAAGATTGAATTGGCAAAAGGTTGTCTCTGTGTTGCAAATGTAAGGTAGTTATAAAGAGTTAGCCAAACAGTGTGGAAGCAAGTCCTTAGAAAAAATTACTAGAATTACACCTCTCTCTAAACCGAAAAAGTATGTGGGTACACATGTCTTATTGTACAGATGATTATATAGGACCACATATTACATTTGTTATACTTTAGTTTCCATGGCAACAAGTGTTCAGTAGAATATAAGACATATGCATCCAGAAAGAACAGTTAACAATGAGACGGAGAACGTATCTATTTGGAATCTATTTTCCTTTCTTAATTACATTAACGTATCTAATTGAAACCTTTTTTTATTATTGGAATTTCAACAGGTCTCAATAGTTTGTTACTTTGGTTTTATATTTTTTTTTTTCCCTTTCAAATTTGAGCAATTCGTTATTTGAAAATTTATAAATGGTACAAACCTGTTCATTTTAGGCCAACTGCCATACTTGGAAATGGTTTGATGATCGGAGTGGTCGCTGGTGTAATTACAGTGTCAGCAATAACAAGACCATTGATGTTGCCTACCGACGTGGAGAATCTAGTGTCAAGTAAGTTACCCCCTACCCCCATTTATCCAATCATATCAAATTGAACCTTTTACGGGTAAATTAAAAAAAATTTCTTGTTTAGATAAATCAGTTTTTTATTAAAAATGGTTTTAGAAAAAATATTCTTGAATCATTTGAGCTGATTTAAATTTTTTTTTTTCTGAATTTAAAATAATTGAACAAGGTTGGTTTATGGCTTTTTTTATGCAAATAGTCCTAAAGTGATAGTGTATTGGGCAATCTTCAATTATAAAACAATCCTTGCCAAAATCCTGTACATATTTTGAGCTATCCAGTAAGTGCTGATCTGATATTAAGTGTTTTTTTGTTTTTGTTTTTTAATGGTTAACTCCATTTTCAATTTTTAAATGGAAGTATCATTTTAAATCTTGATAATGAATACAATCCAAAGTTCAATGAATATTATTGAAATTAAAGTTGGCTATATTCCTGAATAGCTAATGTCAGCAAATGACTTTTAAATAAATCATAAGTTGAAAATGGAAATGCTAGATTTTCTGACGTGAACATACTAATTGAACAACTTTAAGGAGTTCAGCTTAATATTTTGCTGCAAAATAACCCAAAATCCTTAAGGTAAAAAAAAGATTATACATGCACTTAATTTAAAAAAAAAAAAAAAAAAAAAAAAAAAAAGTGTCCATGTTACTCATTGTGTTGCTTAGAATATACATTCCAAAATTCATAATGATCCATTCATTAGTTTAGGAAAGGAGGTTACATTGAAATATGAAAATATATAATGTTCAAATGTTCTTTTTTCTTTTAATATTCATCTTTTTTCTTTTTCTAGATTTCAAGCTGGGCGCCGGCGATATACTGTACATTTTAATACCATGGTACAGGTATGTCTGGTTCTATAACTTTTTGAGTTGATAATCTGTGTTTAACAAAATAATGTTTTTAGTGTTGGTCTTAAAATTACTTTTACTGGCTCTTAACCAGAAAAAATATAGGTTGGTAGAAGTGACTTCATGATAAATTTTCATTTAAAAATGGTACATGTAATTTAAGAAAAATCTGTATGGTGTACTTAGCTGTAACGAAACCTAATATTTTATGAGTAAGACCAGAAGACCGGCCAACTTGTCCGCCATTTTGAAAACTATCAGAGACAGGGGAGGGGGGATAACTCAATTCAAACTTGTGAGATTGTTGTAATGCCTCTGAATTTCCATTAATTGCTTTAAAAAAAACCCCTAAAAATGGTAAATACTTGATCAATTTACTTAAACACTTGAAATAATCTAATTTATGAAACTCACTGTGTTTGTCTTCATATTTTCAAACTTTCTCTTCCAAAACTAAGTTGCAGAGCGACATTAGGAGGCTCAAATGATTGAATTTTTTTATAAGTCATTAGCCAGTTAAAATAGTTTATAAGGGGCTCAAAACAGGTCAAAATTGGTAAAATCATACATTTTGTACATTCATCATAGTTTAGTTTTAATCGCTTCATAAGCGTGTCTCCTTGATACAGTGGTAACATCACCAGCTTTGAATGCTACAGTTTTGCTTGTGGTTTCGATTCTAGCTGATGGCACCCAAATACTTTTACTTTTGAAATCATGGCTCTGCAATAATATATACAAAATCTGGACATATTAAAATATATTTAAGTGCTAGTCACTTTAAAAAAAATGATTTTTCTTATTTAAAAATGTAACTACTTGATCAATTTACGTGGCTTTTGGAATATCTTTGTTTCGTCACAGGTACATACATTATACAATTTTTTTTTTTAACTGGACAATTATCATTTTTCTTTTCTAAAGTTAATTCATTCTCTTAAATTACAAATAATTAAACGTTTGCTATTTAATTCTTTTTATATCATTCCTGAATTGTTTTTTTTTTTTTCCTAAGATTAATGAAGAAACTGGAAACAGGCGGCCTATTATGTTAGCTCTACCTGGAAAAGAACAACCAAAAGAGAAAACTCCAACAAAAGGTTATTCAGTCGATACCTCAGGTTTGTTTCCTCTTCCTGATTTAATGGATTTCTTTTGATGCTATGATACAAAAAAGAATCTTTGGAAAAACTGATTCGATATTTTTGCTTTAAATTTGCATAAAGAAACTTAGAAATTGATATTTGAAATAACTTTCATATATTGAGATGGCTTAATTTTCTGAAATGGATTGTCATTATTTGTTACAGGTGTGTGTGAGTCTTTGCAAGGATCTGGCATTAATATTGCCGCGGTGAGTGCCACTCCTAGCAATACTGTTGTAAGCAGCAGCAGCAGCAATGCAGCTGGAGGACTTGTGCCGCCACCTCCTCCTCCACCACCACCCTCCACGTCTGAAGAAATCAAACCAGAGAAGATTGTTGTCATTGTAGGACTTACTGAAGCGAGCAGGACTAAAATCATTGTGTATGTTGTAAAAAATTTTTTTTCTTTTCCTCCTCTCTTTAAACTGAACACTCAATATTCATTGTTTATAGCAAGACAGATCTTGTGTACGATCTCCATAAGCGGACACCAGTCTTTTGCTGGTTTTACTCCTCCCAACGCTGGTATCTATTTATACACATTAAAATGCACCCCCCTCTCCCCATAATAAATACTAACTAGGTTAAATATTGCTTAACTTTAATCTGTTGAGATTAAGAATTTAGCAATAAACCAATTTTGATAAGCCTGAAAAAAATTGTCCCATAAATTAAAAAAAAGAAGAAAAAAAAAAAAAAAAAAAAGACGGGCAACATTGTTTTTGGAGCATTTTCCGAATAGCATATAACAGGTGTTGAACAAAGTTTGCAATAAGTTGGTGTGATCCTTACATAATCTAGTGATTGATGTATTCATAATTAATGAACCCAAGATATTTGATTATTAATGCTTCATGATGAATAGGATAAGAATAAAATGGGTGAAAGTATCCAATGCCAAAGATGTAATAACTTATGAATCCAGTGAACAAAAAAAATCTTTTCAGAAAATTTGAAAAGTGAATTCCTAAAATGTCTGAGAATCCTGAAATCTTCCTAATGTCTCGATATAAGGTTGCTTGCCACAAGTATTTGTCTATCTTGAAAAAAAAAAGGGGGGGAAGGGAAGATTGCCCAAAAGTTATATAATGGATGTGCTTATTTACAATAGGTGTTATCTTTGCTTTTTTTGTAATAGTCAATCTTTCTGATGTGATAAGTGAGGCTGAACTGCTGTGAAAGCTGAAATCAAAATCATTTGAAACAAACTCTGACTGAATAAAACTGTTGGTATATAGTTTTTTATTTTATATTTTTATTTAAGGTTTTACATATAGCAAACGCGTCTGGGAGGGAAAGGAGGGCGGAATCTTGTTTAAGAACCTGTCTTGATATTATCTTCACTTCCAGCTCGATTTAGCAATCTCTTCTGTTCTTTTCCAAAATTCCCCCTTAAAAAATTCTGTATCATGTTTGCATCCACGACAATAAGAATGGTATTTCAAAATTGTGTAAATTGATCAAATAGTTTTATTTTTAACGAAGAGAAAATCAAATTTTAAATAAGAGAAGAGGGACTCTTACATCACAATTTTGAAAATAATCTCAAAGGAGATAGCTCTACAATCAAATTGCGAGATTTATGCTGTAATATCTACAAATTCCCATGAAAAAAATAAAACTGCTTGATCAATTTACATAATTGTTTGGATATTTTCATTTCATCATATTTTTTTCATATCGGGGGAAATTCTGGACAAGAGCGATCTCTTCTAAAATGTCATTCCTCATTCTGTTTCTTTCTGTTCTCGTATTTGATTAATCTAACCTTTAACCCTGCCAGATAGCTTGTCTTTGTTAAGAGTACCAAGTAAAATTAAACTGAAAATAACCGTTTAAAACTAATTGCTATATCATAAATTCAATTTATAACTAAACTTTTTCTTTATTTTAAAGCTCTATGGTCAGCATGTTATCCATTCAAGTGGGTACGAACACACTAAGTGCAGCTTTGCGTCTCATCTTGAGGCTAACTAGAGAACACAAATATGCCATGATGTTCTCTGAACTTGGAGGACCGAAGCTGTTACTCCATTTGAAGCAACCATTGCTCTTTCAAGGATTTACGTCTCTTGTTACGCTCATCTTCCGGCACATCCTGGAAGAACCATCCGCATTGAAATACAGTATGGAAAAGGTAAGTTCTTTATCTTTTAGATGTGTACAACTTTGTCAGTTTTAATTTTCCAGTAAAACAAATGAGTTTATGCCTAGAACTTTCATGGACATTAACTTTTATGTACAAACTTCATTTTTTTTTTTTTTTTTTTTTTTTTTTTGTAATGCCTCAGAACAAACCTGAAAGTTTAACTTTTGAAAATCAAATATTAAAGTTATGATTTAAATTTTGGCATCTTGTTCAGATTCCCGCTATATTAAACAAAATTTTTTTTTAAAATTCTGATATGCATACCTTAATGAAATGAAAATATATTTTTAAAAATGAGATAAATTAATCTAGTAATTTTATTTTTAACTAAGAAAATCATTTTTTAGTAAAATGCAAAAAAAATGGAATAACTTATGTTACCATCTTGAAAATCTCAAACAAGGGAGATAACTCACTAATAATTTAAACCTGCAAGATTTTTGTAATGCTTACAAATTCTTAAAATGATTTTCTTTATAAAAATAAAACTTGATCAATTCACATGATTTTTTAAATATTTTCATTCTATCATAAGTATGTATATCAAAGATTTTTTTTAATATAGGAGAAATTTCTGACAAGAATTAAAATTTGTAATTTTGATGCTTGAAAATTTTCCTTCATATGACAATTGTTAATGAACCTGTGACTTAACTATCATATTACAAGATTGTGATTTGTAACAGACTTGTGGTATTCAGTTAAATTCATAATTTATCTGCTAATGTAACGATTTCTACAAATGTTAGTCTGAATAGGACAACTTGAATTTTTCTTAGTGTCTTCTATTTATTCACATTAAACATTTTAAAAATTATTTTCAAAAGAAAATGCTGCTTGAATATTATTAGCAATCGCAAACCCATCAATCCATATTATGTAAGTGGTAGGTTAAAGGCAGTCGAAATCTTTTAATTTCAATATCAAGTTAATTTAGATGAAGGTAAAATGGTTTTATTTTTATCGTAATCATTTTAGTTGACATGTTATGCTATTTTAATTTCAGGTTGTAAAAATTGCTTCTCTTGGTGTTGGATCTAGTATAAGTGGCATTACTCAGGGAAGCCCAGGAGCAAAAGAAATGCATTATGTTTTAAGAGTGTTAGGACCTGCAGCCTGTCGTTCACCTGACATCTTTACATCCACTGCTCAACAAACCCTCAGGATAGCATTGCCACCACCTTCAAAACGAGGTAAAAAAAATTTTTCCTTTTTTTTTTTTTTTCTTTTTAAATTGCATATATAAGAAACAACTTTTTATATGATTATTTGAAAGATCTGCATTTATATATGGCAGAAGCAAAGTAACAACTTTGCTGAAAAGTAGCAGGTGCTATCACATGTCGGTTAGTATTAAAAAAAAAATTACCTACCTTTCAAATAAGTGACCTGAAGATTAAAAAAATCGATACTTGTACAGTTTAATCAAAACATTCAAAAATAAAAATATCGAAAAAAAAAAAGGTTATACTGTACGTATCCGTTTTGGACTGAAGATCCCCGAAAAAAATTTCACTTAATTTGATCAAGTAGTTTTTATTTTACAGCAGAAAAACACGTTTTTATGAGAGCGTTGTTGAACACGCCACGGGGAGATAACTCCAGTTAAAGCGCTGACCCCCCCCCCCTCTTTATTACAAGCTTTTCCTCCTAAAAATCAAACCTTTTGCTCGGTATCATAACAAATTTTTTTGCTGTAAAATAAAAACTACTTGATGAAATTAAGTGAAATTTTTTTTTTTTTCAGAGAACTTTGTTCCATAACGAATACGTGCAATATAACCTTTATTCGATAATTTCATTTTTAATCTCTTGATTAAACTGTACGAGTACCAAAAAATCACTTTCAACTTGTATATGAGAAAACAAATGAACAACTTTTTTGCATAATTTATCAAATAGTGATTTTGTAAATACATTTTATGCCATAAAATAAAACTGCTATTGGTCTTTGTAATTGAGCAGTCTCACTTTGGGAAACACTTCTCACCCAGTTGTCTGGGAAGCTGCTTGAAAAGATGCACCAAAAATCAATACTTATTAGTTTTCTTTTGTTAATGCTGTTTTTTAACAGAGGACTGAGACCGCAATCATCTGAAGATGCATCAAGGAATCATGTATATATGTATGATATATATATATATATATATATATATATATATATATATATATATGAACTTAAAATGATGATTTACATAGAATTCAAAGAGTTTTATAAGCCTAGATTGTTATAAAGAATTGTCATTTTTTTTTTTTTTCTAAAAGATGAAGATGAAGCCCGCTCTACTGCCTTAACAACTCCTCAAATGGTGAAGTTTGTTGCATCCCAAAGTTCTTCTTCTCCGGCTCAACTGAAACGTGTAGTGAAACAAGTTGTGGCCGATTTGTTAAACGCATTGATTTTATGTCAACCTCAGCCACAACAATCTCCGCCAACTGCCACCACTGAAGAGGAAGAAGATGGTAAGCATGTTAATTTTACTGCATCAATTCTATTGGATTTCATCACGATTGATGAAATAAACCATTGTCTAACAATATGTATGTAACAATTAATATTAAAAATGTTACGCATCTGAGGATCACAAATTAAGCTTGAAATGAGGATTTTTATGAAATCCTACCTTTTAAGCCTCTTCCTCCTTCAATCCAATAACATGTTGATGAATTTCTATTATCATCCACAATTATACACAGGTACAAAGCAACACTTATTAATAAAATTATTTCTAAGCCAGATGTACTTATTTTGCACTATGTGAGTTTTTTTTTATTTTTATTTTTTTTTTTTTTTTTTTTTTTTTTTTTTTTTTTTTAAGATTTAAAACAAAAAAAAAATTAACTTTAATTCAATCCTTTAACGAAATTGTAAAATTTAATTTTGTTATGCTAATGTTTTAATCTTTAAAACAATTGTATTTAGATTATTCGCACAATTGTTCTCATCTTGAGTGTTACTTTCACAATGTACAACTAATGTAACTTGTTTTTCAAGTGTATCTTCTTGAACTCTTATCTGCAGAGAATCTTGAACGGAACCCTTTATTTGATCCCAGAGGGTGGCATGCCTTTGTTTTGTAAGCCATGACTAGGTAGAAGAATTTAGTAATTTGCATAAGTGTGGCGTTTTCAGCTAATATATCCATTTTGAACATAATGTCATTAGGGAGGTCGTTCATAAAAATCAGGAACAATAGAAGACTAAGGATCGACTTGTGGAGTACAATATTAATGTTCGGTGTACGGTAATCAAGAACAACTTGGATCTTTCTTTTGGCGCTAGGAAGGATTTAATTAAGTATTTGTCCATTAATATCATACAAATTATTTTCACAAAAGCCTTCATGCCAGTACTTGTCAAAACTTTTAGGTATATCAAGGACTGCCACTTTGCCACTCTAGTTTTACCTACATTATCTAATAAATGTTAGGCGTTCAGATGTTAGGATATCTGCAGTAGAAAATGCTTGCCAAAATTTATACTGATCGTCAGGAAGAAACTTAAGATGTCAAGCTAGATTTAAGGATTCAAAAATTTTAGTGGCGAAAAGAAGTAGACTCGTAATTTTGAGGCTTATATTTTTAAAAAAAATTTTTTTTTTAATTCTTTAGCATTGGTATCACAGAAGCAAATTTCTAGCTTTCAGAAGCAAAATTTAGCAAAGGAGTTGTCATAGTTTCAGCAAAGCATTTCTTTATTGCTTTAACAGTTATGTTCTAAATTTCATAACCGGAGTTAATCATATACATATCAATAAACGTATCTTATTTTATGTGAATAATGTCTTGTGATGTTGGATATTGCTACCATTTCTTTGCCTTGAATTTATTTTGGTTAATCTTAGGTATTTCTTACAATTTATTTTCCTAGATTTGATTTTTCTCTCTTTCTCTTCAGCCCCAGCGGTTGACCTTGATTCTAATACTCAGGAAATTGCTGCAGAATTATCTTCAAACAGCTTATCTACCGATCAACAACAAATGGAGCAAAATACAGCAACTCTTGGACCGATGGTATGTGTTCAGATTTATATTAAATCATTTCATTTTCTTCGCATGTCTTATAGGAATACCAAAGATGATTTGACAACTCAATGTCTTTCTCTCCCCTTAAATGTAGTTTAACTTCTGAAATGCCTTTCTCCTCTTTCACTCTTCACCCCCCCCCCTTTAATTTTTTTTTTTTTTTTTTTTTTTTTTTTTTTTTGTATCTTGCAAGATTTTATTAGCAAGCGTGTCCAAATCATTTTGTGTCTTTTCACGGTTAGGGTCTTAGAACCAGATTGCTTGCAGCGAAGGTGACTTGAATTTTATAAGAAATACTTTTTTTTTTCTAAGAAAACAACCTATTTTTGTACCCTATATTGTTCTCATAAGAATAAGATTTGTTTGCGATTTGCACGCATACAAAAATATGGGGAATTAGCAGAACCTGTATACCAACGTTGCCTGGTGGAAGGAACCCCTCCCTCATAAAAAAATTAAACTAGTTAATAGGGAGCTACTGCTGGCTCAGTAAAATAGCGGGCAGCAGAGCCCGTGGCCAAAATGAATGTACTGTTCAAAAATAACAAAATTAGTATCTATAAACGCATTCTGATTTGATTATGATCATTCTGTGCTTTCACCTAACATGTCAAATAAAAGTAGGGTAGTGTGGCCTATTAGATAGCAAGCGTTACTGTCTGCCTTTAATGTATAATGGAAATAAAAGAATGAAGTAAAAATTCATTATAACCCAGTGCATTTATTGTGGAGGAAATATTGTGTCACAAGGAAAAGAAACAACCAAATAACACTGCGGTGGACCCGAACAAGGATTTCTGTAGCTTTTTCCTTTTCACTTTGTCATAATTTTTTACGGCAATTATAGAGTACAAGCTAATTTTCAGATTAAAAACGAAATTGAAGATATTCTAATAAACGAAACCCACTTTTTTGCCATGTCAGTTAATGCTACTCTAGCCTTTAACTGGTTCTCTCTTCTGTTGGTAGAAACACCTTACAAAATATTAGATTTCCTGAGAAAAATTAAAACTTTTGGAACTTATTTGAAAATAAAGCAAACCACTGGCCAAAGTCTCAAATGAAGAATATTCTCCTCACCTTTTATGGCATGAAATGACCTATAGGGTTGATGTGCCGTTAAACAAAAACTTACCTTACCTCTTCTGTTGGTAAAGTATATACAATCTTTTCTAAGGTACTTCGGTAATGTGAAAGCTAAGCATGTAATCTATAAGCACTATAGAAATTTGCGAAAAATTGAAAAGGAAAATCTAAATGCTAGTGGCAGCATTAACAATCCATAGCCTTGAGCCCCTGAGGAAGGGACATAGGCCATCTACAACTTTGTAGATGCTTTTGTAGCAAGGAGTTCTTATGTGATGAGGGTGCTGGCTCCAAGCCCAACCTTCCCAGAAGGTACATACAGCGCCTAGCCTTCCCAAATAGTCACTCATCTGGTACTGGCCAGGCTCAACGTTGCTTAACTTCAGTGATCTGGCGAGAACCGGTGTGTCCATGTGATTGTGCTGTACTTAGCATTAAGAATGGAAGTGGCCAAAAAGTGGGTGTTCACTGTAGTAGAACATTGATTGCAAATGTAAGCGTGTAAAGCACTGATGATCACCTGCAAATTTTTGTGTAAGTGAAAAATAAATTAAATGGTAAGGGGCAGCATTGTTCAGGTCCACCATTTTTTTTTTTTTTGTAATCTAAAAGTTATGCCTGTAATCAATGATAATCGCTGGAAAATAAAGTACAAAAACTGAAAAGGTGAGATTTAAAGGCTAGAGTCAGCATTGTTCATGTCTGACAAACCATGTTGGGGTGTACCTGAACAACCCCCCCCCCCCCCTTCCTTACCGAAGTTGACCATGTCTTTTTCCAACTATTTGTGTGGATTATTGTTTGGACCGTCGGCCACCAGGAAAGGCTGTACATTTAAAGATTTGGAAGAGGGGGGGGGGTCCATATCGCATGCAACGTTTTTTGTCCATGTTTTTTTTTTTTTTTTTTTTTATAGTATGGTATCTTAATCTGTAGAATTAGTTAAAAAAAAAAAGCTGAAAAGATAAAAAAAAAAAATATGTAAAGGGGGGGTGCAATTGTTAGTGCACCCATGTTTGCATTACAGAATGTGTTGTATCAAAAAAAAAAACAAAAAAAAAACGGATGGAGTGTCTAGTGTGCGAAGTGTTTTCAATAGGATAAAAACCAGAGCGAAAGGTTTAAATCGAGGTAAGCTGTTTTGTTGTGGGTTTCGGCGATGAGTGTTTTAAAGGTTCTAAAAGAAAGCGTAATGTTAAAATTTGCGAAAGACACTGTAAACTGGAGTAAAAAAAAGTAAATAAAGGGAACGGAATACCAGTCTATTATGAAGTGTGTTCGATAGTAAAAAAAAATTATGGCAAGGATTGTAATATTTTGGTTGTTTTGACAACTACGACAAAGATTTTTTTTGTAGTGGATAGCATGTTTTTTTTTAAACTTTGTAAAAGAAAGCAAATAAGCTGGTTAATGAACGTTCATTTAATGATTTTCTCTTGTATTTTTTTATCTTAACGATGTTACGATTGTGGTGATGTTACTCATAGGATGTAATGTATTTTATTATCACGACTAAATGTGCCTGGAATGGTGTTCGAAAGCTACATAAAATAGTGACTAGATAATGTCTAGCTGTATAGAACTTGTATGTGGCATCTTTTGTCCAGGGGGAAAATTCCTGCAGCTACTTTATTGATGTAGACATCATTGTGCATAAATTTGACCCATTATGGTTATATTTTTTTGTAGCAACTGTCGTATCCTTAATTTTAGTCATTAATCTGAAATAAAATGACTTCATAAAATATTCCGTCTTTTTAATTAAGACTTATTTACAAATTTTACAACTGATGAAATTGTTTAGAACATTTTTAAAAGCTGCAATGATTTTGTATATGAAATAAATTTTATCCAGATAGCATTGTGTGTGGATGCATGCATGCGTGCGTGTATATGAGAGGGGAATTTTAAAATTCCTCTGCACAATGTCTAAACGCTTCAAATAAAGTTCCTGGCAACAAAATTGGGTACTAGTGCATTTATTGATCTGTGCTGAAATATTATTTAAAAAGCCATTCTTAACATGGGGAGGGTGTTTTGTACCTATTTTGTACTTTAAGCTTACAATTGAATAAAAAAAAAAAAACTCATAAACTTGGAAATACGATTAAAAAAAAAAAATAAATAAAAATAGCGCGGAGCAGTAAGTGCATTAGCACCAAAAATGGTTTTAGAAATTCCTTTTACTTTACACTCTTGCCAAGTTGGTATCAATTTCAGGAAGCCTGATTATCGAGTGAAATGAAATACATCCTGTCTCAACAATATCCCCCACCCCCTCTCTCTATTTCTAAACGTACAAACTTTAAATTTCAAATGTGCTGGTTTCTTTTGGACTTTTTTGCTATTAGAATGTTTACAATGCTTCGTTTTTCAACTAGTGGTTTTATTTATTTCGATAGCCTGTACCTGAAGTGAGTGATAAAGATAGTGGTGAAGCGACGAAAGAACCAAAGTCAAATGCCGAAGATCAAGGTTTAAAACCTCTACTTCCTAAATCTGCTATCCTTCGTCTACTCTCGGAAATAGTTAAGTCATACACGTCGTGTACACAACTGATCACGCAGCACACGTATACAGCAGGCCAGAGTGAAATTATCACAGAGGTGAGATTTTCTGTTTTCCTTTTAAAAAAAATCGCTTGCTACATGTAACATTGAATTTGTTAAATACTTTATTGAATGAATCAACCAAAATTAGTTTATTTATCTACTATGTGATGAAGCTGTGAAACCAGCTTAATGGCTGGCTAAATCTCAAAACCTCAGGTTTACATTCTATTCTTTTACCTCAAGTTTTTAAGATATGGCTACACATCAAAGACCGTAAATGACCAGGTTCTCTCTGATTGTCCCTCCTCTAATCTTGAGTGTGTGGGACAGTGGGAGAAGAGGTGGCTGGTTACTTTTAATGCATCTAAAACCAAGCTCCTATCTTTACATCATCAACGCTCTGATCCCCATCTGGCATCAATTGAAATGAATAGCTCTCCTCTTGGGGAGGCTCCATGTTTTGACAAGCTTCTGGGTTTGACCTTTACTCCTGATCTAAAGTGGAACACGTACATCAAGTCTGTTGCCAAGGTCGCTGGGAAAATGGTGGAGTCCTTCTACCGCTCCAGAAGATATCTCACTATTGATGCAATTCTTTATCTATATAAAAGGCAAGTACGTCCCAGGATGGAGTACTGCTGCCACATCTGGGCAGGAGCTGCTAATAACAGCCTATCCTGCCTTGACAGAGTACAAAATAGACTTTGTGGTTTAGTGAGTATGCCCTTTTCTCTTCCCTGCAACCTCTCTCCCACAGAAGACGTTGTGAGCCTGTCTTTGTCCTATCGTTATTTCCATAGGAAATGCGCGCCTGAGCTCCAATCTCTGCCCCCCCTCACCAATCTCTGCCCCCCCCCTCACCAATCTCTGTCCCCCCCCCCCCTCACCAATCTTTCACGATAAACACCCGTCTAGCTGAAACCACTGTCAATAATTTTCCCCACTCTTTATCTGTGCCAAAATCAAAATGTAGATTCCATGAACAAAACTTCTTGGAAGTACACGCCTGTGGAACTCTCTTCCATTTGCCTGTTTCCCATCTGACTACAACCTGGATGTCTTCAAGTCCAACATAAACAAATTCCTGATAAACCGCCCCCTTAAGTAAGACACTTTATCAAAACTCCAATACTAACGATTACTACGATACTATCCCATTGATTACTGTACACGCAATAATCCTTATCTCTGAGTGGCTTCTGGGCCTTAATAAGTGGTGACCACCATGTAAAAATATCTTAAAATGGAAATTTTTATTAGAAAAAAAATGCTGGCCAACAAGAGATTTTTGTAACCAAATTGTTAAATTATTTTAAAATATTCTTTTAAATATTGTAAATGTAAAATTTCTTAATGTTGACTTTTTTGTCTCATTTGAAAGATATTGATATAACTTTGTTTTGGTTCTTGTTCAGACTTTTGCCGATATTTAAAAAAAAAAAAAAAAAAAAAAAAAAGTGATGAACATAGCCATGACAAAAAGAAAATGTATTCCAAAAATTAAATGAATAAAGTAGTTTTATTTTTAATCAAGAAGTAACTATCTCGCCTTTTTTTTTTTTTTTTTTAAACATCAAATGGAGATAACTCAACAATTCAAACTTGTTTTTATGTTGTGTGATGCCTACAAATTCCAATTAATCACTTAAAAATTTGTAAATATAAATAAACCTATTCTATCATCGTATGTGATTAATATTTTTGTTTCCTGACATGTGTTTTTTTTTTTTTTCATACAGAAAATTGAGCAAGAACCCTTTGTTTAGTTTAAGCCTTTTTTATGAAAATTCTTTTCTTTTCAATAACAGAACTGTAGTGTGTTGGCATTTGTCTTGGATAACTTGCTATCCCCATGCCAGACTGCTGGTGATCGAGATTGTCCTGCTTTATCACGAGTGCTAATTGCTAGCCTTGCTTCTTGCAATCACTGTCCAGAAGCTCAGGTGCAGCTTGCTGCTGAAGTGAAAGCTGCTCTCCAAAGAGCACTTAATCTGCCGGAAAGTTCCGAGAAACATGTGCGGCTTCAAGCTCTAACTGGAATTATCAGCACCATGATTGAATCTTGTCCGACTCCAGGACAGGTTCCGAATCAGGTTTTCAAAGGCCAACAAAATTTAATGAACGTTATGGTGAAGATCCTTATACGGAGAGGATTGGTTACAGACCTGGCCCGTGTACCACACAGCCTTGATCTCTCCAGCCCTTACATGGCATCTACAATAAATGCTACCTTGAAACCACTAGAAACGCTGTCCAGAATTGTTAATCAGCCTCAAGCCTTGTCCACAAAATCTCGGAGCAAGAACCAAGGAGTAGGCAGAGACACAAGCACCTTTGTGGAAACACTCGCGAACAATGTGGAGGGTAAGTTGAATAAAAATTAATTTCATTGACAATAGTAAAATGTCTTTACACATGTGAATATAAATTCATGCTAAACTGAATTTATAAAGTTAAAGAAATTCTTTTAATGCTGACCATAAATTTGAAAGTATAAAGTTTAATTTTGATGTACCCGATAAACACCTCAGAATGAAATAACAAAAAGATGACTTTTGTAAATTTCCTTTCTCGCAAAGATAATTTTAATGTGAAGAAATTGTAGTTCCCCAAAAAGACATTCTGAAGAGGCAAAATAAAAATTGCCTCAGTCTAGAAAGATTTTATTACTAACCAAGGACAAGAACAGATGAAGTGTAGTATCAGAACAGATACTACACTTTTTGCTCCTAACCAAAAGGTTAAGTGTTATATTTTAATAAGTTTTGATGAAAGTAAAGTTTTTCAAATTTTCATTAAAAAAAAATATATATATAATCGGGAGTTTATGGAGACACAGTATTTAAATAAAAATGAAATTCTGTGAAAAGTTTCCACAAAACTTGAAATTCAAGTAGATATATATAAAAGGAAATGGAATAAGTCTTTTGTGTCGTTTGCTTTTAAAGACCCTTTTCTGTGTACATATTTCAATGTTAATTTCTCATAAAAAAGAATGGTTATTTAATATTTTCTTTCTCTCTTCAGTTGTCAATATATCCTTAATGATTTTATTCTTGGTAGAATAACTTTTGGTGGAAACTAGTTTTCTGGCATCAAAATTTATTTAAAAATTTTTTTTTTTTTCTTATTAGTTTCAACAAAATGCTTGTTGGGTTTTGTTTTACTTATTAAACTTGAGAATATCTTGTTTTCTTGGTTTTGTGCTACAGCTGCAATAGTGAAATAGGTCTTTTATCTTCTCTTATAGGAGCCGATTCTCAACAGAATTCTAGTACTTTAGAATTGGAGGATACTGCCACTGACCAGGCAGACATCATCACAGAATCAACAGTCACAACTGCAGCATCCGTTGAATCTCAACTGCAGCAATCTGATGTAATTTTTCAGGTTTTTTTTTGTTTTCTTTTGAAAAATAAACCTACTCGGTTGGTGCAAAAATGTCAGTCTCTGTGTATGTGTGTGTGTGTGTGTATGTATGTATGTATATATATATATATATATATATATATATATATATATATATATAAAATAAATTTTTGCACCAACCTAATAAATCTTTCCTTAATATTTAGGTGCAAATCATAACTACACCATGCAGTAAAAAAAACAAATCTTCATGGTATATGTACTTCTGCTGAAAAGAAAATATCATACACCAAAATCACGTAAATCAATCAAAAAGTTTTATTTTTAATTTGTGGCTTAACAACTTCACCTTTGCAGGACAAAGATGATTCCAACTAATTCAAACTTTTGTGAGATTTTAGAGAGCCATTCTTAACATGAGAGGGGTACATTGAAAAAACTCAAATTCGCTTAATGATTTTCTTTATAAAAATAAAACTACTTGACCAAGTTACATTTTTTTTTTTTTCTGCACAATACTTTCCATCACAGCTATGTACATTATAAAATTCTATTTTTGCTTGTTTTCGGGATGGAGTAGGGTATGGATTAGCACAAATAATTAGTTTAATTACTTTTTGATTTAACTGCAGAAAAAAAAAAAAAATTAGCACATTATATAATTAAGTTTGTGACCTGATTAAAAATTCTTTACTGAGAATAATTGCATTTTTTTTGTAATGCATAGTTTAGTATTGATACTTTTTAAGCATTACATGCACACTATTGTAATGCATAATAAAAATTGGATAGTCAGAAGCAAAATTTGATGGATCAGCTTGAATACTATTTAGCCCAACTTTTAAAATCTCACAAGATAACTGCTTTATTTTGTGGTAAATGCTGACCTAAAATTGAACAATATTGATTCATGTGCCAAATATATCACGACACATTACTTTATTCTTTTCTGGACTATTAATTCACCTTTTTTTTTTTTTTTTTCTTTAGCGTCAAGTGGTAGAATTTGACCAAGTTTTGGATGAATTACTGCAGAGAGATTCAACCAGGGATAGTGAGCAACAAGTGATTGGCGAGATAATAATGGAAACTGGTAAGAATTGATTCCTTTTTTACTCTTTCCCTCCTCTTTACCATAAATTCTTTACTTTCTTGGAATTGTCTTTTGGTTTCTGATTAATAGATGCTAATTTAAAATTGAACTAATTTTTGTTCAAATATTCTCTTTACCCCTTCTTGTACTAAAATATGGACTCTTATCAGACTAATTATAAATCTTTTCCTGGTTTATAGCTTGGATTCCTGATTGTGCTCCTCCCCACCCCCTCGCACACAAAAAAAGATGTTCTCCAGTCTTGGAGAAGGAAAGATAAAACCCCAACTTGGACAACTGCAAAACTTGACGAAACTGAATTCAAAGTATGCTAATTACTGCATAAGACAACCATACAATTTGATTTTAGAGCTAAAATCAAAATGAGTTTTAGTTTTGAAAAACCATTTTTTTTTTTTTTTTCTTCCCATTATTTACCTTTTTTCTAGGAGGTTAGACAGATCAAGTGTAGGTTCGAAAGTGTTTCAGTGGAAACAACTGGATTCAAACTTGGCACATCCAGATTTTCATTCTGTGACACTAATCACTTGGCCACAGTCATCATCCATAATGTTCCAACAAATAGAAATGTTATTTTCTTGTCCTGCTTTGTTCTTGATTATTACTTGAATAAACAGGACGTATCTAGAATAGTTGCTACAAAGGTGACTTTCCTATGCATCTGTAAACTATTTAACCTGACAAACATTTACTTCTGATTAGTAACTCTAATCCTAACGTGCGTGCGTGCCCCATAAATAAGACTTTGCATTAGACCATTTTCTTTGGTGTCTTTGACCAAAAAGGAATTTTGGTATAAGAGAAAGACTTCCCCAACTAAAAGGTTGCCTGTGTTGATCCAGCGTCTTTTACGGCAAGTCTATTTATTTCAGGTGAAGAACCGCTGTCTGTACGTGCAAATGACGACGAGGAGTCCCCAGAAGTCATAATTGATGTTGATGTAGAGCAGGAGGAGATGGATCGACATGATTCTCAGATGATAAGCCAGGAGAGCTCTGAAGGTGAGGATGCTGACGTCACCGAAGGTTAGTTTAAAGCTTGGGTAATAACTAAAACTTATTCATCATCCTCCACCACCTACTCCTCCTGCAGACCCCATGGATGTGGAGTGGCTTCATTGATGCCTTCATTATTTTCATAATGTGTAATAGGGTTCAATATCTAACAGATATTTTTGTTTGAGTGAATTCCATAAAAGATTCCCAAGCTTTTCTCACAGTTGAATAGGTTTTCTTTGTAAATGCACGCCTTGTTTCACTAAAGTTGGTATCCTATAGTTTTGTGTTTACTAATTTTTCTGTCAGCATGTTCATCGTTAAGTCAACGTAGACGAATCTTTATTTTCTATTTGTGTTTTGATGAAACTTTTTAGACTTTACACATTTTTCATACCAAAAGATTTTTCCGCTTTTTTATACTTAAAATAATTTTATTTAACTGTTCCCCCTTCCTCCCATTCTGTTGACATTATTTCAACTCTTCAGTTATTAACACTTCCTACTTTCACTGCAAGTGATCATGTCATATAAAGGTTTGTGACAATCACTACAAATGTGTAACTAATGACCAAACGTAAACATGTTTTAAAAACACTCAAATCTCCTAATGAAACGTAAATCAATCGATCATACAAACTTTTTTTTACTCTGCTTAGCAACACCTATTGATGGTGCCAGAGCTGATAGTATTTTTTTAAACATTACGAGACCTGGTTAATAGCTGATGAGGACATGATATAGTATGCCACCATGTGTAGGTTTTAAAACAACTTTCCTACAAGTTATATTTATCGATGTGGCAATGCTACATTTGATTTCATAATTCTCAAAGGTCATGGCCGTTACAGCTAGAATCTCAGATTTGTAAACAATATAACACCGGCTAATATTTTTTAAGTAATTAGTAAATTTAGAGAGAATGCACTTGTTCATAGCCTATTATGCTTGTGGGAACGCATATAATTTTCATTTATTAATCTTATTAACAACTCTTTTCTAGAAAGGTCCATCAAGAATTGACTTTTTTTTATTCCAAGATCACAAATAAATCCGAAGACTGGATTTCCTCCATAAACTTTAATTTTAATCTGAAATTTTGTCATCAATTCAGATATAATCACTTTTGTATACCAAATCTACAATATAAATATTATCAGACATCTTTTTCTTTATATATTTTATTTTTCTGGAATCCTTGGAGACAAGGCTTCATAATTTGTGTATTCATTTGTTTTGTGGATGGTTATTATCTTTATAGTTGCTGTTTCACTACGTTTTGGCCTGTTTTAGGTGGTTAACTGTGATGGGATAGAATGCTGGGTCTTGTAACTGCCTTCCATAGTTGTCGTCTTACCATGTTTTTGCCAATTAATCCTCTGAGCTGCTTGGGTAGGATTGAAATTGCTATATTAAGACGATGATCACCCAAAACTGTAGAGACCCCACGCCTCTATCCACGGCTCCACTGAGCATTCCTATCTCGCTGTTGTTAACCCCACCTGAAGAAGGCCAGAGGATAGTTGGCTGAAATGTGATGAAACAACAACTTATGAGGATAACGGTTCACAAAAAAACTGAATACATGTTTTTCTTCATATTTAGAAATGGTGATGCCATTGTTTTAAGTTTGAGAAATTTAAATGCGATTCTGGAATGGAGCTTTGAAGTTTTCTGAATTGAATTTGTTTGAATTAGTTTTTTATGGATAAAATTGAAATAAGATTGTTCAATTGTGCTCTTAAAACAAAGCAATATTTCTTAAATCTGTGCTCCAAAGAAATGAAAAAAAAATAAAAAGAAATTGTAGAATGTTCTTTCCTTGTCCTCCTTTCCAAATTAAAATGAATGCTAAGTATTTGATTACGAATTTAATTTTGTGCACCTTCAAATTTGTAATGTTTAGTTTGCATGACTAACACTTGACTTAACTTTGATTTGATAGTGTTTTGTTGAATCTAGGCTCTTAGTAGTAGCTAGTGATGGCAACCTGTTTAATGCAGTTCCAGTAATTCTTTAAGACCACACCTGTTATGAGAAAAAAAAACATTTTAGTTCAAAAACTTTCTTTTTAAATTAGATTTTACTTCTTCCATCACATCTGCATATGTTTCCATCTTGTTTCTGTCTTTAACTACAGTAGCAAAAACTAACATTTGATTTTTAAATGCATAAAATTTTTAGTTTTTGCATGGTTGTAAAATAATGATTTATTATGCAATAATGTATTTAAATATCCACAATCGACAGGATTTTGGATTTTACCAGAGGACCAATCCTTTGGCTTTGAATTTAAAAAAAAAAAATCCATACTGTAACCCTTTCTGCAATGGCACATATCGGCAAAAGTAATAGCAAGATTAAAAAATTATCATTGTGGTAGTTCTGTCATGTCCAACCTATAATTTGAGGCCTTCATATGTGACTTGTCTACTCCAATCAATACAGCACTTTATGAAGAGGCAAGTTTGAATCTTGAAGTTGAAACTTATCAAAAATTTTTCAATTCACAACCAACTCATTGGTACTTTGATTAAATCTTACAAGTTGTTAACATCTTGTTCTTTCCTTGGCATGGTCCCAAGTAGTAACCCTTACGTCCAAGTGGCGATATGCCTTGTTAGGGGTGAACGCGAGTTTATAAAAAAAAAAAAAAAATTTTGTGTAAACATCTCTTGTGCTTACTCACCACCATGATCATCCCAGCCGTGGCACCGGTCCAAGGTGGTTGTTTCACTCTGTCAGTGCTGCAACAAAGAGTCTTCATACCAAGCAAAACCAGGAGTCCAGCTTATAAACAAATGTCTATCATTTGTGAAGATTACAAGTGATACCTGTCTACTTAGTTGAATGAGAAACTTGCAGCATCAGATTCTTGCTTGGACAAACCAAAACACACACATGACCCATTAATGTGATCTTTTACTGGGAATCCTCAAGGATCCAACTTACCTGAAGAGTCACAGTGACTGAACTTGATTATCTGCCTGCTTCAAACATTCAATTCTCTCTTCCTCCAGGGGATCCTGCCAATGATTGTTCCCCCCCCCCCTTCTCCTTCCCATTTCCTGAAGTCTTTTCACCCTTAACTTGTTCGGGGGTTGGATGCTGAAGATGTATACCAAAGATAACATCCAATTGATCTCCATTTCTGAATTCCCCATAAATGATCCTGGACCTTTAGCTTTTGCAAAGCTGATCCCAATGGGATGTTTCCATTAACTGAGGCACTTCTTCAAACAAAGAAAATATCTCTTGGGTGGCCTAATTCTGGCCGGAGATATTTTCCGTACTGTGGCCCCTCTCCCGTTGTCCAAGCATCTAACCATTAGAATGCCTTCTGCGCAGCACGTTTACTGCTACACAATAAATCATTATTTTAACATGGTGTACAACCTTTTCTGTAGTAATGTAGTACAAATGCACAAAAAGTCTTGGTTGTCAATAGCAACAAAAGATGGAACTCTTGTTCAATTCTAACTTTATAATCTCTTTGTATAGATGTCCACGAAGAGGAAGGTTCTGAAGAGGAAAGTGGTTCCGGTGATGAGGAGGAGGGAGATGAATGTGACAATGAAGATGATGAAGAGCATGAAGATGAAGAAGACGAAGAAGATGAGGTAAGTTTTTTTTTTTTTTTTTTTTTTTCTCATTAAAAAAAAAAAATCTGATAAAACAACTTTGGCTGTTGTAGAATTTCAATCACTGATTAGATTTCTTTTTTTCAGGATTTTCGATTTGAAAGAGAATTACATTTTGAATTCATAGTTATATCTAGATTAATTTTGATCCTTTATCCTTTTTAATGTAAGATCTATATATCTATATAATGGAAGATCTATATAATTATGTTGCCATCATCAAAATGCTATTCAACATCTTGCCTAGACAGCTAGTTAATTTGGAATCACGAAAAAGTAAAATAAATGCATTCCATTTTGAGAAAAACATTTTTCTTTCGGTAAACCGGGTAAAAATCTGAAAGGAAACGGGTGGGGGGAACAAACGGGTGAGTTTCACAGCAACAAGAAATGAGTAGACATTAAAAGAGGAAAGAGACACAAAAGCAAAGAAAGTGAGGGGAACGAATGGAACAAGTTAGAATGGTAGAAAGTGTACGGCAGCAAGGAATTACCACACTAAGAAAGAAAGCAAATATAACTCGCTTTAAATTGCATGGAAATACAGTAAACATATTCTATTGCAAAGAACATATTGTCAAAGACTAGACAAGTAGATTCAACTTAAACGATGAAGGAATTTGAAATAAACGTACCAAAGTTACATCGGAAGCTGAGAACGTGTTAGTGCGGTATTAGGGTTATGAACAGAAAGATTGAAAATCCTGCTAATAACAATTAAATTTCAAAGTAAATCGCATCTCCAAGAAATGGATAAAAATGTATTGAGGATTAAAAAAAACTAGCAGGAGACTCAAAAGTATCTTAAGGTTTTAACACATGAGAAGAGAAAAGTAATAAAAAAAAAAAAAAAAAACACAATGAAACATGAATCCATGTAAACATGTGACACAGTGAAGAGTGAATTTGTCCCTGATAAAAAAAAAAAAAAAGTGACGTTATAAAACATGACAATAATATACTCATGAGCAAAAAAAAAAAAAAAAATGGGCCAAAAGTGAAAGAAATCGATTTTTCAATATTTTTCCATGCACTTTTTTTAATTTTAACTGAAAATTTCTATTTTGCAGATCATTATTATTATAGCATATAATAAGTGAGAAAATGAATCCTAAAAATGGTAAGACCGCATCTTGACGAGGATATAAAAAACCAAATTGCAGGATTAAGGCAGTCCAAAATGACTTACAAGCAGATTTTTGATATTTTAAGAAAAAATGTGAAAACATCTCTTTCTGTAGTGAAGTGAATTGGTCAAAGGTTCAAAGTCGAACGCTTGGTAAAAGGGAAATCTGGATCTGGTCACCCTAGAGCATCCACTTTGAAGGATGACCACAGGCTTAAATTAACTGTTTTGAAGGATAGAAAGAAAAATTATGTTGACCATAGCAAAAAATTCAAAACGGGCTGGAAATTCTCTTTCTAGATATACAATATCTAGACGAATGAAAGAAATGGGATTTTCTAAAAGGTGTTCAAAGAAGCCATTTTTATCTAAGAACATCATCAATGATAGAAAGATTTTTCTCATGTTATTCCATGAAAGATACAGACTGGTTCAGGGATGTTTTCTGGTTAGATGAATCAAGATTTTGTCTTGTTATTGATGCTCCCGAATGGTGCAATCGAAGAACTGGAGAACGGGAATGGAGGGATAATGGTATGGGGAACTTTTACTGCAACAGGAGTTGGGGAACTTATTAGATGTAAGAAGTCAATCAATGCAAAGGAATATATTTAAATATTAGAAACAGGACTGTTATCAAGTATCCAGAAGCTGGGAATATCCTAGAACCTTATTTTTCAACATGATAATGCACATGCTGCTAAAGCCACAAAAAATGGTTTTCTGATAATTCAATTGATGTGATATTTTGGCCAGGTGAAAGTCTTGATTTAAACTCCATTGAGAATATTTGGTCCATATATCTCGTGCATTAGCTGGAAGAACTTTTGGGAACAATGACAAACTGTGGGAAGCTGTGTAAAGGGAATGGAATAGCATCTTCTCTTCACTTTGGGTGAGAGCATGTCTAAAAGGATTGATCTTTTAAAGAAACCAAAAAGGGAATGCGATTCCATATTAAGCATTTATTAAAGTAAATGTCTTGTTCTATGTTATTAGTCACGTTTAAGTTTCCTTGTTCAATTTATTTTTGTTCAATATAGCTTTTAGTGCAATAAAATGTATAAAATTCGTTGGCCCCATTTTTTTTTTGCTCACAAGTGTATATATATAAAAATATATGCCAAGGAAATTTGATGTTCATGTGTGATTACTGCTACCCCACACTCTGGGATCATTGAAGATACAATGCAACAAATAAATTTTTTTGTACAAATAAAAATTTATTCAAGATACTTCAGCATAAATAGATGATACAAAATATTTATTAAGCTTATAAAAAGACTAGAACAAATTTAGAAAATAAAAAAAAAATCATTGTAGAATAAAATGTATGTCCTATTAGTGGATGATGTTATATAGTCATCCACATACAGTACTGTTTCGCTGCATCACAGCTCATCAGTGTGGCTAGACAAGCAACTACCTCAAGCCAGGATCAAAGCCAGACTGCCCATACGACTGTCAAGGCTTCGAACCATTGCGCTAAACTGCAGCTGCTATGCAGGTAGTGAATTAACAATGTTTTGACATCGTGCAAATACCTAAGCTCGATTTGTTTACACTAATGGTATATCATGTATCATTTCCCAATATACTCAACTCAAGATGAGGAGCATTATAGTCATCCACATACAGTACTAATGAAAATGAATTCAAGCATACAATCATATGGCATTATCAAAGTTTATAAAACTTTCCCATACAAGATATTTTACCTGTTAATAAAACTTTCCCATACAAGATATTTTACCTGTTAAAAAAACTTTCCCATACAAGATATTTTACCTGTTAAAAAAACTTTCCCATACAAGATATTTTACCTGTTAAAAAAACTTTCCCATACAAGATATTTTACCTGTTAAAAAAACCTTCCCATACAAGATATTTTACCTGTTAAAAAAACTTTCCCATACAAGATATTTTACCTGTTAAAAAAACCTTCCCATACAAGATATTTTACCTGTTAAAAAAACTTTCCCATACAAGATATTTTACCTGTTAAAAAAACCTTCCCATACAAGATATTTTACCTGTTAAAAAAACCTTCCCATACAAGATATTTTACCTGTTAAAAAAACTTTCCCATACAAGATATTTTACCTGTTAAAAAAACTTTCCCATACAAGATATTTTACCTGTTAAAAAAACCTTCCCATACAAGATATTTTACCTGTTAAAAAAACCTTCCCATACAAGATATTTTACCTGTTAAAAAAACCTTCCCATACAAGATATTTTACCTGTTAAAAAAACCTTCCCATACAAGATATTTTACCTGTTAAAAAAACCTTCCCATACAAGATATTTTACCTGTTAAAAAAACCTTCCCATACAAGATATTTTACCTGTTAAAAAAACCTTCCCATACAAGATATTTTACCTGTTAAAAAAACCTTCCCATACAAGATATTTTACCTGTTAAAAAAACCTTCCCATACAAGATATTTTACCTGTTAAAAAAACCTTCCCATACAAGATATTTTACCTGTTAAAAAAACCTTCCCATACAAGATATTTTACCTGTTAAAAAAACCTTCCCATACAAGATATTTTACCTGTTAAAAAAACCTTCCCATACAAGATATTTTACCTGTTAAAAAAACCTTCCCATACAAGATATTTTACCTGTTAAAAAAACCTTCCCATACAAGATATTTTACCTGTTAAAAAAACCTTCCCATACAAGATATTTTACCTGTTAAAAAAACCTTCCCATACAAGATATTTTACCTGTTAAAAAAACCTTCCCATACAAGATATTTTACCTGTTAAAAAAACCTTCCCATACAAGATATTTTACCTGTTAAAAAAACCTTCCCATACAAGATATTTTACCTGTTAAAAAAACCTTCCCATACAAGATATTTTACCTGTTAAAAAAACCTTCCCATACAAGATATTTTACCTGTTAAAAAAACCTTCCCATACAAGATATTTTACCTGTTAAAAAAACCTTCCCATACAAGATATTTTACCTGTTAAAAAAACCTTCCCATACAAGATATTTTACCTGTTAAAAAAACCTTCCCATACAAGATATTTTACCTGTTAAAAAAACCTTCCCATACAAGATATTTTACCTGTTAAAAAAACCTTCCCATACAAGATATTTTACCTGTTAAAAAAACCTTCCCATACAAGATATTTTACCTGTTAAAAAAACCTTCCCATACAAGATATTTTACCTGTTAAAAAAACCTTCCCATACAAGATATTTTACCTGTTAAAAAAACCTTCCCATACAAGATATTTTACCTGTTAAAAAAACCTTCCCATACAAGATATTTTACCTGTTAAAAAAACCTTCCCATACAAGATATTTTACCTGTTAAAAATAGGCAAGTTATAGGCTGTTGATTTAGAATGAGTGCTTTAAGCCAAGTTGATGGTTGCATATAAATTTGTGCTCATTTTTACATTAAATACTAATCTCTATTAATCCCTGACTGTACATAAAATGGATACCATAATACTTAGTTTACTGCACCTTATCATAACAGAGGTTTGTACAAAATTTCAGCCAGATCAGTCCATAGTTTTTGAGAAAGTGAAACGGACTAAAAGAAATGTAGATTCTTTATTTTGCTGTAACATTTTTTGGTTTGAAAATTTTTCAGGGTTCAGAATGCATGATGGAAGCAGATTATGAAGATGATGATGATGATGACTACCAGGAAGCCGACAGCTCTATGGCTCAAGTTATTGATGATGACTACCTCTTCCATGTTGAAGATGTGTTTCCAACAGGTATATTTTCAAACACAATGTAAAGCCTTCTTTGTTTTGTTTTTGATTTTTTTTTGTTTTTTTACACCTCCTGTCTCGCCCAGAAGCGAAACCTTTTCAATCCTTACAAAAAGGGAATAACTTGTGTGCATTAAATGTGTGTAAACTGTTGCAGCAAAATCGGAGATTTAATACGAAGTAAATGAAATACCAGTAGACGTGATAAGTGTTGTGAATCCTTGGATGGACAAGATTGCCACAAGATGTCTGCACATCTTTCAGCAGAAATGCACTTGTTATGGCTGCTCACCAATGTTTCTCATTAATGCTAGCAAAACTTGTGGCTGCCTACCTCACCTGACTGCAGACCTTGACTATTTCTTCTGGGGCATGATCAAGTCCAGGGCTAACAAGTCAACTCTAAAGGCTGCCGCAATAGAGGCATTTACCATTATAGAAAAGAATATGGTTGCCAATCTCATTTTACACTTAGATGATGGTTTTAATTGAAAAATGTGGTATAGAACTAAATGTTAAATAAACTGTTGGATCTTTGCATATACAATTTTTGTTATTGCTCATTTCGATTTCTTTGTCAAGTTTCCAGTCTTGCTGCAATAATATATAGGGAGTTTCCAGTCTTGCTGCAATAATATATAGGGAGTTTCCAGTCTTGCTGCAATAATATATAGGGAGTTTCCAGTCTTGCTGCAATAATATATAGGGAGTTTCCAGTCTTGCTGCAATAATATATAGGGAGTTTCCAGTCTTGCTGCAATAATATATAGGGAGTTTCCAGTCTTGCTGCAATAATATATAGGGAGTTTCCAGTCTTGCTGCAATAATATATAGGGAGTTTCCAGTCTTGCTGCAATAATATATAGGGAGTTTCCAGTCTTGCTGCAATAATATATAGGGAGTTTCCAGTCTTGCTGCAATAATATATAGGGAGTTTCCAGTCTTGCTGCAATAATATATAGGGAGTTTCCAGTCTTGCTGCAATAATATATAGGGAGTTTCCAGTCTTGCTGCAATAATATATAGGGAGTTTCCAGTCTTGCTGCAATAATATATAGTAAGAATATTTCATCTTCACTAAGAATCATCAGTGTAGCTAAATATAATTGTACCAACAGTTGCAGGATTCAATCTACTGGATGCAAGTACCTTTTGACTTTGCCTTAACAATCACTTGGACAGCTGTATGATGAAGAAAAATATTCCTATTCATTTCACAGTCAATCTATGAATAGCTTATACAGCCAGCTATTTATATTGTGCCTCTTCAGTGTGGCTAGAAGTGTTTCCATATTGAAGGTTAAAAAGATTTAACTGCAGCAATCTAGCATTTTACAGTATTTTACATCTGTGATGATAAATGAAATTATGCTTATTTTTTACATTTGCACTATCAATTATCAAGCGAATTCTATTCTAATTAGAATAATGCCTTAAGCTAATTGGACACTATTATTTCTCGGACTGGAAAGTTCAGTCACGCCTTTTCAGTATTACTTGATGTGAATATTTTCATGCCGAGATACTGTGATAAGCAGTCGGGTATTCTTTTCTCAATACATGGTATAGAAATCAGTCTCCATGGCATCGCGATTGAAAATACCAGCACTTTACAGTGCTTTATAACTAGTCGTCATTGGTTTAAACATGAAAAGTGGTGGTAGGTCGATCCATGTGTGTACAAAGGTTATCACCCCAATCGACATGAAAGGGTGTGCACTCCAGTAAAAACTGAGGAAACAAGCCAGGTTGAAGTCCAAAACTATCCCTCTAACAAATGCTTAATAGAAAGATTTTGGTGGCTACCAAAATGTTGAATACTTGTTACAAATGAAAACCGTTTATATAATTTATTTTTCTGGATGATTATTGGGCCTATGACAACAGCATATTCTTATTTTAACTCTTGAGTATATATCCAATACAGACACAATCAACCAAGAATCCCATCACTCTATATAAAAACATAAGATATGAATGGATATATACCTGAGAATCAAAACAAGGAAAAGAATATGCTGTTGTCATAGCTTTAATGGTTATGTACAGATTACAACTAGTGCAATGAGGCAATGGTGGGAAACAACTAATAGTCTTTTTTTTTTTTTTCTTCTAGGTCAACATGTGGTCATTAATGATAATTCTAGTTATCGAACCTATCATCTTCCTTTTCCTCTTCAAGAGGACAATGGCAATGAAACTTCAGGTAACTTGCTGTTAACTTTTTTGTCCTTCATCTGACTTATTTAAGCATGTAACAATTAGTCAAGTTATGAAATGCCAGGAACAGTATACAAGCTCATTTTGATCATGTTTAGCCCAGTAATATAAAATATCTTGGATGTTGGGAGGGGGAGTTCGAGTTTTAAATTGTTTTTATTTTTAATTATTATTGCAAACTAATTTTACAAAATGATGAACACCCGCGGAAATATCAATGAAGAGTATCGTTTTATGTGAAGCATACAAAAAAAAACCTGGCTCTGCTCATAATCGAACAATTTAAAAATGCAAATTGTTTAGAAATGTTGTCTTTAATAAATAGCATTCCTAGACATCTGGAAGCATGCCTTGAAAAGTGTTTTTTCTTCAATAAATATTACAAATATTTCAATCTTAAAAATTAAAAAAATTTAAGACTTGAACGTCTTCATCTAAGTTATAGGTACTCCCTCCACAAGATGTTATTTGATAATTTTTATTAGATTTAAAAACTTATGCAGACACATTCTTGATTTGCTAGCTTTAAATATTGATATAGCCATGTTCGTTTCCATACAAGTTGAACCCTATCATGTCCAACTCATTATTTTAAATTTTCAGTCCCTTCTCTCCCACCGGCTCCTAGCTCTGTGCCTACCACCCATCCCTTGCTGATTCGCAATGCAGAGCCAGCCACGGTGATGGGGGTAACTCGTGTTCACCGAGGTAATCGTCAACGAGGTACCTACCGCTTCAACCCTAGCACTTCAACATTACAGGTGAACATACACAGTGCTAATAATCGGCAACCAAATCCACCAGTCATTTTGCAGCGGTAAGGCGTACATTTTTGCAATTGTACCTTTCTAATCCTATCAGTTTTAATTTAAAAAAATTTTTCATGCTTTTATATTTTACACATGATTTTGTAGGTAGAATTTGCCATATGCATAGTCTTAACACATGTTCACTTTTCACCTGCTCCAATGTTTTTTTTGTAATTAGCAAATAATGAGATGTGAGATATCAGTGGTTTATGCACATTTAGGTTTAAAAAAAAAAAAGGTTCTTGTCCAGAATTACCCCCTTTTTTAATCTATGATGTACGTACGCATGACAATGAAAATATTCTAAATTCATAAATTGATCTTGTTTTATACTTGAATAAAATCGAATTTTATAACAGAAAAGTGGCTGTCTTGTTTGCTGTTTCAAAAACAATCTAAAAAATAAGATTCAATTCAAACTTGTAGGCATTACAAATCTCACAAATTGTCAATCATTTAAAAAATTTTCTTTATCAAAATAAAACTACTTGATCAATCTACATTATTTTTGGGAAGATAATTTTGTTTTGTTACGTGTACATACATCATAAACATTTTTGTTGTTTAATATGGGGGGAGGGATTCTGGATGAGAACCAAAAATTAATGAAGTGTTCCAATACAATAACTGTTTGAAGAAATTATTTGTAGAAAATGACGATTGATCAACAACTATTCAACAACAACAACAAAAAATCGGACTTGAAAAGTTATTGTGTGGAGTAAAACGGTAATCATATATTCCAAATAAGAGTAAGAGTGGCGAAAAAAATTCATTGAAAACGGATAAAAAACTGTTTACAGGCATGAATTGGCCAAAAGGAAATAAGTCAGTTTTAGATTCTAGTCTTGCTTTGAGTCAAATATTTATATTTCACAATATTTGAAGATACAATGCCTTTGATCAAACTAAGATTCAGAAAATCTAGATTTACCATAAATTTTTCTTGGTGAGGAAGGTTTACTTAGGCTTGTATTTCAGATTTCTTTTACAGCTGGGAGTTTTTCATTTGTCTTTCGTCTTCGGTTGGATTTACAACAGTATTTTGAGGTCGACTAGTCGTGTCCCTTCTAACAGTAATTCCTGTACATGACTATAGTTGTTGCTGAAGAAAGTTCTAGAAACCAACTAAAAAGAATACTTTTGTTTAGAACTTTCTGGAAGCTAGCAAAAAATACTTCTGTTTTATTTTTAGAAGTCTCCAGAAAAGCTTAAAAAGACGTTTTTATATTCAAATGTTTAATATTTTTTGTATTACATTATACTAGCAGAACTCATGGAAATTCCACGGTAGTTGAAAATTTTAAAAATGCACATCAGTAAGAAACTTATCACATAATCAAACAATTACAATGAGGTTGGACCATTTACCTTTTTAAAGACTTAACTAAATCACAAACCTCTGGATCCTCAGGTTCTGATATCTCTGCTTACACAATTGGATCAATTTTTTGAACTTTCCTGATCTTATCCTGATCTCACAGTACTATGATCATGTGGCAGTGTGGTAACACTCTTTTCGAAATAAAATTGAATTGGCTGGCGATAACTTATTAATATTGTGATTTGCACCAACCAAACACTCGCAGGCAATAATAAACTTGTTCATATTGTGATCTGCATCCACCAAACACTGATTAGCGATAAATAACTTGTTAGTATTGTGATCTGCACTAACCAGACACTAGCTGGCGATAAATAACTTATTTTGATCTGCACCCACCATACATGGACAACTGTAGCATGCTGATAAATGCCATTCTCAATGTTTTCCAATCAATCATAAGCTGCCCAGCCATTCAAAATTCTTGTTCGGGCAAAATCCATGAATGCATTATTGAGAATAATGTTTCCTGATCCCTTCTTTAAACCGTTGTAATGTTGCATCTCTTTCTCTCTCTCTCACACATTTTTTTTTTTTTCTTACACTTTACAACATTAAATGTAGGAGTTGAAAAACAAAACATTTTTTTTCTTACAATTAATCAAGTGACTTCGCCCAAACACTTTTGTAATGCTAAAACTTTGTTACATTAAACGAAGTAAAAAAAAAAAAAAAAAATTAAATCATTTTTTTCTTAGGTTTGCCTTAAGAGACACCAATTTTTTGTTTTATTAACCATTTGGAATATTCCACTTTCCTTGTAAGGGATGGTCAGGATGATAACGGTCAAAGCGAATGCGGGTATTAATATATAGATAATATTTTTTATTTGATTATTAATAATTTTTATTTTATATTATATTAAATTTATTTGATTATTAATTTTATATTAGTATATATTTTAAGTATTATAATAATAAATTAACAAATATATTTATATTTAGATAACTGTAAAATTGTAATTTCTACATATTTTAAGAGGAAAAATATGTTCTCATGACACTGTAGATCGATACTTATTACAGATGACTAATATATATATATATAATGGTAACCTTGTACATCTAAACACAATAGGTTTAAGGCTCCCAAAATTCATAATAGAATTGTCTGCAAGGATAAAGTACTAAGTAAAATTCAGTTGTAAGCGATCTTCTTGAGGGTGAAGGTTCAGTCCTCAGTGTGGGTGATGCTCTGGTTTCATCAACTGAAACGTTTGAAATATTAGAACAGTACTATAATAATCTCACTTCAGTTTAAGCAAAACTGATGACCTGGATGCAAATTTGTCATCAGTTAATCTACCAGCTAAGGTGACGTTTTTTATCATCTGAAATTCCACAAAGATTCTCAACTTAGAAAAGAGGCCCCGGCAAATGTTTGGTACTTATATCATCCAAATCATTAAATATGATCTCCAAAATTGAATTGTAGCTCTAATACATGTTTCAAAACATTTTAAACACAAATTTTCTGGTGCACCAACATAATCACCATTTAAAGAATCCCCCCCCCCTTCGTCCTTATGTTCATGTGTAAATAAGAATGTTATTTTCTGCCGAAACAGATTATTAGGACCTGCCACAGCCGCGGACGTTTTACAGCTGACTTCAGGACAGGCAAATTTTTCTTCTCAAACAAGAGTTGTGTTGGCTAATGAGGATCTGAGATTTATCTCTCGGCAGGACGATGACTTATTTGACGAGTTATTTCAAGTACGTGCTTTGTTTTTTTTCTCCTTGTTTACCGCTTTCAGTTTTTAAAGATATATATCGTCTGTAAACGTGCCTACATGAATTTAGTGATGCAAGGGTTACGATTTATCACACTTTTAATAACCAGCAATGAAAAGTTTGATATGGTTGGACAATTTTCATATAAGCCAAGAAAAAAAAGTGTTATTCTGGAGTTTTATTTTTTTTCCAGACAGGTTATACAATTGGCGATTCCTAAATTCATTTAAAAAATATTTGCATCTAGTCACTTTTTTTTTCTTGTGATATTAAGATTTATTTTTCTGACTTTAATTCATAAGCAGCAGAATGCTAAATTAATGAGTATCTTGTCTACGCAGTAAATATTTAAAATTTTATAAAAGTCTGTTCCAAGTTTTCATTTCACTTGAATAAAACTTCACATCAAATTTATATTGCAAGAGTTGGTTTTTAATGCCATTTTATGAACTCGTGTTGATTTCCAACCAAATGAACATCAGTTTTGTTACATGACAACTTATTAAAGACCTGAGAGTTTTCAAGTTATTGTTAACAATATTTAATGGTAATTCTTGATTATAATAATTGTATGTTTATTTTAATATACTTGACTTTTGCCTATAAACGTTCAGATTCTTCAAAAGTTACCCTATATTAAAATTTTTTTTAATCTGTACATGCGTATTCGTGACTGAACAAAAATGTCAAATTCCAAAAATCATTTGAGTTTTATTTTTTAACTAAGAAATAAATTTTATGAGTAAGCAAGAAGGGATGGTCTCGCTTGCCATTTTAAAGAAACAAAAGAAGATAACTCGGTTTAGAATTAGCAAGATCAGTCTTGTAATGCTTAAGATTTCCCATTAATTGCTTAAAATTATTTTAAAATGATTCTCTTTATAAAAAGAAAACTACTTAATCAATTTGATTTTTGGAATGTAATCTTTCCATTTCATCATTATGTACATCATAAAGATTTTTTATATATATAGCAGGAATTCTGAATAACCAACTTAAATTCTAGTCACAAATTACTTTTGGAATTAGCAGCTTAAAGGCTTTAAAATAGTTAATATATCAGTTTACTCAATAAATTTTGATCCTAAAGTCATTCAAGCAGAGAAAGATATTCAGAAATGTTAATCAATAAAATCGTGTAGCCTTGTATACGCTATTTCTATTCGTTTCGGTTGCAGTTTGGCATGCAACCTGTAGGAAAAGTAAAAAAATTGAATCTGACTTTTTAAAAAATTATTTTCTATCAAAAAAAAACCTACCTGACAATATATATTCACTTGCCTAGATCTAGCATAAGTGTGTGCAGATCTGACTCAAAACTCAACTCAAGCAATTAATGTTTGCTTTCCATTTTTGTTTTTAAAGGATAACTATCCGGATAATAGTTCAGCTGGTCCTGGTGTTCTCTCTTGCATTCCATCCACATTGACCAGATGGACGGAGGAAGCTAAAGTACTTGATGGTGACAGTGTACATGATTGTGTCACAGGTGAATTCTCTCATTCAATCTAACAATGTATACACCTTTTCTCTTTTGATAAATTTACCATTGAAATCTCATTTCAGACTTGGAGTTTCTACCCATCTTGAAAGTTAGGTCCTACTTGTATTTCGGAATCTTTAACAAATTTCCCCACTTGATCTCGTTCAAGTTTTTGACCATAACTAAGGATTCACCAGATTTGAATTGTTTGCACCAATTACAACCACGAAAGACTTGTTTAAACAAATGAATTCATTGCTTTATTATCCTATTAAAAGCAGCAAAAAAAAATTTTTAGATTTTGATGGTCTTTTTTACCCAAAGAATTACTGCATTATAGTAAATAACAATACTGGTGCTACCAAATCAGCCAGTTTGAAGATACTGGCTTCCTGACCTAAAATGCATGAAACCTTGATGTAATCGTTTTTTTCCTTTTGCAAAACTCAATCATGTTCTGCATAGTCAAAAACAAAACATTTTTCATTGCAAAACAATCAAACCAAACACCATAAATTAATATTTGGATATATAAATAAGTTGAAATTTAAAACTTTGTACTAAATACAACTGGAGTTGGCATTAAATAATCTGAAAAAAGGTTGATATGCCATAAATCAAACCAACCAAATTGAATAAATAATTGAAGATATTAAAAATTGGAAAATGATGGTTGCATGATCTCGACCCCCCCCCTCCCCCCCAAAAAAAATTCTACATCGGATCTGTTTTCAATTAAAATAAATCCTTTCCTATTGAATTTTTTTTTAAAAAAATTTTTCTTTTTCTCTAGTTTTAAAAAGTCAAGTGATCGATACTCTGGAGAAACATCGTGATACAGAGTTGGAAGAACGCAGAGAAAAGCGTCGCAAAGCAGCAGAAGAGGAAACTGCTCAGAAGCCGCCAACGAAAGCCGAAGAGCAAAAATCTGATAATACATCAACCGATGAAGCTAACAATAAACTAGAATCACAGTCAGCTTCCAATATGGAGGTGAGAATATTATTTGTATTCTCTATCCAAATAATTTCACGTAAACGAAAACTTATAAAAATAAAATGTGTCAGTAACTGAGGTTAGTTTTACAAAATAAATCAACACAAAAATCTTATGCAGTGTAATAGGATTTTTAAAAAATATATATTTTAGGTATAAACAAGATTGTGTACTTATGTGTCATGTCAAAATTAGTAAAGAAAATCCCAAAGAGGAAATTGAGTAGAAAATAATTACAAGTATAAACAAAATTTATTGAATTTATAGTTTTAGCAACAGTTCAGGGGAGGTAACTGTAATTTATTTTGATATATTTGCCAAAAAATTCAAATGATTGTAAGAAAGATTGTCCAGTTTTTTTTTTGTTTTTGTTTTTTTAAGACATGCAACAAAAAACACTCTGGCAAATCTTTTATGCAAACATTTGAAATTTTACTGAGTTCAACATAGCATAAAAGTATATAATAGTTTTTTTTTTTAACCTAAAATGGATTCTTCAGATCCTATTGCACAAGCACCCAAAATCTAAGGAATCTTTTTTGAGTGGTAAATTCAAACTACTGACTTAAATTATTGATTTAGATAAATTTTCAAAATCTTAAAGGGAGTGTTTTGAAGCAATTAGTGTTCAATTCTTAAGTTCTTTTAAACTTATTTAACTAAATAGAAATTATTTGAAATACCGAAGGAAGTTTAAGGATACCTATTTTATTTTCACTTTTAGTGAGTTTTTTTTTTTTTTAAGCCTTTTTCTAATACCCTTTTAGAAGCAAATTCATCTGTCTTCTGTTAAATAGGATAGGCTAGTCTCTAGCTTTTGATAGAGCTACTAATCTAGAAAAACTTTGAAATAACCAGTTATAATTCTGAGGGTTTACTACTCTCATTGCTTCTTGGGCAACAGAATTACTTTGTGAAACGTAGTTGCCAGCCTTGAGTTGTGAAGAAACTCTTTTTTTTCTGCAATATTTATGGTTTTTCTTTTTTTGCTTGTCAGGTATCAACTCCTACTCTTCACACTGCCATTTCAACTGAAAGTCAAGATTCCAACAGATCCAGTAAGTAAATGTGAATAGTGACCACACACTCTGTATATCCCCCCCCCTCCCAAATTTGTTTCACTTGTGCATGTTATTTGTTAAAAAAAAAAATTTGCATGAAAGAAATGTCTTTTCTTTCGGTCCCATGCATTTCTAATCTGCATAATGTCCATATGGTTTTACAAGATCACGCTATCTGAAGATATCAGCTTTCTAACTTCAATGCATTGTAGATGTTTTTTTTTTCTTTACAAAACTTAATCATTTTCTGTAAAAACAACAATCACCCTTTTTTTCTTTCTCTCCCCCTCCCAAGTTAAGGCACTAGAGCTATCTGTTAACCATGGGTGACAACCTCCATGATGCTTTGGGATAAGATCTTGGTGATTGATCAGATTATGACCCAGGTAGAAAGAGGACATGGCCCTGCAACACACCACTTTCACCCATACCTGGGCTAGACAGGCAGTTGGAGAGATCTGATCAATTGGCTGATTCCGACGTGCTCTGGCATATTTGCCCTCCTACTTCCTCCGGACTGTACTAACCACTGAACTGCTTGCAGGACTATCCCCAAAGTCATTATCATATAAGGGGGAGGGGGTCAATTATCTCAGCAAGATACACACCCAGACATTGCAAGACCTCATCCCATACACTAGTATTTGGGATGGTGAGATGAGTGCTGTGAATCTCTCATGACGGTAAGGTTGTCACTCATGTAATCCCTGGTTTGTCGGGGGTGAGTACCCCCCCCCCTCTTTCTAGTGGACCCTGAACTACGGGCTCCCTTGGTGAGTGGGGAACACAGGTGAATAAAATAAGATAAAACACTTATGGATTTATCCTACAAAAACCTCAAACGTAATTTTAAAGGATTTAAACTTATTTCAGTTAATGAAATGGATCGATCCGTTCCTAAATTTTTTACTACAGAGGCAACCAGCTCTCCAATAACAAATCTATCTTCATTCATTATAGAAAAAAATAACTAGTAACATAAATGCACTAAAGTTAAAAAAAACAAATAAAATAAATTAAAAAAAAAAAGACATTGTCAATGTTGATAAGAAATATACAAATTTCCTTCTGAAAATGATTATATTCCACAATTAGTAACAATCTAACCTTCACAAATCCCTTAATACAAGTAAGGGGTTGTTAGAAACAAAGAATTATCTCTGTACAGTAGAAGAAATAAAAAAAACTGAAAAGTAAAATGTTTTTCAAGATGAAACTATAGAAACAATTAGATGACTTCTAACATCTCAAAAGACACTTGCAAAGGACGAAGTGTGTGAGGGAACTATGGCTTAAAAAATCCTGACCCCCCCTAGCTAATGATACATTACCTGAAAGTACTTCATTCAAACTACTCGGCTGGGGAACATAAGTTGGAACAGCTACATTGAGGGCATTGCCAAGGCTGCTGCAAAGAAGGTGGGCTCTCTCTGCTGTACTAGAAAGTTACTTACACTTGGTGGCGACCCGTGACACCTTGGAACGGAATCCTGGTGGTTGAGGGTTGTAGAGGCTAAATATGAGTTCCTCTCCTTCCCATCACGCCACTTTGGTCCTTACCTTGGCTAGACGGACAGTCGGAGGGGCCCGCTCCGATCAATCGGCTGGTCACGTCAAGCCCTAAATCAGACAAACACAAGAAAATACGCCCACACTTCCCACATTATACAAACTGATTTAGCAAGCGGTGGCTGTAGGGTCAAATAACATGCTGGATAATGGAGAAAACATGACTGTAAATCTGAATTTTTTCCGGAAAACGAGGCCTTCAGAAAAATTGAAGAACCACAGATGCTTAGATTCACCAACAGGGAGTGTATACTTTTCCTGTATCCCTGTTAGGACTCCGAGGCGGGTGGGGAGCAGGGAAAATGAAAAAAAAAAAAAAATCTATCTATGAATACAAACAAGCCTAAAAAAAAAAAAAATACAAGATTTAGTATCAGACGCTGAAAATGAACCAATATCAACAAATGAGAATTTCCCAGCATTTCTAGTATTGGAATCAACCAGTGAACAACCCATAATCAAAACTTCTCCATTTAAAATCGGAAAAATACTCTCACAAAGTATTAAACCTATATCGGTTAAAAAACTAAATAATGACACAATATTAACACAAAGAATAAAAAGCAAGCTGAGGAACTGCTAAAATGGAAAACTTTTGACAACAAAACCATTAAAGTTTATCCTCACAAGACACTAAATTCTAGTAAAGGTGTCATCAAGACCACTGAACTTGCATTATGTACCATAAATGAAATAAAAGACAACCTTAGATCCCAAAACGTCACAGATGTACAAAGAATCCAAATAAGGAAAAATTCCGAAACTATACTCACCAACACATACATTCTGACATTCAACACACCAATAATCCCACAAAAAAAAAAAAAACAATGGTTACCTAAGTCAACACTGAGCCATACATCCCAAACCCCCTAAGATGCCATAACTGCCAAAAATATGGACACCATCGCGACTGATGTTCACGGTCACCAACATGCATAAGATGTGGTGAAAAAGACTTCCACGAGGATTGCCAAAAAAAAACCCAACTGCCAGGAAAACCACTACGCAAACTCAAAAACCTGCCCAATCTGGAAAAAAGAAAGCGCAATACTCAAAACAAAGTACACAAATAACATTTCATTTAACGAAGCTAGGAAAATCGTAGAAAGCTCCAACTACGCAGATATAACAAAAAAAAAAATATATATGCAGTGCTTCAATAACTCAAACCAACATTCAATAGCATCAAACTCCAACAATATCAGTATTGACATTATCACAAAGCTCTTAAACGAAACAAAAAGTTTACTTGAAGAATTTAAAAAAAATAATGACCATTCAATGTAATACAATAAACAATACCTCAACAATAAACCAAAACACAACTATAAACTCACAAACAAAACCCCAACCAAAAAGTAAAGAAATAACCACAAATAAAAAAAACAAAACACACAACAAACGAACACTCAAAATAGATTTCAATTACTGAGAAAAGTTGAGGATGAAAACACCAATAAAAATGTTAGTGAGAAAAATAATAAAACGAAGAAGTTGGAAGAGCCCAGAACACCAGAAGTTATACCAAAATCAAAACCAAGATCTAGATCAAATACAAAAGGAAAAGACCCTTTACAAAACTCTCAAGTGACAGATAAATCTATGGACTCCCTGGAAATGGAAGTCGAAGAAGGGAGAAACGAAACAAACCTCCCAAAAAAAACACAACCCCAATCACTGTCCAAACGAAAGGGGAAAAGAACCCAAAACAAAGCGGATACACGGTCCCAAGCAAACTCCAGTTCCCGAACTCCTAACAGCAGAAATGAAAGAGCCAAGCGAAGCAGCACCATCATCGCCCAATAAGGCAGGAACTTGGGAAGGACCAGGATCCAGATCCCAATCTACCTCAAGAGAAGGAAACGAAGAAACATTGGAGGAAATGGAAGTAGAAAACAAAACGCCCCTAGACAAATAAGATGGAACAAAATAAAAGAACTCAAAATATAACAGCCATACAATGGAACTGTAGAGGATTGAAATCCAACTATGAAGAATTGAAACGATTAATTAAAGATCACAACCCAAATATCGTATGTCTACAGGGAACTCTAATGAAGGAAAACTCAAACCTCTCCCTTAGAGACTACGAAGTATATAACAAAATCAACCTATCACATATAGACCATGTACCAACAGGTGGTACAACCATTATGTTAAAGAAAACAATACCCTATGAAAAACTCATTTTAAACACAGAACTACAAGCCATAGCAGTAAGAGCTACCTTACACCAAACTATTACAATTTGCTCAATCTACATTCCACCAAAATACAAATTAAAAAAAATTCAAATAAATCAAATAATTGAACAGCTTCCTGCACCATCATTAATCCTAGGAGATTTCAATGCGCCACAGCAACCTTTGGGGAGACAGACAACCAAATCATAATGGAAATATAATAGAATCCATACTAGAAACCACAAACATGTGTGTACTGAACAACGGCAAACACACCTACCTACATCCATCTACAGGAACAACCTCAGCTATAGACCTGACACTCAGCTCTCCGACTATCTACATGGATTTCAATTGGGATATCCATGAAGAACAGTGTGGTAGTGACCACTACCCAATTTTAATTAAAACAAATAAACCCACAGTAGAAGACATAGTACCAAAATGGCAACTAAAGAGAGCTGACTGGTCCACATTCAGAAATCTCTGCCAAACACAAATAAATAATGAAATACTCCAGGAACCTGACCCAATAGCAATATTTACACAAAGATTAATAAAAATAGTGGAAGAAACAATCCCTAAAACTTCAAAGAAAAACAGCAAGCACAGACCATGGTTCACAAGAGTGCAAAGAAGCAGTTAAGAAAAGGAAAAAAGCCCTAAAAAAATTCAGATTAGACCCAACCTCAATAAACTTAGAGCTCTACCGCCAAGCTCGTGCAAAAGCACGACAAATAACCAAAAAAGCTGAATAAGAAACATGGCAAGATTATGTATCTAAATTAAATAATAAAACACCTAGCAAGAAGGTATGGGACATGGTGAGGAAGATAAATGGGAAGCAAACCCAACACCCCACTATACACCTAAAAAACCCGGATGGTGGAAAATGCACTGGAAAAAAGGATATGGCAAATCTGCTGAACAACTATATAAAAACTCCTCTCCCAAACACCACAGCTTAACATTCCAAAACTACAAAAAAGAAGCAGAAGAAAGAAAGCTGAACTTCAGCTCAAACAATACAGAAAAATACAATTTACCGTTCACAATATCTGAACTTAAAAACGCTCTGGATAGAAGCAAAGATACTGCTACTGGACCGGACGAGATACACTACCAATTTCTGAAACAACTACCAGAAACCTCATTAAACACTTTCCTGGATATACTAAATAATATCTGGCTCTTAGGCTATTTTCCTAACGCTTGGCGAGAGTCCACGATCATACAAATCCCAAAACCTGATAAAGATCCCACAAATCCAACAAACTATCGCCCTATCTCTCTAACCAGCTGTATCTGTAAAACCATGGAGAGAATGATAAACGATCGACTCGTATGGATATTAGAAAAAAACAAAAACATTTGACAAATATCAATGTGGTTTCAGAAAAGAAAGGAACACAATGGACCAATTGGTCAAAATGGAATCTTACATTAAAGACGTTCTTATTAGAAACCACCATGTGGTGTCAGTATTCTTTGATCTAGAAAAAGCATACGACACTACATGGAAATACGGCATTATGAGGGACATGCATAACCTTGGAATCAGAGGAAGGATGCCAATATTCATACAAAACTTTCTCAGGGGTCGCTCATTTAGGGTACACCTCGGGGGAGAGAGGTCTGAGGTATACGGACAGGAGATGGGAGTGCCCCAGGAAAGCATAATATCAGTTACACTCTTCCTCCTAAAAATCAATAACATCAGCAAAACAGTGACTACAGGCATTGACAAAGCCCTCTTTGTAGACTATTTTGCAATCAGCTACTCGTCCCCTAACATGCAAACAAACAATAGAAAGGAAATTGCAGGAGTGCCTTGATAAAATTGAAAAATGGACAAATGAAAATGGGTTTATCCTCTCCAAAACTAAAACAGTATGCATACACTTTTGTAAAAAGAGAGGATATCACCATGACCCACAACTGAAAATAAATAACACAATACCAGTGGCACAGCAAACCAAATACCTGGGAATGATCCTGGACAATAAACTTAATTTCCAGCCACATATAGATGCACTAAAAAAAAATGCCAGAAAGCATTAAACATATTAAAAATAATATCCCACAAAAACTGGGGAGCAGACAGTAAAACCATGCTCCTATTGTATAGGGCAATCATAAGACCAAAGCTGGACTATGGTTGTATTATATACAGTTCAACAAGGAAATCATACCTAGAAAAATTGAAACCAATACAAAATCAAGCACTCAGACTCTGCCTAGGAGCCTTCCAAACATCACCCATTCTAAGCCTACACACAGAAGCTAATGAACTCCCCCTTCACCTAAGATAGGAAAAACTCTCACTCCAATATACATTGAAACTTAAAAGTTTACCAGAAAATCCTGCTCACGAAAAAGTATACACGTCAATGTATGAACATTTCTTTACCAGCAGAACTACAGCTGCTCAACCTTTGAGATATTGTCTTAAAAAGGCTATTATAGAAGGATACGAAGAACCAAAAAACATACAAACTTACACAATTAATAATACTCCACCATGGACAATCACAGAACCATACATTGACATGACTATCAAAATGGCCAAAAAACAGACTAGCAATCAAACCTATCAAAACAAATTCCTAGAACTCAGGGATGAATACTCCACATACAAAACCATCTATACAGATGGCTCAAAAATAACTGGAAAAGTAGGAGCAGCAGCAAAAATGCATAATGCACATAAAGCAAATACAATTACCAGATGGTGCCGCTATATACACCGCAGAGTTACAGGCTATTAAGATGGCTCTTGAACTGGTCCAGGAGTCTAGTGAAAACAAATTCCTTATCTTCAGTGACTCCATGTCCAGCTTAATTGCATTGAAAGGAGGGAAAATAAACCACCCGTACATCCTGGAAATTATAGAAACATGCCAACACCAAATAAAGAATAATAAAACAATAGTACTAGCATGGATACCGAGTCATGTCGGCATAAGAGGAAATACAGAAGCTGACAAACTAGCTAAGGAAGCAACAAAGCTGATGCCTTCAAACAGAAAAATCCCATACACGGATAGGAAAAATAAAATAAACTACTACATAAAAACGAAATGGCAAAAACTATGGGACGAACAACTAAACAACAAACTTAAAGAAATACACCCAAATGTTGGGCAAGAGAGAACCATAATACCAATACGAAAAGTAGACACTATATTCACCAGAATCCGAATTGGTCATTCATGAATACCTTCTGAAAGCAGAAAGTATCCCTCAATGCAGAATCTGCCAACAACCACTAACCATTAAACACATATTAATGAAATGTAAAAAATATGAAAATATTCGTACAAAATATTTCAAAGAATAAAACCTTAAAACAATATTTGAAAAAGAAACACCTTACAAAATATTAGATTTCGTGAGAAAAATTAAACTTTTGGAACTTATTTGAAAATAAAGCAAACCACTGCCCAAAGTCTCAAATGAAGAATATTCTCTTCACCTTTTATGGCATGAAATGACCTATAGGGTTGATGTGCCATTAAACAAAAAACTTACCTACCTTCCCAGTGGCGTGTTCAACAAATTCCATAATGGCTGACTGTTCAACGCGTTCTCATAAGAACATGTTTTACTGCTGTAAAAAAACTAAAAAAAAAACCCCTACTCTATCAAATTAAATGAATTTTATTTTTTTACAGAGATCTTCAGTCCAAAACTGATACATACAATGTAACCTTTTTTTGATATTTTAATTTTTGAATGTCAAATAAGTTTGTCTAAATTAACAAAAAAAAATTAATTTTACCTTATTTAGTAATGTTTTTGTGGAAGTGTAAAAAAAAAAAAAAAAAAAAAAAAAAGAAAAAATCTTGTATCACTGATTGGCTTGTCAGGTCTGAAACAGTTTAAAAAAGCATTTTCATTTAATCTAATTTTAAGACATAAGAATTCCATAGGATAAATGATTTTAAAAAAAATGAGATGAACTTAAGGTTTTCTTTTCTTTCTCTTTTGACACAGCTGCGAGTGAAGGTATTGAAAGATCTGCGATGGAGGCTGAATTATCACATGAACTGTGCGCGTGGGGAGCCACTGCAGCAACAACTGCTGATCAACCTTCATCAGCTGTGAAGTCACAATTTTCCACTCCAATTGTAACGAGTTCCCCAATAGGTACCCCTTCGCTTGTAAGTAGCTCCACTTCCGAAGGCATTTCCAGCACTTCTGAAGGTCTTGACCTCTTGTGTACAGCGAGTCGAACACTTATGGGCGATTCCATGTTTACACCGCTTCAACCCATTCCTATTTCAACGCCAAGAGCACCTGTGGCTACGACACGTATACAAGGGAACGGAGCTGGTGGAAGACGGTAAGTTGTTGAACAAAAATATTTTCATATTTTAACTATACTCTTGAAGGAGGGGGGCGTCTGTCTTCAATGTTGGTTATCTCTGCTCGTATTGTTATGCTTTAGTTAATTTAAATGGAAATATGCTTAAGCTGAATGAATAAGAGCTTCGTCCAAGGGTCAGCTGTAGAGCCTGCACTATTAAACTGCAACCTACATTTTTTTTTTTTTTTTTTTTTTTTTTTTTTTAAGTCTTTTCTATGTCACATTTAAAGTAACCGATCAGTCAGCTTGGTATAAATATCTATACTATATACTAGCTGGATGCTTGGCATTGCCTGGTCGTACAATATACTTAAACATATTTTAATTCATGCAGATTGTGTATGTATTATGGAATCAATCCTTGACGATGAATGGCCTCGAAAAGTCACTACTGATTAATGCTTATTTTTAAAATATACAAACGAAGAAATGATTTGCAGTGATTTTTGAATGGTACCTTTTCTTTTATCAATCAAACTCATTAATAAGAAAAAAAATTAAAATAAAATAGTGAGGTACACCCAGGCTTGAACAGGGGGATTATTTGATCTTTAGTTGAATCCTCTACCATTCAGTTCTATCTCCAGATGTCGTTTTTTTTTTTTTTTTTTTTTTTTTGTAATGATTTGCTAAGATTTGTATCACCCTTGCTGGTGTAATGTACAATATTCCCCTGTAAAAATTCTCTTATAAGAAATACTATTTTTAGGAATAGATTTTTTCAATTTTCGATTATTTATCGGATGAATTTCTGTATAAAACATATCTAAGAACACTGTCAGACACATAAATTACCTTTTTATTAAATTTGCAAAAGATAGGCTTAGTCGTTTCAGAATCTATGAGGAAGGAACTCTCACACAGTGACTTTTACATAAGAGATCTACAAAGATGGAGATGATTGGTAAGTTTAATAATATGACAAAGAATTTGAAATGAGATGTCAATTATAATTTTACAAGTGTATAGTTTTCATATTCATGTTCTGTGACGATATATAAATAAAAAAAAACCTTTTAGATAAGTGAATATCCATTGTTACACTAACGAATATTGAGTTTAAAAGATTCTAACAGAATGAAAAGAATTCAGAACCTCCTCTCCTTCCCTAGTATTATACAAATGGTATTTCTACATCAATTTTACTTTGTAGTTTATGGTAGAATTTGGTAAACAAATTCTAAAATTGTTTTTTATCAAATTCTTACCCATGTTTTATGCACTCCAATAAAAAATCGAAAGTATGTTTAAGTTTTATGAAATGATAAGCCTCCAAACAACCATCTTTAATTACTTTCCAATCTAACATAAAATTATCTTGTTAAATTTTTAGAGTTTGACTAAAATTCCAATTAAGCTTACAAATAAAAATTTGCTTTTGACAAATTTTTATTTGTTATTGTTATATCATGTTATTAGCAATATAATTATTAGGGCTGTGACAACAGCATATTCTTTTCATTCTTGAGTATATATCTGACACTGTTGGCGCACTTAATCAACCGAGACTCACATCTGTCTATATAAAAACAAAAGATATTAACGGATATATATACTAAAGTCAAAGCAAAAAGAATATTCCGTTGTCACAGCCCTAATAATTAAATACTTTGCTACGATTCAAAAAATGATATAATCCAGCGCAGACTACCAATATGGAACAATTTTTAAATAATCGCCTCTAAATAAAAACCTGACAAGAGGTACAACTTGTTTTGAAGAAATAGTTTATAATACTTTTTTTATTTTTGTTTGAAGTTAAATGTTACAAAAACTCATTGCATACCATTGGGTAAGTATTAGTTAGAATATGAAATTGTGATGACTATTGTTATTCGATTTCAAGTTGTAAATCTTATTTTCTATATGTAGAGTGACCTCCAGTAAGAACTCCAACCCTGAAGAGACTCCAATGGAAGTAATGGTTACTCCTGAGAGCACCTCTGCTGCTGGGTCTGTTGCTGGTGGTGGTGGTGCTGTTGATCTTGTGTCAAGTGACAAACCCAATGAATCTCCATCCTCGGATTTTTCCTCTCCTTTGATGAGTAGAAGTAGAGATGAAACAAAAGAACAAAATGTTGCTACCCGTGATGGGGGTGAAACTTCGATTGATTTGAGTGTAACATCTAACGTGCCACCTGATGTGTTGGGGTCAACACCCGGCACTAATCCTTTGATGAGCCAACAATCGATTTCTGCAGAGAATGGTCAGTATATTTTGTGCATATTCTTTCCTTAATGCTCCCTCATATCGAATTATTTTCATTCATATTAGTATTAAGGCAATAATCGGAATTGGAAAAATCAGTCTTTTTTCAGGTATTGGAATCAGAAGAATTGTAACCTAATTTCTAATTCGAAAAACAATTGTAATATTTTTAAATTTAATTTTCTATTGCTAGTACTAATGATGAATGTTTATAAACTATCAGTAAAATTAAAACTTACAGATCATATCAAAATATGATGTAAATTTATTTTACTTGCATGAAAAATAAAAATTGAAACTTTGCATAAATTAAGTCTTCTTTAAAAGAATGCACTCTATTTTCAAGGTTCAAAAAAAAAAAAAATTTTAAATTGACATTTTCGCTGATAATACGATCATATATCATGATTAAATTTAAAGTAAAATATAAAGTGTTTTTAATCTTTTATTTTATGCTCTTGAGCTTTTGTTTGATTTATTTTTATAGTTAGTTCTGACCAATCTTACTAGGGATTGCCAAAATGTTTGAACCCCCCCCCCCCCCAAAAAAAAAAAAACTTGAGATATCAAAGACTACATTTAAGTATAAACGAATTGCACTAGCTTACACTACTGCATTTATATTTACTCTCTATCGCCCCCACGAGAAAATTGACAAAGTCCTATCTGCTTATCCTTCAGCTAACATTCACGTATGTGGAGACTTCAATGTTCACAACGTCAAATGGTTGACCCACTCAAACAAGACCGATGATGAGGGGAGGTTCTGTTATTTCTCCATTGCTTATGACCTTACTCAGATTGTTCACGAACCCACCTGTGTGCCCGACAATGACAGCCAGTATGCGAGTCTACTAGACCTTTTTCTCACAACTTGCCCTGAACTATGTTCAGTTTCTGTTCTGCCTCCTCTTGGATCTTCCGACCACTCTGTTGTATCAATTAAGATAAAAATGAAATATAATAAGCCCCCAGACGTACCTCTCCATCGTACAGTATATCGATACACTATGGCTGACTGGGATAACTTCCGTACATTTATATCGAGTTTACCTCTGCGTTCCATGTTTAAAAAGAATGTGTCCTCTATAGTATCAGACCTGACGGATTTGTTAATTGTAGGTATAGACTGTTTCATACCCTCAGAAATTCCAGCAAAAACCTAACAGTCAGCCATGCTTCTCTCCATAATGTGCTGCTGCCATTGCACACAAAAATCACTTTCCACTGCTTCCAACGTAATAGATGTATGGAAACTAAAGCCGCTTTCAGTACTGCCAGCAACCATTGTAAGAAAGTAATAAGGAACACGAGAGTTGTATGCTCAGTCCGTCAAGTCGAAAGTAGCTGAGCAGCGGCTTGGTTCCCACCAGTTTTGGCAAATAGCAAGCAGAATCCTGAACAAAAGCGTGTTCTATCCCAACCATCATCAGTGGACCTGAGGTAATCTCGTCAGCAGCAGACAAAGCCAAACTCTTTGCCAAGAACTTTGCAGCTAATTCTACCCTTTGCGACCAAGGCCGCCAACCCCCAATATTTCCTCCTGTATCAGAACACGCTATGTGATATACATATATCTGTATGTGATGTTGCCAAGCTAATCAAAAATCTTGATTCGAGTAAAGCAACTGGCCCTGACGGTATTCCAATTATAGTACTCAAACTTTAACCAGAACTAGTGCCCATACTTAAAGCTGTTTAAACGTGGTCTTAAGGAGAATTGCTTCCCATCACCCTGGAAAATCTCATCAGTATGCTCTGTATTTAAGAATTCAGGTGATCACTCATCCCCCTCTCAGTACAGGCCAATAAGTCTCCTGTGCGTCATGAGTAAGTTGCTGGAATCTGTTAAATAGAGATATAATCAACCATCTCAACAAAAATAACCTTAGTGACACACAATATGGTTTCCATTCTACTAGATCTATAGCAGATGTGCTTACAGTTATGTCTCATAGGATTAGTGAATCTCTCGACCGAGGCAACCTTTCTAGGGCAATTGCTCTTGATATATCAAAGGCCTTTGATAGCGTATGGCATGAAGGTTTACTTCACAAGATCTCTAGCTATGGTATAACTGGAAATGTCTTCTCAATTATTAAATCATTTCTTTCTGACAGGTTCATAAGAGTATTAGTTGATGGGCAAAAATCAGAAGCTCTCGGTATTAATGCTGGAGTCCCTCAGGGATCCATCCTGGGCCCAACTTTTTTCCTGATCTACATTAATGATCTTCCAAATCACATCCTTACATCATTTGTAGACATTTATGCTGATGCCACTACCATCTATGGTAGCACATCTAAGTCAGTAAACGACCAAGTTCTCTCCGATTCTCTCTCCTCTAATCTTGAGCACATGGTACAATGGGGAAAGGAGTGGCTGGTTACTTTTAATGCATCTAAAACTAAGCTTCTCTCTTTACATCATCAATGTTCTGATTCCCTATCTCACATCAGTTGAAATGAATGGCTCTCGTCTTGAGGAGACCTCAAGTTTTGACGAGCTTCTGGCCTTGACCTTTACTCCTGATCTGAAATGGAACAGGTACATCAAATCTGCTGCCAAGGCCGCTGGAAAAATGGTGGGATCCTTCTATCAATCCAGTAGATATCTCACTGCTGATGCAATTCTCTATCTATATAAGAGCCAGGTACGTCCAAGTATGGAATACTGTTGCCACATCTGGGTAGGAGCTGCTAGAAAGGACTTGTCCTGCCTTGATAGAGTTCAAAATAGACTTCGTAGCCTCATAGGAAATATCCTTTTCTCTTCCCTGCAACCTCTATCTCACAGAAGAGATGTTGTGAGTTTGTCTCTGCTGTATCGTTATTTTCGTGGAAAGTGTTCGACTGAGCTTCAGTCTATGGTCCCCCCTCGCCAAACTTTCACAAGAAACGCTCGTCTAACTGTAAACACTATCAATAATTCCCCCCACTCTGTATCTGTGCCTAAACCTAAACATAGATTCCATGAACAAAGCTTCTTTCTTAGAACTGCACGCCCGTGGAATTGTCTTCCGTTTTCCTGCTTTCCTGCTGACTACAATATGGTTGTCTTCAAGTCTAACGTAAATAAGTTCTTGATGAGCCGTTCCATATAAGTTATCAAATTTACCAAATTTTCATTACTAATGATTACTATAATGTCCAATTTCTACTGTACACTCTTTAACCCTTATCCTTGAGTGGCCTCTTGGCCTTGATAATGTGGTGATGCCTATGTAAAAAAAAAAAAAAAAAAATTCCATTACTCAAATCATGAATGCTGGAGTGCATTTATACTTGATATAGGTCATTTCATAAAATTCATATCAGTAGTACAAACATGCAAAAAAAAAACAAAAACAAATAAAAAAAAAAAACGATCAGGATTATATTACAATTAAAATATAGCTGAAATCAATAATTCCCCCCCACTCTTTATCTGTGCCTAAACCTAAACGTAAATTCCATGAACAAGGCTTCTTTCTTAGAACTGCACGTCTGTGGAATTGTCTTCCGTTTTCCTGCTTTCCAGCTGACTACAATATGGTTGTCTTCAAGTCTAACGTAAACAAGTTTTTGATGAACCTATCCATATAAGTTAACAAATTTACTGAATTTCCATTATTAACGATTACTATATTGTCCAATTTTTACTGTACACTCTTTAACCCTTATCCTTGAGTGGCCTCTTGGCCTTGATAAGTGGTGATGGCTATGTTAAAAAAAAAAAAAAAAAAAAATGAATTTGTGAATTTTCACTTCTGTGCTTGAAAAACCCTTGGCATCCAATTTTTGATCTTGATTTTTCATGTATATATTACTTTTCGTCAACCTTGAGCAGGGTCCCATCGAGTGCTTTCACTGCAATTGAGTCAACTTGATTAAAGATACAAGCCTGCATTCATGCTGACCCAATTGCAATGAAAGCACTTGATGGGATTCTGCTCAAGGTTGTCGAAAACTTCAAATACCTTCGCGCATGGTCAGAGAGCACTAAAAAAGATTTTGAAGTAAGACAAGCACTGGCATAGTGCATGTTACAAGTTGAGGAAGATATGGTCATCCACTCTCTCAGAAAATTTGAAAGTAAGACTCTTTGTTGCCACAGTAGAAACAGTCCTTCTCTATGGTGCTGAGGCATGGACTCTTACAAATGCACTGGAGAAGAGGCTGGATAACTGTTACACACAGATGCTCAGGATGGCCCTCAATGTATCATGGAGGAGCCACATAGCAAACCAACAGCTTTATGGTGACCTACCACCAATATCACTGAAAGTACAGTAGAGAAGGATTAGAGTAGTCGGTCACTTCATGAGACACAGCGAAGTGGAAGCAAGCAAGCTAGTTCTCTAGATACCAACAGATGGACACCCAAACCGTGGTAGAAGAATGACCTACATTGATAACCTGCTACAGGACACAGGATTGGACAGTGTTTGGGACCTGTAAACTGTCATGCGAGATTGAGAGAACTGGAGAAGTCATGTAGATTTGGTGACAGAGCGTCCTGAAAGACGACAGGAATGAGATGATGGTATATTACTTAATGAGACTTGGGAATTCCCTTGGTGACAGGCAGTTAAAACAATGCATTATTTTCGCTTTAAAGCAAGATCTTCTTCCTCCTCCTCCTCGCCCATGTCTATATACTGATTGTAAAATAAATTTTGTTCAGGATGAAGATAGATGGTAATAATTTAATAAATAAGAAATAATCCTTTGATATTGAAATTATTTGGTTTCTCAGCCACTGACAAGACACATGGGAAAGATGGTGTAAATTTGCCAACATTAAAATATCAGAATTGGGGATCAGTTTCACATTAATATAAAATGAGCTTCCATTTCTGAAACATTTTAGCATTTTAGAGCAGTTAACTAAAAATTAATTTTCTCTGCAAGATAAATTTTTTTACTTTATTTTTTTTTTGTGTTGGGAGATTATACTTTTTTTAAGCAATTACATAGTTTTGACCTTACCAGTTGGGTATATAATTAGTGGTTAAAAATAATAAACATCCTTAAAATCTATATGTCTATAAAAGTGAAAGATTTTTTCACTGATGTTTTTGAAAGTCATCCCCCCCCCCTCTTTGCAATTGTCTAGCCTTAATTTAAACCTACGTCATTTCCGGTTTGCCGGTGGTCGTCATGTTTTTTCCTGTTTTTTCCTTCGCGGTTCGGGTTCGAGTCTGCCTTCCTACTACCACTTTTTTTTTTTTTCTCAACACACACCTCCAAACACCCAGGCAACGCCGGGCAACCATGCTAGTGTTGGAATAGTTTGTAAATGATCAGTTTGTTAAATTTATATACATTACTTATCTCCCACTCTAAATTCTAAAATGATTTGGGAGGGGGGCGTCGCTAAGTTTTCAAAGTGTTCACATATTCTGCTAAAGAAAAAATCTCCTTTTTTGTTGGTGCTTTAACTGAGGGCGTTGATCTACAAATTTGTCATTAGTATCAGTATAACTATACCTTTTACTTTTACAGTAAAACAAATAAATCTACATATATTGACATTAGCATAACTGATCAAATCATAATTAAAGTAAAAAAAAAGTGTGCCTGCCTTGTTATATTAACAATGGTTTTCTAAATAACAATATTTGCAAACTTAAAATGATGAAGTGGCTTTGTAAACTATTCTGTTCGTGCATTTTATTTTGCATAACAATTATTTTCAAATTACATTTTTTTGATTAACGATGAACTAGTGCAACTTGACTATTTTCAATCAATTACACAGAAAATGTTTGAGAAAAATATTTAGAAAGATCTACTCGTGTAATATCCGCTCTCTTTAGTGTATTTTTTGTTTGCTGCAAATATATGCTGACATATGAAATTTTTACAGTAATTGGGGGGGGGGGTTAAAGCAGCATATTTCTATTTAAAAAGAATCTGAGTCAAGAATTTAGAAGGGAATCAGTAATGCTATTAGAATCGGAGGAAAATTTTTTAATCCTTCCATCATTAATAAGCTATTAAAATTAGTTTGAAAAAGGGAATATATTTCTGAAACAAATTTTGATTGAATTTTGCCTTTCCAAATTTAAGACTAAATTCTAGCATAATTTTCTTTTTTCCTGCCTATGGTTAGATATGATCAGTCAGCTTTTCGTTTCGCAAACTGATCTGCAAAACCCAGTGTCATCTTCTGTGGTTTACCTTTTTTTGACATGTCAGATCATCGGTAATCAGTGACTGCTTCGATGTTGCAAAAGAAAATTACTTAGCGATTTTATAGGTATTCATAGGCGTAACTTAATTCAAGCTTGCTAGATTTTTCCCTTTGTTGATATCGTGCAGAATGACAGGTGAAACTCCTGATATTCATGAAATTTGATTTCATTATCTATATACCTATGAAAGTGATAATGTTAGACACGTGAAAAAATTTTTAAGCGGTTTTCATTACAGATTGTGTCAAGCTGGCCTAATGATTACCGTACTCTACTCAGTTTTTATGTTTTGGTTTAGATTACAGCTTGAGTATTATTTTTTTACTTAAAAGTGAACTGTTTAGAAAAAATAATACTTGCGTGCACACATCTCGGTTTCTGTATGAATTAAAATATAATTACAGTAAAAACCTGGGATACAGTGGCCCTAGAATACTTTTTTTTTTATTTAGGTTATGATGTGGAATACAATGTTTTTGCCCTGCCTTATGGTGTTATTTATAATGTTATTTGATTATATACATGTGTATATACTGTACTGTATTTTGTTACTAATTTTTAATGCCATATTCCAGGGTTCTACTGTATGTATATTTTACGACCGGGCAACACTCGGCAGCCTGCTAGTTTAAAAATAAAACTTTATTAATCAATGATTTTTGGAATATATCTTAGTTTTGTCATGGGTACACACAGATTTTTTTTTTTGATATAGAGGAATTTTGGCCAAGTTGCCAGTTGTAAAGATTTGATACAAATTGACATTTTTCAAACCAAAATTTTGTTGCTTTAATGAATGACTACAGTTATTTTTAAAAAATGAGTGATACACTGCCTATTTGAAACATTAGTGTGACTGATAAAATTTAACCTTTTTGTTTTAGTTGGAGCCCAAAGTAATCAGACTAGTTCTGAAAGGTTGCCATCTGGAGACACAAGTATTCCTGAATTGACATCTGCTCTTGCAGGAAAGTAAGTAAAAAAAAAATAAATAAATAAAAAAAAAAAAATTAGGTGTTGGAATTTTTTTTTTTTTTTTTTTTGCTTGTTTGTTTGCAGGTTCTGGACTATTTCAGTCTTTTTACCTGCCGGACTGAGGTATTCATCCTGGGTATTAGGTTCTCTTCCAGGCCTTGCCTCCCAGCTTTTTGAAGGGGTAATTTCATTGCTTGCTGCCTGGAGCACCCTGACTGGGGAATCCTGATGAACCTATGTAGACAATTTTTTCTAGTCCGTAATGTCCTTTTAAGAGTGCTGGTTTGACTCGCCCCCACCTTTCAACCTTGTCGCGTATCCGTGTGGTGAAAAGTAAATATCTACATTATGCCATCTTTTGCACTCTTCCACTATTACTTCTAGGTATAACTACTGATCTTTTTTGTGTACTAATATAGTTGTAAAAATTTCCGCATCTAACTATAGGGAATATAAGTAATTCTCATCTTCACTAAACGATCATTTAATCTGATATTTAACTTGAGCATTGCCCTGCTTTTTCTTTTTTTTTTTTAATTTCAGTTCCTAATTAATAGTTTTAGAATGATCCTAGTTTTGATGTTACCACGAATATCTAAATATATTCAAACAATACATGCTACCTTTTTTTTTTTTTCTTAATTCTAGTAACATGAATGAATCTCTGCCGATGCCAACCATTACAAGCACTCCAACATCAGAGAATGGTAATTTAACAGCAGCAGCCGCTGCTGCAGCTGCAGCACTTGCAACAGGTCGACCTGTGGGTACGTATGGTGCTATTATCTCATTCACTAAATATTAGTGATGGGACGATTCCAATATTTTTCCCGATTTTGATACAATTACCGATTCTTTTTAAATCTCTTATCTATATAATTATAAAACTCAAATGACCTTGTAACGAGTGATGTAACCCACTTTCCGGTTTACAACATCCAGTTGCACATGCGCGCATAAACATTAACCCATAACAACGTAAACAAATAAACACAAATCGCTTCTTTTGCAGATTTTAACCTGCGCACTGAAATATTAACGTTATTATTTCAAAATTAGTTAACATGGGAAGAGTGGGGGTGCTTTGCATTCTTTATTACAACTATACTGTCGCTATTTTCTTACAACTAAACAACTTTGTTAAGAGTGTAGATAAAAAAGGTTCTAAGTTAACAAAAATGGAGAAAAAATTGCGTTAAAATAGCTTAAACGTAATACAGAAATGAACGAAGTAAAAAAAAAAAAATTAAAAAAAAGCAGACAGTATTAACAATTGTTTATTTGGGTAATTTAAAGGTGAAAAAAAAAAGAATTGGGACGCTGAAAACGTATAAGTATGGCCAACCATTTATAATTCAGTAACTGTAAATTTTTCTCCAAAAATAATCAATTATAATAAACAGAACGACTCATAGAAATCTGTATTCTTTTTTTTTTTTCATTTTAATATACTTTCATAGAAATGTTTCTGTTATGTAAAAAAAAAAAAAAAAAAAAAAAAAAAAAAAAAAAAAAAACTATTTTCTTTACGTCACAAGTGTCACGCTCATACGTGAATTCCATAGCTAATATAGCATACTGACCGAGCGGGTCACGGGTAGTCTAGTTTAACTATAAGATTATTTTCCCTGATTTTCGTAAAAACACATGTTAAATATGCAGATATTTTCCTAAACGTCAAAATCACACTTATGGAGGATGATCTATCGATTTTAGTTTTACTGGTATTTTAAAATCAATGAATAATTACTAATTTATTAATATTACCAGCAATGGAAGATTTTACTTAAAACAAAATCAAATAAAATAAAAAAGACAAAAGAATCATTTTGCCATCGAAAAATAGGCACCAATTTTTCCAATACTGATTCCCCCAAATGTTCTGATTTTTACGATTCCTGATTCTGATTAATCGGCCCAACACTACTAAATACTAGAATATGCAGAACTATTTTAGTGTTAAGAATAGTTCTAAAACTAAAATGGGATTTTTTTTTTTTAATCTGCTCAACGTAAAATCTATCATTAGGAATAGTACATTGAAACATCAAAACTGAACTGATCCTAAGTCATTAACTCTCCTCCACATAGGGGCCCACTCAAATCTGTTACAAATATGAGGGGTGAAGAGGCGTAAATATGTGCAGAAAGACTATCAATAAAACGCATTCCTGGATTGTTGGAACATTTTATCAAATTCTGAGATGATTTAACCAATCTGAGAGTTCCTCAGTAAAATCCATTTCAAGGACATAAAATTTCTAGGAGAAATATGGTTTTATTAAATAAAACAAAAAAACAATTAACATCATTGTCAACCTTTTGTTTATGTATATAATATATACTAAATGCAGACTATCTCCAGTGGAGGACTTAAAGAAAAGTAATTCAAGATCTAGTCATGTTTTCATTTATTTAATGTTCATTTTAGTTTTTCCTGTTTTTTTATTTTTTATTTTATTTCAATGAATATTCGATTAACAACTTAATGTTTATTTAAATGTTTGTTTAATATTAGTTATAAGCGAGAAACGAACATTGATATGTCTAATAAAAAAAATTTAATTTAAAGATACCGCAGTATAAAGTTTGAAGAAATATTAAAAAAAAAAATCCTTTTATATATAAAGGATGATAAAAATATGCAATATATTATAAACAAAATAAGTTCTTTTAAAAGGAGTCAATTATGTGAAATCTTTCTATTTTGTTACTCTATTTTAAATTATAATGCACTTGTAAAACTAAAAATCAAATGTGTAGAAAGCCACTAACAATATACACCTTTTTTTATTTTATTTATTTATAAGTATTTGCCCTTTTTATTGAATAAAAACATTTTGAAGTTTGTAATTCACAAGTTTATTGCAAAACAATTGAAAATACATTTTTTAATAAGTTATTTCTTAAAATTTTGAATTTTATTTTCAAAAAATTTAAATTTTGAATTACAATTTTAGATTTTTCACTTTTAGACAGCATCAGAAAAATATTACTAAGTGCAGTTGTAGTGTCAACAAAAATTATAACATCTAAGAGCTTTCATTTATATTCATTGAAAAATAGCAAGGATGGACACTTTTCGCCGCCTTAGAAAGTGTCACATAGAAAAGCTGATTACCAATCATTCCATAATTGGTCGAAATTATATACATTATCATTATCTAAAAATTTCGAAACGATAATTGGAATATAATTGTTGTACGCAAACGCATTTGAATGGAAAGAATAAATCAAATGTAAACTTTAATTACATGCAAAAGAAAGTATGAAATTTTTTTCTTTTTTCCGATATAAAAAGTAGTTATTCTCTAATGAATGTCTTTTTCTGTTAGATTCTGCCCTTCCAGATGGTGTGGATCCCTCTTTTCTGGCTGCTCTTCCTGACAACATTCGCCAAGAAGTTATTGCTGAGCAATTGCGACTGCAACGCATTCAAAGGAGGGCTCAACAACAGGCCCAGAATAGTACGAATATGGGTCTCCTCGAAGTCAACCCAGAGTTCCTTGCTGCCTTACCTCCTGCTATCCAGGAAGAGGTAAGTCTTTTTAAAATCTTTTCTTTGAAGGAAACTCCTCTCTTATTACCATCTCGATCATATTTATATATAATCTTTAATCTTGATTCATTGCTGTCATACCACTAGCGTGAAATTGTTCATTTTGATTAGCCAAGAAATTTATGAAACTATTTTAAATAGAAAATAAAACAATTAAAAAATAAATTTTTGGTCCCCCCCCCCCCTCGATTTATTGAAGAGAAACCTATGTTTTTAATGCTGTCCGTACATCCGTTATTCCGGACGATTGCCAAATAACCGTTCATTAGTTTTTCCTGAAATTTTGCCACAAATTCTATTTCATTAAATAGATGTGCACAGTAAAAATTTTTTGCTAAAATTCCCATTGCGTCCCCAGAGACTTAAGAAGTCAAAAATGCCCCAAAATAGCAAAAAAAAAAACTGACCTGTTTTGTCCCATAACTTTTGAGCCATCCATTAGATTTTTCTAAAATTTGGCCAAAATGTGGAGCTCATTGTTCTTAATAAAAATCCAGCATGGATGACCCTATCAAAAGTCTGGTTTGCGTCGCAAAGGACTTTGTGTTAAAAACGCCCCCTTTTGTGCCTGTTTTTTTCATGAACTTGATATATATGACTATATGGTGGTTTTTCATGGTGGTCAACTCAAATATGCATGTGCTAAGGCCTGAAACTGCACTGTTATCCATTTACACTGGGATTTAGCATCCCCAGGGGCTCAAAAGAGGTCAAAAATGCGCCAGAATGGGATAAAATGACACTTTTTACCCCAAAGTATTTGATCCATCGATTAGATTTTCCTGAAACTTAGCCAAAATGTGGAATATAAATTCAGTGTGGGTGACCCTGGCAAAATTCTGGTTTGCATCCCTTTGGGACTTTTAAGGCTAAAAAAAACGTGCCTTTTTGGAGCTCTTTTTTCATATTACTCAAAAACTTGATATGTATGTCTATATAGTGGTTTTCCATGGTGTTGAATTCAAGTATAAATGTCTTAAAACATGAAACTGCACTGTTTGTCTTTTTTCTTTTTTTTACTCCACTGGTATTCGGCATTCTTAGAAGCTCAAAAGGGGTCACAAATGCCCCAAATTGCAAAAAATGACCCTTTTAACCCCCATAACTTTACTCCATCCGTTAGATTTTTCTGAAACTTGGTGAAATTCATCATTTCTTCACTATTTTTTGTGGCGTCATCTCACATGTAGCACCAGAGGGGGACCACGCACACGCAGCTTGTTTCACTTTATTTTTTTTAAATTTTCTTTTCAATATTTATTGCCAGTGCCTTATATTAAAACCCAATAGAAAAATCTCTGAAAAAAACGATCTTATTCCAAAAATCACATAAACTGATCAACTATATTTATTTTGAAGGATGTCATTTTTAAGCAATTAATAGGAATTTGTAAGCATCACAACAAAAATTCCCAAAATGTAAATTGTTGAGCCATTTACCTTAAGATTATTTTTAAGATAGTGATGGGAGACGGTCACTACTGTTATGAAATTTTATTTAAAAATAGAACTACCTACTTGATAAATTTACATGATTTTGGAGTGCGATATTTTTATTTTATAAGTATATGCAGATTTTTCACATTTAGGACATTTTGGAGGAGAATTGATCGTTTTATATAAAAAACACATGCATCTTTTTTTTTTTTTTTTTTTTTTTCTAATTTCCTTTCTAGAAGCTATTTGCAAGAGGAAGGGGGCAAGTCAAAGAAATCTAAAAGAATAAGTTTCACTTAATTTTCAGCTAACACACACATACATATATATATATATATATATATATATATATATAGTGAGTCATGGTACTAAGTAACGGAGGGAGTGTCTCGTATAAACTTTGTAGCAATTGTCTGGTTTTAGTAGAGAGGATGAGTGAGTGCAGTGGACATAACTTAATTTGAACTCCCTATGAGTTTTATGAAGCTTTCTCTCCAATATTTTTCTAGGTTTATTTATACTTTTTTAGGTCTGCATGTCAGTGACTAAAACATTTCTCAATAAGTGTCTGACATATTCATTTCCTGAATATTGTGACCGATTTAATAACAAATACAAGCTGAAGTATCTCTGTAAATATGTAGCTAAATGATAGTCTGCATAAAAATTTATATTATAACTCTAATTGTTATTGAACACTATTAAACACGATAAAAACTCACAGGATTGATCCATCAACTCCTATGAACATGTTTTCACCAGAATTTGGAATATATTACGAGATGAACCATAAAAAAATAGAGGTTCTAGTTATGTATTAAAGGCTGGTAAGCCTGTTTGTCATAATTATGATTGCATTGAATTAGTTTGAGGGCTAATCTATTAAAAGGGAGTCCTTGAAGGAATGGAAATGGAACCACTCTCCTCACTAAAATTTTTTATTTTTTGATTTTAATGGAATTTACAGAAAAAAAAAAACTTTAATCGATTCCTTTCATCTTTAAATTTTCCTAATTTTTGTACCCCTAAAAGGTTCCAAAGGTATCGCATTATAGTGCACATGTATTTCAGAGTTTGATATAAACTAGCAGTTCAGCCTGGCGTTGCTCAGGTCCTATGTTAATAACTTTTTATTCATGTGTGTATATATATATATATATATATATATATATGTTTGCACTCCCGTATAGGTAACCTACATTTAAAATTTCTAGTGTTTAGACCAAAAATTGGCGGAGCAGTTTGGTGAAGCTTTCAAAGCTCAAATCGTTGAACTTTGACCCCTTTAACAGCCAAATTTCGGGCCAAAAAAATGATTAAAAAGATTTTCCCAAATCTCAATAACCCTTTTATCAAATTTTGAGTCTGTAGATAAAAAAATTGACAGTAGTTTGCTAGGGAAATGTACCACGCACACAGACAATATTACTTTAATAGAAATAGATTAATTCACTATTAATCTCAAACCCAAAATTATTTGCTATCAATTTATTATTGTTCTTAACTCCAAACTTATTTACTATTAATTCACTACTGATGTCAAACCCAAAATTACTTGCTATTAATTTACTATTGTTCTCAAATCCAAACTTTTTTTACTAATAATTGACTATTAATCTTAAACGAAAATTATTTGCTATTAATTTACAATTACTCTCAGCTCAAAACCTATTTACTATTAATTCACTATTAATCTCAAACCCAAAATTATTTGCTATTTACTATTACTCTCAGCACCAATCTTATTTACTCTTTGCATTTCTGCCCGGCTTGGTTCAGGCTCTATGTACTGTTCATAACTTTCCCTACATATGAATACACTTTATGTAAGATTTTAAATGTTTAGATCAAAATTTATCTGAGTAATTTCGTACAGACCGCAGAGGTCAGTTTTAAAAAACTTTGACCCAAATTTTGACCTTAACATTTATTTTAGTCTCAAATCGAAATAGAAAGTTTTACCCTTATCCGAATTACCTACATCTAAAATTTCAAGTCTTTATACTCAAAATTGGCGGAGGTTTATGGTAGAATCTGCAAAGGTTAACTCTTCAATCTTTAACCTTTTGGCAGCCAAATTTTACCCCAAAACTGACTAAAATGCTTGCTGCATGTCTGAATACTCGTTATGTATAAATTTCATATGTCAATTTTTTTTTTTTTAACTTTGACCCCTTAACATTAATTTATGGGGGCTCAAATCGAATTAAAGTTTGATTCATGTCAAAGTAACCTACATTTAAAATTTCATGTGTTTAGACCCAAAATTGGCGGAGGAGTTTGGTAGAGTTTTCAAAGGTCAAATTGTTCAACCATGACCCCTTGACAGCCAAATTTCTGGCCAAAAACCGATTTAAAAGATTACCGAAATCTCAATAGCCATTATGTCAAATGTCGAGTCTGTAGACTGAAAATAGTGATTTGGTAGGGAAATGTACACATTTTCACTTTTAAAGAAATAGATTAATTCACTATTAATCTCAAACCCAAATTTATTTGCTATTAATTTACTATTTTCTCAACTCCAAACTTATTAATCATTCACTATTAATCTCGAACCCAAAATTATTTGCTATTAATTTACGATTACTCTCAACACCAACCTTATTTACTACTGCCCGATTTTCCTCGAGCCCTTTTTACCGTTCATAACTTGCCCTATGTTTGAATGTACTTTTATGTAAAATTTCAAATGTTTAGACTCAAATTGTCCTAGTAATTTCATAGACAGAGGAGATAAATTTTTGAAAACTTTAACCCCAATTTTGACCCATTAACATTTGTTTTGGCTTCAAATAAAAATGAAATGTATGACCTATGTCCAAGTTACCTACATTTAAAATTTCAAGTGTTTAGACCCAAAATTGGCAGAGGAGTTTGGTAGAATGGTAGAATCTGCAAAGGTCAACTCTTTCAACTTTAACCTTTTGACAGCCAAATCTTTGCCCGAAAACTTAACTTTTGCTGCATGTCTGAATACCTCTTATATAAAATTTCAAATGTTTAGGCATAAAATTGGCTGAGTAGTTTGTGAGAAACCACAAAGGTCAAATCTTATGAACTTTGACCCTTTGGCAGCTGAAATTTTCGACCCAAACTGATTAAAAAGCTTGCCCTATATCTGAATACCCTTTAGTAAAATTTCAAATTTTTAGACCCGTAATTGGCTGAGTAATTTGCTAGACCAAAGAGTTAAAAAAAAATTTTTTTTTAACTTTGACCTCAATTTTGACATTTTTTTGGGTTCAAATCCAATTATAAAGTTAGATCCATGTCCAAGGGACCTACATTGAAAATTTCAAGTGTTTAGACCCAAAATTGGTGAAGTTTGGTAGTTTTCAAAGGTCAAATCATTGAATTTTGACCCCTTTCCAGCCAAATTTCTGTCTGAAAACTGATTGAAATGATTTTCTCAAATCTCAGTACCACTTATGTCAAATTTCGAGTCTGTAGACCGAAAATTGAGTTATTTGGTAGGGAAATGTACACACAGACATTTTCACTTTTATAGATATATAGATTAGATGTTAGAAGTTAGACGTTTTGAAAGCATTATTTTGTAAGGTTAAATTTGAAAACTTTAGAAAACCGAGTATGCTGTATAATCTTTTTTAATGGAGAAAATTTTTTAGATTTTCGGTGGCATCCACCATTATCAAAGAAGACTTTGCAATTTTTCTCTTTATTTTGTTGGTGTTGCTAGGTTCAGAGATGGTGGACCCTAGATTCAATGAAATGCTATTTGCTGCTTCAATTTGGAGTTTTAAAACATAAATATTAAATGTTTAAAATGCTAAACGGAATCATGTCGATTAAAGTATAACTTTACGGATTCTAAAATTTTGAGGGGGGGGGTGTAAAGGAATCCTGACTATTAATGGATTTTGCTTTGATTCTGTAATTTTGCAAATTCTTTTACTCTTTTCTAGGTTCTTTCTCAACAACGTGCTGAGCAAGCTCGGCTGAATGCTCAACAAAACCCAACTAATCCAGAAACCCCTGTTGACCCTGCCAATTTCTTTGCTTCCCTGCCCAGTTCGTTACGCCAACAAGTGTTAGCAGATATGGATGATAGCATGGTGGCTGTTTTGCCACCAGACTTGGCTGCCGAAGCGCAAGCATTACGACGAGAATTAGAAGAACGGCACAGGCGTTTGATGCAGGAACGCTTTTTTGCTCAAACAGGAGCTGGTTCATTGTCAGCAATTCTACGCCAAACTGGTAATTTTTTTTTTTTTACTCATTTGTCAAGAAAAACCTATTTTTGCTTAATGTTCCTCGTTTAATGTTTTTATTTTGCCATAATCACGGATACAAGATGGGACACAACTTGGGATTGAGTGGCAAAATACATCTGTTTAAGCTTTTATTTGCAAAAAATATTTTTACATAATATCTACAGAAAAAAATATTTTTACATAATATCTACAGAAAAAAAAATTGTGAAAATATCTACAGAAAAATTCTTTACTTGTAATTCTTTTCTGAAAGAGGAGCTACAAAAATAATTTAAGCTTAAAATGAAAGCTAAGCATTCTTATATTTTAAGATATTTAAAAAAATGAAATAATATTAATTGGTAGTATTAAATTGTTCAGACAGGGGGGGGGGGGCTTATATATATATATATAGTAGTCGTGATTTCATAAGTAAAGAAAGTATTTGGGTGCCATAAGCTAGAACCGAAAGCAAAACCGTAACAGTCAAAGCTGGTGACATTACCACTGTACCAGCGTGATAGGCATATGAACTGATTAAAAATAAACTAAGATGAATGTACAAAATGTATTCAATTTTTTATCCAATTTTGACCCCTTAAAAACTATTTTAATTGGCTAAAGATCCATAAAAAATCCAATCATTTAAGGCGTCTAACGCTACTCTGAGACCTTTAGTTTTGGAAGAGATAGTTTGAAAATATGGAGACAGACGAATTGAGTTTTATAAATTAGATTTTCTATGTCAGACATAGTTTCTGTCTTAAAATAGCAATATTTAATGCTGAACAGCTGTTTCATTTTCTTTTGTATTGGTCTGTTAAAATGTTAATGTTGACACACCGCGACCTAGAAAGAAAATGGACATTAATTTTATGTAAAAAAAAAAAAAAAAAAAAAAAAGTTTTGTAATTTGAAAAAATGTATTTAAAATTTTTTTTGTAATTTTAAAAATGTTTAGTGTTTAATTGAAGTGTATTTGTAATATAAGAAAGTATATTAAAACAAATAACTAAATGCTAAATGAAATTTTTATTAATACGAAATTTCTTTTATGAATTCATGTGGAAATATTTATAAATTTGAGATATGCATAGCATTCAGTTATTCATTTTGATGTATTTAGTTGGATGTGAATTAAATTTAAATTGTACTTCTCTTACATATGAACTGGAATAAAATTAAGGACATTGCAAAGGTCGCTGTAAGGAAGGTGGGCTCCCTCTATCATGCTAGAAAACTGCTCACACCTGAGAGTATCCTGTACCTCTACAAGACCACTATTCACCCTTGTATGGAGTATTGTTGCCACATCTTGGCTTGTGTATCTGCCACTAGTCTCTTTCTTTCAGCTAGGATCTAATAAGTCCCACTAGGCTCCAACCCTTGTCCCATCGCTGCAGTGTTGCATCCCCGTACCTGCTTTACAAGTATTTTAATGGAATGTGCTGTGATAAACTCATTGCACGTGTGCCTACTCAATGTACATAACCCCGACTAACTCACTTAGCAACAAAATCACACCCTTCACTGTTGAGGTCTCTAAATGTTAAAGTTTTCTAATAGCTTCTTCTCTAGAACATCTAGACTTTGGAATTCTCTTCCTGCTTCCCAAACTATACTGATATGCAGAAATTCAAATGCAATGTAAACCAACACCTTGCCTTTTCTTAGGCATCGTCATGATTAGTACCCCCCCCCCTTGCCCATCCAAGTGGCAATATGCCTTGTTTGGGGGTGAAGATGAGTAAAGAAAAAATTGAACAATTTTTATTAATAAAAAAGTTTTTGCGTAAAACTTTTTTTTTTGGCCGAAGAGTTAATGTTGACTGTGTCGCAACATAAAGAAAAAAAAATTACTGTCAAATACAATTATTCCTGCTCAGAATATTTCTCACAGGGAAAAACATCTTGACATTGAATGTCAATTAGAGATGAGGCAAATTTTGCTTTTTTACAGAATAACGAGTAATAGAAAGTAACTATTTAAAAAAAATTAATGGTTTCATTAAATAGAAACTTACATGAAAAGAAATAGATAATATCTATAAAAAAAAAAAAAAAAAACTTCCAATTTCTTTAATAGATCACCTGTTACATTTGTAAATAGCATCGTCATTCCTAAGCAGATCTCAAATAATGCAAAGGGGAATAATTCCTATTTTAAATTAATATATTTTTATTTCTTTTTCTATATAAGTTTACAAATATGCAAACAAATAATTATTTCACTGCATCTTGGGTAACACCAGGTATGTGTTGCAAGTTTATTAATGTTTTAAAATTTTTTCTTCAGGTCTTGCTGGCAGGCTGGGTACTCGCTATGCAATAAGGGCTGCCCCACGCAGTGGAAACCAGTGGTGCTGGAGTGGAAACCGTCCTGGTCAGAGCAATCTAAGTGTGAATTCTGTGAAATTGCGAGGTCGCCAACTGCTGGATCACGAAGCTCTGACTTGTCTACTTGTACTGCTGTTTCTTGATGAACCGAAAATTAACACAAATCGTCTTCATCGGGTCTTTCGCAATCTCTGCTACCATGCCCCGACCCGGGCGTGGGTAGTGCGCGCACTGCTTTCTATTCTACAAAGAACGAGCAATTGCACAAGATTCGATAGTGTCGAGGGAGAAAAAGGGAAAGGCGAAAAGTCGAGGAAGCGTTCGCAGTCTATGCAGACTGATAACATGGCTGCTCTAAAAGTAGATACCAAGAGCCAGGCATCCTGGTTATCCATCAGTCTTGAAGCTGCTCTCGGATGCCGGACTAACGTCTTCCAGATCCAACGGTCTGGTAAGAAGCATCCAAATCTTGCCAACTCAACAGTAACAATTCATCATCAAGCTGCTCCAGTGGTTTGCAGGCATGTTTTAGACTCTTTAATATCTTTGGCAAAGAATTTCCCGAGTCAGTTCCTTCCTTCTCGCAAAACGAAGGAAGCTTCTAAGAGTGATCCAGACAAAGATGGGAAAGACAAAGATGGAAAAGACAAAGACGGGAAAGATAAAGAAGATGGTGATAATAAAGGAAAATCCGAAGGTACCCCGAACAGTCCACGGGTAAAAGAAAAACAGGAAGGGGCCGGTGCAACTGGAGGTGTATCCAGTGGCAACAATGTTAGCAAGCAGGACTCTGACTTCTGGGACTTGCTTGTTCGGCTGGACAGCTTAACTAGCCGTAAGGGTAAAGGTCTACAGAGACTTCACAGTACATCGGGTACAGATATTGAGACTTTTACAATCACTGACTTTGAATCTGCCCCGATTGGACAATTGATGGGAATGCTATCTCACCCAGTCATTCACTCCAGTCAAATGTTAACGGATCGATTGCTAAGGCTGTTAGGACTTGTGTCGATCGGTTTGCCTGATCTGATGACTCAAAAACCTCCAGATGCTGCTGCTGCTGCTTCATCTGGCAACAATACTACGACGAGCGTATCTGTGAGCACGGGAACCACACCCTCTGCCACCGCTGCCATGTCACTGTCTGTGGCAGGGGCACCTGCATTGGCAGGGTCACCTCCAACTCCCACCGGTGGACTCACAATTTCTGCTACGACGACCACCACTACCGTAACTAATACTGGAACACCTGGTCAGCCACTTACACTAACTTCAGCACTTAACGAAGGCGTTCCAAAGTCTGCAGATAGTTGGACAGAAGAAAATGCTGAAAAAACAGGTAAAGGAATATTTTCTTTTTGGTCATGAAAATTGATTTTTAGAATCTCTATACTGTTATCTGTTTACAGTGTGTGGCACACTTTTCATCGATACATGTTTTTAAAGATTTTTGAGAATGCAAATAAAGGACAAATGCTAAGAAAAGCATCAGGATTAGGCAAATGACGCAAGTAAAACACAAGGTGGAAGAGGGGGGGGGGTGGATCTATGAAAACAATACAAAGGTTTCATGATATCTATCAGTTTCATAAGATTGAAAATATTGTTACATTCTTTCATTGTTTTGTCATCAAGTTTCATTTTGTCATATTTCCTTTATTTTTCTTACTTGGAATCATTTTATCTAAGCAAATAAATGAAAGTTTTTTTTGTTTGTTTCTTTGTCTTTCTCGTATATACGAGGGGGCGTGCAATAAGTAATGCCCCTGACCCACTTCCCAGAGCAGTAGAGCAATGAAACTTGGCAGTTATTAGTCTTTCTCTACATAGGAACCACACAGTTATGCATTTCTCCCATCGTTTGATGCAACTCTGGAGACCGTTTTTGTAGAACACCCCAGGTTGGTCCTCCAACCATGACGTGACTTCAAAAATCAAGGTTGCATCATCTGGGAAACGCTTTCTTTTCAAAAACAACTTCATGGCTGGGAAAAGGTGAAAGTCAAAGGGTTCAAGGTCAGGAGAGTAGGGAGTATGGGGGAGGATTTCATAACCAAACGCCCATGCTTCTGATCTGGCGACATGCAAGTTGTGGACCGGAGTGTTGTCCTGCAGGAGGAGGATACCTTTGCTGATCTTGTCCCGCCTCTTGATTTTGATAGCTTCCCTTAATTTCCTCAAAAGTGAAACATAATAGGCTCCTGTAATTGTGGTACCCTTTGCCAGGAAATCTGTCATCACTACTCCGTCCTGGTCCCAGAAGACTGTGAGCATGACCTTGCCAGCGGAGGGCTGCACCCTTGCCTTCTTTGGAGGTTGTAAGTCCAAGTGCTTCCACTGCATTGACTGGGCTTTGGTCTCTGGATCATAGTGGTGGACTCGGGTTTCATCCTGTGTAATCAGCCTTTTGAAAAACTTTAACTCATCTTGGTACATCTCAAAATTCAACCTCTAGCACTCGACGCGTTCTCGCTTCTGGAATGGTGTGAGCAACCTGGAAATCCATCTGGCAGACACCTTATGCATATGCAAATGGCCATAAATGATAGTTTCCACAGACCCTGTACTAATCTTAACATCTTGGGCTATTTGGCGAATAGTATGCGCCGATCTTCCAAAATGGCAGTCTCAACTTGAGACAGATGCCTGATCAATGGCAGAAGGGGGGGGGGTCATGTCTGGGAACCGTTTTCCACAGACTTCCGGTTATGTTTGAATTCACGATGCCAGTGTTTTGTTTCTTTCATTTCATTAAGTCTCCTGTGGTGTGCGTCCTTTCAAATACAAAAACTGGATCACTGCTCGACATTCAACAGGCTCCATTTCACACCTGACTCAGTTCAGACACCTGTAAAACAGAAAGCACAATTAGTTCAGAGCTGTAATTTGCCACATAACCCGTAGAGATATAAATCATTGCACATGCAAAATTTCAGCTAGATCAGACAACTGGAAGTGTGTCAGGGGCATTACTTATTGTACGCCCCTCGTATAAAGCAAAACTAATCGAAGCAAAAGTACCCACCTAGCCTTCCGGGCTGGGACATTTTGAAGGCAATTAAGTTTGATCAATGTGGGGGAAAACCCTTGATATCAGACAATTGTTATTCATTTGGACACTGCTAGAATTGCCCCCTTTTTGGTGGGGAGCTGGTTTTCCCCAACATCATGAGGAAAGAAATACGGCAGAAAGTGGAGAAACTTAACCGGCCTCCAGCCAGACATTCCTTTCTGCACCAGCGTGGTTCTTAACTTAATTAATAACTCATTCATTTTGCTATCCACTCTGATGTGATTAACTTTTATTTTTAAACACCTACAAACACCTGGGCAACACTGGGCACCCCTGCTAGTCTATCCTAAATGTTAACTTCAAAATGAGTTATGCTTGTTTAATTCTATTATACAACAGGGTATTTTGAAATACTGTATATATAGTAATCTGCAAATACCCAAAAATTATTTATTTCTAATTTGCATATTTAAGTTCCTAATAAATTAATATTGCCTCATATCTGTAATTTTCGTTGTCATATTTTTCTTAGCTGTATATCCAATAGTAGTAGTTCACGATTATATCATCCTCTCAGCCTAGCAAAAATATCCCTCCAATTGCATGTTTTTGTCACCTTTTAACTTAATATCTCTTATCTCACAACTTGAATTTGTTTTATAGAATCTATGAAATAATTTTTTTTTAATTCCTGAAGCAAAATGCTGACTATTTTTCATGGTAAAAATGGCTGATGGATCTTAACAAATTATCTTGAATTCTTTTTATTAATGCAACCCTCTCTTCTAGAAAAAATTTGAGCTTGAAGTTCTGTATTTTGCTGAAATAAATTATGAATCTTTCAAAAATCTTGATAATTTTTAACAAACTTTGGGAGTTTGTTCCCTGTGAACTCTGAAATGGCTGAACCAATCTTTTTTTTTTTGTTCTCGACAAAAGGGGGCCGGACTTGTAAATTTTCTCTTGTTCGTTCGTCTGTCCACACTTTTCTCAATAACTGTGCTAATGCTGAACTTAATATTTTTTTATGCCTCGTTCACTGTGCACTCACAGGGGACCATGCATGTTTCACTTTTTTTTTTAAGTTCACACAGTATCTGGAAATGTTCTTGCATAGGTTTTTTGCAGAATCAAAAAAATTCCAATTTAAGAAGGAAGTCTGATTTTGACCAAAGTTAACACTTTCATACAACCTAACCTCACAAATGCATTTGATAAGTTTTATCACTGCACAAGAAGAAAAGCCTAGCTTACAAAACCAATTGTAGATTCTTTAAGATAGGGGCATGTTTGAAATAAATTTTTCTGTTTAGAGCACAATTGAACCATGATACTTTAAATGAAGTGATCATTTACAGATAATATAAAATCTCTACAGTGGAATATAGACTATAATGTATTGTGAACTAAATAAGGCATGTGAAGCTTCCTCTTGGGCATACTGAGGGAAGGGATCCCTAATTAGAGCAGGCAGGCAATCGATTTGATTAAAAATTACATGATTTCACGGATTTCGATGACAAAAATATGGGAGGATAGAGTAGTTGATCTTTATTCTATCCTGAAAAACATTGGGTCTCCTTGCTTGCTTGCTTGCGTGTGTGTGTATGTATGTATGTATGTATATATATATATATATATATTTTCCTTATAAAGTAGTCAAAATTGTTATAAGCACAATAAAGATGTATTTCTGCTTTCAAAGCATATATACTGTAAAATTATATTCTGGTTACCATGAAGAATTTTTTTTTGTATTCCATCTATTTATGTGTGCCGATAATACATCTGATTTGTGTGATAGGAGCATTAGCTTTATTGCACCATGAAACGTGTCTAAGATGCTTATGGAAATTTGCTTAGATTTCAAAATATTGTGGATTGATTTTTTGATAACTGGAATGCAATTCTTTGTGTGTGTGTGTGTGTATATATATATATATATATATATAAAAACCAAATCCTGATATTTAATAAATTACTTTTTTTCTTTCAGAAACTGATGAGCAATTAGATGCTTGGAAGAACACACCAATTTTAGAATGTCAACTTCAGCTTGCAGTCAAAGTAAGCAGATTTTTTTACTTTGTTGGATGTATATATTTTCTAATTTTACATTTGAATTCATTTGTCTTTTCTTCATTTATGCTTTCTAGGTATTAACCTCTAAATCATGTTCTGAGGAAGGTCTAGAAGATGCTACAAATTTGTTACTACAGTTGTCTCGGGCCAATCCCTCCACGCACAATGCTGTTCTGAAGCTGCTTCTGGATGGCGCTCAGGAACTTGGTCATACTATTTGTGAACATATTCGGTGGGTTATATTTAATTTCTTTAACAAAAACATTGTAAATGCATTTTCAACACAAAAATTGATAAAATTTCATGTTTATGATAGAACGGGGGGGGGGGATAATCTTTCAAAATCCTAAAGGTGGGCATATAAGTAAACTGATATTTAGTTTGACTTGTAATCTCGAAAAGAAATTCTAAACATGTATTACATTCTAAAAACATTTTTTAAATTTTTTTAATATTGATAGTTTTTTATATTTAATATTGATAGTTTTTTATATTTAATATTGATAGTTTTTTATATTTAATATTGATAGTTTTTTATATTTAATATTGATAGTTTTTTATATTTAATATTGATAGTTTTTTATATTTAATATTGATAGTTTTTTATAATATTGATAGTTTTTTATAATATTGATAGTTTTTTTTAATATTGATAGTTTTTTTTAATATTGATAGTTTCTGTAATTCTTTTTTTTTTTACTCGTTGGAAACTAAAGTCATGTAATTTTTTTCTTATAAATCGGGAATTTTCTTATACAATAGTTAAAAACATAATCCAGAGGGAATTTAAAAAAGGTTTTAAATTTGTGTCAATCTCTTCCTTTTATATAAAAGGAATATTGTGAGGGTGTCAAAACCTACGGAAAATTCTTGATCAGTATGGAATTGAATAATTTAAGTGATTGTCCTGTGAAAATATGGTTTATGTCATGTATTGAGTATTATGGTATCCGTTCATTGCATGGTTATGATTTAATAGGGATTGGTCGCCATAGAAGTTTGGTATGAAGCACTCATGAACCTGGAGAGAGATGTAGATAAATAAGGTTTTATAAAAATGTTACTTTTGTTTTGGGGGATTCCAGGTAGCTCTACTCCTCTATTATATAGAGGAAAGTTAGTTCTGTTTATGTCTAAAAGTCACAAGCTACAATTACAGATTTTGAATCATTGGATTTAGTGTAACCCTAAGCTAGTTGTTATATCAAAAATGTATAATTTCAAATCCCTTAAAATAAAATAATTTTGTGCTCGCACATTATAAGTGGATATCTTAAAAAAAAAAAAAAAAAAAAAAAAAAAAAGTAAAAACAGTATTGCGTATCATGGTGAAATAGGTGAAAATTATAAAAAAAATAAAGTAGAAAAATAATTACAGGTAAAATTAGAATTCATCAATAATGCAGTGTTGGCAGCTTAGTCGATTCTAAACTAACTTCTCTCCCTTTTGCCATTTCAAATTAGAAAATGGCTGTCCGATAATTTTTTTTTTTTTTTTTTTTTTCTTTTTGTAAAGTTTTAGCAGACTTACTCCATTTTTCATTATTTTGGGATTTTTACTAATTTTGATATGACCTACAAGTACATATTAGTGTTTTGGTCCCCCCGATATATTAGAAGAGGTACCTGTTTTTAGTGGCGTCCGTTAATCCCGACAATTGCCAGATAACCATCCATTACTTTTTCCTGAAATTTTACCACAAATTGTATTTCATTAAATAGATGTGCACAGTAAGAAAATAATTTTTTTTTTTTTTTTAATTCCCGGTGCATTTCCAGGAGCTCAAAAGAGGGCAAAAATGGTCCAAAATGGCACATTTTGCCCCATAACTTTTGATCAATCCATTAGATTTTTCTGAAACTTGGCCAAAATGTGGAGTCCATTGTTAATATAGATCCAGTATGGGTGACCCTGGCAAAATATTTGTTTGCGTCCCCGGGGATTTTTAGTGCTAAAAACGCCCATTTTTTTCATATTTCTCAACAAAAATTTGATATGTCCGACTATGTAATGGCTTTTTACGGTGGTCAACTCAAATACACATGTGCTAAGGCCTGAAACTGCAGTTAACCATTTAAACTGGGATTCGGCGTGCCCAGGGGCTCAAGAGATCAAAAATGGCCAAAAATGACACTTTTTGCCTCATAGAGTTTGATCGATCCATTATATTTTCCCAAAACTTGGCCAAAATGTGGAGGCTATTATTCTTAATATAAATTCAGTATGGGTGACTCTGGCAAAATTCTGGTTTGCATCCATGCCTTTTTGGAGCTCTTTTTTCATATTACTCAAAAACTTGATATGTATGTCTATTTAGTGGTTTTCCATGGTGATGAATTCCAATATACATGTGTTAAGATATGAAACTGCATCGTTTGTCTATTTTCACTGGGATTCGGTGTTCCCAGGAGCTCAAAAAGGATCACAAATGACCCAAAATTGCAAAAAATGACACTTTTTGACCCATTCATTAGATTTTTCTGAAACTTGGCGAAAATGTGAAGGCGACGTTGGCCCTTCACACTTCTCACATTCATCATTTCTTCATTTTTTGTGGCGTCATCTCACATGCAGCACCAAAGGGGGACCACACACTTGCAGTTTGTTTTTGTAAAGTTTTAGCAAACTTACTTAATCAATTTCCATAATTTTGGTGATTTTTTTTTTTTTTTTTTTTTTTTTTTTTTAAATACTAATTTTGACATATGTAAGTAAGTATTAGTGTTTCTTTTTTTTTTCTTTTTAGATATCCACTTATAATGTGCAAATCTTTTTCTTTTCAATATTTAAAACCATCTTATTTTATAGTTAAAAGAAACTAATCCAATTAAGCAAAAAAAAAAGTCTTTGATGGTCCAATGTTGCATGTTTATTTCATCTTGGCGCATTAATGAATTAATGTAGTATAATCTTGATTTTATTTACATATAAATATTTTATTTTGATCTTTCATAAACAAGTCTAACATTTTGGTGGTTAATGTTAAAGCAAACGTTAACTGTGAAAGAAATAATAATGAAAAGACTCTGAAGTGGAAAGTAATAATCATTAATTCTACCTGAAATGTTGTCATGGGTTTAAAGAGTTCAGTGATTAGTTTAGAAGCAGATTTCATGGTGATAAAATCTGTAGGATGGGAGAATAAAAACAATTCAACAATGGAGGTTATTGAGTGGTTTATTAAATTCTCGTCAGGTGATGGTTTCTTTTAATATTTTGTTAACCATTTTATCTTAACTCTTGCCTCAACAAGACTTATTTTTGGTGCTAGTATGTTTTTTTTTTTTTTTTTTTTTAATAGCAAACTGTTGGTAGAAATCCGGGAACTAAACTGTAAACTGAAAGAATTCCAAGGTGATGAGCCTAAGGACACTGGTCCAATGGTAAAAGGATATTTGACTGACCGGTGAGTAAATCCAGCTTAATTTTTTAATATTCTGCACATTTTTTTGTGAATTATTTAAAAAAATTTTGAAAACAAATGTTTGCTGAGTGTTTGTTTTTATTTCCAAGGTTTACTCGTGCTGTGAATGTTGTAGTGTCTGCTCCAACCAAGATGAAAGGTGGCCATGATCTCCAGCTCCCGTCAATGTCCATGTTAACCAGCAAGAACTCAAGCCAACAGTTCTTCCTACGTATCCTTAAGGTGATCATCCAACTCCGGGATGCTGCTCGACAGTCTCTTGCAAAGAAAGCCAGAACTTCCAGTATGTCTCTTTTTTATTCATCTTACTAAAGTTTGGGAGAGGGTAAATAATTAAAAAAAGATCTGCTGACATAAGTATCTCGTGTTTCTTTAAAAGCTGATGTTGTGGATGTTACTAACAATCTGGATGTTTGTTCTAAAGTAGCACCTGCAGTCATAACCTAAAAGTAACATTTTAGAATTTTAGTTTCAAACAAAAAATGCCTTTAATTTTATATTCATCTTAACTGTTCATTTGTAATAAATTTATATCTACTGAAAAATGTTTTAGGTTCTTGTCCAGAATTCCTCCTACATTAAAAAAAAAAAAATAAATAAAAAATTAATCTCTGCTGTGCGTATTTGTGATGAAATGAAAATATCATATTCCAAAAATCAAATAAATTGATCAAATAGTTTTATTTTTACAAGAAAATCACATTTTATGATTAACAGAAGGGTGGCTGTCTTTTCTGCCATTTTGACGACACTTTAAAAAAATAATTCAAACTTGCAAGATTTGTAATGCCTACAAATTCCCATAAATTGCTTAAGTGATTTTCTGGATAAAAATGAAACTAATTCATCAATTTGTGTTATTTTTGGAATATATTTTCATTTTGTCATAGGTACATACATCATACAGATTTTTTTTTGTTTTTTATGGAGGGTGGGGTTCTGGAAAAGAAACGTTTATGTTGGTAATTGTGCATAAAACCAAATCCTAACTTTCGAACATGCCGGCAGGTGACGTCCGCATCTGTCAATTGAGGTATGGAAGCACAAAATGGGTACAACTTTTGGATCCCCCCACCCCACATAAAAATAAACTTTGCTGATCCCTTTTTTATTGCAAAAAGGGAAATAGGAACGCAGTTTATACTAAAATAAAAACTAGAATTAATTAAAAGGGGAAAGTTGTGTTTCTGCATTAAATGTAAAACATTTTTCATGGATAAAAAAAAAAATTGCTTATTATTTACTCAAAAATTGTACTTTTTCAATGAAAAAAAATGGTAAATATTTTTTAATGGAAACTAACGCTAAATATATTTTTTTTAATGGAAACTAACGCTAAATATATTTTTTTTAATGGAAACTAACGCTAAATATATTTTTTTTAATGGAAACTAACGCTAAATATATTTTTTTAATGGAAACTAACGCTAAATATATTTTTTTAATGGAAACTAACGCTAAATATATTTTTTTAATGGAAACTAACGCTAAATATATTTTTTTAATGGAAACTAACGCTAAATATATTTTTTTAATGGAAACTAACGCTAAATATATTTTTTTAATGGAAACTAACGCTAAATATATTTTTTTAATGGAAACTAACGCTAAATATATTTTTTTAATGGAAACTAACGCTAAATATATTTTTTTAATGGAAACTAACGCTAAATATATTTTTTTAATGGAAACTAACGCTAAATATATTTTTTTAATGGAAACTAACGCTAAATATATTTTTTTAATGGAAACTAACGCTAAATATATTTTTTTAATGGAAACTAACGCTAAATATATTTTTTTAATGGAAACTAACGCTAAATATATTTTTTTAATGGAAACTAACGCTAAATATATTTTTTTAATGGAAACTAACGCTAAATATATTTTTTTAATGGAAACTAACGCTAAATATATTTTTTTAATGGAAACTAACGCTAAATATATTTTTTTAATGGAAACTAACGCTAAATATATTTTTTTAATGGAAACTAACGCTAAATATATTTTTTTAATGGAAACTAACGCTAAATATATTTTTTTAATGGAAACTAACGCTAAATATATTTTTTTAATGGAAACTAACGCTAAATATATTTTTTTAATGGAAACTAACGCTAAATATATTTTTTTAATGGAAACTAACGCTAAATATATTTTTTTAATGGAAACTAACGCTAAATATATTTTTTTAATGGAAACTAACGCTAAATATATTTTTTTAATGGAAACTAACGCTAAATATATTTTTTTAATGGAAACTAACGCTAAATATATTTTTTTAATGGAAACTAACGCTAAATATATTTTTTTAATGGAAACTAACGCTAATTTTTTTTTTTTTAATGGGTCCCTTTTTAATACTACTTTTAAGTAAATAATAAAGAAATTTTAGTTTGTTTTTGTTTTGTTTTTTTGCATCCATGAAACAATGTTTTACATTAACGCAAAAACAAAACACTGCAGACACTTGAAATATAATATATATTTTAAACAAGTCTTTTTCATTTTTCCTTTCGAAATAATTAAGCCTAAATCATAATGTTTTCAAATTAAATAATAAAAAAACTTTAATTTTCAATATCAATAACAAGCGTGTTTGCGACGGTGAAATCTAAAATGTTCCCACCCCCCAAAAGTTACTGAAATGAAAAAGCAAACTTTGGTCGTTATTATTTAAAAAACATAATTTTGCCTTTAAAGTTAATATTTATTTTATTAATTCATTATCCTCACTCATTTTATTTAAAAATGTAGTTTAAAACATATTGCAAATAATGATTCCATTTTCTTAACAGAATGGATTGTTTTGATGACGGGACGTACTTAACAATTCACCGAAAAACTTTTAATCGCTTCAATTTTTCAACTTTTAAAGTAATTTCCTCAAGCAAAGATTAATGATTATGAGAAAAATATTTTGTGTAGGTCTTTTCTATGTCAACCCCCAACTATCATCACCATTGCCTCACCGGGGTTCCAAAATCGACCTGCCCTACTGCGCCATGGGCCCGAAAATAAATAAAATAAAATACATGATTTCTCTCAAAGGGTCCCAATAAAAAAAAATATATATATATATATATATATATATATATATATACATGATGATTGCAACGTCTTGTCAGATGAGTGCCACTCCCTCAGTCACTGAAAGTCCATGAGTCCGAAGATAATGTTTTTTTGTTTTTAGTCCTGCCAGCGAATTCACATGCTCAAGCAGACATGACATTGAAGACGGTCCTTGGCATACATACATATATATACATACACACATACGCCTCCATAAACATGCACACATCCATACATACATACACAATACATATAACACATACAAACATATGCATACTATCATATAAAAATACACATACATATATGTACAAATACATACCTACACATGCATATATATGCACCTATACGCATACATATATATGCACATATACATACATACACATAAACATATAATAATATATATACATGCATACATATACAAATAAGTATACATACATATGCATACACTAGTACCTATATTAACATACATACATACATACATACACACACATATGCACATATAGAATGATGGCAGATCAATTATTACATGCTTCCAGCATTTCACGGCTACACACATGACATTTTTTCCATCGCCACGGATAATTTTTATAGACAAATGCCTGAGGAAGTATCTATACAAAGATGATGTTACAGAGTTTTAGCTTTGTACGACAGCTAAGTTTCTCTCTCGGTTCAAAATGTTGAGATCCAGCAAGATAGCCAGCAACAAATCAAACTGCAGACCATCTTAATGCGGGTACTGGTCTCCCCTTTTTTTATTATTATCATAAAATACATACAAGCAGGCCTCCTGGCATTGCCCGGTCATAAAATATATTTTGATTAATGCAGATTTTGTATTTATTATATTGGACCCAATAGATATTAATCATTTTGGAGAGAACAAAAAAGTGTGCCACCACCGAGAATCGAAACCAAAACTTTTAGCTTACAATTTACTTTTTCCTTTGATGTTAATGCGTGAGCTATGAAGACGTTTGCTGCAAAGCTAAGTTAAAACATGAACCAATAGCTATTACGTTACGCATGCATATTCGTAATGCTGTCGTTCAACCATCACCTTGCAAATTCAATTTTTTTTTTTTTTTTTTGTAAATTTTCACTTTTGCACAGATTTTCCCCAGCTAAACCCAAATATAAAGTTTCACATAGGTTCGAATACCCCATATATTAAGTTTCTTGACTGTAGACCAAAAACTGACATGAATTTGGTAGGAAAAACTTTTTAAACATATATCTATATATAAAAAGGTCTGTGTTTACTAGAAGCTTTCTAGGCAAATATTATGCAAGTATAAATCATGTAGAATATATGTATGAATATAATTACACGTAATAGTTAACTAAAGATGATCATCCCATAAGAAAACCGAAAAAACTAATAGGGAATTAATTAAAATGAATGTTTAAAAGAATATGCAAATTAGCTAGATCTTTTATCAGTGAATGCAATTCCACAACTCATATATAATGAAGTTGTATTTTCTTTTCAAATAAATAGAAAAAAGGGTTTTTTGAAAATTAATACATAAAAAAAAAAACATTGTGTGTGTACACATATATATAAAACTATATTACTATATAAAAAAATCTGACTCGAGGGGGTATGGAAATTTATAAATGGTTCATAACTATATCTACATTAATTTTGCTCCAATGCTTTACCTGTAATAAACAAACGTCTGCTTCCATTATGTATAGGTGGCCGTTCTCTCGCTGATGAAGTGTTATTGCCAACCTTGGAAACCGATGCGGAAGCCACTTCCGGCGGTATTGTAAGTGGAGCTCTATTTTCTTCAACCACCTCTTCTCAGGATGCAGTGACTGTAGTCAATCCCCGCAGCAGCGCTAATCTTGCTGGTGCGGCAGTCGATGCAGGCAGTGCTAGTACGAGCAGCAGCCAAGAGCTGACCAGTAATAGCACGTCTGTTGATTCACAACCAACTTCATCGCAGTCGATCACTCAACAGCAGAGTTTTATAGATTCTGTAATATCGATGGATGTTGATCAAGCGGGTAAGAGATTCTCTCTTGTTTTCTCAATCTCTCTCTCGTTCTCGTTCTCTCTCTCGTTCTCTCTCTCGTTCTCTCTCTCGTTCTCTCTCTCGTTCTCTCTCTCGTTCTCTCTCTCTCGTTCTCTCTCTCGTTCTCTCTCTCTCGTTCTCTCTCTCTCGTTCTCTCTCTCTCGTTCTCTCTCTCTCGTTCTCTCTCTCTCTCTCTCGTTCTCTCTCTCGTTCTCTCTCTCTCTCTCTCGTTCTCTCTCTCTCTCTCTCGTTCTCTCTCTCTCGTTCTCTCTCTTTCTCTCTCTCTCTCTCTCTCTCGTTCTCTCTCTTTCTCTCTCTCTCTCTCTCTCTCTCTCTCTCTCTCTCTCGTTCTCTCTCTCTCGTTCTCTCTCTCTCGTTCTCTCTCTCTCTCTCGTTCTCTCTCTCTCTCTCTCTCGTTCTCTCTCTCTCTCTCTCTCGTTCTCTCTCTCTCTCTCTCTCGTTCTCTCTCTCTCTCTCTCTCTCTCTCTCTCTCGTCTCTCTCTCTCTCTCTCTCTCTCTCTCGTTCTCTCTCTCTCTCTCTCTCGTTCTCTCTCTCTCTCTCTCTCGTTCTCTCTCTCTCTCTCTCTCTCTCGTTCTCTCTCTCTCTCTCTCTCGTTCTCTCTTTCTCTCTCTCTCTCTCGTTCTCTCTTTCTCTCTCTCTCTCTCGTTCTCTCTCTCTCTCTCTCTCTCGTTCTCTCTCTCTCTCTCTCGTTCTCTCTCTCTCTCTCGTTCTCTCTCTCTCTCTCTCGTTCTCTCTCTCTCTCTCTCGTTCTCTCTCTCTCTCTCTCGTTCTCTCTCTCTCTCTCTCGTTCTCTCTCTCTCTCTCTCGTTCTCTCTCTCTCTCTCTCGTTCTCTCTCTCTCTCTCTCGTTCTCTCTCTCTCTCTCTCGTTCTCTCTCTCTCTCTCTCGTTCTCTCTCTCTCTCTCTCGTTCTCTCTCTCTCTCTCTCGTTCTCTCTCTCTCTCGTTCTCTCTCTCTCTCTCTCGTTCTCTCTCTCTCTCTCTCGTTCTCTCTCTCTCTCTCTCGTTCTCTCTCTCTCTCTCTCGTTCTCTCTCTCTCTCTCTCGTTCTCTCTCTCTCTCTCTCGTTCTCTCTCTCTCTCTCTCGTTCTCTCTCTCTCTCTCTCTCGTTCTCTCTCTCTCTCTCTCGTTCTCTCTCTCTCTCTCTCGTTCTCTCTCTCTCTCTCGTTCTCTCTCTCTCTCTCGTTCTCTCTCTCTCTCGTTCTCTCTCTCTCTCTCGTTCTCTCTCTCTCTCTCGTTCTCTCTCTCTCTCTCCTGTTCTCTCTCTCTCTCGTTCTCTCTCTCTCTCGTTCTCTCTCTCTCTCTCGTTCTCTCTCTCTCTCGTTCTCTCTCTCTCTCTCGTTCTCTCTCTCTCTCTCGTTCTCTCTCTCTCTCTCGTTCTCTCTCTCTCTCTCGTTCTCTCTCTCTCTCTCGTTCTCTCTCTCTCTCGTTCTCTCTCTCTCTCTCATATATATATATATATATATATTTTTTTAAAAAAATTTGTTTTAAAGGTTATTTCAATTACACAAAGCAAGCATCTCATTGATATCTCCATGATTAGCCAAATATATACCACTGTAGACTATGGAATCTCAAACTCGGATCACAATGACTTGTTTTCAATATTCCTTAAGAATTAGGTGCTTATCCATTTTTACTCCAAAATTTAATTATGGCAGAAACACTTTATTATGTATGCACTTGTTTTTAAAAAAAGTTCTTTTACACCAAAGTTTATGCAAATTTATTCAGTATTTTTGTTTTTATAAAATAAAATCGAAACTGCTAAATTATCTCTAGCCAGTATTAATGATGACTGGAATATTTCAGTCTTGGATTGTCCTTTGGCCGTTGCAGAAAATGAAGACAATTAGTCATTGAATTTTTTTTTTTTATATATATTTTCTTGTTTTTTACCGAACATAATAAAATTTTGGAGTCTTTTTAGGAATAAAATAAAAATCTGATGTACGCTATGTTGAGTTATCTCCCTTGATTTGTGAGACTGTTTTCAAAATAGCATTTCAAGATATTCATTCCTTGGTTAGCCATAAAATCCTATTTTATTTAAAAATACAACTACTTGAGATCAATTTGATTTTTGGAAGCATACAAAGTTTTTGAAGGGATTCTTCACCAGTACCATGTATTTTGCATTGATCAGAAATTTTCAGTTTTGTTAAGTCGGTTTACTATTTTGTCTTGTTATAATTCTGTTTTGCAAAATGTAAAGAAATTTTTCTTTTTCAGATGCCTTGGATGATAGAAAAGGTCGGATGCGTAGAGAAGGTGAATTGCCACGCCTCAGTGATCACTTACAGTTGGATGACATGTGGACAACCCTGGGAGACTGTCTTACCGAATTAGCCAAAACCCCTGATCATCATGCTGTGTTGATACTCCAACCAGCAGTGGAAGCCTTCTTTCTTGTTCATGCTGGTGAATATGCTTTTGTTTTCTTTGTTTTGTTCACCTAATGGGAGGATCTGACGCAATAGGATTGAAAAAGGGAAAGAGATATTAGAAATGTTGGCAATTACTGGATTTTGGTAATTTTATATGCCAATAAAGAAGGCCTACCTAAGACTGCTTCACCTGATTTAACCTGAGCATCTGTCATTAGTATTTGAAGCTTTTAGAACATCTCTAGTTGTGTTTGTATACAATGCAACGAAGCACCTAATATTCAGAGTGATAGTTTAACTCCAGGATTGTCAAAATCAAGTCTTAGCCCATCTAATTTTGCAAAGATTATTCCAAAGGAGTGAAAAGGCTATAAAACTCTGACTTTCTGATGGAAACAATCAAAGAATAAGACGGAATCACATAACAAAAATACATCCTATTACCGTATCATTACATCTTCCACATTTGACCATAATTTTATAATTTTACATCTGCACAAACTGCATTAAACAAAATAAATCCTGATTTTCTGAGAGGAATTGGAGAATATCTATAATATAAATCTGACCTGTCTGTTTAAATGTATGTTTGTATGTCTCTCTAAAACTCTTGACAGAGGCGATGGATTTTCACGAGATCGGTATCGTTTTGAAGCTTGATCCTTTAGATGACAAATATCGAAAAATTGGCGAAAAAAATTAATTCCTTCACCCTCAACTGGGCATTTTTCTACAGGGAGAGGTCGCTTTTTTCGCCAATATTTTCGAAAATCATCCCCTCTTTCAATTGACTAGCCTTAATTTAAACCTTTGCCACTTCCGGTTTGACGATGGACGCGACGGCAAAAACGTCACTTTTTTTTTTTTTTTTTTTTTTTTCCCTCCCACATTTTTTTCCTCCTTCGTGGTACGGGTTCAAGCCTGCCTGCCCCTGCTTACTACCATTTTTCCCCTCAACACACACCTCCAAACACCCGGGCACTGCTAGGCACCCAGGCTATTTAAAAATACATACCAAACATTCACACATCTTCTCATCTGGATTGAAGTATGAGAAAAAAACCAAAAAAACTTATCCCAAGTCTTTTTTTACTGCTCTTATTTAAAAATCAAAAGTTCAGTATACATATTTACAAATGGAAATCAATGACAGCAACAAAGGCGACATTGTTGTAATCTGAATAAACTTAAGTCACGTCAAATCATAAGACATTTAAGAACGTAATTAAAGCTTCAGTAAAACCTATAAAAAGACAGATTGCACATTCTTGCTTAAAGAACTAATGTACCCTGCCTGCCAGACTGTGAACAATAAGTGTTTATGATGATGCATTAATTCTATAAGACAAACATTCTACTTCACAAACAAATTTAAAAAAAAAAAAAAAAAAAAGATATATCCTTAAAAACAATAATTCTATAATGGAAACCTTTGAAGACAAAAACTATAACATCAAAGTATATAAATAGAAGATAATTGAAATTACTACACGAAACCTAAATTTCTATCATGAATTTTAATCTAAAGCTATTGAGAACTTTTATGAAAATGATTGAATTTGGTATTAAATAGCTGCAAAAATTAATATGCTGTAAAAACGACCAATCAAAGAAAACAGCTGACTCGACTTCGTAAAGAAAATAATTGGGACGCAATATTTACCGGTCAGAGTTGTTGTGGATTTGTTGATTACAAGATCGTAATTTTTCTCAACAAGGGACAAAGCATTAAACCATTTATTGAAAGATTCAACCATTTAGATGTGGTTAAGATGAGACAAAGTCCAATCAGGGATCACTGGCTTGATCTTGCAATGTTCATCATTGCAAATCAGTCTTGCATCAGGTGCTTCAGTGATATTTCTTGGTAGCTAGAGTCATGAATATCCCCACCATCATCCCTCAGAAGATACGATTAGCATCATAGACATGTCACGGTCTTACTAATGTTCATGAAGTGTGTAAAGTACATTAACATGTTGGGGGGGGGGGTAAGTTTATCTTCACTGATTCTTTGTTACGAAATATTCTTAAAAATGTTTTTACTTTTTTGCAGGTGAAAAAGATACTAAAAAACCCGACAGCCAAACTCAGAAACGTGAAGATCAATTGGCTCATTTGAATATCGATGTGGCTCCTGCCTCACCATCTCCTGCCCCAAACATGGAGAGTTCCACTCTTCTCACCCGAGAAAACTCCTTAGCATCTGTCTCTTCCCTTGGACATATATCAAACGATACACAAAAGTTTTTGAAATTTGCTGGTAAGTTTACCTTTTTCCTCTTATGTAATGGTTAATGGCGTTTTATCAAAAATATTAAGTATATAAGAATTCATTTTAATTTTCATCTAATTTTCTAATTAGTTAAATCTTTAAACGTGTTGGTGTCTTGTTTTACCTTTCTAAACTTGTCTTGTTGCAGAAACCCACAGAACAGTGTTGAACCAGATCTTGCGGCAGTCTACAACACCTCTTGCAGATGGACCATTTTCTGTTTTGGTCGATCATACCCGAGTACTGGATTTTGATGTTAAAAGGAGATATTTCCGACAAGAGCTTGAGAGGCTTGATGAAGGCCTGCGTAGGGAAGATTTGGCCGTCCATGTTAAAAGGGAACATGTTTTTGAGGATTCATTTCGAGAACTGTTCCGACGATCTCCAGAAGAGTGGAAACACAGGTTTTATATAGTCTTTGAAGGTAAGAATTGTGAAATTGAGTATAGAGTTCTTCAGATTCAATCTTGGTCAGTTGTTAAAAAATATTTTAATATGAGGCATTATTTTAAAAATAACGTCAAAGTGAAACGTTTATATTTTTTTTTTTTTTTTGTAGTAAAGAAAACCAACTGATAATGTTGAAAACAATAACAGAATTTAATAAACAATTTTCATTGTAATTTAATATTGCTGATAATGAATTTAAATGTGATAGTTTTGAGATTTCAATTTAACTAGGTATGCAATTAAAATTTATTCTGATATGCAAAGTTTTACTGTATTCTCAAATCAAATATGTATTTTTTAATTGATTTGACATTTAATTTGATGCTAACACACAACCATAATGATGAATTTGCATTTTTGACAATGATTTTGAATGCGTGTCCTTTTTTCTGATAGGCCAGTAAATTATTTCAAATTCATCTGGTTAGTAAATTAGCATTTCCCATCTTTGCCTACTTTCGAAACAACTATATTTTACACAAGAAATAACATTTTCCTTGGAACATTTTCTAGTTTTATTTTAAAGTATATTTAGCACATTTTACATAAGCCTTTTAATTTCCTGAAATATTACTTTTGAAAATAAAATTTGAAATTATTACATCTTAAAATCAGATGATTACCTATTTTTGAAATAAAACAGTATTGCAAATTCTTAGTTATTTTTTTTATATTTCAGTGCAATATCTCCAAGTAGAATTAAAGACTTTTTTTTTTTAATATTTGTACAAGTTCTGCATTTTTAAAAATTTTTGGTTTCTTTGAAACAATTTAAATTGTAAACCAGTTTAAATAATAAAATCTTATTTTATTTGAAAATTGGCATATTTTTGAAAACCGTAGTTTTAAAAAAATACAACCGCTAAACTTTTTATTTTCAAAATATATCCTTAACATGACTTTAAGAAATAAACCAATTTCCACAATATTTTATTCAAACTTAAAACTAAAAATTCAAGGAAATAAAATTACTGACCAATTGTTTCCATTTGGTTTAATCTATGATGCAAAATAGGGAATAACAGATTACTTATTGCTATAAAAATATTTGAATATAGAAGTATACTAACCATACCTATGACCCATTGAGTTACAACCACTCATTCTTTGTTGTCCCCTTCTCCTATGCTCTTTGAAACTTTTTAGGTTTTGATGCGTGTTAAGACTTTCTTGGATAAGTAAAAACAATGTCTCTACTTGTCTATTATTTTGCCATCTAATCTACACAAGTGCATAGACATATCAATTAGGCAGCAATTGTGAAAAACTCACTAAATTTTCGCATTCATGTTTGATGACTTAACATTGTGAGAAATGGTGACAGAAATGCTGAGATTGGGGGGGGGGGTCAGTTAATTACAACACCCCCCCCCCCTCCTCCTCCAACGTTTCTCAATCTTGTGATTAATGCATGGCATGTATTTTGTGTGATTTAAGTAAAAAGTCCAAAAAAAGGCCTTGGAAATAAAAAAAAAAAAAAATTGATTTAAGTTTTTATAGCAACTTAAAATGTGCTTTTTGCAGCCATGTTGTTAATTGATTTGTTACCTCTTTTTCACTCCCCCACCCACATCAGGTGAAGAGGGCCAGGATGCTGGTGGCTTACTAAGAGAATGGTATGTGATAATATCAAGAGAGATTTTCAACCCGATGTATGCTTTATTCCGGACATCACCTGGTGACCGGGTTACCTACACCATCAACCCATCGTCGCATTGTAACTCCAATCATTTGAGTTATTTCAAATTTGTTGGTCGAATTATAGCCAAAGCCATTTATGACAACAAACTGCTTGAATGCTATTTCACTCGATCTTTCTACAAACATATCATTGGCCAGGCTGTCAAGTAAGTTTTTTTTTTTTTTTTCCTTTTTTTTTCTTTTTTCCTTTTTTCTTTTTTCTTTTTTTCCTTTTTTCTTTCTTTTTTCTTTTTTTCCTTTTCTTTTTTTTTTTCTTTTTTTTTTTTTTTTTTTTTTTGCTACAAAAATTTATATATTTAAATAATTTAAAAACCAGCTTATTTTCCATCTTTTGACATTCAAACAACTGGCCTTGTAACATTGTTACCCGTTTGGCTAACAGTTCAGCTGTGGGATTGAAATATTTCCATTGTTATTACAAGTTTTCATAAATCAAGAAACCCCTTTCTGGAGGCTAACACTTAATTTCTGTACACGATATCCGAGCGTTCAGCAATGATTCTAATCGACCTCTGAACCATTGTGTTAGTAAAGAACATTGGGTTTTTTTTTTTTTTTTCTTTTCCTCTCAATTAACATCTTTCTTTGAGTCTCTTACTGTATTCTAGGACAAGTATTTATCTGGTCTGGTGGAGTATCCAACTAAATGCTGTTATATCACTAGAAGGTGTACCATTCTGTATGAACTGCTGTATAGCAGTGTTGAAGGGATCTTATTTGCTAATTTGAATACTGTTATTTATTTTGTTCATTTATTCTGATTAATTCTTGTACAGAGACCAAAGACACATGAGGTTGGTGTTTAGTATGTAATTTAAACTGTTACCAAACAAAAATTATATAAATGCCAACCAAGAGTTGGAAAAGAAGAAATGGGAATACTACTCGATTTAAAAAAAAAAAAAAAAAAAATTGGCATTTGGAATCAGACATCTGTAAGACGCACTTATTAAAAGGAGATGCACTAAATGTGTCTATGAAGAACTACTTGGGTCATCTATATTTTAGTAGACTGTACAAAATGTAAGAAAATACTATCAATATACCAAATCTTCCCATGCCAGTTGAAAGTATGCTTGCATTATATAATTAATAAACTACTGAAAACGCTTATAAACAATCCGTATGAGAGAGAAATCTTTTTATTATTGCTGTCTTTATATGTTACAATTTTTTTTTACCTCCTAGATATACCGACATGGAAAGTGAGGACTACTCGTTCTATCAAGGACTTGTCTTTCTTCTTGAAAATGATGTCAAGGATCTTGGATATGAGCTTACATTCAGTACTGAGGTAAGTAACCTGTTTCGAGCTAGTTCCATTTGTTGGCATTTGAAAATTTATTTGTTATGGTTTTCTTGATCGCCAAACAGTTCGACAGATGGTGAACCTTGGAAGTTTGAAAATGATATACACAACATATCTTAATGGAAATGAGATGTTAAAAAAAAAAAAAAAAAAAAAAAAATGGTACAATTTCAACACAAATTTATTGACATTTCCATAATAATCAATAATTTAGTTTTACATAAAAATATGAAATTGGCTTGAAATGACCCATTGCTTATATAACCTAGACCCAGTAATATGTATAGCCGGCTAAACAAAAACATTTACGATAAAGCATACTAATTGTCTGCAAGGACTTTAAAACGATTAATAGGCAAACAATATGGACATAATTTGAAGAGCTTTTCCAGATAACATGATGGATTTTATTTCTAAAAATTCTTCTGTTAATTGAACTATACTGAAAATGTAAATTGAACTATACTGAAAATGTAAAAACAAAATAAAAAAATAAAATACTATCGGACATCGTAAATTTAAATACTGAAGTAAATTGAAACTAAAAAGTAACAAACTTTCACCAATTATCAAACCTCTATATAAAAAAACCTATCCAATAAAATAAGTCTACAAATAATCTAACTACTCTAATCGATTTACAAATCTTTTTGCTGTTAAATGAGCAAAGGATTTGGAAGAATTTAACCAAGAAAAAAGTTTTAATCTTTCTTGTCTCATTGTTTCCATTGTGTGTACAGATCCAAGAATTTGGTGTGACGGAAGCTCGGGACTTGAAACCAGATGGCAGCAATCTAACTGTGACCGAACACAACAAGAAGGAATACGTGAAGATTGTGTGTCAGATGCGAATGACTGGAGCCATTCGCAAGCAGTTAAATGCCTTCCTCGAAGGCTTCTACGATATCATTCCCAAGCGCCTGATTTCTATTTTTAATGAGCAAGAACTCGAATTGCTCATTTCTGGTTTACCTAATATCGATATTGACGACTTAAAGGCTAACTCTGAATATCACAAGTATCAACCTAATTCATTACAGGTAAGTCATTGTTTATTTTGTGCATGCACTAAATGAATGCTGATGGAAACTTATGAAAAGACGAATGTTATTTCCTGCCCAAGAGGCATAGAACATCTGGTAGAATGCAAGGACTGAAAAAGCAAGGTGGACTAAGATGCATTTTGATAGACAACTTGATCGATTGAACGGGATTTTTGAATAGCCACCCGCATTGGAGAGCCGTGGTCGCCAAGGCTGTTAAACAGCAGAGCTGCTGATGTTTGGCCATATTGGATTGGAACATATCTTGAGTTCGCATTAAAAAAAAAAAAGTTTCAAATTACAAGAAAGTTATTTTTCTCAAGGTTTTTTGAAAATAGACCATCCTGGTTTTTGTAATTGATAAACAAGTACGTGTTTTTATGATGAGGAATAGTGGTGGCAGGCAGGTTTGACCCCGTACCGCAAAGGAGGAAAAGAATGTGAAAAAAATAAGGTGACGTCTTTGCTATTGCATCCATCGCCAAACCAGAAGTGGCGAAGGTTTAAGTTAAGGCTAGTTTATTGAAAAGAGGGAAAATATCTGCGAAAAAAGCGACCCCCCCCCCCCCTTGCTGTAGAAAAGTGCCCAGTTGTGGGTGAAGGAATTAATGTTTTTAGCCAAATTTTTTATATTTCTCGTCTGAAGGGTCGAGCTTCAAAACAATACAGATCTCGTGAAAATTCATTGCATCTGTCAAGTCTTTGCGAGACATAAACATACATTTAAACAGGTGAGATTTATATTACGGATTAACCTTTATATCAGACTTGCCTTCACAACAGAAATATTCTAAAACATTTTTTTGTCATTGTCTTTCCTCTTTGTTTCTCTCACTCAGATCCAATGGTTTTGGAGAGCTTTACGGTCTTTCGATCAAGCAGACCGAGCCAGATTTATCCAGTTTGTAACGGGTACATCCAAAGTACCTCTTCAAGGATTTGCCTACTTGGAAGGTATGAATGGTATTCAGAAATTCCAGATTCACAGAGATGACCGCTCCACAGACAGACTCCCCACAGCCCATACATGGTATTTATCATTTTTTTTTCTCACTTTGGACTTATGCATGCACAGTAATGGCTATTTTCAAACAAACCAGAACATTTTTTTTCTTTTTAAATAAAGCTAAGCCAAAATTCCTCTGCAAAATTTGCAGTAAACTTTTGATTAGGTTATGTTAATATTTGATTAGGTTATATTAATATTTGATTTAAAACCAATGGCAAAATCTATTTGTGCTAAAATAAATTTTTTTTTTTTAAATTTTTTTTTACAAGATGGTCACCACTTATCAAAGCCCGGAAGCCACTCAGGGATAAGGGTTATTGCATGTATAGTATGTTAGTGTTGAGATTTCATAAAGTATCTACTTAAGGGGGTGGTTCCTCAGAAATTTGTTTACATTGGACTTGAAGACATCCAGGTTGTAGTCAGGTGGGAAACAGGCAGACGGAACAGTTCCACTGGCGTGCAGTTCTAAGAAAGAAGCTTTGTACATGGAATTTACGTTTTGATTTAGGCACAGATAGAGTAGGGAAAATTTTTGACAGTGGTTTCAGCTAGACGGGTGTTTTTTGTAGAAGATTGGCAAGGGGGGGGGGACCAGAGATTGGAACTCCGGCCAGCACCTGTCATGGAAATAACGATAAAACAAAGATAGGCTCGCAACGTCTCTTCTGTGAGAGAGAGGTTGCAGGGAAGAGAAAAGGGCATCCCCCACTAAGCCACAGTCTATTTTGTATTCTGTCAAGGCAGGATAGGCTGTTTTTAGCAGCTCCTGCCCAGATATGGCAGCAGTATTCCATCCTTGGACGTACTTGGCTTTTATATAGATAGAGAATTGCATCAGTAGTGAGATATCTTCTGGAGTGGTAGAAGGATCCCACCATCATTCCAGCGACCCTGGTAAACAGACTTGATGTACGTGTTCCATTTTATATCAGGAGTAAAGGTCAAGCCCAGAAGCTTGTCAAAGCATTGTGCTTATCATAGATGAGAGCCATCCATTTCAATTGATGCCAGATGGGGATCAGAGCGTTGATGATGTAAAGATAGGAGTTTGGTTTTAGATGCATTAAAGGTAACCAGCCACGTCTTCCCCCCACTTAACCATGCGCTTGAGATCAGAGGAGAGAGAATCAGAGAACTTTGTTATTTACAGCCTTTGATGTGTTGCCATAGATGGTCATGTCATCAGCATAGATGTCAACGAATGATTTAAGTATGTGTTTAGGGAGATCATTCATGCACATCAGCAAGAGTTGGGCCCAGGATGGACCCCTGAGGGACTCCAGCATTAATACTGCAGGCCTCTGATTTTTGTCCATCGACCACTACTCTTATGAACCTATCAGAGAGAAATGATTTAATAATTGAGAAAACATTTCCAGTTATACCGTAACTGGAAATCTTGTGAAGTAGGCCTTTATGCCATACCTTATCGAAGGCCTTTGATATGTCAAGAGCAATTACCCTAGAAATGAAGCCTTTGTCAAGAGATTCACTAATCCTGTGTGATATAACTGTTAGCACGTCAGCTGTAGATCTAGCAGAACGGAAGCCATATTGCGTGTCACTAAGAAGGTTATTTCTGCTGAGGTGGTTGACTACTTCTCTATTTAATGTGGATTCCAGCAACTTACTCATGACACTCAGGAGACTTATTGGTCTGTATTGAGAGGGAGATGACTTATCACCTGAATTCTTAAATACAGGGCATACTGATGAGATTTTCCAGGGTGTTGGAAAGCACTTCTCCTTAAGGCAATGCTTAAACAGTTTCGTAAGTATGGGGGCAATTTCTGGTTGTAGCTTTTTTAATACTATAATTGGAATACCGTCAGGGCCAGTTGCTTTACTGGAATCAAGGTTCTTGATTAGCTTGGCGACGCACAGATATTTGTATGTTACCTAGCTTGTTCTGTGTTATAGGAGGAAATATGGGTCGCATAGGGTAGAATTAGCTGCAAAGTTCTTGGCAAATTGGATTTTATAAGGTGAAACTCGAAGATTCAAACCAGATAGATAAAGCTAAAAATAAAAATAGACAAAAAATAAATAAAAGCATTACCCCCCCCCCTCCCCAACATATGCACACCACCTCCACCCTATCTTATATGTACCTAGAATTAGTCATCTAGTTATGCTAGCTCCCTTTTCCGATATGACCTGAAGAAGGAAGGTCGCATTTTCCAGGCTCTTAAAGCTAAGGTTAAAAAATGTTTCTCTCTATAACTTTTTGAAGTCTATTTTGTGCTAATTACCGATAACTCTTTTATTGCAGCCTTGACTTAAAATCTAGAACTTTACATGACCCATCTTGCTTTTTTTTTTTTTTCTTTTTGTTCTGAAATCTTTTTTGTCAAATATTCTACAAACCAATATTGCTTTGTTACATGTAAAACGAAAAAAAAGTCACCCGTGAAAACGAGAACCTTCTAAACTAAAACCTTGAACTATTATCTAAACTAAAATGTAAATTAATTAAAAATTAAGCCGACTTCACAAATTGATAAAAGTTCATGATTTGATTTTAATTATAAGGTGAAGCTCGAATGATTCAAACTCGAGATAACGCCAAAAAACAATCCCACATTAATATAGGACGGGAGATTATCTTCAAAGAACATCTTGAATTGATAATTGAGCACCGGACTTATACTAAGTAGATATTAATGTCCCTCAAATTTCTGAAACTTAATAGTATTTAAAACCAATGGCAAAGCACAAATTCTTGTCCTCACGAAATATTTAAACCCAATGATTTGAGTATTAATGAAAGAACTTTTGACTGACCGGAGTAGGAGTATCTCTTCCAACTACCTCTGACATTACTCCTCAGAGCAAAAACTGTTGGTTAAATTAAATATTAGAAAAAAAAAAAAATTTTGGATAAGAATACAAAAGTATTTCTTTATACAGTGTGGCCCACTTAATAGTAGCCCAGAAAGAACATTCTTTTGTTTAAATTATATGTAACATTGTTTGCATTTTGTCTTGTCAGTTTGTCGTTAAGATTAGCGAGATCGGGCTACTTTTTAGTAAGTCACCTCGTACATTATTTATGGGGCTATGTCAGTAAAATTTGTGCTTGAATATAGTATGTTTAAAAACAAATTTCCTATCCAAAATAATTATTTTTGGTTTCCCCAACCAAGGAGTGATTAGAACTAATAACTCACTGCTGTTCGTTTGTTCACATTTTTCTCAATAACCACAAGTTGGATTTATTTTTTTTTTTAATTTTGTACAAACATCAGTCATGGTGAAAGTAAATTTTTCATTCAAAGAGGAACCCCCACATTCTCGGTTTGTTTCAAAGAAATAAAAATGAATTTTTTTTTTTTTTTTTTTTTTTAATAGTGTAAAAACAAAAAAAAATGCTTCAGAATTAAAAGGAAGAAATTCCTAATTTGTATTAAATATTGATTTATCAGATGAAATGCTATATAGGTCTAAGTACCATAATTCGACTAACCTTATAAATATATATTGGCAGAAAGTCATTATTCAATCACGTCTGAACACAACAGTTCTTTTCTTCTGATTTTGTTGGATAACTTTTCAGTTTTTATTTCACCTGGCATGGTGTATATTATGGTGCCCAGTAGTTGTTGTTTGGCCATATTCTTAAGCGCTTTCAATCGGCGCATCAGGAGCAATTATCACTTTCTTTATTGAGGCTTGGTGTATTTATAGTTAGCTCTTTTTTTTTGTATTATAAAGGTGGATGCAGGATGGGTATGGGGTGAATTATTTTTACTTTATTTATTGTTAGTTATTGAATAAAATTAGTATACTTGTCCCAATATTAAATGAGATCCAGTTAATAAGGGGTTGTATGTGTGTTATTGTTAAGGTATCAAATTTTACTGGTTTTATTATGCGTAGTGTATAGTTAAAAATATATACAGGCTGTTTCGAAAATTGATGGCATAACTTGAGGATTAAGTTGTATATATGTATACAAGTGTAAATACTCGGTTTCCAAGTTAGTCCACCTAAACAAAAACTGATGAACATTTTTTTTTTTTTATTATTGTAAACCTCTTCCACGTACAATGTGTGATGGTGCACTGTTATTTCTGCAAATAGAATAGATTCTCACTATACCAGTGAGAGGCTCCTAGATCAAATAAGTCTGGGTCTGGTGCTTCCACATATACTTACCCAACCATAAAAACTGACACCAGGTAAATAAAACAAAAAAACGTGGAGTTCAAAAGAACTGAGCATCAGGATCGGTAGGAGCTACTTTGCTAGTTAACACGACAAACCCAGTAGGTATTCATCGATTTAGATAAGAGATTGCAACAAACCAAATACAAGTGAATATGATCAGTAGAACCCAAAGGTAAGATGGGAAGAAATGAAACCCAAAGAAATTAGTAATGGTGTTTATAACAAAAGCAACTTCCACACACGTAGAATATAATCTCAGAATTATCCCCTGATTTTCAGTTATCTATTATGCTATACAAGCAAATTTAAGAAATAATTTTCAACATTGTTCTGAGCGCTAAAAAGATAGTAAGAAATTGTTTTTTTAATGTCTTAAGTTGATCGTAAGATATTAAAAAAAAAAGTCTGAATATTTTTTTAATCCTAAGAATATTTTTTATTTTTTTATGAAACTGAATCAAAATTGTTTTATTGTAATGAACGTAGCATAAGGATAAAAAGGAAAAATTAGCTAGTCAAAACCAAATATCAATTTGTGAGATTCAAAACTATTTATTATAAACTAGTCATCCATACACATTTCGTTTTTGCAAGCCTGATAAGAATCTCACACAAACAGATAACAATGGCAAATGATCATTATTAATTTTTTTACAGAAAATACAATTGAAAAAAAAAAAACAATTTTGCTTTACATGTACTCATTTCTGAACTATTTGTATGCGAAAAAAAAAGTTCTAAGCCTTTAAAGTTTGTAAATAGCAATTTTGTGTGAAACGGCCTTTGTTGGTACTCTGACAAAAGAGGGATTAGACCTAGTACTTCACTGCTGTTCACTTGTTCGCACTTTTCTCAATAACCACACCTTGGATTTTTTTTTTCTTTTGAAATGTTGCACAAACATTAGTCATGGTGAAAGTAAATTTTTCACTGGTGGAGGAGGATCCTGCATGCTCAGCTTGTTTAATTAATTATTACTAGTATATATTAATTTTAATTATTAATAGTATAGATTAATATTAATTATTAATAGTATAGATAAATATTAATTACTAAACAAGGATAGTTACTTGGCTCAGAATCTGTATTTACAAACTTTAAATGTTGAATTTCCTCTCATTCATGCATTTTTTAAATTTTTTTAAATTTTTTTTTTCAGCTTCAACCAGTTGGACCTTCCTGCCTATGAAACGTATGACAAACTACGGCACATGTTACTGCTGGCTATTAATGAATGCTCAGAAGGGTTTGGCTTGGCCTAAACTTTTAACTGTCTTTAAAAAAGGACAACACCATGTGCATTTGGAGAATAAATTTATTAAGGGAAAAACGTTGCAAAAAAGGAAAATGTGGGGAATAAACCCCCCAAATTTGTTCCATTAACCGATGCAGCATCATCGGTATTGTGATTTTTGGTTGTCCTCAAGCATCAGCGGTAGTAACTTGTGATACTAGCAGCATGCGTTGCCTTGCATCACTCTTCTTCTCTTGCTATGGAGGGGAGGGGCGCACAGACTTTTCTGCCTCTTCACTTTCCATTTTTATGGAGGACAAAAAAAAAAATGATTTACACTCTTCTCACTCCCAAAATGTTTTTAAAATATTACAGCATTTAAGAATTGAGGTATTAAAATATGAAAATAAAAAATGAACAAAAAAATAAATAAAATTTTGAAATTATTAATAAAAAAAATGAAAAAAAAAAAATTTTAATGCAAATAGACTGAAAAAAATTTAAATCCCTAACAAATTAGGGTGAAATGGAAGGAGGGATTTTTTTTTTTTTTTTTTTTCCTTTTAGGGTGACTCCCTTCCTCCCTGTCAATCTCTCCCCTCCCCTTCCTCCCTTTATACCTGCAGTAAAATAAAGCCAGTGTTGTGTGTTTTTTTTTTTCTTTTTTTTTTCCCCCCTCTCCATTTCCCTCCCCCAAAGGATGATGACCCTCTTTGGCCCCCTTCTGTCCTCTTCCCACCTTTTTTTTTTTTTTTTTTTTTTGTCTACTTTACTCTAGGTAGACTCTTTTCCCTCGCACACCTGCTCCCCTTATAAGGTCGCTGTTACTGCCCGACTTTGATGCAGGTATTGGGTCTTCTTCCCCCCCCCTCCTCACAGCCAATCCCTGTGGTTTGTCTGGTGTCAACACTCGCCGCCGCTGTCACCACCAGTGTAAACACAACTTCATTGGATGTAATTGTTCTTTGTATAGACATCAACTTTCTTTTGCATGAATAAATGTCCACAGGACTAAGTTATTATTATGTTATGTTTTCAGTGCAAAACTGTACAAAGGGAATTGATATCTTTGTTCAATAAAGAAAATCGTCTTTGATTATAAAAAAAAAAAAAACTGCACGACTTCCTCGCCATCTTTCACTTTTTCTTTTTCCTCACAAAATTAGTTTCCTTTCAAATAGAATTGTACGCTTAACAAATTTCCCTTTCTCATTAGTCGTCTCAGCCGTAGCTTAAATCCAGTTTCATAGCATCGAGCAGAATGTGACGACGAGATGTTGTTGGTTATATATTCCGTGTGAACTGCACAGGTTGGGATTGTCTACCTACTATCTTTGAATGTTGACGATTTTAAATCTTCAATTATTTTGATAAAATATTAAAACTCCTTTTTTAAAAATAGAAAATTGACTTTATATATATATTTTTTTTTCTTTTGTAAAATAAAGCTCTAGCAGATCTTCTACTCAATCATTTTTCGTAACTTTTGAAATTTTTACTAATTTCGATGACACATTATTATGCAATAGTGTTTTTATCTAAAATCCATTTTTTTTTAAATCAAATTATACTTCACAAACACTGAATTCTCTTTAAGCAGAATCACAAATCAATTTAAACTACGTAAATGTGTTTTTTATTTTTTTAATTATTTTTTAAAGTTATACTATTTGGTTTCTCTACCAAGTGATAAACTTCCAATTAAATACAAACAATCCCTCCATTTAAGGCCCAATGGTCTTTGTCTCAAACCAACAGACACCAAAACTTGTGTTTTGCTGGAATATATAGATATTAATTGGACCATACTCATAAACCATTTTTGATTTATCAGCTGTTAATCTATGGACATAAAAACTGACTGATCATAGTGGCCCATCGTGTAGGGTGAATATACTTATAATAGAATCGTGGCTCACAATCACATCGTTGGATCTGTTTAAAGTGGCAATCACTTTTCCAAGTACAAAAAAACCTCCAACCTAGATATTTTCCCCATCACAGATCTGCCATCCGCTTGCATTACGATTGTGTAGCTCATAAAACCTGCAACGTTTTGCACCAAGTTAAATGTTTTGCTGACATCACTAGGTATTTCCTGTATAGTCAACCATTAAAGTATCGGCAGCAATGACAAGTTAACTTCATTGAAACTTTATTGTTCTTAGCAGTTTTTGCTTATATCAACTGTTGAAAAAAAAAAGATTTTGTCCAGAATTAATTTTCTTCATCGTGTAGCTGATTGCAACCGTGCATATGAACGCATGGGAAAATAGCTGCAGCAGCGGAGGATAGCTGGATTGCGAAGAGATTGTCAGCAGCAGTAGCTGAAAAAGGCGCATACACAAATAAGGAATTTGTAAATGACACCCGAGCCCCAACCCCATGCTTGGACAGTCCATAACAGGAATATTTAAGTTCTCAGATCAGTTGTCTCTGGTGTGAGAAGGAGGGTGATATAGCGAGAGAGAAAAAAACAGTAATAAAACAACCAAAAATCACAATCTGCCAGCCAAAAAAGAATCGAATGAGAATTAAAAAAAAAATAAATAAAATAAAATAAAACATAATTGTTCACTCGAAAGTCCAAGAGTCTTCATATATGTCAACCAAACATCAAAAATTATTCTTTTTTTTTTTTCGTCCCCTCCCCTTCTCTGTGTATGTATGTGTATTTTAGATCAGGTGACGGGAGAAATGACAATTCGATTAGGGACTATGCATGCAATGAAAATGTCTTTCAGTTCACTACAAAAATGAGGTCTCTCCCACCTCTTACATTTACGTGTCATTCTCCTCGTCTTTCTGTTACGTCCCATTTTCTTTTTTTTTTTTTAATTTCCTGACAATGTCCTCCCTCGAACACTGTCCCAATTGATACATCGAGAGCCTTTCCGTCTATAGGTAGCACGGACATTTCCTGCAACGAGAAGGATGAGAATTCAGCCTTAGTCGTAGGTCCCTTCCTAACCTCTCTTCCTTTTTTTTCCGTGGAGGAGATATCTCATCCTTAGATATCTCCTCGCCTGCTTGGTCCAACCACATGTCACCGGACCAACTTGGCTTCCTAATCGTGGGTGCAACTCTGCTCCCCTGCAATATCACCACCGCCTACTACGGCTGCCACATCCCTCCTCGGTGGATTGCCCTAATGAAATCCAATCCTATTCACACTGCAACGACCGAAGTCAGCAAAACGAAAATGGAGTAAATGTGGTACTCTGGTGGCTGCAAGAACCCGAACCAAACATGTCGTGGTCAAGTCGCATCTCCACAGCGATTCACCTATCTCTGAGTGCTTCGAGGTCGGTCTACCTCACTGTCACGCAGTCAAAATTCGAATTGCCCTCAGTACCGTCGGTTTTGAATCCGACTGAGGTGCTGAAAAACGTCTACGTCAATAGCTACCCTACAGCGGAGCGATTGAAAGAACAGATAACATTCAGAACACAATCACAATATCTCTATTTCTTTTGTATCCGCCTTTAAAAAAAATTGGTACAACACCGGTACTGTCAGTTCCGACCTTCTTTCAGGCCGAGTATAATTCTTTTTTTTCCGTCTCTCACTAGCTTTTGTTTAATACTCGCATTTATAATTCATCTTGGGGCCAGTTTTCCTTTTTTCTTTTTCTAAAAGTAAAAAGTCCAATCAACGATTCCTTCGACACCTCACACCTGGTTCTGATTCCTTCTCTCCAGATCATCTTTTGCCCTCGAGTGGCTTTTCCTCCAGTCAGGACAGTCCCTCCTAATATCTCCCAGGTCTCCACACCGCCAGCACCTGTGGGACTGGTGGCTGTGAGAGAAGCGGTCATTTTTGCCTTTCCTCTGACACGCTTCAGTTCGGCCTTTACAATGCCCACTCCGACTCTCCCCTTCTGTCGGGGTGTATTCTCATAGACAGTGGGGCACACACTTGACCGATGTCCCTCACCTTTACAGGTCCCACATATAGCTCTGTTCCTGCCTTGGGTAGGACCATAGGACCTATATCGGGGGTCCCCTGTCCCTTCTCTGGGTTCTGTTTTCATTCCCCCAATACTCCATGCCTCTGGCCCTTGGCCTGGTCTCTGGACACACTCTGCCTTCCGCCTCTTCGCTTCCACCTCGGGGCCTTCCCCTCCGTGCTTGCAACCAAGCATGGTTTTTCGCCACCCTGCGTGCCTCTTCTAGATTGTCCGGGCAACTCCTCAGCACCTCTGTCTTGGCCGTCTCATCTTGCAATGCATTTACCATCAAGTCGATTAACATTGCTTGCGTGGTAGCCATGTTCTGGTGCTCCGCAACCGGATATGCGAGGATTGCCAGTTCCTGCATGTGGTTGATCAGCCCATCTACATCCTCCCCGGTAGCCATCTTTATCCGGGATAGCTCTTTTACTGCTTGGACCATCATCTTTTCACCGGCAAACTTTCTTTTTAGCCGTTCACGAAAATCAGTCCATGCTATGCCTGGGTTATCTTCTATACACGTGCATATAAACTCCGAGGCCGCACATGTCGCCCCATCGCAGGTCAACAAAACCATCTCCCTATCTGTCAGACCCTATACTAGTCTCTTTTTCTCTACTGTCGCTATCCATTCCCCTACTCCCTTTGCGTCTCCTCCATATGAGGGTATACTTATCCCCCACAGTGGTCGTTCCATCGTCATCTGTACCTCTACAGTCTCTACTGATCCCTTCCCGACTGACTGGTTTGCTATGCTTTCTCCCCGAGAACCCATCGCCTTTCCCACTCACGCTCTTTCTACTACCCAGCAACACAACTACTGTCAACTCCGTGCAAAGTTAAAATTCTAAACACAGACCGAACACCAAAACTGAGCAAAGAATGAAAAGGGAACCAAAACGTGACTTACCCTGTCTGCTTCTTCTGCTGTCTTCCTCCGTTAGGTGGCTGTCTACGCGAGCTGGCCCAGACCTTATAGTCGATTGACTACAGTCTGTGGTCTGGCTATGCTCTCAGTCTCTTAAAAAAAAATAGGAACAGTGTACTTTTCTTCCGTTCATTTTTTTTTTTTTTTTCCAATTTTCTTTCCTTTCTCTCACAGGAAGATTGTGTTTTTGAGAGGGGGGGGGGGAATCGTGTGCCCGTGGAAATTCGTTCGCACGTTTCTTAACGAAACGAGATCTGGATCATCAGCACCAAATTGTAACCCCTACAGGGCCGCTCAGGTGCATAGGCTTGTGGTTGAGATGCACCTGTAGCCGATACCTGTGGCGTCACCCGTGGTTTCGTAAAGTGGTCGAATTCGTCTTCGTCGTCGTTGGTCGCTCTCTGGTTCCGCTTTCAAATCAGCTTCCAAACGTCACTTGGGCTATCGAAGAAATATATTGCATTCACAACGGCATTTCCAATTAAAGAAAGGAAAGTCAAAACTTAATGGGTTTTTCTTAACATAAAATTGATTATTGTCTTCGACTTTACAAATAATAGTTACACACTGGCCTAGTCATGCAACTTAGAGGGCTGGCAGTTTTCTTTCCTTTACCAAGTTCTCCGTTCTTCATCTACCGTCAGTCCACGTGAAGGGATCAGCTGCCAGAGCGAAAAGACGACACCGACTAGCCAAGTGTCTGGTTTTTATCAAATCAGAAATTCCTCCCTCCACCCTTTTGGAGTTATTCTTTCCTTTTCTCTTTTCCTCTCCCTCTCATCTTTTATCCTATTAATTTGTACTCCCTTTTTTCCTTTCTTCTTTTGATTTTCCTCCCTTTCTCTGTTTTCATAATTTCTACTCCTCCTCTCGACTTATCTATACCAATTTTTAACATCATTTGCACTGAGGTTAACAACCCATTATCAATTAGGCGTGATTAGTCACCCCGGTCGAACAACGCACGGCGGCGACCCCCACCCCAAGCTGTCAGTTAAGACGTCCAGGCCTCTTTCGTATCGCTCAACAGATGGTTTAAAAACAACCTTTTCGTTGTTAACAGATATATAACAGCAATGAGATAAAACAATTATCATTTTTTCTTTCTGACAAAATCCCATAGACATTTCTGTTTAAAACATCAAATCATCATCATCAATAGAATTCAGCTGTGCGAATTCCTCTGAATTCGAGTCGACTAGCAAGGTCACTCGGCATCGCTCGGTCCCCATCGGGTCACAGGGCACACACTTAACCAATGTCCCTCACCTTTACAGGTCCAGCATATAGCTCTATTCCTGCCTTGGGTGGGCTCATAGGACCTATATTGGGGGTCCCCTGTCCCTTCTCTGGGTTCTGCTTTCATTCCCAAATACCCCATGCCTCTGGCCCTCGGCCTGGTCTTTGGACACAGTCTGCCTTCCACCTCTTTGCTTGCACCCCGGGGTCTTCCCCCCCATTATCCCTGCTTGCAACCAAGCATGGTTTTTTGCCACTCTGCATGCCTCTTTTAGGGTGTCCGGGCAACTCTTGAGCACCTCCAACTTGGCCGTCTCATCTCGCAATGCATCTACCATCGCGTCGATCAACATTGCCTGGGTGGTGGCCATGTTCCGGTGATCTGTGACCGGATATGCGCGGATTGCCAGTTCCTGCATGCAGTTGACCAGCCCGTCTACATCCTCCCTGATGGCCATTTTTATCTAGGATAGCTCTCTCACCACCTGGACTATCGTCTTTTCGCCGGCAAACTTTCTTTTTAATCGTTCGTGAAAATCAGCCTATGCTATGCCTGGGTTATCTTCTATGCTGCCCCCGTTGCTCCATCGCAGGCCAACAAAACCATCTCCCTATCTGTCAGGCCATATACTAATCTCTTTTTCTCTATTGTCGCTAGCCATTCGCCTACTCCCTTCGCATCTCCTCCATAAGAGGGTATATTTATTCCTCACAGTGGTTGTTCCATGGTCATCCGTAACTCTACAGTCTCTACTGATCCCTCCCCAACTCACTGGTTTACTTCGCTCTCTTCCCGAAAACGCACCGCTTTTCCCCACTCACCGCTTTTCCCCACTCACGCTCTTTCTACCACCCAGCAACAAAACTACTGTCAACTCCGTGCAAAGTTGAAATTGATAATTCCAAACACGGACCAAGCACCAAAACTGAGCACAGCATGAAAAGGGGACCAAAAAGTGACTTACTGTCTCTTGCTCCTTCTGCTGTCTTCTGCTGCTAGGTGGCTGTTTATGCGAGCTGACCCAGACCTTATAGTTGATTGACTAAAGTCTGGTATGGCTCTTAAAAAAAAAAAAAAAAAAAAAAAAAAAAAATAGGAACAGTATACTTTTCTTCTGTTCGTTTTTTTTTTTTTTTTTTTTTTTTTTTTCAATTTTCTTTCTTTTCTCTCATAGGGAGATTTTGTGTATTCGATAGAAAAAAAAAATTTGTATGGACGTGGAAATTTGCTCCAACGTCTGTTAACGAAACTAGGTCTCCTGGATCATCGGCACCAGATTGTAACCCCTACAGGACAACTTAGATGCACAGGCTTGGGGTTGAGATGCAGCTGTAGCCTATACCTGTGGCGTCACCCGTGTTTTTGTCTAGTAGTCAAATTTGTCTACGTTGCCGTCGTCTGCTCTCTGTTTCCACTTTTGAATCAGCTTCCAAACTGACCTGGGAGGTCCGAGGAATATATTGCATTCAACCACTGCGTTTTGGCTTCTCTTAACATAGAATAATTATTGCTTTCAACTTTACACACTGGCTTGGATGTGCAAACGGGTGGCTGGCAGTTTTTTCTTTCTTTTACCAAGTACTTTGTCTTTTTTACTGTCAGTATACGGGGCGGTCAGAGGCACGCGTATCGGACAAGTGTGCCGCCAGGCGCATGGCAAAAAAAAGTCTCCTCTTTTCCTCACCTTCTTTTATCAATATCGGTTAGCTGTAACCCCCCACCTCTCCCAATATGTCCACAAGTGGCGGCCAACCAATCAGCGGCTGCGCCTTTGTTTGGAGGAGGAGGGGGGGGTCCATTAATGGCCTGCCAAACCCTGACCACCTGGTCGCAGAAGAGAAAGGAAAAAATAAAAAGCTGCATTTTACATTTATTGAAGAAAAAAAAAAAGGAAAGAAAAGGTTTTCCTCTCATCTTCTCTCCCAACACATCTGTGAGGAAATAATGTCCCCTCGCCAGGAATACGAGCTGTCAAGTTCCATTAACACAACGGGTTTTCCACGCATGCCCTCGGATGGTCTCCTCTTTAATAACTCGACAACGATCTCCAGCGGCAGTCTATCAACATACGTGTCCATCTGTTGCGCCTCAGAATTATTTTTATGACTTCACTCTGGTGTAGACATACGTTTCAGCTATTCATTCCGGGGGGGGGGGATCATTTTGATTATCCATCAAGAAACAGGCGTATTCTGTTTAAACAACATCAAACCATCATCATTAGAATTCAGCCGTGCAAATTCCCCATAATTCGTGTCAATGGGACCACCAAGATGACAAGCTGTTCCTTAATCAACTAGCAAGGTCTCCCGGCATTACCTGTCACAAACTACAAAACGAAATAAAGCGAAAGAAAACATGGCATAAATAACCCTTCGAATCGGTTAAGTCCATGGTGCGCTTGACCCAGTGGAAAACATAGAACGAAAAGGAATGTTAAAATGCCATTCCAGTTTTTTAAAGCAACTACGAAGTAAAGAAAACCCAAACCGGTGTTTCTTCGTACTGTCCCTTGTGAATGATTCTCCAAAGGTGTAAGTAGTAGCGGGGGTAGGAGGAATTTATTAGAGAGAAAAAATTTTACAACTTCCATTGATTCTAACTGATTTTGGCAGTGAACTCTCACCAGAAAAAATATAGGAATCTACGATTATCGAGGAAGTGCAGAGGTAATAGGCCTATAACATACCTCAGATATTGTGCTGCAGTTTGTGCATATTACATTTGCATGAAATGTCTTGATTTTTAATCCTATTAAGGTCAAACTCACAGGGGAAAAATGAGTTCATTTTATATATCTATAATAATAATATAAAGCTGAATGTCTGTCTGTCTGTGTGTGTGTCTGGTCACGAATAGGCTCCTATATGGTTGACTATTTTAAAGAACTGGTTACATATAATGATAGATGTATCGAGACACAGGAATGGGCATGTTTGATCTGGCAGAACGGTGGTTCATCAAAATTGTGGGGTCTGCGTTCGCGCATGGTCCACAAAGTATGTAAATAAGAAATTTAAAAAAAAAAAAAAAACGTTTACAAGTGTTTTTGATAGATGTACATAATATTACTTTGATAAGTATGTTTTAACTTAAATAGGAATGGTATAATAAAATTGTGGGGTATGCGTTCGCACCTGGCCTCCATTGAATGGAAATAGGCACAAACTTTAATAAAGACTTTTCATATCTATCTGCATAAGTATACTTTGATAATTATGTTTCAGTTTGAAGAAACATGGTATAAAATTATGGGGTGTTCGTTCGCGCTTGACCTCCATAGAATGGAAATATGTCACAAAGTTTAACAAGTTTTTTTAATATAGATCCACAGAATATTGCGATAAGTGTTTCAGTGTGAACAGGTATGGTATAATAAATTATGGGGTTTATCTATTTTATTTTTACTTTCATATTTTGCTTTGGTTTTGATACCCCCAAATTCGAAGCTATCTCTTTACAACCCTTCCTTTTCACAACCTATCATACTTTCATTAATCAGAGTCCATTTTCTATAGGCTGTTTTTGAACCCAGTCAACGACGGGTACTTTTGCTAGTATATATATATATATATATATATATATATGGAAGGGATAAAGTAAAGAGTAATGGCCATGTTACATGTGTTTTGCTAGTATAAAATGAGTACATTCTGATTAATATTTACGTATTTCCAGTTTGGTTTTAAATTTTAAAATAAAACGATTCTTTATACACTGAAAGTCAAAATGAAACCGTTTTAATAAAAAAAAAAAATTACAAAAATTTCTTTTTAAAACTACAGTATTATTCCATTTTTGATTTTAGTAAAAAGAAAAAAAAAATCGTACGGGGTAGATGCACAATATAGTAAAAATTTTATTAATATAACAATTTTCTGATACATTTTTTTTTTTTTTTTTTTTTTTTTTTTTTTTTTTTTTTTTTTTTAATGCATCATGTTTTTTAAATTTTATATAAAATTCTTTATCCACTTCTCCACCTCCATAAAAAAAAAAATCTCATTTCTCTAGCCTCCCCAATAACAGATTATAGAAAGGATGTTGAGTTTAAATGATGGTTGAGCTTCATTTAAACTTTTTTCACAGTTTAAAAAATTAAATAAAAATATTTTCTTTTTTAATTTAAGAAAATTCTTTGGCTAGCTTAATATGTTGTCGACAATTGAGTGTCCAAAGTGAAGGTCCTGCCTTAATGATTTGTGCACTTCCGATACATTCCTCTCCTGCATAGAATACCGCGTATTGCCCCGGAGAAATGGCTCTCATTGGTCGAGGAAGTTCAACGAGGAATGTGGAACCATCATTTGTTGGTTTTAATTCACATGCAACGAGCGGGTGGACGTGCTGGAAACGAAAGTCTACTTTCACTGGCACGGAAGATTCTGACCAGTTTGGTGGTGAACGAATCCAATGCGGCCGGTCCACTATGAAACTCTGACTGAATAAAGCTGCATGGGTTGTACCTGGGGCCTAAAAAAAAGAAATAAGCAGGAGTTTTTATAAGGCCGTAAAATTCTGGGGTTAAATAGAAATGGTTTTACTTGGTGATGGTTTACAACATTGAAATTAGAAACAGAAGGGCCCCCCCCCCACCTGTTAGGAAGGAGTTGCCACTTATCAAGGCCCAGAGGCCACTCGAGGATAAGGGTTAACTGAGTGTAGAGTAATCAATGGGACAATAACGTAGTAATTGTTAGTGGAAATTTGGTAAATTGGATTTCTTAAGGTGAACGGCTCATCAAGAATGTGTTTATGTTGGACTTTAAGACTACCATGTTGTAGTCAGTTGGAAAGCAGTAAAATGGAACACTTTGAAATGTGTGCTGTTATAAGAAAGAAGCCTTGTTCTTGGAATCTGTTTAAGCACAGATAAAGAGTGGGAGGGAATTGATAGTGCTTTCAACTAGACAAGTGTTTTTTTTGTGAAAGATTGGCAATATATTAAATAAATTGGAGCTCAGACGAGCACTTGCCATGAAAATGATAAAGAAGAGACACTCTCGCAACGTCTCTTCTGTGGGAAAGAAGTTGCATGGAAGAGAAAAGGGCATCTCCCACTAGATTACGAAGTCAGATGTGGCAACAGTACTCCGTCCTCGGACGTACCTGGCTCTTATATAGATAGAGAATTGCATCAGCAGTGAGATATCTCCTGGAGCGGTAGAATGATCCCACCATTTTTCCAGTAACCTTGGCAATGGATTTGATGTATGTGTTCTATTTCAGATCAGGAGTAAAGGTCAGATCCAGAAGCTTGTCAAAACATGGAGCCTCCCTAAAACAAGAGCCATTCATTTCAATTGATACCAGACGCCATTAGTGATGTGAAGATAGCTTATTTTTAGATGCATTATAATTAAACAGCCATCTTTTTTTCCGCATTGCTTATTACAAAACTGTCTCTTGTTTTGAGCAAGAAGACTTAGTGACTACAAGAATTTCTCTGACACTGTCAAAAAGACAATTTCTTTTGGGAATATTCTGTATTAATAAAGTTTTGTTAAATTTTTATAAGAAAAAAAAAAAAAGAAAAGCCGCTGTGTGTGGTCCCTCTGATGTTGCATGTGAGACGACGCCACAAAAAATAATGATGAATGTGAGAAGTGTGAAGGGCCAACGTTGCCTTCACATTTTTTGCCAAGTTTCAGAAAAATCTAATGGATGGAGGTAAAGTGTCATTTTTTTTTGCAATTTTGAGGCATTTGTGACCCCTTTTGAGCTCCTAAGAATGCCGAATCCCAGTGAAAATGGACAAATGATGCAGTTTCATGCCTTAAAACATGTATATTTGAATTCAGCACCATGGAAAACCAGGATATAGACATACATATCAAGTTTTTGAATAATATGAAAAAAGAGCTCCAAAAATGCATTGTTTTTTGTTTTTTTTTTAGCCCTAAAAGTCCCAGAGGGATGCAAACCAGAATTTTGCCAGGGTCACCCATACTGAATTTATATCAAGAACAATGACCTCCACATTTTGGCCAAGTTTCAGGAAAATCTAATGGATGGATCAAACGCTATAGCCCAAAGTGTCATTTTTGAGCTGGGGACATTGAATCTCAGTGTAAATGGATAACTGTGCAGTTTCAGGCCTTAACACATGTATATTTGAGTTGACCACCATGAAAAACCACTGTATAGTCAGATATATCAAGTTTTTGTTGAGAAATATTAAAAAAAAAAAGGTGTTTTTAGCACTAAATGCCCCCGGGTCACCCATACTGAATTTACATTAAGAACAATGGGCTCCATATTAACTGTTCAAAATTCTGTGCGGCTCCTGCGTTTGACAAGATACATCTGAAGAAAGTCAAAGGTTACATTGGCCGAAACATTGTGAGAATAACTTAAGATGAGAACAATAATCCAAAGAATCAAAATTATCGTCATCTAAAAAGTTTTGTAACATAAAAGCTTTCACTTACAACAATTATATTGTTCGTTGTTGCATCAATTTCCGCCACAAAATAGGCATGCTGCAGCCCTCCAAGGTGAATACGCTGACCTAATGTCCACATGTGAATGCCTAAAAGAAACAATGAAAAGCAGTAATACAAGTAACAAAATAAAAGAGCGAAAAAAAAAAAAGGTGAAATATTTTTACGTATTATTTTTACTTTTATTCAATCCATGGAAGTAGCATCGTCACGTTTCATCAACCATAACTGGGTAGAAGTCATTAGTAATTTGCAATTATATATTTTTTTTTATATGAACCTCCAACCTTCAAAAGAGTGTAAGTTATAACTGAATTTTACCAAGTACTTTATGTCATGGGTCCTTGCAGGCAATTCTAGAATGAATTTTGAGAGCCTTAAACCTAATTTTGTTTCAAAATATACAATCTTGCTACTTATTGCTATTTTCAAGAGCAGTTGTTTGGTCTGCCAATTTGAAAGAAAAACAAAGGGAGATAAATCTTGCAAGTTTGAATTGAGTTATGCTGTAATGCCTATGAAATTTCATTAATTGCTTAAAAATAATTTTCTTTATAAAACTTCATGTAATCAATTTACATAGTTTTTTGAATATATTTTCATTTTAGCACTAGTACATACATCATAGATTTTTCTTTATTTTTGTTTTTTTTTTTAATATAGGAGGAATTCTGGACAAGAACCTCTTGTTTTGGCTTTGTGTAAATATTGCATTTGATTGCATTTCTAAAGAGGATGCATTTGTTTACGTTAATGCAGATAAGACAAAGTAATTTGCAATTATAATTTAAGTGTCGCTTGCACTGATGATTAAACCTTCAACCTCCAGATGAATGTAATTTACAACTGAATTTTACCAAGTTTGCGAGGACCCATGGCACTGTGCATGCTACCATCTTGGAGTAAATACAGGGTTCTGTGCAGATTACTGAGTTTGACAAGATAGATTTGAAGAAAGTCAGAGATTACATCAACTGAAACATGAAAAATAACGCTCAAGATGAGAACAGTAGTCCAAATAATATTAATAATCAATCCTCATCACAAAAATTCAAAATTGGGCAGTTACTTTTCTGGAGGTGGAATGTTCAATTGTCAGTGCGAGCGATACTCAAAAATATTAGGTTGGTGCAAAAATAATGTGTGTATATATATATATATATATATATATATATATATCCGATAAAAAACAGTATTTTTGCACCAACCTATTACAACTGCCATCTACTTTGGATTTCTACCCAGTCATTGCTGATGGAAAGAAAAGTATGCTATCATTGTGGATTAGATAAAGGATTCCGTTAAAAATTCCGTGCAGATTCTAGAGTTCAACAAGATAATCTGAAAAAGGTCAGAGGTTACATCGACTGATACGTGAAAAATAACGCTCAAGATGAGAACAGTAGTCCAAATAATACGAATAATCAATCCTCATCACAAAAATTCAAAAATCTAACACTTCAATGGATTAACGTTTCAGAAATCTAGATATTTAGGATGACAAGTGAAATAAAGTTACTATAAAAATCAAAAAAAGATAAAAAAAAATAGAATATAAAAAGTGCTTAAAGTTTTACTTTAGACCAAATCATTATTTAAATGGTTTTCAACAAGAGAACTGAATAACATTTGTTTTGTTTTTAAGAACACTGTTGCCCAATCTATATTAAGAATTGGTTATTCAGAATTTAAAAAAAATTTTTTTTACAAAGGAGTCACCGCTTATCAAGGCCCAGAGGCCACTCGAGGATGGGTTAATAATTGTACGGTGGTCAATGGGACAATGCCGTAGTAGTTGTTAGTTATAGAAATTTGGTAAATTGGATTACTTAAGGGGAACGGCTCATCAAGAACTTGTTTAAATTGGACTTAAAGGCGATCATATTGTAGTCAGCTGGAAAGCAGGCAAATGGTAAAGAGTTCCACAGACGTGCAGTTCTAAGAAAGAAGCTTTGTTCATGGAATCTACGTTTGGGCTTAGGCACAGATAAAGAGTGGGGGAAATTATTGATAGTGGTTTCAGCTAGATGAGTGCTTCTCGTGAAAGTTTGGCAAGGGGGGGCATAGATTGGAGCTTAGACGAGTATTTGCCTTGAAAATAATGATAAAGCAGAGACAGGCTTGCAATATCTCTTCTCTGAGAAAGAGATTGAGTGGAAGAGAAAAGGGCATTCCCCACTAGTCTACGAAGTCTATTTTGAACTCTGTCTGGCAGGATAAAGCCTTTCTATTAGCTTCTGCCCAGATGTGGCAACAGTATTCCATCCTTGGACGTACCTGGCTCTTATATAGGAAGAGAATTACATCAGCAGTGAGATATCTACTGGATCGATAGAATTATCCCACCATTTTCCCAGCGGCCTTGGCAACGGATTTGATGTACGTGTTCCATTTCAGATCAGGAGTAAAGGTCAAGCCCAGAAGTTTGTCAAAACATGGCGCCTTCCCAAGACGGGAGCCATTCATTTCAATTGATGCTGGATAGGGATCAGAGTGTTGATGATGTAAAGACAGAAGCTTGGTTTTAGATGCATTAAAAGTAATCACACCACATGCTCAAGATAAGAGGAGAGAGAATCAGAAAGAACTTGGTCGTTTACAGTCTTTGATGTACTGCCATAGATGGTAGTGTCGTCAGCATAAATGTCTACGAATGATCTAAGGATATGATTTGGGAGATCATTGATGTAGATTAGGAAGAGAGTTGGGCCCAGGATGGACCCCTGAGGAACCCCAGCATTAATACTATGAGCTTCCGATTTCTGCCCATCATCTATTACTCTTATAAACCTATCTGAGAGAAATGATTTAATAATTGAGAAGACATTTCCAGTGATACAGTAACTGGAGATCTTGTGAAGTAGACCTTTATGCCATACTCTATCAAAGGCCTTTGATATGTCAAGAGCAACTCCCCTCAATGCTGATTTTGTAAGAAGGAATGTATCTACAACAAGAGTCAAGAATCCAACTGACTTTACTTTGTTAAATAGATAAGCCGTCTTACCTTGATGTTGACCAAGTATTTTTCCTGTTTCTATATCCACAAATTTTCCTGGCAGAGGTTCAATATACTGAAAAGCATGAAAATGAAAACAATAATTTATTATGTAAAGAATAGACATCTGTAAGTGTGTGTATGTGCATAAGTGTGTGTGTGTGTATGTGTGTGCATAAGTGCGTGCATGTGTGTGTGTGTGTGCATAATTGCGTGCATGTGTGTGTGTGTGTGTGTATGCATAAGTATGTGTGTGTGTACATCTAGCATAAGCTTAAAAACTACAAAGAAATACCCACAAAGTTAGGATTTTATTCATCGGCATTGCCCCTGATTAAAATTTTTAAAATTGAAAAAAAATTATTTTGTTGAGGGTGGGACTCTGTTTTTCAGCAATTTTATGTACTAAAGGGAAGTAGTTCAGAGTTTTTTTTATCAAGTAGTTACTTCTCTTTTGCCGACTCATTCTCAAGGAATTTATATAAAGGAGAGTTGTGTGCGTTTATGTACAGAGAGAGGAATGGGCTGTGTGGAGAAGAAAGAGAGAGATGGAAAAAGAGAAAAAGAGAAAGATAAAAAGATGGATATAGAGATAAAAGTTTTAAAAGAAATATGTTACACTTTTTAAAAAAAAAAGAAACAAGAAAAAACACTTTTTAATGAAAAGATGATTCATCCATCATTTTCTGCTTACATAAATGTCAACAACCAAGGGACATAATTCAAACTATCATATTACACAGTAATCATAATAATACCGAACAGAAATCATTTACTTATCAAATTTTATTTTATAAAAACAAAAATACTTGATAAATTTGCTTAAATTTTGGTGTACAGCCTTTTTTTTTTTTTTTACCCAACAGGTAAGTACACAGTAAAGTTTTTGTCTAATTCAAATTTTTTAATATTGGGATAAAACTGGATAAGTGCCTAAAGTTACAAAGGTATAATGCCGATAGAATCAATTTGAAATTTCTTTTTTTCCTTTTTCTCAGCTGTTACGCCCCCCCCCCCCCCGCTCAACCCAGATCGCAACAGGAAAATAATTTGGTGTAATGTGTGTTTAGACAAGCAGAAAGGCAGGCTAAATTATGTATTCGTCAACTAATGAAGGTATTTATATATTGGAAACAAAAAGAACATCTGGCTCACATAAATTAATTCAGAGATCCTCTTCATTAAGCTCAGTTGTAGACAATGAACCAGCTGAAATTAAAAATGTATAGATTCTTCTTCTTATGTCTATGGTCGGCCATCTTGCCATTATTCATTTCCAACTGAAAAGCCTTTAACACAACTATCGTGATCCATTATGCAATTGTAAGCACAAATTGAAACAATTTAAAAAAAAAAAATTTTTTTTTGCTACAAATGAATCGATTACGTTGTTAGGATTGTGTAGAATGTTCATTCTTGGGTATAAATTGTCGCGGAAGCAGGAGTGTCCTAAATTGCACAAACGTTGGCTCTTTCTTTAAAAACTCTTTTTCGCCCCAAACAAGATGTATTGCCATTTGGACATAAGGGCCTACTATTTGGGATCATGTCTAACAGGAAACTGTGGGGAGTTGAGCAGCAAGATGTCTGTTCATATTACATTAGAATGGAGAAACAATGCTCCCAAAAGAGGAGACATCATTGAAGACCCAACTTTGCGCCTCCCAGGTTCTGCTACAAATAATAGGAAACAGTCGATGCCTCCATTCAGTCTCGAAAGACAAAGTGTGCCCCCTGTAGGGGCAGCTGAGCATGTAATTGTGAGGCAAAGGTTGCGCAATCTCAAACCAGACCTCTCCTGAATCGGCACTGCTTGAGTCCAGTGGCAAGGAGAAGTCCAGGACGACTGGAAACAATGTTGAGGTAAGCGGAGACCACATACAGCACCTGGAAGTCACAAATGGTCACCCATCTGATACTGGCCAGACTCATCGTTGCTTAACTTTGGTGATCTGACGGGAGCTGACATGACATGAGTATGCCGTATAGGAAGCAATGAGTAGCCGCAAACCATATCAGAACAAGACACTGCAAGACTGCAATAAACAAACACAGGTGAAGAGAAATAGACTCCCCAATCTGTGTAAAGCTACACTGTCCAGTCACCTGACTGGATCAAGTCCATCTACTTGAAGACAATTTCTAAGACTGATAAAAAAATGGTATCGAGGTCTAACTCATAATCTATAATACTACTATTCTCATAATTAAATCTTATTAACCCTGTATCATGCTTTTTTTTACGAATTGTTAATAGATGTCAGCTCTACTACATAATCAAGTTACCGGAATTGATTTTTTCAATAAAAGTTTTAAAATAAAGCTGTGTTGTTGTTTTCTTTAGGGCGATAACTTTATCGTTCCACCTTGTATAGTCGTGTTTCCAATGACCCTGTTTAGACTGGCAGTGAACTTTGTTGTTGTCCTCTGCTCTGTTTTCCAGCGATTTTTTCCTAACATCAAGCTTTTTTCTAAGCCGTCTGCCCACATTAAATGGCCGAAGAACTTAAACTTTAACTAGTTGGTTGGTTGTTTTTGTTTTACAGCATATCAACCCTTTTCAGGTTATTTAATGCCGAATCCAAATATTTTGAAGAAAAATTTTTAATAGAATATATCTGTTGTTTTCAAGTCGGTTTCTATTTAACCCATAGTTGGGACCCTAACAGGTACTACCACTCCGGATCAGAGTGGACCTGGGAGCAATAGAAATTAAAGGGTGGCTCCACACTCTCCAAAGCTCGCAAGCTGGGGTCTCACCAGTGGATATAGTTTGAGGTCATATCCAGGACCCTTTAACTGGTATGGACGGTATTGAATAGTGATCAGCTCTACTCTGCCTTATCCATGACATCTTCATTTGTCTTCCATTTTGTGCATTAAATTTGTAGAATTCTCAAAAAAACAATCTCCTGATGAGAACATTTAAAAACAATGGACAGGCTTGCAACAAGGAAATATGAAGAGAAAGAAAAAATGCAAACTGATTCTTTTTTTTTTTTTTAATTCAATTTTCACCCCAAACAAGGCACAGTGCCACTTTGAAGCAGGGGGCTACTATCAGGGACTTAATTTGCAGGGGCATTATGAAGGGAGATGAGTAGAAAGATGTTTGTTAACATTACACTTGAACTTCTGCATATCAGTACAGTTGGGAAAGCAGAAATCCGGAAGAGAGTTCCAAAGACCTGCAGTTCTGGGGAAGAAATTATTGGAGTAAAAGACTTTCTTGCACCTAGGGATCTCTACTGTAAAGGGATGAGACTTAGTAGCTTGTCGGGTTTGTTGGGGGTAGTTACGTCGAGGAGGTAAAAGTGTTTGCAGTTCGTCAGAGCATTCACCATTAAAGTATTTGCAGAACAGGCAGAGGGATGCAACATCTCATCGATGGGACAGTTCAGGACCTATCAGGTTGGCGACTCTCTTTCTTTTCTACTATTGATGAAGGCGTTATGTAAAGTATATGCAGCAGCATAGCACATATGCAAATGACCAAGCCGGTGCATGAGGTGACGTCACAGTGGAGGAAGAGAAGAGAAAGAAAAGCGAGAAAAAACAAATGGGAACAATATGGGCAGTGAGAGCGACTTGGTAGCATGTGTGAGTGTGAGAGGAACTTTTAAAAGAAGATACAATCCCAACTTTGAACAAAAAAAAAAAAAATGGTCAGATGATTGTATGTTATGGGGCAAGCTACAGACATAACATTGGAAAGAAAATGAAAAGCAGAGATTTAAAAATAACCTGCGTGGCAGCAACTGGACTTGAGCACAGCAGGAGGAGAAAAAGCATGTGTTCGACATGGCAGAGTTTTATTAATCAGATGATGAATGAAGAGACTTGTAAAACTAAGACACTGGCATAGTTTAAAAAGCACCATGGATAAATACCTTTTATTTCAACTAAAAAAAAAAAAAAGAAAAAAAAGCTGCCTAATTTCTTTCTTTCTGAGACTTTTATAAATAACGTTGGCTCCATGTTAACATGTAAATACCACGTTACAATTATATCACCAAAAAATTAATTATAAACAATTATTATTAAAAAAAAATTATTCATTGTACTAGTTTTTTAAAATTACAGATTTTAATTAAAATTTAAAGAATCCTTACATGAAAGAGAAAAAAAACATGCATTAATATAAACAAACAAACAAACAAAACAAAAAAATAAATAAATGGTGGCTCACTTCTTTTATAAAATGCTTGAAGTTTCTGGATCCAATAAAACAGATTCCCATGCTCTTAAAATGAAAAAAAAAAAAAAGAAATTATTAATTGCACAAAACAAAATTCAAAATAGCTACAATTGTTCGCGGATATATATCACCCCTCCCTCCCCCAAATTGTTATTGGTTATAGTCAGCTAACGTACTCCTAACTTCCGGCCTAGTGCTACCGGACACGATAACAAGGCAAATCAGTTCCTTCACTTTTGTCTCTCTCATGCCTATATCTCACTTGTGTTTGTACTTTTTTTTTTATTATTATGCTTTTCTGATCGTTCTTTTTATATTTAATAATCATTGAAAAGTTTCAGTCTTATTTTAATCAAGAATTATTAAAGTTGTTTTTTTATTTTTTTTTACATTTTTTTTTTAAAGAATTATTAAAAACACTTTTAAAAATCTTTTAAAACTACTTTGAGAATATTATGTATTGGATAACGTTTTTTTTTTTAATGATGTTTGAAATTTTGTGATTTTGATTTCAATAAATTCATTTGTTAATTTGATTTCAATAATTTTATTTTTATACTTTCATAAACATATATGTATTATATAAATTCAAATAAAAAAACTTTTACTTTTAAAATTACAAAAATGATTTATTTTTTATAATTTCATAAACATTTCTTATAAAATTTACAATAAAAAAAAACTTACTTTTTTAATTTTGTCATTAAAAGTGCAAATAAAGACTAATTGTATTATTTTTATCCGTAAAATTTTGTTAATGTTTTTGGTATATTTTTCAATGATATCCTTTATATTTTATTTCAATAAATCGCTTCACAATAGAAATACTGAAGAACAATAAAAGTGAAGAACCTGGTTTGTCTTGTCACCGTTTCCAGTAGCATTACACCGGAAGTTAAGTAGGCTTAGCTGATTATAAAAATAGTTATGTTTTGAAAAAAATAACTATTTGGATTGTTATCATTTTAGCATCAAATCTCAAAATTACATATTTTTTAAAATCAATTTGCTCAATTCTTACACTCGAGTTTGCTATGTAAGTTTAATGTAAAAATTATCACCTCCCACCCCAGTCTGGATTTGGTTCATTTCCAGAATTCACACTAAATTAAAAATCTAAAGTAAAAAAACATCTCTATAATCAAGTAGTTTTATCCTTATCTAAGAAAATCAAATCTTAAGAGTGAGAAAAGAGCAACTGTCTTGTACCGCCATCTTGAAAATAATCTCAATAAATAAAAGCAGATAACTCAACAATAATTCAAACTTGTAAGATTTTTGTTGTAATGTCTATGAATTCCCATTAATCGCTTAGAAATGATTTTTTTTTTATAAAAATGAAACTACTTGCTATTTATGTGATTTTTGGAATATGACATTTTTGTTTCATTATGAATGCATACTTCATACAGATTTTCCTTTATTTTTGTTTTTATAATAAAGGGAAAATTCTGAACAAGCACCATTGATTTTACTCGTCTTTTCAGCCCCGTGAGTTTTTATTATAGTCCGAAATTTAAAACACGATAGGATTATTAAACAGAAAAATGATAGGATTATTTAAATAAATGATTATACTTACTGTTCAATTTTTAGACGGGTGTTCAATAGGAAGCAAGGGATTTCTCAGAGAAACAGTGATGTCTGTTAACATTTTGTTGATTGACTGCTTTTCTTTATCATAAAATGCCACTACTACTATTCCTCGCTATAATTAATATTTATATACTAGCGGGGGTACCCGGCGTTGCCCGAGTGTTTGTTTCTGGGACGGGGGGGGGAGGGGAGTTTTAAAAAATGTTATGGTAGGTAAGTAGGAAGGATCAAACCCGGAGTCATGAGTAAAAGTAGGAAAATAAAGTGTGAAAAAAAAACAAAAAAAACAAACATCTGCAACGTTAACAGTTCGGCCACCAAGAAAAGTCCATTCCAGTTGTTTAGGAAAAAAAACAAACAAAAAAAACGACTACGGTAGGTCGGCGCGAACGTGAAAATATAATGTGAATTGTCCAGCACGCTAACCACTATGCCACAGAGCACTGCAGCTTAGTTTAGTTATTTTAAATAACTTCACATGAAAGAACTACGAAGCCAAACCGGTGTTCTCTTCTCAACTGTTCCTTGTGAACGATCCCCAAACGGTGTTAAGTGGTGGCAGGGGGAGGAGGAATTTATTAGAGAGAAAATATTTTACCACTTCCATTGATCTTAACCGATTTTGGCCGTGACTTCTCAGCAGAAAAAGTATAGAAATCTAAGAGTATCGAGGAATTTGAGAAATAATAAGCCTATAACACACCTCAGATATTATTCTGCCGTTTGTGCATATTATATTTGCATGAAATATCTTGATTTTTAATCCTATTAATGTCAAAATCGGACGGGAAAAAATGAGTTCATTTTATTTATATATATATATATATTAGAGAGAAAGAGAGAATGACAAAAAGCTATATTCCAAAATTCATGATGTTGACCGTCTTATAATTTATTCCCTTAATTTTTAATTTTTACAATTCTTGACAGTATCTGTTTCGTAGCGCAAAATCAATCACTTAATCATTAAATCAATCAGTGAATCTATTATGCTCTTAACTCATCCTAAGAAATAGCAACAATCAATCCGTCAACAGGAAAGAAAGTGTGATTTGACGTGACTAAACCCGAAAATTGGAAGAGAAGATGCATATACCTTTAATATGTTTCCATTATGCCGTTTTGAATTTTGCCATACAAAACATATATATATGTATAGAACTGATATGTAGTTTGCTTGAAGCATTGTGTAGGATAGGTATGTAGTAGAGATTTAGAAGGCTATCACAATGCGAGGAATGAAATATAGTCGGTGTTGGTGAAAGAAGACGAAAACAAGTGTCGATTTACAAATCAATAAGTACATACATATATATCTATACATACATCAATTTATTCAGTCGCATTAAATACAAATGTTTTACTTGTTATGTCTGTGACAATATCCATAATATATTTCGGAAAAAATTCCCTTTTCAAATGGTGGACGTGACAGATCGATTCAAATCAAACACACACATATATACAAATATATGTTACAAATCAAACACACACATATATATACAAATATATGTTACATTTCAAGATGTTGACCATCTTATCGTTTATTTCTTATTACATTGACATGCACAATTCTTGACAGCACCTGATTTGAAACCTAACAAATTTAAAAAATAATTGCAACTTCTCTCTTAATTGTCGGATTTTATAATCACGCTCGTTTGCCTTTATTTTCTTTTAAAGTTGTGTTTTTTTTTTATCTGATGCTAAAAAGGGTGGAAGAAATTCAAGAATTGACGTAATTACATGAATGCCTCCGCGCAACGAAACAGTAGCTGTCAAAAATTGTGCATGTCAAGGTACTTAAAGAAATAAACGGTAAGCTGGTCAACATCTTCAAATTTGGAATAAAGATTTTGTTATTTATTTGTATATATATTTTTTTTTTTACACAGTGGTCACCACTTATCAAGGCTTGGAAGCCACTCAGGGATAAGGGTTATGCTTATGTTCTCAATATTTGTGGATACACAATATTTTGAGGTGTTCCTTTTTCTGTGCAGATGTAGAGATTGTCTGATTTGCCGACTGTAGAACACACAACATATACTTGTCCATATGAGAAGCAATCAGAGTGTAGATGTAAGTCACACAGATATAAAAATTGTCCCTGAGCCTTGTTAATGATTACTGCAAATGCCAAGCAAATTGTGAAGTGCAATATCTTAAATTAAAATGGTATATCTGTTGAGATCATTCAATGTATATTCACTATCTGTTCTTCCTGAGGTTGACAGAGGGGAAAACATGAGGGTTTAATTTTACGATGGACATGTATATGAGCACACACTTAAAAATCTCGGAAATAAAAAAAATATAGTCGATTTTTTTTTTTGTATGAAAGTATAGTGTTTTCTCCAAAATAAATTGATGAAAAAATTGAAAAGAAAACTGTTTAAAAAAATAAATCAACAAAGTAATTGGGAGACCGATGATGATTCAGAAGAAGAAAGAAAGAAAGAAGAAAAGGATGTAAAATAAAGAGTGGAATAAATTAAAAAATTGACTTAATAATTACATGAATGATTCTGTGCTACGAAACAGGTGCTGTCAAGAAATTGTGCATTTTAATATACTTAAAGAAATAAACAATAAGATGGTCAACATCTTGAAATTTCGAATATAGACGTTTTCATTTATTTGTATATGCTCTGTAGTTACATTGAGCTTCATAAATTAACAGATTGCTATAAACAAAAAGTAAACTATAACTGAATACAGTAGAACCCGGGATATATTTTTTTCAAGTTATGATGTGGAATACAATGTTTTTCCAACCCCTGGTTACGGTAATTGCCCCACCTTATGGTTTATTTATAATGTTATTTGATTATATACATGTGTATTATATACCTTATTTTGTTATTAATTTTTAATGCTGTATCCCGGGGTCATACAGTAAGCATATTTCTCCATAGTCTGTTCATTATACAAACATTATTAGTTACATATGTGCATAGATGTTTCATTGGAATCCCAATTCAAGGATAGCACCTCCTCATACCAGCTCTGTCCTGCATTGAGCACTCTTGAATAATCATACGAGTTTCATTGGAATCCCAATTCAAGGATAGCACCTCATCATACCAGCTCTGTCCTGCATTGAGCACTCTTTAATAATCACACAAGTTTCATTGGATTTACATCTAGGAAACCAATTGATACAACCATATATATATATATATATATATATATATATATATATATATATATATATATATATACTTAGGGGATTAGAACAAGAGTCTAAAGAGCAGAGTATATTTTAATGCATTAGTAAATTCATTAATACAATTAAAATAAAAGAAAACAGTGCTCGTTGTAATGTAGATATATAATAAGCTCGATAGGCATATATATCCTAAAGCTATTTTAATGTTAAGTAAGATGATTGATAATTTATAATTAAAAATTAAAAATCGGTTTCATAAGGAAGAACAAACAAAATCAATAAATTGTACGATCGTTTCGGAAACGATGTTCTTATTGTGATAGAGATTGAGTCTTGGATAATAATTTAATCATATAGTTTTTTGAAACAAAGTCTCCTCATCAGCAAAAATATTGGGTAGGTTTTTTCTAAAGACACCAAAAATAAACCTAGCATTTTTTAAGTAAGGCAGATGTATCTTTTAATGGTTCGCCTTCTAAAATTCGTACGTATCATCGTCAATGCAGTCATTTACCATCCAAATATTACTATTATAAACGTATTGTCACTTACTTCTTTTTTTCTGGCAATTCTCTCCAAGTTCTCTTCAATTGCAATCTGTCGTACTTGCTCTTTTCTCAAGTGACCAATTGGAAAAATGGTTTTCTTCAGCGCTTCTTGTGATAATTGGGCAAGAAAAAATGTTTGGTCTTTGACAGCATCCACAGCCTTTAACAGTTTGATGCCTAAAATCAGGAATCAAAATTAGCATTTTAATCCAATTCGAAGAATTTGTTAATTTAGTCCGAGAAAAATACATGTTTAGCTCATGTATACGACACAGCTTAGCTGACATTAATTTTTAAAAATTGCTTGAGATAGGCTGATCACATTGTAAGGATGAGCACCCAATCTTATCCTAAGAAAATATTTTATCCAGAACTAAACGGGGGAGCTAAATAAAGGATTAAAATATAAGGATTGAACAGAGTTTGCCACATCTTTTGAAAGCATTATTTTGTAAGGTTAAATTTTAAAATTTTACAAAACCGGTACTAGTGCACTTAATGATCCGTGCTGAAACTGGCATCTATGCTTCAGCCTCTGTCCCATCGACAAAACTTTGCATCCCTCTGCCTGTTCTACAAGTATTTTAATAGTGAATGCTCTGACGAACTGCAGACACTTGTGCCCCCACGACGTAGACACCCTCGACAAACCTGACAGGCAGCTAAATCCCACCCTCACACAGTAGAGATCCCTAGAAGTAAAAGATCTTTCTACTCCAGTAGTTTCTTCCCCAGAACCGCTAGACTCTGGAATTCTATTCCAGGTCCCTGCTTCCCTAACTGTACTGACATGCAGAAGTTCAAGTGTAACGTGAACCGACATCTTGCTGCCCAAATCCCAACATAGTGCCCCAGTAATTGCTGCCCCTGATAGTAGCCCCCTACACCAAAGTGGCAATGTGCCTTGTTTGGGGTGAAAATGTAATAAAAAAAAAAAATTAAAAAAATAACGTTATTATTTAAAAAGCCATTCTTAACATGGGGAGGAGAGGGTGTTTTGTACGTATTCTATACTTTAACCTTAATTGAATAAAAAAACATATCATAATTAAACTTGGAAATAAAAAAAAAAAAAAAAAAATAACATTATTTAAAAAGCCATTCTTAACATGGGGAGGGGAGGGTGTTTTGTACGTATTCTATACTTTAACCTTACAATTGAATAAAAAAACATATAAAACTTTAATTAAACTTGGAAATACGATTTAAAAAATAGCGCGGATCAGTAAGTGCACTAGCACCACAAAACGAAATAAAACGTTCCTAATTTTGGAGATGAGGATTGATTATTCGTATTATTTGGATTTATCGTTCTCCTGTTTTCATCTTAAGTGTGATTTTCACGTTTCAGTTGATGTAACATCCAACCTTCTTCAGGTTACATCAACTGAAATGTGAAAATCACACTCAAGATGAGAACAGTACTTCGATGAATTCAAATAATACGAAAACTAAATAATGCTGTATGATTTTTTTTATTGAATAAAAAATCAATTTTCAATTGGTTCTTATGCAGAATATGGACTGTGATATTTTAAAAAGATCCCCCTTCCCCATATTAAGACTATGTTTCTAAATAATGTTATTATTCCAGCATTATTTTTAACGTTATTTTTTCAGCATTATTTTTAACGTTATTATTTCAGCATTATTTTTAACGTTATTTTTTCAGCATTATTTTTAACGTTATTATTTCAGCATTATTTTTAACGTTATTTTTTCAGCATTATTTTTAACGTTATTTTTTCAGCATTATTTTTAACGTTATTATTTCAGCATTATTTTTAATGTTGCTACGGCTGCTGTTGCGGTCGTCTGTAATCGCTACGGCTGCTGTTGCGGTCGTCTGTAATCGCTACGGCTGCGATTACAGACGACCGCAACAGCAGCCATAGCGATTACAGACGACCGCAACAGCAGCCGTAGCGATTACAGACGACCGCAACAGCAGCCGTAGCGATTAAGGACGACCGCAACAGCAGCCGTAGCGATTAAAGACGACCGCAACAGCAGCCGTAGCGATTAAAGACGACCGCAACAGCAGCCGTAGCGATTAAAGACGACCGCAACAGCAGCCGTAGCGATTAAAGACGACCGCAACAGCAGCCGTAGCGATTAAAGACGACCGCAACAGCAGCCGTAGCGATTAAAGACGACCGCAACAGCAGCCGTAGCGATTAAAGACGACCGCAACAGCAGCCGTAGCGATTACAGACGACCGCAACAGCAGCCGTAGCAATTACAGACGACCGCAACAGCAGCCATAGCGATTACAGACGACCGCAACAGCAGCCGTAGCGATTAAAGACGACCGCAACAGCAGCCATAGCGATTACAGACGACCGCAACAGCAGCCGTAGCGATTACAGACGACCGCAACAGCAGCCGTAGCGATTACAGACGACCGCAACAGCAGCAGACAACCACAATAGCAGTAGTAACAGCAGCAGTTGCGATTACAGATGAACGCAACAGCGGTGATAGTACTTTCAGATGACTACAGCAGCAGCAGTTGTGATGACAGACAAGCTGAGCATGTGATAGAAGTTGATAAAAAAGGGACCACATACAATCTACTCTCTCTTCAGAAGATCAAAGCAAAATTTTTAACTGAACCGTTTATTTAATCGACTGTTCTCGTTTCATCAGCCATGATTGGAAAAAAAAAAATTTAATTACATTCTTAGTATTAGTTTTGACAAGAACTGAACCTGAGAAAGTTTACAATTTATTGAATAAATATTGAAAACTTTATTAAAACTGGAAAATTCTGTCATTTAATAATTAAAAAGAAAATTAACATATTGAAGAGTAGGGAGTATCCATTTTATATGGGGGTGGGCACATGAGATGAGAGTCCTAGCAATGCATTTTTTTTTCTATGAAACTTTAGTAAAAAGAAAATTGCAATAAATAAATGTTGTCTCAACTAACCTTCAGCAGGTGATGAGGATGAATGATGAAAAACAGCATCATTCAAAGAAGTTTGGGCATAGTGACCAGTTGCTATGGCATCGGCACCGTGCTTGCTGATGGCATATTTAAGAAAGGCGTTAAATTTTATGTATTTGTTACACAAAATGTCTGGGTTTGGCGTCAAGCCTCTTTGGTAATCCTGCAGAAAGGAACTATAGAAAAAAAAAAAAAATTAAAAAATCTCATTTGATCGATGTCTGCCTGCAACCAAAGTCATGTCATATTTTTTAACAACTCTTTAAAACAAAAACATTGAGAATTATTAAAAACTTTGATAATCATTTATTAATTAAACGCAGGTTAAATCATATAGATTTTAGAATTGAATAACCTAAAAAAGTTGATATGAGGGACGTTCAATAAATAATGCCCCTAACCCACTTCTCACAGCAGTAGAGTAACGAAACTTGGTACAGTTATTAGTCTTTCTCTACATAAGAACCAACCAGAGCTATGTACTTCTCCCATCTTTAATGCAGTTCTGAAGACTGTTTTTGTAGAACACACCAGGTTGTTTCTCCAATCACAACGTGAATTTGAAAATCAAGCCGTTATTATCTGGGAAATACTTTCCCTTTCAAAAACAACTTTTATGGCTGAGAAAGGATGGAAATCAGAGGGTGCAAGGTTAAAAGTGTAAGGCCGATGGGAGAGATTTCATAGCTACATGCCTGTGTTCCTGCACGTTGTGGACTGGAAAAGTTTTTTCTTTTTTTTTTTTTACAAGATAGTCACCACTTATCAAGGCCCGGAAGCCACTCGGAGGTCAGGGTTATTGCGTGTACAGTATATTGGTATTGGAGATTTGATAAAGTGTCTTACTTAAGGGGGCGATTTATCAGGAATTTGTTTATGTTGGACTTGAAGATATCCAGGTTGTAGTCAGATGGGAAATAGGCAAACGGAACAGAGTTCCACAAGTGTGCACTTCTAAGAAAAAAGTTTTGTTCATGGAATCTACGTTTGGTTTTGGCACAGATAAAAAGTGGGGAAAATTTTTGACAGTGGTTTCAGCTAGACGGGCGTTTATCGTGAAAGATTGGTGAGAGGGACCAGAGAGTGGAGCTCAGATGAGCACTTGCCATGGAAGTAAAGATAAAGCAAATATTAAAGATGGTCTTTTGTGTCCTATTTATTACGTATTATCATTGAGCGTTCCTGCTGTTATTCTCTTTCTGTTTTCTTGTTATTATCTTTTTACGATTAAGGGTACTTTTAAAGTCTGTGTGTTCTTACATATATGTTCTTACATATATGGTGTGTGTGTGTGTGTGCGTTCTATCCTTACAGTTTCTTGCCTTGTATGCGCAAATATATAATGTGTACATACCTGCTTGCCTTGTCCAGCGGATGATATCTTCTTGTTGCTGGGTTGCCATCTCATGGAGAGTGGTACTTACTGCTCCAGATGCATCGATAACACGAGATGGATTTGAAGCTTTGATTCTTTTATTAAAGGCAAGCCTATCATGAACCCTGGTTGCTGCGGAGAGACCCTAATCTCCTGTCTGTTCCATCTGCAGGCCAAAACCACTCTCACATGTGGTCGCCAACCGGAAACCTACGACCACAATTCCCGTTATCCCTAATTTCCGGTGCATCTAACTTGGTTGACAAAAGGTGATTTGAGTTTGACGAATGTCAAATCTAACCTTCTGCGACCCCAATAAACTCTCTGATGGGAATCAAAAATATACCTACATAACTTACTATTTCTACAAACTACCTAGATAGCATTTAAGCTGGGATTCCCAATACTACACAAAGACAGGCTTGCAACATCTCTCCTGTGGAAGAGACGTTGCAGGGTAGAGAAAAGGGCATCCCCCACTAAGCCATGAAGGCTATTTTGTACTCTGTCAAGGCAGGATGGGCTGTTTTTAGCAGCTCCTGCCCAGATGTGGCAGCAGTACTCCATCCTTGGATGTACTTGGCTTTTGTATAGATAGAGAATTGCATCACCAGTGAGATATCTTCTGAAACGGTAGAAGGATCTTACCATTTTTCCAGCGACCTTGGCAACTGACTTGAGGTCAGGTCAGGAGTAAAGGTCAAGCCCAGAAGCTTATCAAAACATGGAGCTTCCCCAATTTAATCCATTTCAATTAATGCCAGATGGGGATCAGGGCGTTGATTATGTAAAGATAGGAACTTGGTTTTAGATGCATTAAAAGTAACCAGCCACCTCTTCCCCCACTGTACCACGTGCTCGAGATCAGAGGAGAGATAATTAGAGAGAACTTTGTCATTTATGGCCTTTGATGTGTTGCCATAGATGGTCGTGTCATCAGCATAGATGTCAACAAATGATTTAAGTATGTGTTTGGGGAGATCATTGATGTAGATCAGGAAAAGAGTTGGGCTCAGGATGGACCCCTGAGGTTGTTGTTTTGCAAAAGGAGGATACCTTTTCTGATTTTGAAAGCTTCTCTTAATTTCTGCAAACGTGAAGCATAATAGACTCCTGTAATCATGGTATTTTTTGTGAGGAAATCTTTCACTATCCCATCCTGGTTCGGGAAGACTTTGAACATGACCTTACCAGTGGAGGGTTGCACTCTTGTTTTCTTCAAAAATGGCGAGTCCAAGTTCTTCCAATGTATTCATCGAGTATAATCAGTCTTCTGAAAAACTTTGATCATCTTGGCACATCTCCAAATTCATCCTCAAGCACTCAACGCGTGCCCGATTCTAAAAAGTGTCATCAATTTGGAAATCCATTTGGCTGACAACTTCTCACACAAACGCAAATAATCATGGATGACATTTTCCACAGACCCTGTACTAATCTTGACCTCATGGTCTATTTGACGAATGGTCACGCATCAATCTTCCAAATTGGCAGCCTTAAGTTGACTGACAGATGCCTCATCAATGGTAGAAACGTGAGGGTGATCAGATATAGAAGATGTTTCCACAGATTTCCAGCCATGTTTGAATTCATGATGCAAGCGTTTTACAAGATCATATGACAGGGCATCGTTATCATATATTTCTTTCATTTCATCAAAAGTCTCCATCCTTTCAAATACAAAACCCAGAATCACTGCGCGACACTCAACATGCTGTGTCTCATATCTGACTCTGTTCAAGCATTTATAAATCTGTAGTTCAGAGCTGTAATTTTCCACATAACTCATAGAGATATAAATCATTGCACATGCACAATCTCAGCCAGATCAGACAACTGGAAGTGGGTCAGAGATATTTGACAAATAGTCACGCATCAATATTCCAAGATGGCATGGAAACTGTTTCCACAGATTTCCGGTCATGTTTGAATTCATGATGCTGTATAGTCTGTTCTATCTGTAACGCTGTATCTGTTTATCGCTCACGTATATATAATCATGTTTGTTACACTTATATAGAGATGCATGCTATTAAATAAATATATACACTCTAGGTTGTTCCAGCCATTTAACAATCAAACACAGAGACAGTTTCATAACAAAATTGTTTTTATTTCATTATTATTTTTCCTATGTACGGCACAATCACATTGACACACCGGTTCTCGCCAGATCACCAAAGTTAAGCAACGTTGAGCCTGGCCAGTACCAGATGGTTGACCATTTGGGAAGGCTAGACGCTGTATGTACCTTCTAGGAAGGTTGGGCATGGGGCCAGCACCCTCACCCTGTAAAAAGAACTCCTCTCTACAAAAAACATCTACAAAAAATTGTAGATGGCCTCTGCCCCTCCAGGGGCTCAAGGGCTATGGATGGATTATTTTTCCTGTCAATGGTCGTCAGACATATCAGATAAAAGCGGTGAAAGGTGAAGTTGGGATTGACTAGCTAACGACGTAACAATCATGTGTCTCTCTCTGCCTTTTACTCTCTTTATTTGTCAAACTTCTTGCCTTTATTGACAAATTCCTTCTTTATTCCATCAGAGGTCAATATATGTGTACAAGTTCAGCATGGTATTTTCTTTGTTCTCTGCTAACCTGAAATTAGTGTATATGCACAATTTCCAAATTCCTTTTATCTAAGATTAGCATATATTTCTTTCATTTCATCAAAAATTTCTTGTGATGTGTGTCATTTCAGTTACAAGAAAAAAACAAAAAAACGGATCGCTGTGCAACACTCAACAAGTTCCATTTCACACCTGACTCGATTCAAACATCTGTGAATCAGAACCTACGATTAATTCAGAGATGTAATTTGCTACATGATCCATAGAGGTATAAATCATTGCACATGTAACATTTCTGCTAGATCAGACAACTGGAAGTGGATTGGGGGAATTACTTATTGAACGCCCCTTGTATGTCAAAAGTAGGGCTAGGACAACAGCATATTCTTTTCATTGTTTTGACTCTCGATTGTGTATCTATTGATATATTATATGCTTTTATATAGAGTGATGTGGTTCTTGGACGATTAACTGTGTCTAATTGTGTCGGATATATACTCGAGAGTCAAAACAATGATATAAATAGTTATAATTATGACAATAATTCTCCAGATTTAAATCTCAAAGAAAATTCTAGAAAATGCGATAGAAACACAACCATTATGTAAACAAAATTCACTTAGAAATTTGAAAAAAAAAAGTAGGAAAATATTCTGGGATGAAATCTTTGTGATAATAAATGTTTTATTCTTTTACTTGCGGAGGGGGGGTCACCGCTTATCAAGGCCCAGTAAGATAAGGGTTAGGATTAGGGTTAGTTAGATGGTGAGACAACACCATGATGATCAGTAACGGTGGAACTTGGGTAGAGTTTAATGATATAAAGACGGATCAACAAAAACTTATTTACATTAGACTTGAAACAACCATGGGAAGCAGCCTTGCAATATTGTGTTCTACAGATGGGTAGTTCTAAAAAAAAAAAACTTTGTTCATGTAATTTTTGTTTAGTTTTAGGCACGAATAGAGATTGAAGAAAATTGTTGACAGTTGTTTCAGCTAGAGGAATAAAAACAAACAAAACTACTAATCATCCTTCATCATACATCTTGCAATGATTAAGCTTAATTTGAACGGCGGTGACATTATATATTACGGTGGGTGCAACGACTAAACAGTTCGCTTTTTTTTTTTACTTCCTTTTCCTCTTAATGTTACAGGTTCGAGCCTACCTATCTGCTTACTATATATATATATATATATATATATATATATATATATATATATATATATATATTTTTTTTTTTTTTTTGCTCGCACGGGTACTCACTGCTATTTTCAATTTTTTTCGGGGGTTGGTTTTATTTTTTTTGTTGTTTTGTTTGAAACATTGTTTTAGGATTGTGTTGCTCAATACCCTTACTATAAAACCTCTCCACACCCAGACAATGCCAAGTACACCCACTAGTATATTAGAAAGAAAAAGTAAAGAAAGCTGACTGATTTTTAACCTAATTGTAGTTTTTTATTTTTATTTTTTACTGGAGTGTCATCCCTTATCACGGCTCAGAAGCCACTCTAGGATAAGTGTTAATGATTGTTAGTTAAATTGTGAGACAACACCGTGATGATCAGTAACGGTGGAACTTGGGTAGAGTTTAATGATATAAAGACGGATCAACAAGAACTTATTTACATTAGACTTGAAACAACCATGGGAAGCAGCCTTGCAATATTGTGTTCTACAGATGGGTAGTTCTAAAAAAAAAAATAACTATACAACAAGAGGCCACTCTAGGATATTAGTTTTAGACACAGACAGAGAGTGAGGAAAATTGTTGACAGTTGTTTCAGCTAGACAAGTATTTGTTGCAAATGTTTTACAATGGGTAGGGACCAGTCAAGTACAAGTGTTGCTAACTTTGACTGCAGTGAATATGATATGTGGGTGGACCAGTCGATAGCAAAATCACTTCCTTTATTTTGTCCTTTAGTCCTCACATTCCATGAGCAATGTTTCTGACAAAGAGGGAATAATTGCTGCTTTCTAGGTCAGAATCTATTCCATCTAACACTTATCATTAGCAAATTTGTTACCTTGAACTGGTATTTTTTAGCATTTTTTTTATTTTTACATGGGGATCAAGGCCTGAAGGCCACTCAGGGATAAGGGTTATTGCGTGTACAGTAATCAATGAGATAGTATTGTAGTAATCATTAGTATTGGGGGTTTTGATAGAGTGTGTTACTTAAGGGGGCGGTTTGTCAGGAATTTGCTTATGTTTGACTTGAAGACGTCCAAGTTGTAGTCAGGTGGGAAACAGGCAAGCGGCAGAGAGTTCCACTAGCGTGCAGTTCTAAGAAAGAAGCTTTGCTCATGGAATCTACATGTAGATTTAGGCACAGATAAAGAGTGAGGGAAATTAGTGATAGTGTTTTCTGCTAGACGGGTGTTTCTTTGAAAAAGTTTGGCGAGAGGGACCATAGAATGGAGCTCAGCTGAGCACTTGCCATGAAAATAACGATAAAGCAGAGACAAATTCGCAACATCTCTTCTGTGAGAAAGAGGTTGCAGGCAAGAGAAAAGGACATTCCTTCTAGGCTACGAAGTCTATTTTAAACTCTATCAACGCAGGATAAGTCCTTTCTAGCAGCTCCTGCCCAAATGTGGCAACAGTACTTCATCCTTGGACGTACTGGCTCTTATATAGATAGAGAATGGCATCAGCAGTGAGATATCTACTGGATCGATAGAAGGATCCCACCATTTTTCCAGCAGCCTTGGCAACAGATTTAATTCTTCTTCTTACATTAAGTGGTGTTTAAAGAAAAGGTCTGCCTTTTCTTTAAAGAAAAACATTAAATAAGTAAAAATGAGAGTGGGAAACAGGCAAGCGGCAGAGAGTTCCACTAAGAAAGAAGCTTTGTTCATGGAATCTATGTTCTTCTTCTTCTTCTTCTTCTTACATCTGCCTTTTCTTGTAAGTAAAAATGAGATAGGATAGACCGAGATTCGAACCAAGGTTCAGGAATACGGTCAGAAATGGAATTTTCGGATTGTTCAGTTTTCACATAAAATAGTTTAGATATGTTGTTTGAAAAGGAATTTAATTAGTCAATTCTTTTTATGACAACGGAATTAAAATAAGGTCAGTTAGAATAAAGAACAATAGCAAATTTAAATATGTTGAAAAATAAGTTAGGTCAAAAAATAGGTTAGAGAAAATTCATTGTCTGCAAAAATGGTTTTGAAACGTGCCAAACAAAGTATGTTTAGGCCACGTGAGTTCTCCACGAGGTCCAGCACGTTAGACATGCATATGATGTCATGGCAGAAATTAATTCTCAATATAGGAGCTAGAGTTAGACAGACGGAAGACGGAGCTGACATTTGTCAGAAGAGAGTCCCCCTTTGGAAGCGAAGGGTTAGAAAGTTTTAATCATGTAGTCGACTTTTGAATTCCTGGATGTCATCATAATTGCAACCGGCCGAATGTAATAAAATAACACATCGTATTTTGTAACTGCGTCTTCGTGTTGTGTCATTCTTCAACAATTAAATGTAATGTGAAACATCCTTTATATGAACATTGTGTCCACTCATCTTTATAATGAACTTTGTGTATAACCCATGTAAGAAATGTGTCCCCCTCTCCATCTAAGTAATGATTGTCCCCTCCTGTGTCATAAGAATTGATAACCCTCCTCTCTAAATGTATGTTATGAGAACCACAGACTGTAAAAGGTATGTCTCTCTCCCCCCTCTCCCCCCCCCCCTCTCACTGTTCTTTCCCAACAACAAAAAAAAACACACACACCCGGCTATACAACAGTGGCTTCATGCCTTGTCTGGAGTAATTTTCATAAAAATGATGTGTACCAACTATAGTTGAATGTATATGCGACAGTGGCATATAGGCGTAAAAAGCTTAATGGTAGTCATTGCAAACTGTGAGAAGAGTTCAGCATAATTTGTGATCAAAAGGAAGGAGAAAGAAAAGTACAGTAAAGCTTTGTAGAATGTTGCCTACGTTGGTGGGTAAGTTCCAGTTCGCGGTTATAACTAGGGCTGTGACAACAGCATATTCTTTACATTCTTTTGACTCAATTATATATCCGACACAGTAGCCTCAGCTAATCAGTGCGAAGGTACAACTTTTTTGCTTTTCAATTGGAACATTTGGAGAGTGCATAGCAAGAGCGGACAAATGTAATTTCAGGACCGAATCGAAAATCGAAAAGATTCTTGTTTCTAACAAAGCCAGAATTCTGAGATTTTAGAATGTGTGTGTGTGTTTTTTTTGTTGAGAAAGCTTTTTTAAAATAAATATAAAAAACAACACAAAATAGAGTTTTTTTGTTTTTTTTACACAGTGATCACCACTTATCAAGGCCCGGAAGCCACTCAGGGATAAGGGTTATTGTAAGTACATTACATTAGTGTGGAGATTTGATGAAGTGTTTACTTAAGGGGGCGGTTCATTAGGAATTTGTTAACATTGGACTTGAAGACATCCAAGTTGTAGTCCGGTGGGAAGCAGGCAGACGGAACAGAGTTCCACAGGCGTGCAGTTCTAAGAAAGAAGCTTTGTTCATGGAATCCACGTTTTGATTTAGGCACAGATAAAGAGTGGGGGAAATTTTTCACAGTGGATTCAGCTAGATGGGTGTTTTTCGTGAAAGATTAGCGAGGGGGGACCAGAGATTGGAGTTCAGACGAGCACCTGCCATGGAAATAACGATAAAACAAGGATAGGCTCGCAACGTCTCTTCTGTGGGAGAGAGGTTGCAGGGTAGAGAAAAGGGCATCCCACACTAAGCCACGAAGTCTATTTTGTACTCTGTCAAGGTAGGATAGGCTGTTTTTAGCAGCTCCTGCCCAGATATGGCAACAGTATTCCATCCTTGGATGTACTTGGCTTTTATATAGATAGAGAATTGCATCAGTAGTGAGATATCTTCTGGAGCGGTAGAAGGATCCCACCATCTTTCAGTTTTCGTAACTTTATACTTATGTTGTATGAAAAAATTTAAAAATCTTTATTTTTGTTAAAAATATTTTGCGTTGTTACAAGTTTCTTGTGTTTATTTAAAAAATCTTTCCCAACAATAAAAAAAAAACAAAAAAAAAACACACATTCAAAAATTTCAGAATTCTGACTTTGTTACAAAAAAGAAATCTTTTTGATTTTTGATTCGATCCTGAAATTGCATTTGTCTGCCCCTACTTTGCACTCTTCAAAATTGAAAACCAAAAACATTGTACCTTCACGCAAATGGCAAAAAGTCTTACCTGAAAACATTATTCCAATATTTCTTAACAAAGTCAACAGTATAAAACTGAATTCCAAGTCGTTTGCACACAAAGTGAGCATCTTCAAGATCTAAGTCGACAGAACACGTCCCATTTTCATCAGCAATGTCCCAATTCTTCATAAATAATCCAACCACTTGGTAACCTTCAAAGCAATAAGCAGGAATAAATGAAAAAGAGAAATAGATGAATTTTTTTTTTAAATTAATTTTTTTTCCAAGTTGGAAAACAAATCTGTGAGTAAAGTCAAGCGTTTAAACGAGCGACAAGAGAAAAAAGGTTTTAAGGTAAAAGTAAATTTTAAAAAGATCTTTATCAATTTTTATGGCTACTAATCTTTTGGCAGAAAGTGATCCAACAGCATTTTATACTTCCTTAGCTTTTTAGTTAGGATCAAGTTGTAGTAATGCTGAGCTTCATCTTTTCTGTCCTCAGTCAGTGAAGGAAGGATTCTTTAGACTGGGGCAATTCTTATTTTTGTCCAAATTCAGATTGCTCCTTTTTAGGGAGCTGGATTTTCTCCACACTAAAAACTGACCTTGTGTCTAACTCTAAATTCATAATGAGGTAAGTTTGTTTGGTTGTCTCGTTTTCTGGCATATCAACCCTTTTCGTGTTACTTAATGCCAAATACGATAATTTTAGTAAACGTGTTTATTCTTCAAGTTGTTTAAGTCTCCAAATATTTATTCATGGTGTTTGGTTTGATTATTTTGTAGAGGAAAATTATTTTTGTTCTTGATTTTGCAGAACATGATTGAGTTTTTTAACAGGGGGGAAAAACAATAACATCAATTATTCAATTAATTGGAAGTCATTAATGAGATGAGTAATTTGTATCATTTATTTATTGCGGACTATCATCCTCATCATCTAGATGTTGTTTCACGACATTTCGGCCAACTATTCCTCTGAGGTGAACATTGTCTGAAGATAGCGGTTTCAATCCTACTCAAAGCTGGCCAGAGGATTAGTTGGCCAAAACATGGTGAGACGACAACTATGGAAAGCAGTAATTGCTGAGGATGTAGTTAGGAGATTCAGCATTCCTATCCTGCCGTGATTAACCACCTGAGGAAGGTCCGAGGAATAGTTGCCCGAAACGTCATGAAACAACAACTACAAAATGAGGATAATGGCCGCAATAAATAAATGGATAAATGATGACATCAATGTTTGGTTATTTTAGGAAGGGAAGCCAATGGGGAGGTAAGTAAATATGGACCAAGGATAACTTTTATCGTAGGAAAATACAGTTTACGTATGAACTCATCGGTTTCATTTTTTTGTTTTTACTGTAAAAGTTTTTTTTAAATATCAGTATATGAAGAACAATTCCAAGTTAAAATCTATTTAGTATTATGCTTGTAAACTTAAAGAAAAACATGATTGAAATGTGTACATATGCTGAAATAATCAACAACTTATAATGCCGAATGTTCAGCGAGGTGGCACTAAGTATCATTTAAGTTTTTGGTGTGACTTAATCAAGGATTAAACCTTGGCCTCTCAGCCCATTAGCAAACACTTTTACCATTCGGCTAACTGGAATTATTTTGAAAAAGACCAAAGCTATAGTAAAACAGTCAGGAAGAAGAGAGTTCCACAAGCCTGCAGTTCTTGGAAAGAAGCTACTGGAACAGTTAGATGTATTGCGAGATATCTGAACAGCAAATTGATGAAGAATACCAGTCAAACGAATTGGAACAAAAGAAACAGAGAATAGATCAGACAATTTTGGAGAAAACAGGCCATAATAGTATTTATAGAAAAGACTGTGACTAGCAACATGATGCCTGTAAGAGATGAGAAGCAGAGAAGATAAAAAGATAGGACCAATCAAATTACAAATACGTTTCTGCATTTTCTCAAGATCTCTCAAACAGGACAGAGATTCACCAGTTCAAATAAGTAGTTGACCTGTTGACCTATTGATCTGTTAGTATCAACAATGTGTTCTAACAATCATTTCGGAGTCCATAGAGAACAAACTAACACATACACCAAGTTCTTTTTATATAATAGTATTGGGACAGTTAATCAGAATCAGTAGTATCGGAAAAATGTGTGTCTATTTTCCAATGCCAAAAACGATTCCTTTACTTACCTTTTTTTTTTATTTGATTTTGTTTCAAACAAAATCATCCACTGCTGGTAGTAATGATAAAATAATAAATATTTATTAATTTTAAACAATCAGCAAAACTAAAATCTATAGGGCAAATGTAAGCGGTGTAAATTATTTGACAGACAAAAAATTATAAGAACTATTTATTTTTATATACAACACATTATTAGACCCAAAGGCTGAAACAAAACCAGAAAAAAAATTCCTTTTTTTTTTATTTTTTTCAACATTTTTTATTAGACAACAATCGAAGCCACCATATTGTTTTAAAAATTTGGCCTTTCAAACGTTTGACAGATTGGCCTTTTAAAGGTCAAATTTGGCCCTTTTTATGCTCTTTTATTACAAAAATTGTGGCCAAAACAGTTCCAAGAGCATAAAAAAGGCCAAAATTGGCCTTAAAAAGGCCAATCTGTCAAACCTTAGAAAGACCAAATTTTAAAAACAATATGGCGGCCTCGATTGTCGTACATTTGATCTAACAAAAATGTTGAAAAAATAATAAAAATTAATTTTTTTCTGATTTTATTTCAGCCTTTGGGTTTAATAATGTGTTTTATATGAAAATAGTTTTTATAATTTTTTGTCTGTCAAATAATTTATGTCACTAAACTACACATTTGTCATCTGTAGTACGTTTTTATTTTTGAGAAAATATATGTACACTTACCATGTCTTTTTACGGTAATCGGGAAAAATAGCAACTATAGTTAAACATTTTCATTTATTTATTTATTTTTTTTTATTACATTTTCACTCTAAACAAAGCACATTGCCACTTTGTTGTAGGGGGCTACTATCAGGGACATAGGCATCAGGGGTACTGTGTAGGGAGTTGGGCAGCAAGATGTCGGTTTATGTTGCACTTGAACTTCTGCATGTCAGTACAGTCGGGGAAGCAGGGACCCGGACGGGAATTCCAAAGTCTAGCTGTTCTGGGGAAGAAACTACTGCAGTAGAAGGTTCTTTTACATCTAGGGATCTCTACTGTGAAGGGGTGGGATTTAGCTGCTTTTCGGGTTTGTTGGGGGTATTTACATCGAGGGGGCACAATTGCTTGCAGTTCGTCAGAGCATTCACCATTAAAGTACTTGTAGAACAGGCAGAGAGATGAAACACTTCTCGATGGGACAGAGGCTGAAGTTTAGATGACAGTTCATGTCCTACTAGATTGGCGACTCTCTTTTGAACCTTGTCTGCACGCCTGTGGAACTCTGTTCCGTCTGCCTGCTTCCCACCTGACTACAACTTGGATGTCTTCAAGTCCAACGTTAACAAATTCCTAATGAACCGCCCCCTTAAGTAAACACTTCATCAAATCTCCACACTAACGTAATGTACTTGCAATAACCCTTATCCCTGAGTGGCTTCAGGGCCTTGATAAGTGGTGATCACTGTGTAAAAAAGAGAGAGAGACTAGTGGCAGATGCACCAGCCCAAATATGACAACAATATTCCATACATGGGCGAATGGTGGCCTTATAGAGGTATAGGATACTTTCGGGCGTTAGTATCTTTCTAGCACGGTAGAGAGAGCCCACCTTCTTTGCAGCAGTCCTGGTGATACTCTCAATGTAATTGTTCCAACTCATGTTTCCTGTGAATGTTAGGCCGAGGAATTTAAAAGATGTACTTTCAGATAAAGCGTCTTTTGTCCTTGCTATTGGTGGTAGAGAAGGTTTCTTGTAATTATTGAAGGAAACAAGTTTAGTCTTGACAGCATTGAATGTGACCATCAATTTTGTCCCGATTCCACTAGAGATCGAAGGTCATCCTCTAGTGTTTCTGCCATTTCTTTAGATATGTGTTCATTTGTTTTCCTGTCGTGTTGTCAGCATATATACCCATCTCACAGGCAATTTTGTCAGGGAGGTCATTTATGAATATTAGGAATAATAAAGGTCCAAGGATAGACCCTTGATGCACTCCCGCATTTATATCATACTGTTTAGATGTACGACCGTCGAGGACAACCTGGATTTTTCTCTTATCTAAGAAGGATTTAATTATGTTATGTATTCTTCCAGTGATACTGTATGATCTGATTTTCCTGAGAAGACCTTCATGCCATACCCTGTCAAAAGCCTTAGATATATCTAGAGCTACTGTTCTACCCTCCCCCACTTTGTCCAGTGAATGCTATATATGTTCTGAGATTACAGTTAGGATGTCTGCTGTGCAATGGACTTGCCTAAATCCATATTGTTGGTCAGTCAGAAGTTTAGCATCTGTAAGGTGATGGACTAGAGCTTGGTTAATTATGGTCTGAAATATTTTGGCAAAAAGTGGGAGGAGGCTAATAGGGCGATAATTTACTGGATCAGTTCTTTCGCCAGAATTCTTGAAAACTGGTACTACAGAAGCAGTTTTCCAGCAGGCAGGAAAGCAAGATTCATTAAGGCATTTGTTGTAAAGTTTGGAGAGAACTGGAGCTACTTCGGTGGAGCACTTTTTTAATAGCACAGCCATGATGAAATCAGGTCCACATGGTTTTGCAGTGTCAAGATTTTTTATGATAGCATGCACCTGAGAAGGGGTTATTTTTCAGATCGTCTAGTGTGGTGTCTGTCCGCAAAGGAAAGTCAGGGAAGGGGTGGTTGGCATGGTCCAGTGTGGAGTTGGAGGCAAACCGACTGGCAAGCATGTTAGCCTTCTCAGTTGCAGAGCAAACAACCTCATGATTGTTGGATAGTGGGTGAATTGTTGATTGCCCATTATTTACTACACAGTTGTAGATTTTCCAGAAGTCGCGGGTTCCTAATTTCTGTGCTTCGATGCGTTTTTTGAGATTTTAGAGATTTATAAAGAATCAGAATTGGTGATTGTATCAGAATTCAGAAAAATATTGGAATCGACCCATCACTAATAAAAGTTGAGATCAGTTATTTTTCTTCTTTTGCTAAAACATTACTTTTATTTTATATTATTATTATTATTATTTTTATTATTTTTATTATTATTATTATTTTTATTATTATTATTATTATTTTTATTATTATTATTATTTTTATTATTTTTATTATTATTATTTTTATTATTATTATTATTATTTTTATTATCATTATTATTTTTATTATTATTATTTTTATTATTCCAAGATGCTATCATCGTCCCATAATGGCCTCTAATAATCTTTGTTTTGTTTTAAGCTCTAAAATGTCACACAGATGACAAATGCTAGGTGTGTGTCTGCTCACCCCTAACCCTAACCTGCGACATCACAGCTAAATTTACATTTTCTTCACAGAACCACACTTAAGGCATTTCAAAATCATTGATGGAAAAGAGAGAAAACGACAACAAATATTTAAAATCTCAAATTGTTGTGACCCCCTCAAGCCAAAAGCTTAACTTAAAATTAGACAACCTCCCTCCCTCCTCACACTCACGGGACTTTCTTTATAATAAAACCGCCCTAATTATAATTTACAAAGCTTTGCAGCTTTTCAAGGACAAAGGTCATGACAGATATTTTAAGATCTGAGTCAAATGCAACTTTTTTCAAATGAGACAACTATTTGTCATTTTCTTTTCTTTTTTTTTTTTTGTGTTCCGGGAACAATTTTTTTCAATTGATTATTTCAAATATTGCATATTTTAATTTCTTTTTATTTTCCAGAAAAATTGGGCAATTTACAAATACGAGATCAGCTCTTTTTCTTTTTTTCTTTTTAATGTCTTTTGCATCTAAAATAATTCATGAAAACACCTTCATCGTGGATTTGATCTTTCTCACACACTTAAATATCTATATAAGCAGTGTACGTGTTTACCCCCCCCCCCACTGTGGAAGAAGTGACATAAGGTTGGATGGTAGGGAATGAAAAGCCAGCAAACAATAGGTATGTGAACTCTGCCGTCAAAAAATGCTTGAGCAGTTCTGTCAGCATTTCCCAGTAGGGGGCACCTCTGGTGCTTAGCAATAAACTAACCCTTTCCCAAAGAGAGAAGGTAAAGCCTGGAAGGGTGGACCTCCGTGAACTGCACAGAACCTAACCTCAACCTTAAAATATATATATATATATATATATATATATATATATATACACATATATATATATACTAGCAAAAGTACCCATCGTTGACTGGGTTAAAAAAACAGCCTACGGAAAATGGACTCTGATTTATGAAAGTATGATAGGTTATGAAAAGGAAGGGTTGGATATGTTTTAACGTTTTTATTTAATGTAACATGTTTATTCAGCTCGAAAACCATACAGTGTTTACTGATGTATTGGAAAAGAAAAAAAAATGGCGCCCGACTCTCTTTGACATGGTAAGTTTGGGAAAATGAATTATAAATAAAAATCTAGACAAAATACTGTTAAAAAAAACATTCAGTGTTTACCCCGATGTATTGGAAAGTTAAAAATGGCGCCCGACTCTCTTTGATACGGTAAGTTTGGGAAAAGGAGTTAAAAATAAAGGGTTTGTTTTTATTTTTAACTCCTTTTCCCAAACTTACCGTGTCAAAGAGAGAGTCGGGCGCCATTTTCTATTTTCCAATACATTGGTAAACCCTGTATGTTTTTCGAGCTGAATAAACATGTCACATTAAATAAAAAACCCAAACAATTTATCCAGTTTGGTAAAAAAAAAAATTAACTTATCTTGCCTTTGATAACATTTATTTGTTATATATTTGTTTTTTTTTTTTGACAACTTTTTCGAATCTATGTGTACAGTAATACAAACCCCCAAAAAGTCCTGTATGTATTGTTGAAAAAAAATAAAAAGTGTTCATCATTTTTTTAAAAAATTTCTGTTTATATTGCTTATGGTGCTAATGCAGAGAGTGATCATCCACGCTATTTTTTAAATCTTATTTCCACGTTTAATTAAAGTTTTATGATATGTTTTTTTTTTATTCAGTTGTAAGGTTAAAGTACAGAATAGGTACAAAACACCTTCCCCTCCCCATATTAAGAATGGCTTTTTAAATAATAACGTTATTATTTCAGCACGGATCACTCTCTGCATGAGTACCTTGCTTATTTTTGGAAAAAGACGGTTTGCTTATTTATAAATCTGTTTACATATTGTTGGCATAGTAACGTAACGGTGATTAGAGAAATTCGGTTCCTTTTATGTAATAGGGTTCGAGAGTATTTGACCAATCTTGCCTCAAGGAATATGCCGGGTTGCCATGATTTAAAAAAAAAATGGCACGGTAGCATTTAAGTGCATAGGTACAAAAAAAAAAAAAAAAAAAAAAAAAAAAAATTGCTTTATTTTGCAAATGACAAACTCCTCCGGGCAACTAATCTTCGATTCATCCAAAAGGATATTTTTGGATTAACACCTGTTCGAAATTGTCAAATCCATCGGTCATGACATTTTATAATTAATCAGACGTTTTGTTCTTTTTTAGATAACATTTTTTTTTTGGGGGGGGGGGATTAGTTTTCATTTCGGCGTTTTTTCACGTGTACGATGAAACCTGCTATAGCTTACGTTTTTAATGTTTTGTTTGTTTTTACTCAAACATTTAAATAAAAACAAAAAAATCTAAATAATTCCCGTGACCGAAATCAGAATCTACCTAATTTAATTATTACAATGAAACACTGATTCATGTTAGTTAAGTGAAGCTGAATCTGGCCAATATCAGATGGGTGACCAGACCAACTGAACATGTTGAAGGTCACTTATTTTTTGTTGTTTTTTTTGGGGGGGGGGTAGAATAAAAATTTCAAATTGACAAAGTTTCTGTAATTTGAATGCAAGATTTTCTTTAAGGTGATTTATTTAATTTTATTTAAATAACACAAGTTATAAATCAAAGATAAATTTAAGAAAAAAAAAAAACAAAAAAAAAAAAAACACGTGGTTAAAATCGGGAATTTTCAACCAGTTACGCGAACGTTCTTTTTGCAAAATAAATAACAAAAAACTATCTTCCTAAAAAAGAAAAAAAGGGAAATATTTTTAAAAAAATATATTTTACATTAGAAAAATTTAGTATAAAACAAAACTAAATGTCCTTACATTTCTTTAGTTAAATTTTAATTATCGAAATTTAAGCCAAAGAAAATAATTTGTTTTGCATCGGTTACAATGTTGAACATGCCACTGACTATTGTTTATTACCTTTCCGTTTGAGTAAAGCCGCCGCGACCGCACTGTCGACGCCCCCAGAAATGCCGCAGACAATTTTCTTCCAACCACGAGACATTATTCGAGGGTTATTAATTAATTACATCGTCCATTAAAGCTTGTTATTAATAATTAACATAATGAAACCTTTTCTTTAGTGACGCAACGCATAAAATTGTCATTGCTTCCTGCGAGCCTTATATGCCGGAGAAGTATTTTAAAACGAACTATTTGATTGGTTAAAAATAACTCGTTAAAAAATAAACGTGTTTCTATTTATTTGCCTCCCCACGAGGGCAGAATTAAACACAAGGTTGTCTTTTAATATGGGGAAAATTCAATTCCCTCAAAAAGGGCACTCTGGATAGGAACAAAAATTAAAGTTGTCCCAGTCTAGTAGAATTTCTCCTCCTCCACTGACCGTGGACAGAAGTGTAGTATCAGAACAGCTACTACACTTGCTATTTATTTGCTTCTGTAAGAAATTTCTTTCCTACACACTCAATTTCCTCCCTGCAGGAGCAAATGAATTCCGCAAACAAAAGCCATACCTTTAAACTCAAAATTTATTCACAATGTAACAGCAATGAAAGTTCTTTGGTTATGGTAAGTCCTTTGCAAAACTGGTGGCCCGATTTGCTTCCCCTACGTATGGAGCCTTTAGTTTGAATTTTTATTGGTGAAATGTTAGTTCGTTGTTCCTTTGGAAGGATTCATGATGATCATGGAGAACACGGCGGGAATGATGGCGCCTATAATCAGCCATAATGTGAGACCCTTGGGACTCAAGAAGAAATAAGATAAGATCCAATATTTGGACAATAAACATGACGAACAGTTTCTTGAATGTCATCCTTGATCTGAATAGATTCAGCAATATAAGTTGTCTCTGCTTGTAGAGAAGTGTCCTTCGTTCACCAACTGTTTGGTGTCCATGAAGGAATTGTCTTGGCTGCCTAGAGAAAGAACAGCTCGTTGAGTCTATCCCGTCCCGTGTTTTTTCTTAGACTGAAAAATAAACACATGAATACAAAAAAGGTGCCAAGTCAAATCACCTGACACATTCAAATTTAAACCAATCACAGACCGGCTACTAGAACTGCATGGCCGGCCTAAAGAAAGATGGCGGTTGTATATGGAATTTCTCACACTTGACTCACCTGTGACACAATGTCGTTTTTAATCTGGGGGAAAACCAGCTCCCCAAAAAGGGTCACTCTGGAAATAAACAAAAATAAAAATATATTGCCTTAATGTAGAAGGGTTTCCCCTACATTGACTAAGGACAAGCAGTTACTACACTTTGTTCCTAATCATGTTGGTTTGGCCGGTGCTTGTGAAGAGTGTTCAATTTTTAAACCTACACATTTCAGGTGAAAACATTCTTACATATAAATTAGTATAAATTCCAAAAATGACATCAGATGAACCAGTATAAAAATAATTACAAATGAAAATAAAATTTATCGAATTATTGAGTTTTATGTATGAACTAGCAGGTTGCCCGGTCGTATCATACACAAACTAAAACACGTGCATGCGATTATTATGTTTTTTCTAAACAATTAACTCCTTTTAAGTAAAAAAAAAACTACAGGAGTTGAAATCCAAACCAAAATCTAAAGACAGTGAGTCAAGTACGATAGCCATTAAGCCAACTTGACACAATCTTTAAAAAGTGTTTTAAAACCTACTTATTCTTGACATAAGGAATCTGTCACGTGAACCACTCACGCATGCACATTCGTGAAACCATTTTTAACCTCTTAGCAGCCCTTTTTTCCAGATGAAAACTAATTGAAAAGTTTTCCACATGTCTGAAAATACCCTATATACCAAAGTTGAAGTTTGTAGATAAAAAAATTGGTGAGTGTATAGGTTGAGAATTGTCCTCACACACACACACAAGCACACAAGCACACACACACACACATACACACACACAAATGCATAGATTATTTGGATTATTCAAACTACTATTTTCATCTTGAGTGTTATTTGCACTTTAATAAGAGATAAGATCACCATTAAATAAATAATTATTATTTAATAAGAGATAAGATCACCATTAAATAAAAATAGGTTTAAAGCTCCCAAAATTCATATCAGAATTGTCCGCAAGGACCCGTGACATAACGGATAAAGTACTCAGTAAAAATTCAGTTGTAAATTACACCATTCTGGAGGTTGAAGGTGTAATCCACAGTGCAGGGTGATACAAAGAATATGATCACAAATTACTTCTATCAGGTTATGGCTGATGGAACAAGAGCACGCTATTCTTGAGTTGGAAGCCATGTTTTAGCTTCAGAAAAGTTTCCGATGGGTAGTTATTCTATACAAGTCTTGGTTTGGTTGGTTTGGTTGCTTTTGTTTTACGGCATATCAACCCTTTTCAGGTTATTTAATGCCGAATCCAAAGATTTTGAAGAAAATTTTTTTAATAGAATATATTTGTTGTTTTCAAGTCGGTTTCTATTTAACCCATAGTTGGGACCCTAACAGGTACTACCACTCCGGGTCAGAGTGGACCTGGGAGCAATGGCAATTAAAGAGTGGCTTCACACTCCCCAAAGCCCGCAAGCTGGGGCCTCACCACTGGATATAGTTTAAGGTCATATCCAGGACCACAAGTCTTGGAGATGACGAATTCTCAGTGGACAGCTGTTCTGTACGGGTTCTTATAATTTTGTAGCCAACACGAGAAAAATATGTGCAAGGTTGCTAAAAAGGTTTAATTTTTAGGGAGCAATTCTGATTTCTGATTGATTGGTAGCAGAACGTGAATTAATTTGATTCGTCAGTTTCTAGCAACATCAGTTATAAATAGAATCTCCTAACTGTGAGGGACCATACCCCCATTACTCGTGATGGGGTTGAGTCTCTTAGCGGCTTCAGCTGCAGGAAGACTGGGTAGAGTACTCATCAAGGATCCGTTCTTGGCACTCAGCCCGACAGGTTCAGGGCTGGTAACCGGCCCAGTACTTGTCGGACTGAGGTACACCACTTGGATCTCACCCAGGAGATCCACCCTCCTAGGCTTTGCCACCCGGCTTTCCGGTGGGGCAAGTTTATTGCTTGTCAACTGAGGCGCCCCGACCGAGGAATGCCGACGGGGGGGGGGGGGGCAGGCAATTTTTGTTTATGCAAGAGTGCCTCTCCTTTAGGGGAGCTTGCCTATTCTTCTACTTTCCCACTCTTGTGTCATACATTGCTCTGGTGAGGTGCAATCAAATATCTACCCCATGATGAATAAAAAATATTTTAACACTCTCCCCCCTGTGGATTAAATAAAGAGATCTGTTCGAAATTCCGTGCAAATTCACTGCAAAGAGTTGAACTGAAAGATTCCTGAGTTTGACAAGATCCACCTGCAGAAGGTTGGAGGTTACATTGGCCAAAATGTTGGGAGAATAATGCGCAAGATGAAAATACTAGACTGAAAAATCCAAATAATACAAATGTACACTCTTTGTGTCAAATTACCACTACTTTCAACAACTTGTGGGAGAAAATTCACGCAAGTTGAACCGATCATTCTTACACAGTCAGCAGTTTATTTTGACTAAAATATTCTTTCGTTGTGCTGGAAGCCTTTTATCACACTATTTAAGAAATAAACATCTCTATCTTTCGACTGTATTGTCGGCATACAAACTTTAAAATTGTCTATGCTATTAGAGTCTGGTGTTTGTAAATAAATGTATGTAATTTAATTTGCATCAGAATTGCGTTGTTGATTTATTTAAAGTGTATCGATTCTTCTACAACTTTATCATCTGATCATGTTGGAGTTCGAAGTTCAATTTGATTAAAAGTTGCCAAATTTCTTTATCTTTCTCCTCGGTTATTTCAAGAAAAAAAATGGCGGTGTGTTAAAACAGCCGTTACATCTGGTTGGTTGGTTGCTTTTGTTTTATGGCATATCAACCCATTTCGGGTTATTTAATGCCGAATCCAAAAATTTTGAAGAAAAAACTTTTTTAATGGAATATATTTGTTGTTTTCAAGTCGGTTTCTATTTAACCCATAGTTGGGACCCTAACAGGTACTACCACTTCGGGTCAGAGTGGACCTGGGAGCAATGGTAATTAAAGGGTGGCTCCACACTCCCCAAAGCCCACAAGCTGGGGCCTCACCACTGGATATAGTTTAAGGTCATATCCAGGACCCCCATTGAGGGACTTTTACCCTCTGCAGGAGGGCAGTCGGCGTATTCTAATGCCCCACCGACAGGGCCCCGTTACATCTGAGCTTTCTGTTGGATTAGGTGACTTAATTAACAATCAATATATTGCTTGATTGAAGGTTGCCAACATCCTAAGTGAAAAAGTGTTTCATATGAATCAGATGATTCTACTGTTGGCATTGGTTTCCATGATATCTTTCTAATTAGAAATCTTTTTACAAAGACATTGTACACTTATGGGAGAAACAATATGAAAGCTGGTAGTGTGACCATATCTATCTATCTTCTATATATCCATAAATTTGAGTTTTTTGTCGCACTGATATTGATATTAAAAGCTTACCTCTTTATTTAAAAATTATTAAAACAAACTTCTTAATATGCTCAATCATGGATATGTGAGCGACTTCATGAAAGTTAACTAACTTGCATATTCCTTTGAAAAACGAACGTTCATTAACTAGTTATTCATTTTTTATGGTTTCTTATTGGATGACTGGTTTCATTTAACTATTAGACTCAGTTCTATTTATGCATATTTTTACATTGTGCATAATTGCATAGCATTTAGGATTTTAAAAAGTTCTAGTACACACACATGTATATTTATATATCTCTCTATATATACATATATATATAAAAGTGACCGTGTCTGTGTGCATACGGAACGGTCTCTAACAAACTCCTCTCTCAATTTTTGGTCTGCAGACTTGAAACTTGATAAATAGGGGATTTGAGTATATATAACGGTCAATATCTATATATAAAAGTGAACGTGTCTGTGTATCTTCTGTCTGTATATCTGTCTGTCTGTCTGTGTACATTTCTCTGCGCAATAATTCTGTCAATTTTAAGTCTACAGACTCGAAATTTGATATACAGGGTACTGAGATTTGGGAAAATCTATGTGATCGGTTCGGCCAGAAATTTGGCTGTTAAGGGGTCAAAGTTCAACGATTTGACTTTTGAGAACTCTACTAAACTCCTCCGACAATTTGAGGCCTAAACACTTGAAATTTTAGATATAGGTTCCTTGGGCATGGATCTAACTTAATAACTTGATTTGAGCCCAAAACAATAAATATTAAGAGGTCACAATAGGTGTCAAACATTAACAAAAATTGACCGCTTTTTTTTTTTTTGCTCAACATACACCTCCAAATACCCGGGCAACGCCGGACACCCATGCTAGTATACAATATAATAATCAATAGAGGATTGACTCTTTAATAATAAATATGAAATCTGTATAAATTATATCATATTTAAGCTTATTTTATGACAGAGCAACGTCGGCGGGGCCTGCTAGTATACATATAAAAGTGTGTGTGTGTGTGATTACGTGGAATGGTCTTTAACAAACTCCGCTCTTAATTTTTGATTTACAGACTTGAAACTTGATATATGTGGGGATTTTGACCCGTGGAACAAATTCTATTTGTTTTTTTTTAATTTTTTTTACCAGTAAAATAGTTGTTAAAGGGTCAAATTTGAAAAAAAAAGTTGACCTTGGCAGGAGTAAGTCAACTAAACCTGTTACTTCTGCACATATACATTCATAGCTTGAAGTCGCATAATTTTTAACCGTTTTTATTTGTCTGTTGATAGCTCAAATCATAACAACTAAGGCTGGAGTGCTAAATGTTTTTGTTTCAATTCTAGCTGATGGCACCTAAATCATATATATATATATATATATATATATATATATATATATATATATATATATATATATATATATATATTTTTTTTTAACTTTTGAAATCACTACTACATATTGGGTACAATATAATAATCAGTATAAAATTGGCTCTATAATAATAAAGACGAAATTTGCATGAATTAAAATGTCATATTTATGCATATTTTACGACCAGGCAACGTTGGGCCAACTGCTATTTGAATTTATACGTGGCATCTGTGTTTGCATGGCTATCATTTTTTTTTTTCTAAACGGAAAAATCGATTTCTTTTTATTAAATATAGAGATAAGTAAAGAGATAATGGATTCAAATGTCCAATTCGTTTACTTTATTGTGACTGTTTAGAATTGGGGGTGATTTTAAAATAGTCAAATGATTTTAAAATAGTTTTTAGCTTCAATTAAAATTTAATAGCAAAAATAGAATTTTATAGTTCAGATGTGTCCATATTCAGCTGCCACAGGGAGATATAGCAGCAGGCTTAAAGGAATTTCTGTGTGAGGCATTCAAGTCTTCTAGAATGTCCGTTGTTAATGTGGAGTGTCGAAACAGGTTGCAGGTGTCATCTGGAAGAACTCTGATTTCAGCTGATGAAGCTACTGTTTTGGAACTTTTTTAAGTTGAGATCAGCCGGTTATTTTATATGATATAGACTTGTTGCTTTTGTAGTTTGAAACGATTTTCATTGATTGAAAACAGGGATGGGAACGATTCCAATATTTTTTCTGATTCTGATACAATTACCGATTCCAATCTTAATTCCTGATTCCAATACAATTACCGATTCCAAATCTGATTCTCTATAAATCTCTAAATATTTAACTATAAAAGTGTTATTTTGTGCCAATTACTATAAAAACACATTTTAAATGTGCCTATATTTTCTCAAACATAAAAACACACTTGTGAGTAAATGATCGAGAGATTTTAGCCTTGCTTAAAGTTTAAATCAATAAATATTTATTATTTTATCATTACTAAAAGCAGTGAAAGATGTTTCTTAAACCAAAATCAAATAAAAAAGATAATTTAAGTTTTGGCATCGGAAAATAAGGTAAAAAATTTTCCGGTTCCAATACCAATTCCTATACTCCAAAAGGCTCCGATTTTTCCGATTAATCGTCTCAACACTAGTTGAAAATAATATAAGTCAATATATTCCTGTGAAAACTTACTTGCTTTTGGGAGTGACAAAAAGAGCAAATCCAAACAAAGCAAAGAAAGAGAGTAGAAATTAGAGCCATTTGCATTTTAGTGTTTGTCAAGAATCACTTCACGATTCAGCTGCCACAACTGCTTTACTATGACCAGTAGAGAAGGATAATGGCTGCCAAAGAACAACGTTTGATGACTGATGTTTTTAAGAAAATGAGTGGTCTCAGCAACAACAACAAGTGAAGGTGCTGCCACATAGAAGTAGAGAGCATGTCACCCAACATCAAAAGCTGTAAATGACAAAGTTCTCTCTGATTCTCTCTCCTCTGATCTCGAGCGCGTGGTTCAGTAGGGGAAGACGCTGTTTACCTTTAATGCATCTAAAACCAAACTCCTATCTTTACATCATCAACGCACTGATCCCCATCTGGCATCAATTGAAATGGATGGCTCTCGTCTAGGAGAAGCCCCATGTTTTGACAAGCTTCTGGGTTTGTCCTTTACTCCTGATCTGAAATGGAACACGTACATCAAATCTGTTGCCAGGGACACTGGAAAGATGGTGGGATCCTTCTACCGCTCCAGAAGATATCTCACTACTGATGCAATTCTGTATCTATATAAAAGCCAAGTACGTCCAAGGATGGAATACTGCTGACATATCTGGGCAGGAGCTGCTAAAAACAACCTATCCTGCCTTGACAGAGTACAAAACAGACTTCGTGGCTTAGTGGGGGATGCCCTTTTCTCTACCCTGCAACCTCTCTCCCACAGAAGAGATGTTGCGAGCCTGTCTTTGTTCTATCGTTATTTCCATGGCAAGTGCTCGTCTGAACTCTGATCTCTGGTCCCCCCTTGCCAGTCTTTTACGAAAAACACCTGTCTAGCTGAATCCACTGTGAAAAATTTTCCCCACTCTTTATCTGTGCCTAAATCAAAACGTAGATTCCATGAACAAAGCTTCTTTCTTAGAACTGCATGCCTGTGGAACTCTCTTCCGTCTGCCTGCTTCCCACCTGACTACAATCTGGATGTCTTCAAGTCAAACGTAAACAAATTCCTGATGAACCGCCCCCTTAAGTAAACGCTTCATTAAATCTCCACACTAACGTACTGTACTTGCAATAACCCTTATCCCTGAGTGGCTTCCGGGCCTTGATAAGTGGTGACCACCATGTAAAAAAAAAAGAAGAAAAAAAAAAGTTGGCCGAATATTTTGGATAAGACTGTCTTACAAATGTGACAGGAACATGAACCACGTAAATAGTCCAAAAGAGCCGTCAGAAATACACCAAGACCTTCAGTTGTAGAAAACTGGAAGAATGAACCAATCAACAGCATGCCAAATGTTTTATGGAGGAACTATCCCAGGAATATATAGAAAAGAAAGGCTCTGTACACTGACTAAAAAAAGGATCGCTCCACTGTGATCAGAAGAGAATGATAATGGCCGCCCAAGATCAAAACTAGATGACGAATGCTTTTAAGAAGTTGAGTGGTCTGTAAACTTAGTAAAAAGAGGATTCAATTTATTTAGCAAAAAATAAAACAATTGTTCTTCAATACCATGTAAGGAAAGGATGGTAAAAATCTATAAAGAAAAGTACACAGTTGTCCATCACTTGTCTAAATGTAACTTGAATTCTTGCATTGTTGTTGCATTTATTAATTCAAGTGGAAGTTTATTCCAAGGTTTAGGGACTCTGATTGAGAATGCAGCCCTATTTCAGTTCAATCAAAATCAACAGTGAAAAAGTATGGACGCATCATAATTAGGGCTATGACAAGAGAATATTCTTTTCATTATTTTGACTCTCGAGTATATATCAGTTAATATCTTATATGTTTTTAGATAGAGTGACGTGGTTCTCAATTGATTAACTGTGTCTAACTGTATTGGATATATATTCAAAATTCAAAACAATGATAAGAATATTCTCTTTTCATAGCCCTAATCATAATGCCCATTGAGTAGATTCAACATCTTCTACATTGTTGGCAGTAGCCCCTTCACATAGCTTCCACGTAGAGACTGATTTATAAACCTCACTTTCCTTTCTCTATAGCTGAAACGAGTAACACATGGACAGAGACGTTGAAGTAACATTTCCCACATTTAATCATTCAATTTATTTGACAAAAAATAAACCAATTGTTATTCAATGCCATGTAAGGAAAAGACGTTAAAAATTTTCAAAAACGAGAACACAGTAGTCCATCACTTGTCTAAATTTACCTTAAATTGTTCTGCTGCTGCTGTTGCATTTATTAATTCACTTGGAAGCTTATTCCAAAAACCAGAGATTTTTATTGAGAATGCAGCCCTCCTCCGCTTCAATCAAAATTGGCAATGAAAAAGTTTCACTCCGCTATGATTAGGAGAGAGAGGATTATAATTAGGGCTATGACAACAGCATATTCTTTTCCTTGTTTTGACTCTCAGGTATATATCCATTAATATCTTATATGTTTCAATATATAGAATGTGTGGTTCTCGGTTGATTAATTGTGTCTAACTGTGTCGGATATATACTCGAGAGTCAAAGCAATGAAACGAATATTCTGTTGTCCTAGCCCTAATTATAATCAAAGCTCAATGACTAATGTCTTTAAGAAGATGAGTGGTCTCAGCAACGATGACAAGTGCAGGTGCTGCCATAAAGAAGTAGAGAATGTGAAGCATTTGACATTGGGGTGCTGCTGGGGGACAGCTACGATATAATGTGCCACAACAAAGAATGTAAATATCTCCACTACACCATCTGTAAAAAAGTAAATATCCAGTGAAGCTGTAAGTCTTGGAACCTTTTACCAAAAAAAAAAAAAAAAACTATTGGAAATAAGTCATACACTATGCTTTTACAATTTATAAGCTATATAGTCAGAAAACTGAGCTATTAAATCTCATATAGTGATATGGGACAAAAGTTAAAAAGCAGCAAGGATTGCCTTCAGATTTTTATGGATTTGCAGGGAAGATAGAGATCTTCCAGGAACCCTTAGAGAAAGATGATATTGATAAACTTCTATTTTATATGAAAGTGTGTTTGTGTTAGGACATTTCTCAACTTATATACTTAACAAATTTTTGATCTACAAACGTGAAATTTAGTATATAGGGTATTCGGACATGTGGAAAACTTTTTAATCGGTTTTCATCCAGACAAAAAGGGCTGCTAAGAGGTAAAAATTGAAAAATTTATCCTTAGGTGTCATCGGATTTTTATTTATTTGTCATAGTTTAACAGCTGGTGTAATGGTTATTATACTTGACTCACTGTCTTCAATTTTTGGTTTCGATCTCAGCTCGAGTATATTTTTTTTACTTATCTAAACTTTTACATTATCTAGAGTAAAATGAGTTTTGACACTATTCTTAAACAACTAAGAGTGACTTAAAATCGTGTTTTAGAAATAAAAAAATATCAGATTAAATACGCTTGATAGTTGTGTGATCTTGTTAATTTATCTTTTACTTGTAGAGAGATGGCGTTCATGTCAAAGTTGTGATCTTAAAAACAGGAAATATCATTCAGTTATCTCCCTTTTCAACTACTACGTCCTCACACACACACATACACACACACACACACACACACACACACACACACTTTGAGTAATTTTTTGTGGCAAATTGAAACACAAAAAGAAGCTAGGAGAGTTAAAAAGGTAGATACCTAAATAGCATTTCCAGTTTTCCGAAACTACAATTTTTTACTTGTGTACAAATAGCATACACGTCAAAGTTGTGCTAGATAATAGCAGGATTAAAAGTTAAATTAGTGATTATCGATCTATTTATCTATCTATCCAATGATATTGTTAAAAATAGTTTATATTGGGAATTATTAATGTTTACAGAAATTAGCTTAGTTTAAATATAAACAAAAATAACTAGATCGACCTTGAGTAGTTGCATACGTGACAGAGGAGGTCATGTTAAAGAGACGTGTCATTTAATCGGCTACGTCACTAGAACTGACAGGTCCAAGGCACAAGAAGTTTAGTCAAAGTCCAGGAAGCGGGGCTAGAAAAGAACAAACATGTAGACACGTAAGCAGACTCCAATGAATAGTATTAAGGCAGCTGAAATAAATTTATATTTTGTGAAATATAAAGTCGTTATCTTGTGGTTCATAACAGAAGAAAATTTAGCTGCCTTAATCGTTTATGGTGTTGGTTGTTGCATGTTTCATCACAGAGCCCAGCAGTGAAAACAGAAGAACTCCGGAGAAAGAAAAGGTATGAAGCAGCATCTTCTTTTAATATATCCACCTTTCATATAGCATGCGCATTTGTGATACTCTTAGTAAAACATAAGCACTTGTGATACTCTGCTGTACAACATGTGTCTATACGCCGATTTGATACGTGGCTATACAACAGTTGTAGTTTCAAAAACAGAAAATGTCATTCAGTTATCTCCCTTTTTGATTGCTCCTCATGACTTCTGTGTTTTGAGTTTCTACCAAAAAATCACTAAGCACAAAGGGAAGACTAAAAGCTAGATAATTGAATGACATTTTCTCTGTCTGAACATGCACGCCATGATGGCTCTCGTCTTGGGGAGGCTCCACGTTTTGATAAGCATCTGGGTTTGTCCTTTACTCCTGATCTGAAATGGAACATGTACATCAAATCTGTTGCCAGGGACACTGGGAAAATGGTGGGATCCTTCTACTCCTCCAGAAGATATCTCACTACTAATGCAATTCTCTATCTGTATAAAAGCCAATGATGGAGTACTGCTGCCACATCTGGGCAGGAGCTGCTAAAAACAGCCTATCCTGCCTTGACAGAGTACAAAATAGATTTCGTGGTTTAGTGGGGGATGCCCTTTTCTCTTCCCTGCAACCGCTCTCCCACAGAAGAGATGTTGCGAGCCTGTCTTTGTTTTATTGTTATTGCTACGGCAGGAGCTCGTCTGAGCTCCAATCCCTCATCCCCGCTCGCCAATCTTTCACGAGAAACACCCGTCTGGCTAAAACTACTGTCAATAATTTTCCCCACTCTTTACCTGTGCCTAAATCCAAACATAGGTTCCATGAGCAAAGCTTCTTTCTTAGAACTGCATGCCAGTGGAACTCTCTGCCGCTTGCCTGTTTCTCACCTGACTACAACTTGGATATCTTCAAGTCCAACATAAACAAACTCCTGACAAACCGCCCCCTTAGGTAAGACACTCTATCAAAACCCCAAATACTAATGATTACTACAATACTATCTCATTGATTACTGTTTAGGGAATTTTCCTAATAAAATAAAATAACACAATTCTATGAACAAATGACAAACAACTTCTTCAACTTAACAAGGGAAAGGTTTATTCGCAAAGCGTACTTTAGAAAGAAAGGAAGGAAGAAAGTAGAGTCGGGTCTCCACTGCCTTACGAGGTAGTTACAGCCAGTGGCTGTCGTCAATACCTTTAGTAGGAGCAGCGAAGCGAACAGACGTCTAGCACCGTCGAAGGCTGGTAGCGTAAGAGCGAGAGTTTTCTTCTGGGACCGGAAGCTGTCTGGTCCCTAGGTGTTAATTCGTATTCATGTGCAAGTCCTCAGATTGGACAGTTTAAGGCCGCATCACTCACTCAGAGGAAGCGAATGCGCGAGAAGAAAAGGGGTCTATTTGTGTCTGCTACAACTGTACACACAATAACCCTTATCTCTGAGTTGCCTTTGGGCCTTGATAAGTGGTGACCCCCATGTAAAAAAAAAAAGCAATAATTTAATGTGTCTTGCAAACGAGTTATTTTACTGTAAAGTACTGTTTTATTACATCTAATTTTTTATTGCCAAAACATCCTATCATAAATTTTCATAGTGTGTGTGTGTGTGTGTGTGTGTGTGTGTGTGTGTGTGTGTGTGTGTGTGTGTATGTGTGTGTGTGTGACACGCAGTTTGTCTCAGCCTACAGGCAATCCACTCAGGCAAGTTAGGTACCGAAATGAAGCTTATGACCCAGCGGATGTTTTAATGATATTTATATTCATGTTTGGTGCATGGAAATGCAAAAATAAATAAATAAAAAATAACGATTTACTAAACAATGTTTTATTTACTGGATATTTTTCTGGTACAAGGACTCAAGTTTGCCCAGCTGGGCAAACATGAGTGCTTGTGGTTTTAAATAACTTTAATTTCAATTTAGTATGTGGTTAAAATTAGAGGTGCTTGTGCAGTATCATAACATCATGCATATGATCTGTAATTAAAAGGCATTAAAAAATCAGTACACGCTGGCTTCTTGTGTGGTCCTATGTAGACAAAAAGGAAAGAAAAGAAAAAAAAAAATGGCTGCCTTTCCAGTTTTATGCTGATCCAACTGATCGCTTTATGCAAATGAGATGCTGCTGATTGTAGTATAAAAGCCTGACTCAGCAATTTAGGATTTGGTGACAGAAGGAGCGAGTCATGTGAGCAGATGTTTGTGTTTTTGCAGTTGGAAGAAATTAGACAGCAGAGTGGTGGGGACAGTTTAAAAATTTTTTTTTTTATTTTGGACATTGAAGTTAGGAGGAATTTACAAGCTATTTTGGCAGAGATGGACGACCAAATAAGACTAAGCAGCGACATCATCAGGCCATTTACTGGAGAAGGAGATGTGGTTCACCTGGCTTAACAAACTGAAGTTAGTTGCAAAGCTTCAAAAGATCAAAGACGTAGCAACGTTGATTCCAATGTATTTGGAAGGGAATGCACTCGCGGTCTACCTGGAAATGGGAGAAATTCCCCAGACCATCACTGCGAATATCAAGAGTAGATTAAAGACTGCGTTTTCGGAGGGTGCTTTTGAGGCATACAATAAGCTTAAAAAAGTTGCATTTAGCAGGATTGGCTGGATATATAGGGTGCAGCCTTGAGAAAACCATGACTTTCGTGAGTGGTTTTCCGGACCGCATCTTCATGGAGCTGCAGCGAATGAGTGAGATTGAAACCATGGAGGTGGAGGAGATTTTGAGGCATGTCAGGGTGCTGGTGATGCATCTTGCTGAACTGGGGACAGTTGCAGTCTCTATGGCAAACAATCCCAGCCAAGAGGAACAGTTGGTGAGAGACAAAGGCATAAATTTACTGGTGAATGTTTTAGATGTCAAGGACCCCACTTGCTAAGAGACTGTAAAGAGCCGCGACCAGGCATTATCTGTTTTCGGTGTGGCCAGGTTGGGTACATTAGCAGGCAGTGCTCTGTGCTTCAGGGAAAAGGTAAAGCGGTGCTATTATGCCAGTAGTCACCCCTTTGATACTGTGATGGTGTGCGAGGGCTTGTTACTCCAGATAGTGATCACTATCAATGGGAAGAGAGCTAGAGCCCTTGCCGATACCGGCTGCTCAACTGCTTATCACTACAAGTGTTACCGACTCATGGAATGGAGCAAGCAATATTTGAGCAGTAGATGGCAGGGAGGTGAGGTGCTGTGGAGAGGCAGATGCTGGGCTCATGGCAAGGAACATACCACTGCGACTCAGAGTGATTGTTCTGAACAGGCTAATTGCAGGAATTAATATGGTACTGGGTCTAGATGTGATAGACTGACTGGGAGGAGTTACGATAGCTAAAGGCCTGGTGACATTTGGCAATCAGTGTGTACCGAGAATGCCAAGAAGTTCAATTAATAGCAATAATGTCCGATTGACAAAACCCTGGCCATGGATGAGGATTTTCGAGCCCATTTCGATGGTGACAAGTGGACTGTAGAGTGGCAATGGTTAACTGCTACAAAAGAACATTGAAAAGAGAGATAGAACCACAGTTTGAAAAGCAAGTGGCGAGTTTGTCTCTGATGTATCGTTATTTTCATGGAAAGTGTTCGACTGAGCTTCAATCTATGGTCCCCCCTCGCAAAACTTTCGCAAGAAACACTCGTCTAGCTGTAAACACTATCAATAATTCCCCCCACTCTTTATCTGTGCCTAAACCTAAACGTAGATTCCATGAACAAAGCTTCTTTCTTAGAACTGCATGCCTGTGGAATTGTCTTCCGTTTTCCTGCTTTCCGGCTGACTACAATATGGTTGCCTTCAAGTCTAACGTAAATAAGTTCTTGATGAGTTGTTCCATATAAGTTATCAAATTTAACAAATTTTCATTACTAATGATTATTATATTGTCCAATTTCTACTGTACACTCTTTAACCCTTATCCTTGAGTGGCCTCTTGGCCTTGATAATGAGTTGATACCTATGAAAAAAAAAAAAAAGAAAAAGTCCAATGTGAACAAGTTCTAATTGAATCGTCCCCCTAAGTAATCCAAGTTACAAAATTCCCACTGTTTACTATGCTAAAATCACAATGACTAATGTATACCTATTAACCCTTATCCTCGAGTGGCCTCTGGGCCTTGATAAGTGGTGACACCCTTGTAAAAAAAAAAAAAAAAAAAAAGTGGAGAGGTGAATCCACACAAAAATTCTGATCCCATGATCAGGGGAGGTTGAAGGAATTCTGCCAATCATGGCTGTGATTCACCCTACCAATAAAAACGTCAGGCCAGTGTTGGATTTCCAAGAATTAATGTGTGGCTAGTCACACAAAAGATGGAATTGATGTGAAGAAGCTATGAGAGAGTGGATGAGAATAGAACAATCAACTAAAATCGTAGACCTAAAGTCAGCCTACCTATCCATGTGAATGAAAAACTATGGCGGTATCAATTGGTCGAGTATAAAGGTTATATTTATTGTTTGACCATACCGAAATTTGGATTGAATTCTACACCAAAGATCATGACAGCAATTCTTAAGACTGTGCTTGCCAAAAATGCTGCCGCTAGAGAGCTACCTGCTTCTACATTGATGATGTGCTGGTAGATGAGACCATGGTGTCTGTGGAAAGGGTGAGGAATTATATAGAAACGTATGGACTGACAGCTAAACCATCCAAATCATTAGAAAACGGAATGGCTTTGGGATTGAGATTATAACAGAATAAGGCAGGAAAGTTGATGTTTGGGTGAGGAAATGAGATCCCTGAAATTAAGGAGGGCCTGACCAAGAGAGAGCTTTTCTCAATATGCGGAAAGTTGGTTGGCTATTACCGAATAGCTGCATGGTTGCAAATAGCATGCAGCTTTATTAACAGGCAGACAGGTATTGACCGATGGGAGGATGGGATTGACGAAGGAGTGCTGCTCATGATACAAGAAGTCATTGCAGAAGTGAAGAACGTGGAACCGCTGAAGAGAGAATGGCATGTAAACAGTAGCCGTAAAGGGGTGATATGGTGTTTTTTTTTGTTTTTTTTTTTACATGGAGTTCACCACTTATCAAGGCCCAATGGCCACTCAGGGATAAGGGTTATTGTGTGTACAGTAATCTAAGGGATAGTGTAGCAATAGTATTGGAGAATTGGTAAGGTGTTATTACTTAGGGGGGGGCGGTTCATCAGGAATTTGTTTGTGTTGGACTTGAAGACATCCAGGTTGAAGTCGGGAGAGAAACAGGCAAGCGGAACAGAGTTCCACAGGCGTGCAGTTCTAAGAAAGAAGCTTTGTTCATGGTATCTACGTTTTGATTTAGGCACAGATAGGGAGTGGGGAAAATTATTGACGGTGGTTTCAGCTAGTCGGGTGTTTTTTGAGAAAGATTGGCGAGGGGGGACCAGAGAATGGAGCTCAGACGAGCACCTGCCATGGAAGTAACGATAGAACAATGACAGGCTCGCTACGTCTCTTCTGTGTATGAAAAATTAATTGTGCAGAAGATCTGACAGAACTATATTTTATAAAAAAAAAAAGAAAACAAACAAAAATACAAAAAAAAAAAAACAACAAACAAAAACATAAATATTATCGATCCGCCATTTTCTATTTTGAAATGACGGATTTGTCAAAAAAAAAAAAAAAAAAAATCATTGATTGCAGTTACCTCCCCTAGTTTGTAAGAACCCTTCAGCATCAACCAATACAAAAAACTGATTCGAAAATAATATTTTTACTTGTAATTATTTTTGTACTCAATCATTTTTTCGTAACTTTTTCTAATTTCGACATGAAGTACGTAATAATGTTCATACTTAACAATGCATTTTAAAGCCGATTATACTACACAAGCACCAAGAAAATTAATAAAATGTTAAGTTATTTTTATAGAACTTGAGAGTGCTATCAATTCGACCAATCAAATTGCGTCTTGTTGATCGAATGGTTTTATTATTAACCAATGAGAAGACGCGAATTTTGCGACGCCTTAAAATGTTTTTTTTTTTTTTTTTTGCGGGTGTGCAATAGAATTGCTTAGTCTAATGATGATGATGATTATTTCTTAATGATGGTTATTACGATGATGATGATGATGATGATGATTCTGCTGCTGCTAGTTCAAACGAAAGGGGAGCGAATTATTAGATTCTCTTCTTTTCGCTGAAAACTACTTGTTTGTTTTTGTTTGTCTCGCACAACCATGGATTTCTATGGCCCAACCACCACCTCGTAAATCTAACCAGGATGAGCCAGGCAAAGAGAAAGGAGATAGTAGAAGAGGATTTGGTAAAATTGTTGCGACATTTTATCCATAATTCTCACCGGGCGACGGCCAAAGATGATTTCAAGGTAAGAAATATAAATATATACAATCGTTTCTACCTTCTTCCGTGTCAGATGGACAAAGAAAAAGAAGTAAAAACACGCACTTAAATTTTTTTTTTATTATTATTTAAACAGTAAATTATAAGATAAGATAAACAGTAAATTATAAGATATTTGAAATATTAGCTTTCTTATAAATAATTAAAAAAAATCATTATTAACTAAACAAATAATAATTTATTTTATTTTTACCATATTTCAGAGTTTAATTGCGAATAAAATGTTCCTATTTGATTACCTTCCCCCCCGAGGGCAGAATAAAACACAAGATTGCTTTTTTAATGCGAGGAAAATTCAGGTCCCCCAACAGAGGAACTCTGGATTGGAACAAAAAATAAAAATTGCCTCCGTCTAGAAAGATTTCTCCTTCATTGACTGTCAACATTTCTTTTACCAACTTTTTATTTGTCAAAGTTCCCACAAGATGTTTTTTTTTTTGTTCTTGTTATTTTGTTAGGCTGTAAATTATGTATTTATTTCGTTTCAGTTTCATTCAATTCGGTAGTTTAGTTTTTACATAAACACAAGTCACGTGACCCATAGGAGGCCCTCGGACGCTATCTGTCAATTTCATCATTTCGGTTAATATTCCTATGGATAACTCAATCACTCAAGTAATGGTATTTCAACAGAATTTGAGCTGAACTGTTTATTATTTATTTTGTTATTTTTTACTTGGGATTCACCACTTATCAAGGTCCGAAGGCCACTCGAGAATAAAGGTTAATGAATGTAAGGTGGTGATGGTCAGATGGTGTAAAAGCTAGAATTTCATTTTTTAGGAGAACGGGCCAACGGCTCAACAGGAACTTGTTTACATTAGAAGCCACAATGTTGTGTTCAACTGGAAAGCATGCCAGAGCCAGCGGAACAAGTGTTCCAAAGGCGGGCAGTTCTGGGAAAGAAGCTTTGTTCATGGGATCTGTGTTTACATTTAGGCACAGATAGAGAGTGGGGAAAACCATATCTAGTGGTTGTAGCTAGTTGAGTGTTTTTTTTTTTTTGTGTGTGAAAGTTTGGCAAGGGAGGTGGGAACATAGATTGAAGTTCCGTCGAGCACTTACTTGCCATGAAAATAACGACAGAGCAGACACGGACTCGCAACGCCTCTTCTGTGGCAAAGAGGTTGCATGGTGCAGGGAAGAGAAAATAACATCACCCACCAGGTTTCTTAGATCCTAGGCTAAGATTTAAGTTCTGCAAAAATCAGTTTGGTTTGGTTCAAATTCTGTAGAAGCACACGAACTTATAAAAAAAACAAAAAACAACCTTGTTAATAATTTCAAACGAAAAGGTGATAATAATAATAATAATAATAATAATAATAATCCTTTATTTAAAATATGGCAAATAAAATCCCACAAAACTTGTTATTGTCATCAACACATAAAAACTGAAAGTAAAGTAGTCGGAAGTTAAGGTGTACTGCCACTGCACTACTGCCACTGCACTCCACTGCACTAGTGCACTGGTTGTCCAACCTCCAAAGGGTGTTTATTTCGAAAGATGGTTCTTAACATGGGGAGGTTAGGGGTGTTTATTCCAAAAGCTGTTCTTAACATGGGGAGGTTGGAGGTGTCTATTCCGAAAGGCATTTTCTTATTTTCAACTCCCCGTATTCAACTTCTTTAAAGTAAATCCCTCACTCACCCCTCCTCCCCAGTGCACTTTCACCGTAGTCGGAAAACTTGATCATAAAAAATATTTTTGTTTAAGGGGGTTAAAAATAATTTCGTAAATTAGAAAAATGTCAAAAACATTTCTCATTCAATTATTCAATTAACTGTATCTACCCGGCGTTAGGCGAAAGTGCTTTTACTTTCATTAAAAAAAAAAAAAAAAAAAAAAAAAAAAGTATTGGTTCATGTCCAGAATTCCCCACATATTAAAAAAAATAAAGAAAAATCTGTTTGATGTACGTACCTGTGATGAAACGAAAATATCATATTTCAAAAATTACGTAAATTGATAAAGTAGTTTTATTTTTATAAAGAAAATCATTTTAAGCAATTAATGGGAATTCGTAGACATTACAGCAATACAGCATCAATCTAGTAAGTACGAATTATTGTTGAGTTATCTTTTATTTTTAAATAGATTTTTTTTCATGCGAAATAGTTACTCTTTAGAAACTCATAAATTAGGGTTTTTTTTATTTAAAAATAAAACTACTTGATCAATTTACGTGATTTTTGGCATATGATATTTCCGTTTCATCACAGATACGTATATCAGACATTTTTTTTTAATTCTTAATTTTTTCCTCTTTATTTATTAATATAAGGAAGATTCTGGACAAGTACCTGAAATTATTTAATGATTAAATTTTTTAATTATATTATATTTTTTTTAGTCAATAACTAATTTCGTTAAGATAAAGTCTCTGTTGATAAAATTATTGGATTTTCCAAAACTTTCAATCTTTTAATGTATGAGAATTTGCTAGACATTTTAAGACCAGTTTAAATGACAATTTGAATGCTTCCAAATTGGTTTCAAATTTCGAAAGATCACAACGTAATTGATTTTATTTTTCACTATTAATAAAAGATTAAAATCTCTCGTTTGTGTATGAAGAAACCGAAATGCATTCTGGGCGATTTAATTTTGAAATTAATTAAAAAAAAAGAAATAGGATTTAAAATTTTTTATGCTTAGGTGACAGATCGCTTTTTGTTAAATATGTCCTTTTAAGTTAAGAAAATATTACATACTGAATTGTCATGTCCAAAATAGTAATAAATCCAAAAATTGCGAAAGTTAATCTAGTAGACCAACTGTTATTGTGTTTTTTAGTAAAAAAAAAAAAAAAAAAAAAGTCTTTCGTTATTGGCTACAAATGTTGGACGCCATTATTATCTAATCTAAAATATGCTTTCTGATTTATGTCCCCTGTTTCTGCAATCTTTACAGTTTACTCTAAAACATGTATGAAAAATGCGATTTTCCCCAATTTTCCATAAGAATTACTTTTAACTACTCGGTGGATTTTCGTAATTTTTGTGTAAACTATTATTTTTGACATGACAATGAAGTAATATTGTTCTTGTGGTTACAGATTTTTTATTATTGTAAAGATTTGCTGCCTTTATTTATTATTCGATTTGAAAATGACAAAATTAATCACAAATGGAGTATTATTTTTAAAATCTTAACATCTCCATCATCCCAGTAATTTAATCGGACCCCTGAAAAAGGATTCCTAAAACTTCCTGGCGAATATACCCGGTGAATCAAGTGCAAGAAATTAATTGCACTAAAACGAACAGTTAGACTCTTAGAAAGATCTCTCTGTTTGAGTTACTGTAATAATGGATGAATGTCTGGCATCCGGTAGAATGCTCCGTCCCTAGCAAAACAAAATATGAAAATTAAAATAAAGAGAAACCTTTCCCTAATCTTTAAAAAAAAAATTTTTTTACACACATTTTAGATGAATCCAAAAATTCAGTACTCACAAATTAAGACGCCTGAAATGAACTCTGTTTAGCTAAATATGGAACGGAAGTCACTAAGCATGAAACGAAATACGAAACCTTATGGAAACACTTCTTGTTTTATTATAAAACAAAAAATAATAAACTTTTAGTTTTCATATTTCTGTAAATATTTGTTATAATTTAAAATATATTCATATGGAAATATTTTATTTCAAAAAAGTAATTTGAACTTTCATAGTTTATATTTCTATAAATATGTTTTTTAATATTTAAGATACATTCATATGGAAATAATTTAAAAAATATCTTTTTACATTTCTATGAATAAAGTTTTGTTTAATATATATATTTTTAATTTTTAGATAGAATGTCTTTCACAAATTTTATCACATAATTTTGTCATAAATAATCTTCTATCTATATATATAAAAGCGAAAATGTATGTGTGTATGTTTGGATGTCTGCTAAAAACTTTCAACACGCGACAAAAATTCACAAACTCAGTATCACATCGAAGCTCCATCCTTTGCTCAAAAAATATTCAAAAATTGGCCAAAAACGTTAACTTTTTCACCCCGAAATCGACAATTTTCGACAGGGGGGGGTGGTCAACAAAACGGTCCTCTCCTGACAATGACCGATTCCATGCATGCGTCAGATGATGTCATGACCTGATTTACTTTAAATAGTTGAAAAACCGAACAAATTTCATGTATGTCGCGTTAGCTCAGTTGGTTAAGGCCTTGGTTCATTATCTAAAAGTTTTGGGTTCGAATCGTGGTGTGAGATGTTTTTTTTTTTTTTTTTTTTTTTTCGATTTTTTTAAATTTAAATATTGAACCAGTGTTATTTAAGCCATTTTTCACGTAACGTTCATTTTTCTGCTTTTTTTTTTTTTTTTACTTCGCTTATTCTTAGCGACACCTAAAAACATTCGGGTACCCACCGATTTTTTAAATTTTAATATCGAAACAGGTTTATTTAAGCCATTTTTCATGTGTTCGTTTTTCTGTTTTCATCGTTTGTTTGCCTTACGTTAGTTTTTTTTTATTGTTTGATCGCCGCGTAGCGGGGAAAACAGAAACTTGCTTCCGCAACTTGACATTGTCGCACCTGTTAATTTCGGTTTATAAACGTCAACTTAACACACTTATCAATTCATCCTGTGGTTGAGATGGTTAGGTCGCAGGGTTTTTTTTTCCATTTCCTTTCCACTTCCGCGTCAAACATTCGGGGTTCAAGCCTACCTTTATACTAAAACTATTTTTTTTTTCTTTTACACCTCCAAACAACCGGCCAACGTTTTTTTTTTTTTTTTTTTTAACAGGGTTGTATTAATCTATCCCCCTCCCCCACCAACTCACACCTCCAAACACCCGGGAAACGGCGGGTGCCCCCGCTAGTCTATCTTCTATATATATAAAAGCGAAAATGTATGTGTGTATGTATGTATGCTTTTCCTCGATATCCACAAAAGGCTTCTTTCAGAGAAGCGCTTGCTCGCTTCACAACTTCTTAAAATTTTTTATGTCATCTATAAATTGTAATATCTCAGAGTTACCCACGGAGCTTGCCTGTCTATTTAATTTTATTGACTTTCAAACGTTAATTATTCCACATTTCCCGCATCGGCACGCGTTACATTCGGTTTTCGGTAAAAAAAAAGTGAAACTCGACTCTAATAACAGGCCCAGAGCCAGTGAACGTTTGTCGACTTCGTCATATCAGACGGGGGAGCGGGTTTTTGAAAACAAACAAACCGATTTATTGATATTGACCTCATTAAAAACTGTCCCGCACAAAATGCTAACTGCTGAATACCTATCGCCGTCACGTCAATCAAAAACGAGCACCTGTTTTTTTTTCACACTTTACTATTTTCCAACTGCACATCGTAAAAGCTTCTTTTTTTTTTCACGGGCACCTGTTTTTTTCACACCTACAAACACCCGGGCAACGCCGGGTACCACGGAGCTCGCCTGTCTATTTAATTTTATTGACTTTCAAACATTAATTATTCCACATTTCCCGCATCGGCACGCGTTACATTCAGTTTTCGGTATAAAAAAAAGCAAAACTCGACTCTAATCACAGGTCGAAAGCCAGTTGTCTCAAGAGAGCTAAGTAACGTTTGTTCAATGTCGACTTCGTCATATCAGACTGTAGCTTTCATTTCGCTCCTCCTAATAAACAGGGAGCGGATTTTTAAAAACAAAGAAACCGATTTATTCACCTCATTCAAAACTGTCCCGCACAAAATAACTGCTGAATACCTATCGCCGTCACGTCAATCAAAAACACGCACCTGTTTTTTTTTAAACACTTTACTATTTTCCAACTGCGCGTCGTGAAGGCTTCTTTTTTTTTCACATATTCGTTTTTTTTTCACATACCCCGAAAAACACCCGGGCAACGCCGGGTACCCCTCGCTAATATATATATAAAAGCGAAAATGTGTGTATGTATGTATGTGTGTTTGTGTGTCCGCTAAAATCTTTCGACAGGCAGAACAAAAATTGATAAACTTGGTATCATATTGAAGCTCCATCCTTCGCCCGACAAATATAAAAAATTTGGCTAAAAACATTAATTTTTTCACCCTGAAATCAACATATTTCTACGGGGGGGGTCAACAAAAACCGTCCTCTCATGACGAGATTGGTTCTACACATGCATCAGATGATGTCATGACCTGATTTAGTTTAAATAGTTGAAGAACTGACTAAATTTCATGTACGTTTTGTTAGCTCAGTTGGTTAGAGCATTGGGTCATTATCTAAACGTTTTGGGTTTGAATCGTGGTGTGAGATGTCTTTTTTTTTTTTTGATTTAAATATTGAATCAGTGTTATTTAAGCCATTTTTCATGTAACGTTCGTTTTTCTGTTTTTCTGTTTTTTTTTTTTTACTTCGCTTATTCTTAGGTTTTCATTAACACCCCCGACCACACACCCAAAAACACCCGGGTACCCACTGATTTTTAAAAATTTTAATGCCGAAACAGGCTTATTTAAGCCATTTTTCACGTGTTTTTGGTTTTAACGTTTGTTTTTCTGTTTTCTTTTTTGTTTTGTCGATTTTTACATTTAACATCGTTCGTTTGCCTTACGTTATTTTTTTTTATGTTTTGATTACCCCCCTCCGGGTCCCCCCCGTCCCCCCGCTTATTCTTAGCTTTTCATTAACAACCACACACACCTACAAACACTTGGGCAACGCTGGGTACATATTTTGTTTCATGGTTAGTGACTTCCGTTCCATATTTTAGCTAAACCGAGTCCACTTCTGGCGTCTTAACTTTGTGTACTGAATTTTTGGACTTAACCGACTTTTTTATCATTAAAATAAATAAATAAATTAAAAAACAAAAACAACAGTCTACATTTATTCTTTTTTTTTTTTTTTTTTTTTTTGGTTAATTTTGACATGTCCCGCACCCCTCCTCCCAGAATCAAACTCGAATGCGACTAAATTTAATTCTTAGAAATACATTCTACATTTTAGCTCTCTCCCTTTCTAGGGTACATGGTTTATTTTGGTGAAACATTTGTATTATTAGCAGAAGTGAGGGAAGCACCTGTTGTTCGGACATCACATCCCAAGCATTATATCCTCCTTCGAGAAAGTGATTGGTTTAATACCGGTCGTCCGAGGCACTTTATTGTCTCCAATCCACAACTGATGTAAATCTGATCATGGCAAACGTTACAACCATCCAGATTGTTCTCCTTCCTTTCACTCACATTAAACTGACCTTGTGTCATACCCATTATTTTCAGTTGTTTGTTCCTTTTTTAACTGACTGATTTTCAATGATGAGTCGTATTCTTTTTTAACAATATTAAAACAAAACAATTGTTTTTTATTTATTTGAGAATAATAGTAAACACCCAGTAATTCTTTATATGTGACTAAAACTAAATGAAAATTCTATAAGCAGAGTTTCTCTCCTAGAACTGTCCATCTGTGGAACGCAATACCGCATGTCTGTTTCTCTGTTGACTATAACATCTGTTGTGGGTGGGTGGGGGGTAGGTGACTGCTTAGTTTTAGTCAATGTTCATTTTTACGGCACATCAGCCTTTTGAGGGGCTATAAGACCAAAGCAGAAGTACCTTTATATTTTGTCTCCACATCTCTTGATCGTGTCGGCTCCTTTGGAATACAAGCTCATGACAACAGACGCAAGTCTCATTTCTCTGGACAATTGGAACTTTATTTTTTTCACGGTCAAAGTTGCACCCCTCTTCTCTGGCTATCCTTAGAAGGAGAGTGGGAATTTCTCTATCGATTCATCTGCCATACATTGCTACCTCATTGCCTCCATGAGAAGTCTCATCTTCCAGAATAACTGACGACTGCAAACTCTAAAACTTGAACTGAACTCTGTCTAACCATGTGTGCTGCCTCCATTTTGAATTTGGGGGATGGGGTGTTTGTGGGTGATTTCCGACCAGATGCACTTGCAGTCAACGCGTTCACAACATGTCAGAGTGGAGTCACAAAGTTTGATGAGTTTTAACGATTTGATCTCCATTACACTCCACGACATCCTGTGCTAATCGTGCTATTCATGTCATCGACTGCATTACACATGGTCATCTTCAGATCCAATGTAAATAAATTCCTATTGAGCCGTTCTCTTAGATAATCTACCTGTTTCACTATGACCTTGTTGTCTCACTAGCTGCCTAACATTTAACCCTTATCCTAGAGTGGCTTCCGGGCCTTGATAAGTGGTAACTTCCCAAGTAAAACAAAAAACGAAAGCTCCAGAAACACAGAGGAACACATGCACTTTTTAATGTTTAACTTTGGTTCAATTTCTTTTTGAAAGTCTCGTTTTGTTGAAGGCATTTTTTTTGTTTCATTTCTTGTAACTTATAACGCCCACTAAAACAATCAAACAATACTTGAAAACGCTTATAAAAAGGGAGAAATTGGACTATTTCAATTTCCTGACAATACTTGTTGATGTTGAGAGGGCTGTTAATGACAGACGACTTACATATATTATTTCTTCTGATAGGAGACGAGATATTCTAACACTGCAAACTGGTTAGAATCCATGTTTATTGCTAAGAAATCATGATGTCGATGACCTTTGTCCTAATTTTCCAAGTTGGATCAAGTTACAGAATCTCTTCAATTAACAGAAACTTAAATTGAATTATGGCATAACGATCATCTTTTATCTCTGAAAGAAAATGATAAGAATATGATAAGTCATTGCCCCAGAATAAAATATCCATTGGTGAAATTGTGTTGATGAAAGTGCCAAACCGAACAAGACATATGGTATCACTGGAAGTCTAGAAGTGTAAGCCATTTTGAGTTTCAGAACAGTTTCAGATGGTTCGCTGTTACACACAAGTCCTGGGAGGTGACTTGTTTGTAGTAGACAGTTCCACAGAACAAAATATTCTTACCGTGTCGAAACCCGGGAAAAGAACATGTAAAATTGCTCCAGAAAAGGTTTAATATTTATGAAGTAATTCTGGTTTCTGATTGGTTGGTAGCAGAACGTGAATTAATTTGATTCGTCAGTTCTTAGTAGCATCGTTTATAAATAGAATCGTCCGGCTGTGTGGGATCATACCCCATTATAGCGTCGTCGGTATAGAAATCAGATTGTATGAAACGGTAACAGGGGCCAAAATTAACTGCGACAAGTCTTCGGGTTTGCGCATTGGTGCCTGGAGGGGTATGCCCCTCCAGGGGCCATTTAGTTGGAGCGACGGGCCTTGCAAGATACTGAGGCGTCTGGTTTGGTCCTGACCTCCAGCTGGAGAAAAATTGGTTGGAGGTTCTGAAAGCGGTCCGATCCGCAGCTGCGCTGTGGATCAGTAGAAACCTTTCATTAAAGGGGAGAGCGGAGGTGTGTAATATCCACATCTACCCAATCTTCATTTATCGTCTATCAGTGCTTCCAATCCCGTCAGATACACTGCTTTATCTGCAGAGGGCTCTTTTCAACTTTTTATGGCTTGGAAGGGCCCCTATGGTCTGTCGCGATGTCTGCTACCTACATCCTTCTGAAGGCGGTCTAGGTATGCTAAACGTGGAGATTCGGCTCCACACAATTACGGCTCTACTACCTAGATCGAATGTGCACACAAGATAGGGAAGACGGTGCCCTCTGGATGGAGGACACCAAGAAAGCCTTTCCGGCTTTGAGAGGGGTGCAAGAGTCCCGGGGGAGGCACACAGGTTGCCCCGAGGTGAATGCCCCTTCTACCGCGAGTGCCGGCGCGCGCTGAAGTTCCTCTTAAGAGTTAAGGAAAGCCTCTCCAACGCTCTGCTGTTGTCCCGAAAGGCATTATATCGGGTACTAGTGAGGGGATCCGTAAGGGATGTTATTGGTGAGGGGCTCCCTTTGACGAAGGGACAGCTCCGCTCAATCTGGCCTTGGGTGCCTGGGTCGGGATGCCTCACGAATGACGAGGTATCCTTGACCTGGCTGGTAATTCGGGATGCTCTCTGGGTCGGTACGAGACTTCACTCAGCTGGCTTGGCAATTTCGCCTATTTGCAAGCGATGTGGCGATGAGGTCGAGACTTTATGTCACGCCTTCGTCTACTGTCGCATCGTGGTGCCGCTGATTGAGTTTGTTACAGGTCTCATGGTTCGCATACTGAACATATCGTCATTAACTTTGGTTCCTATCAATGTATGTAGCAATTGGGCTCCGACAACGGATAGGATTAGAAAAGAATTGTTTGACCTTGCTAGCAGTTATGAGAGGTGTTATTTGGAAAACACGTATGAGAGTGGTCTACGGATCTGAGGACTTCGCTCCCCTCGACCTTATACGAATCTTCCGTTATCATTTGAGGAGTCGTATCAAGGCCGAGAGAGTTAGACTCTCTTCATCAGACTTTGTTGAAAGGTGGGTGTCAGTTGCGCGTGTGTGTCGGGTGAGAGAAGCAAGTCTTGACTGGTTCTTGGATGTCCCTTAGGTAAAGAATTTTGAGTGACAAAAACGAACGTCAGCCCTGACTCGTTTAAAGTCCAGAGTAGGTCACGGTGTAGGCAAGATTAGACCAATTTTCTAGGCTGTTGTGTTCATAACCTAATTAGCGTGTGATAGAGATCATTAGGCCCCTTTTAAGTTTGTCCCTTTCTTTTTTTTTAGCCCCGCTCCCTTCCCAATTTAGGTGACAGATCGCTCGATTCGCCAGAGATGCGGGTCTCCTTTCGAAGTTTTCGTAAGAGGTGTTGTAATAAAGCGTTCGGACCCGCATCACCTTTTCGACTGACGAATCAGCGCACCTGCCACAGTTTAGCAATAGGGGGGTCTTTTATTACTAACATTGTACATATATCATTTTTTTCATGTATTATAAAATTTTTATATCCCAAATCCCCCTTTTTTCTTATAGGTTTTAATTAGTTTATCATGGTATGATGTTCTTATGGTGAATGACGAAGGATGTATACGCTGATGGATGTATAGTATGAATGTGGTATTGTGGTGGAAGTAGAGTGAATGTAGGAACTAATTAGGTTAGATTAGTTAGCTTTAGACAGAGAAGACCGCCCTCCCCCCTCCCCCATTTTCGGCCTTGTGTCAAATTTTTCTTAAAATATTTTTTGTATTTTACGAAAATAAATATCTACCCCATTATAGCTCCAAAATATTGCAACAGGAAGAATACATAACATAATTAAATCCAGAATCCAGGTTATCCTCGATGGCTGTATATCTAAACAATATCGACTCAAAAGTCTAAAAAAGTGTTTTTGGTTTCTTTATTTTTACCATCTAGTTTTTCAGGCTTTTTTACGTGTAATCGTCTAAAAAAGGTAGAATCTCATTTTTCTTCTTGGGTGAACGAGCATATATAGTATAATGTGTGGAGACTGGTAAATTAAAGTACATTCTCAACCGGATATCAATTCCTTGATTGTCAAATACAAAATGTTTAAAAAGGTTGGTGCTCATTTAGGCTCTGTGCATTCTTCCGTTCAAAAAGAAAAATAGTTATAAAATTAATTTCTAGTTAATAAAGTTTCTACACAAAAAATAATAATATGAATAGCTAACTGTTCTTTGAGCCTACAAGTGGATATATAGAATGCCCCAAAAGTAACTCCCTATTTTTAAAGAACTATATATTTTTGAAGTATAATTTCTCCAATTAATTAATATGAGAAGAAAGTATATTACATGGACTTTTATTTAAAATTCAATATGGCAACCACCATTTGCCACCAGCTTTTTAAGTCAACCAGGAATCACATCAACTGATTTCACAAGGAACTCTTGTGGCATGGAACTAATAACTTCACGTATTCTCCCTTCAAGATTAAAAACAGATCTGAAAAGAAAACAAAAGCATAGATTTAATTACCACACATTAAGTAACACACACACACACACACACACAAAATGAGAAACATACTACAGCATTTGAAGAAATTATAGTTATTTTAGAATAGGGAGTTATTTCGGATCAAGCTTTATGAACCAGAGAGAGAGAATAAAAAAAAAAAAAACACAGAAATTTGTAAAGAGAAAAACAGCCCTCACTGTAACAGCTGAATACACTTTCATCAAACTTAGCCCCCCTCTCCACAAAAAAAAAAAAACAGATGGAAGATATCTAAACAAAAAAAAAAAAATGTACATTTATAAACAGTTCTATTTAATACCTTTTCCCCATCTTTCATTTCTTCAATGAATATTCAATTTGAACGTTCTCCTTCGAAGCTAATATTTTGTTAAAGTTTACTTTAAACTTTGAATGCATTTATCTGTTTTGTTTTTATCTACATGGATTTTGTATTTAAATATTAAATTAAAAGGCTCTTTAAATGGTGGCTTAAATGGTTCAACAATACAAAAATTTCAATCTATTATATCTATAAAAGTGAATGTGTGTGTGTGTCTGTGTGTGTGTGTGTGTGTGTTTGTGTGTGTGTGTGTGTGCTTGACTGTCTGTCTGTGTACATTTCCCTACACAATATCTCTGTCAATTTTCAGTCTACAGACTCCGAATTTGATATACAGGGTACTGAGATTTGAAAAAGTTTTTGTAATCTTCTTTTGGCCAGAAATTTGACTGTTATGGGGTCAGAGTTCAACGATTTGACCTTTGAGAACTATACCAAACTCCTCGGCAAATTTTGGGTCTAAACACTTGAAATTTTAGATATAGGTTCCTTGGACATGAATCTAACTTGGTTTGAGCCCAAAACAATAAATGTTAAGGGGTCATAATAGGGGTCAAAGTTAAAAAAAAAATTGACTGCTCAACATACACCTCAAAACACCCGGGCAACGCCGGGCTGAAATGTTAGTCTTGTATAAAAAGTTTTTTTTTTTCCCATCAATCATCATTTTTTTGGTAGATGTAATTTGTTTCATTTCGAGTTATCACATGTTTTTATCACTTTTAGAAATGGAGAATATTATCCTTGAGTGGCCTCTTGGCCTTGATAAGTGGCGATGCCTATGTAAAAAAAAAAAAAATAAATAAATAAAAAAAATTGCATAATAATAAATTCCCACCAATTAAAACAGATCATAACCAGACATCCAAACCAAAGTCTTGAGATCGTCAATCTGAGGTTTTACCAACTCCGCATCATATTGCCTGAATCCTTTGGTTTCCCTGATATTGTTCTAGTCAGAATTATTTCTAGAAAGACATCAGATACTCATGGGAGGGACCTCGAGACGGTTGTCAACATCTTAGGCAGTAAAGTAAAATCTTATAGAGCTTAAAATAAAAGCTTAACAAAATCATTATGGCTTTTGCATGACGTCATAGGTTCATGATGTATGTTGTCACAGTACTCAAGTCTTTCCCTCCATAAATAATAAAAAAAATCAAATATGTAAAATAAACTTTATTTACTCAAAAGTAACAAGTAAAAACGAATCATTTTTCAGTGTCCAAAAAGTGTGTCTTGATAGATAATTCTTATAAATGTGAACGTTATTTTAGACAGTTGTATTGAAAGAAAAAAGCAGAGAATGTTCTTTGTTTTCTTAGTCAAAAAAACGGGCTTACTTTTTCTGTGTGATATGAGAAAGAAAGAGGAAAGTAAATGTCTTTGTGCGTGGCATCCGGTAGAATGCTCCATCCCTAGCAAAATAAAATGATATGAAAATTAAAATAAACAGAAACCTTTCCCTAATCGTTTAAAAAAATTTTTTTTACACACATTTTAGATAAATCCAAAAATTCAGTACTCACAAGTTAAGATGCTGGAAATGGACTCTGTTTAGCTAAATATGGAACGGAAGTCACTAAGCATGAAACGAAATACGAAACCATATGTTAATTATTCTCTCTATCCATGCGTGCGTACATGCAAATTGGTGGGTTTCGTCTTGCTGGCAAGGAAGTAGCTACGCAGACGTTAATAAGAGCAAAGAGTGAGTGAGAAGAGTTCGCTCACCGTTTATATATTTTTCGATAGGTTCCCAGGCGAATTGGGAAAAGGTTTGAAGTCTTTTCTTTGAACGTTGATTGGTTAAAAAGTGCACGTCTTTGTCACGTGGCATGCTTTCAACTGCGTCCGCCGAACAAAACACATTTTAAGATTTTTCCCCGCAGAATTTGTATGGGTGTATTTTTTTGAAATCTTTGTGCCTCTGAAATTTATTAATTTCTCTTTGCGCGCGTAATTGGATTTTATTTGTTATTTTTAAAACAAGAAATGAATGCATTTTTTAAAGTGTGTTTAACTGTGCAATGTCATGCTTGAGAATCTGAATTCAAACGTAAACGATAATAAATAAATAAACAAATAAATGGATGAATATTATTAACAGCGTAGGAAACTATTTTAAGTTTGAAACAATTTATTTTGTTTTAATTACGTAAGATTTAAAGTTTGCCTGCACATGTGGATTTTGTATGACGGTAAATTAATCAAATGAAAATTGCAATTGTTTATTGGGGGGAAGTAGGAGGAGGGAGTACAGCTTAAATCTATATATCTATAAAAGTGTCTGTGTGTGTGTCTACATACGCAATAACTTTGTCAATTTTAAGTCTACAGACTCGAAATTTGATATACAGAGTACTGAGATTTGGGAAAATCGATGTGACCGGATTTCGGCCGGAAATTTGGCGATTAAGGGGTCAAAGTTCAACGATTTGACTTTTAAGAACTCTACCAAACTCATCCGCCAATTGTGGGTCTAAACACTTGAAATTTTAGATCTAGATTCCTTGGACATGGATCTAACTTAATAACTTGACTTGAGCCCAAAACAATAAATTTTAAGGGATCATGATAGAGGTCAAAGTTTAAAAAATTGACCGCCTTTTTTTTTTTTTTGCTCAACATACACCTCCAAATACCCGGGCAACGCCGGGCTGAAATGCTAGTTATCTATATCTATAAAAGTGAAAGTGTCTGTTTGTGTGTGTGTGTGTGTGTGTGTGTGTATATTTCCCTACACAATAACTCTGTCAATTTTCAGTCTACAGACTCGAAATTTGATATATAGGGTAATGAGATTTGGGAAAATCTTTGTAATCCATTTTCGGCCAGAAATTTGTCTGTTAAGGTGTCAAAGTTCAACTATTTGACTTTTGAGAACTCTACCAAACTCCTCCGCCAATTTTGGGTCGAAACAATTAAAATTTTAGATATAGGTTCCTTGGACATGGATCTAACTTAATAACTTGGTTTGAGCCCAAAACAATAAATGTTAAGGGTCCATAATAGGGGTCAAAATTTAAAAAGAGTTTACCGCTGCAGTCTCTACCAAATTACTCAGACAATTTCTGGTCTAAACATTTGAAATTTAACATAAAGAGTATTCAGAGTTAGTGCAAGCTTTTTAATCGATTTGGGTCAAAAATTTGAGTTACTAATATATAAACGTATGTTTGCATGTCTACCTAAAACTTTCGACAGAACCGACGGATTTTCACAAGATCAGTATCGTTTTGAAGCTCGACCCTTCAGGCGACAAATATTAAAAAATTGGCTAAAAACATTAATTTCTTCACCCTCTACTGGACACTTTTCGACAGGGAGAGGTCGCTTTTTTCACCGATATTTTCAAAAGTCATCCCCTCTTTTCCATTGTCTAGCCTTAATTTAAACCTATGTCACTTCCAGTTTGCCGGTGGTCATAACAGCAAAGATGTCAGTTTTTTTTTCCCATTTTTTTTCCTCCTTTGCAGTACGGGTTCGAGCCTGCCTTCCTACTACTACTACTTCTTTTTTTTACTCAACACACACCTCCAACTACCGGGCAACGCCGGGCACCCATGCTAGTATCTATAAAAGTGAAAATGTCTCTGTGTGTTCGTGTACATTTCCCTACCAAATAACTCAGTCAATTTTCGGTCTAGAGACTCAAGATTTGACATAAGGGGTATTGAGATTTGGGAAAATCTTTTTAATCGGTTTTCAGCTACAAATTTGGCTGTCAAGGAGTCAAAGTTCAACGACTTGACCTTTGAAAACTCTACCAAACTCTTCCGACAATTTTGGGTCTAAACACTTGAAATTTTACATGTAGGTACTTGGACATGGATTAAACTTTTTAATTTGATTTGAGCCCAAAACAATATATGTTAATGGTACAAAATTGGGGTCAAGGTTAAAAAAAATTGACCTCTGCGGTCTCTACCAAATTACTCAGCCAAGTCTGTAATTTTACATAAAGGATATTCAGAGATAGGGCAAGCTTTTTAATCGGTTTGGGTTGAAAATTTGAGCTGTCAAGGGGTCAAAGTTCAAAAGATTTGACCTTTGCTGCATCTAGCAAACTACTCACCCAATTTTGGGTCTAAACATTTGAAATTTATACATAGTGGGTATTCAGACATGCGGCAAGCATTTTAATCAGTTTTGGGGCTAAAATTTAGCTACCAAAAAGTCAAAGTTTGCAGATTCTACCAAATTCCTCCGCTAATGTGTCTAAAGACTTGAAATTTTAGATGTAAGTAACTTGGACATGGATCAAACATTTTATTTTGATTTGAGACCAAAATAATAAATGTTAAGGAGCCACAATTAGGGTCAAAGTTTAACAAAATTGACCTTTGTGGTCTCTACGAAATTACTCAGACAAATTTTGGTCTAAACATTTGAAATCTTACATAAATTGTATTCACACGTAGGGCAAGTTATGAACAGTACATAGGGCCCAAGCAAGGCCGGACTGAACTGCTAATAGTTTATAAAAATGCTAATCAAAACCGGGGAAGGGCTTATGTAATGGGTTAAATGGCACTAAAATATCTCAATTGTTTAGTTTGTGTGTTGGGTGGAGTGTTTATTTAAAAAACGTCATCATAAATGTGACTGTAATTGATACTTGAGTATTTTACAAGCTATATTAATCATTTTTGAAAGGAAATGTTTCAAAGCAGTCAACATTTTATCTATATATTAACTAGGATGTTGATTAATGCAAATTTAGTATTTATTATTATACTAGTGTGGGTGGCTGGCGTTGCCCGGGTGTTTGGAAGTGTAAAAAAAAGAAAAAAGTTTTGGTAGGTAGGTAGGCTCAAACCCAAAGCCTTGAGGCCAAGGCGAAAAAGAAAGCCTGACATCTTACCACAACGCTAAGAGGGCAGAGAAATGAGAATGGTTGAAATCAAACGATTAAAAAGTTAATTGACAGGTGTGCAAATTTAATGAGGTCAAACATCACGCCATAGTGAAATGAAATCATACATTTAACTTTGGCTGCAAGCCAGTTTTTGCGTATTTGTTCCTCACCAAGATGTTGGGGAAAACCAGCTCACCATAAAAAGGGAAGTGTCCAAATGAATAGCAATTGTCAGATATGACGGGTTTTGCCCACATTGATCAAACCTCATTGCTTTCTGGACGTCCCTGGCATAAGTGCCTTTGCTATGGATTCAGTTTCGCTTATATACGGAAAAGCCAAACAAACATGCGGAGAGTAAAAAATAGCGCAAAAATATAAAAGTCGCTCAAATAAAAGATAGATGCGACCTCGTTTCATAAATCAGAAATATTATAATCTAAGGAATATATAAAAAGTTCTAAGAATGAGTGACCCCGCCTGCCCCAAGCCTTTGCCAGACATACAAAAAATATGCACACCGCTTTTTTATTTTATATTATATGGACCCAATATATAATAATGATTTAAAAAAGTAAAAAAAAAAATGACTCGTGCGACACCACCAAGAATCGAAACCAAAACATTTAGCTTATGATTTACTTTTTCCTTTGGCATTAATGCCTAAGCTATGAAACATGTTTGCCGCAAGGCTAAAAATTGAAACATGAACCAATAGCTATTACGTTACGCATGCATATTCGTAATGCCATTGTTCGACCATCACCTGACAAATTCCATTTCTTTAATTTTCACACTTTTGCAACAATTTTACCCGGCTAAAACCCAAATATAAAATTTTGCATGGGTTCAAATACCTTATATATTAAGTTTTTTTGACTCTAGACCAAAAACTGACTGGAGTTTGGTAGGCAGAATATATATACGCATACATAAATATATATAGAAAGAGGTTTGTGTTCACTATAACCTTTTTACGCAAATATTATGCAAGTATAAATCATGTAGAATATCTATATATTAATACGATAGCGTGTGTGTTCTTTTGTGTGTCACGCTTACATCCGCATCGTTTGATTGTTATGTTTTATTTCTTGTCATAAATAATTTTACAATGAATTCTTAAGTTTTGGTTTTGCTTTCTATTATAACTGATGGCACTCCAGTAATCGATTTTTTTTTTTCATAAATAATTTTACAAAGAATTCTTCATAAGTTTTGGTTTCAGTTTCGGTTTTGATTATGGCTGAAGGAACTCAAGTTATATATATATATATATATATATATATATACATTTTTTCATAAGTTTTTATTTCAGTTTAGATTCCAGCTGATACACCCAAGTCACACAGATGTATATATATATATATATATATATATTTTTTTTTTTTTTTGAAATCGCAACTTTATGATATATAAAAATCGATAGAACATTAACTCTATAATAATATATACGAAATCTGCAAGAATTAAAATACCATATTTAAGCGTACTTTACGACTGGGCTTTACCAGGCATTCATGTTTGCTTAGATAAATACTTTTGCAATTTTAACAACAAAAAAAGCTACAATAATATCAGAGCATCTCCATTTACACTGAAGATCTACAGAATGCCAACATCAATATATTACATATGAATGAGTCTGCTGTGGAATTTCCACAGGTCCTGCTAGTCTGCATGAATATAATTGCACATAATAGTTAACTAAAGATGATCATTCCATAAGAAAACCAAACTAACTAAAAGAAAATTAGACAATTAGAACACTTTATACATGCACACCTTTCTACCAATTGCCACCCAGTCCTGCTTTTACGCCTATGACAGCCCTGTCGGTGGGGCATTAGAATACGCCGACTGCCCCCCTGCAAAGGGTAAATGTCCCTCAATGGGGGTCCTGGATATGACCTTAAACTATATCCAGTGGTGAGGCCCCAGCTTGTGGGCTTTGGGGAGTGTGGAGCCACCCTTTAATTACCATTGCTCCCAGGTCCACTCTGACCCGGAGTGGTAGTATCTGTTAGGGTCCCAACTATGGGTTAAATAGAAACCGACGTGAAAACAATAAATATATTCTATTAAAAAAATTTTTCTTCAAAATCTTTGGATTCAGCATTAAATAACCCGAAAAGGGTTGATATGTCGTAAAACAACCAACCAACCAAACCAACGCCTATGACTTGGACGAGAGGGAAGTTTAGACATGCCTGTTTTAACTGACCGAATCACAAACTAATCGTTACATGAATAATTACATTATACAAAAGGAAACAGATCTCCATCATATCACTGCTACTGTGGTATACATTTTAATTATTGTTTGTATTGAATAGGTTGGTATGATGATGGGGTACTTGTCAAAGGTAGCCATTTTATAATCATGTTGCTGTGTCTGTATTCATCTGACTGTCCTTGAAATGAAGAAGAAAAAAAGAGTCTCAAGGTTTCATTTAAAAAAGGCAAACATCTCTACAATTATGTCAATTTTATTTAACAACTAGCGGGGGTACCCGGCGTTGCCCAAGTGTTTGTTTCCGGGACGGGGGAGGGGAGTTTTAAAAAATGTTATGGTAGGTAAGTAGGAAGGATCAAACCCGGAGTCAGGAGTAAAAGTAGGAAAATAAAGTGAAAAAAAAACAAAAAAAAACATCTGCAACGTTAACAGTTCGGCCACCAAGAAAAGTCCATTCCAGTTGTTTAGGAAAAAAAAAAAAAAAACGACTACGGTAGGTCGGCGCGAATGTGAAAATATAATGTGAATTGTCCAGCACGATAACCATTACGCCACAGAGCACTGCAGCTTAGTTTAGTGATTTTAAATAACTTCACATGAAAGAACTACGAAGCCAAACCGGTGTTCTCTTCTCAACTGTTCCTTGTGAACGATCTCCAAACGGTGTTAAGTGGTGGCAGGGGGAGGAGGAATTTATTAGAGAGAAAATATTTTACCACTTCCATTGATCTTAACCGATTTTGGCCGTGACTTCTCAGCAGAAAAAGTATAGAAATCTAAGATTATCGAGGAATATGAGAAATAATAAGCCTATAACACACCTCAGATATTGTTCTGCCGTTTGTGCATATTATATTTGCATGAAATATCTTGATTTTTAATCCTATTAATGTCAAAATCGGACGGGAAAAAATGAGTTCATTTTATTTTTATAGAGATTTCATCAGCACAGACTGAGACCCAAAGAGAGTTAATAACACCAGAATGTAAGACAGGTTGGTTTGGTTGGCATGTATTACTATAAGGATTTTAATCCCTCTCATCCAAGTCATAGGCATAAAAGCAGGACTGGGTGGCAATTGGTAGAAAGGTATGCATGCATAAAGTATTCTAATTGTCTGATGTATTGCTATGCAAGTTCGGACATGCCTGTGTTATCTAAATGAACCACATATGAATAACTATGCAAGAGGTTACATGTGAATACAAAAAAAAAAGAGAAATGTTCATCATGCAACTACTACAAATCGTCTATCTTCCCTTCAGTTATTAGTTAAATACTAGGGTAAACTAAACTTTCAAGCCTTGGTAGAGCAACTAGTCTTGAACATATGTATCAGTCATAAGTTTTTTACTCATGAAGATTCAGATTCTAAAATCATAAAAATTTAAATAATGTCTGTTATGGGGTAAGCTAATTCACCTATTTGCATTAGCGAAAGTACACATCATGATTCTGAGACCATAGCTGCAACTGATAACTTCCCACAATGTTTTAGATATAATTGTATTGTCCGAGTGAGGCCATTAATTGCTGAAATAGATGCATCAGCTTACCCCATAGAAATGTCCCAATTTTTCTGCAGACTAAAGATTTTGAATAAACACCCTGACCCATGAACTGCTGGTTGACACCCACATGTCTCGTCTACATTAAAAGATAAAATATTTTGAAACTTGTAGATCTGAATGTGTTTTTTACATATCCGCATAAATCTATAAAAAGAAAATCTTGTAATGCAGATTTATTATCTGTAATCGATTGGTCAAACTCTCATTTTAGTTTCCAAATTAATGTTATCTTTTTGGACTTTGCCGAATGCATTCAATACACTGCCACATAAAAGACTTGACTTTTGAAACTGCAAATTTATGGAGTAAGTGATCATGTTCTAAACTGTGTATGTCCTTGTAGTCAAATGGCTATAAAGGTTTCACCTTTTGAATTTTGATAGGCTTGTAAAAGTCACATATTTTGACACTATTTTCTCTTGATATAACTAGACAAGAATACTTGAGTAATCTTAAGCAGGGGGTAATGTAGCTGTTACATATGTTGTACATACTATTTTCTTTTGATGTGAAATAGACAGGTATCACACGGTAATTTGTTCATCAGCCAATTAGATGTCTAGTTGTATGATTACAATTTGTTGAACTACTTTGAGCATCTGTGCGAGTTGTTTTTCTCCTGCTTTTAGTTCAGTTGGACTTTCAAGAGTCATACGGATTGGACCTGCCATTGCTAATCCTTCCCACTCGCCAACAATATAATGGAATCGACAAAAATGTTTGACACCCTTTTTATAAGGATTCATACTTAGTTGTTTTTAATTTAAGCAAGATAAGTGCTGTTAATATTCAATGTTGTGTATTTGTTTTGAATTTTAATCCTTATCCTTCAATCGCCTTTGAGCCTTGATAAGAGGTTTTAGCAAGGTCCGTTCGTCGTCATAAAAATAGTAAGATAGCATATATCATTTGCCTTTTTGACGTCATCCGGTTTTATGCTATTTGCATGAGTCGATATGTAAATTAGCTTAACTCTTGCAGATAGATTTCTTCTCTGCTACAAGGTGACTCCCCGTCCAAGTACACGCATAGAATTGAATGTTTTTTTTACAATGGTCTGTCGCAACTAAACTTAAATCATAGTGAAGATGGATACCACTTTATGTCATTCCATCAAATAAGTAGAGATTTGATCTTCATATAGGGTTTTGTTTTCAATTGTATCCTTGAACTGACACATTACGAAAATAGTATAGATTTTGTTTCATTAAAGTCCCATCTCAATTATTTCTGGTCACTGGGTCGTTGGAGAACTGACACACTACTGAAATATTCAAAATTTTAATTGCTGTTTGGAAAATAAATAGGCAGAATATTCTTGATGCAAGTCCAGAGCTCACCCTAAACAAGAATACGGAAGAATCTTTGATATGCGTGCTCATCATGGAATGAAAATGTCATATTCCAAAAATCACATAGGGTGTTATTTGTCATAGGAATTGTTCAAACTTCTCGGCTTAAAATTCACTGACAACGTGAATTAGAACAAACACATTGAGAACATTGCCAAGACTGCTGCTATCTTTATCGTGCTAGAAATTTACGCGCAACAAAGAGCATCTTTATAAAGCCACAATTCGCACATGCGTGGAATATTGTTGCCACATCTGGGCTGCTACATCTTTTTTTTTTTTTTAAATTTTTAATTGCATTTTCACCCCAAACAAGGCACAGTGTTACTTTGATATAGGGGGCTACTATCAAGGACATAAGTTGCAGGGATACTATGTAGGGAGTTGAGCAGCAAGATGTCTGTTCACATTACACTTAATCTTCTGCATGTCAGTACAGTCAGGGAAGGAGGAACCCAGAAGGGAATTCCAAACTCTAGCAGTTCTAGGGAAGAAACTATTAGAGCAGAAGACTTGAATTACATCTAGGGATTTCTACTGTGTAAGGGTGGGATTTTGCTGTTTGTCAGGGATATTTATGTCGAGGGTGCACAAGGGCTTGTAGTTCATCAGAGCATCCACCATTAAAATACTTGTAGAACAGGCCGAGGGATGCGTCCATTACTAGTCTCTCACTTTTAGGCAGGGTCTAAAAAACTCTCAAATCTAATAAGTCCCGCTCTATCGTTCAAACCTTTGCCCCACCATGACTGTTGGCTCCCTGTACTTGTTTTGCAAATATTTTAATGGAATGTGTTCTGATGATCTCATAGCACTTGTACCCCCCATCCCCGACGTACATACTCCTGACTAGTAACAAAGTATTGATGGTGATGAGCTAAATTTGTAATTGTTGTCATAATTTGCCATTTCTTTCACTGTATGTAGGTCAAAACAACAACTGTGTACAGTTTCGGTTTTTTCAATAAATATGAAGAGATTACTTGCTGTAAACAAACAAAATATATTTATCTATCTTGTTTAAAAAAAAAAATCACTATAAAAAATAAAGAGCTACTTAATTCTATACTCATGAGGCATCTAACATTTATCCTCGAGTTGCTTTTCACCTTTATAAGTAGTAACGCATTATTCGTATTATTTGGATTCATCAGATTACTGTTCTCATCTTGAGTATCATTTTCACAACGTTTCGGTCGATGTAACTTCTGACCTACTTCAGGTGTATCTTGTTGAACTCCGGAATGTTTCTGTCGAACTCGGGAATTTGCCACACTCCTCCTGAACCGACACTGCTTGAGTCCAGTGGCAAGGAGAAGTCCAAGATGACTGGAAATAATGCAGAGATAAGCGGAGAGCACATACAGTACCTGGAATTCCCAAATGGTCACCCATTTTAGTACTAAGCTCAATGTTGCTTACCTTTGGTGATCTAACGGGAACCAGTATGTCAACGTGATTATGCTGTGTATATACATATATATCACATAACTCTATATTCCAAATTTCAAGATGTTGGCCATCTTACCATTGATTTCTTTAAGTACGTTGACATACACAATTCTTGACAGCACCTGTTTCGTAGCGTAGAAACCTTCATGCAATTATTATGTCAATTCTTGAATTTATTCCACAAGATTTCACAAAACTGGTCACCTTGTTCATGCAATTTAACCCCATTAGATTATTTTCTTTGAGGATGTGTAAAGTCCCAAGTCTGTGCTGATAAACAAGACACAATAGACCACTTGGAAGATATTTGATGTGGCATTGCCAAAATACAGTCTAATTTAATGCGTAGAGTTTGTGAAAATTGGATCTATAGATTACGCCATACACGCACGAGCCGAGGGGGGGGGCCATATGTCTAAAATCTATATGTCTATAAAAGTGAAAGTGAAAGTGTCTGTCTGTGTGTCTGTCTGTCTGTGTACATTTCCCTACACAATAACTCTGCCAATTTTCAGTCTACAGACACGAAATTTGATATACAGGGTATTGAGATTTGGGAAAATCTTTGTAATCCATTTTCGGCCAGGAATTTGGCTGTTAAGAGGTCAAAGTTCAACGATTTGACCTTTGAGAACTTTACCAAACTCCTTCAACAATTTTAGGTCTAAACACTTGAAATTTTATATATAGGTTCTTTGGACATGGATCTAACATTTATTGTTTTGGTCTCAAATCAAGTTATTAAGTTAGATCCATGTCCAAGGAACCTATATTTAAAATTTCAATTGTTTAGACCCAAAATTGTTGGAGGAGTTTAGTAGAGTTCTCAAAGGTCAAATCCTTGAACTTTGACCCCTTATAACAGCTAAATTTCTGGCCGAAAACGGATTACAAAGATTTTCTCAAATCTCAGTACCCTGTATATCAAATTTTAAGTCTGTAGACTGAGTTATTGCGTTGGAAAATGTACACACACTCACACACACACGATCACTTTTATATATATATACTAGCATTTCCGCCCGGCGTTGCCCGGGTGTTTGGATGTGTGTGTTATGCAAAAAAAAAAAAAAAAAAAAAAAAAAGGAAGAAAAGAACTGGGGGAAAACCTGACATATTTGCTGTTACAACTACTGCCAAACCGGAAGTCACGTAGGTTTTAATTAAGGCTAGACAATCGAAAGGAGAGGATGACTTTATCGGCGAAAAAAAAGCGACTCCCCTTGTAGAAAAATGTCCAGTTGGAGGTGAAGATATTAATGTTTTTAGCCAATTTTTCGATATTTGTTGTCTGAAAGGCCGAACTTTAAAACAATACTGATCTTGTAAAAATCTGTTGCCTCTGTCGAAAGTTTTAGGCAGACATGCAAACATACATACATTTATATATTGGTAACAAAAATTTTTCGACCCAAACCAATGAAAAAGCTTTCCATATCTGTGAATACCCTTTATGTAAAATTTCAAATGTTTAGACCAGAAATTGCCTGAGTAATTTGGAAGAGATCGCAGAAGTCAATTTTTTAAAAACTTTGACTCCCATTATGACCCCTTAACATTTATTGTTTTGGGCTCCAATCAAGTTATTGTTAGATCCATGTCCAAGGAACCTATATCTAAAATTTCAAGTGTTTAGACCCAAAATTGTTGGAGGAGTTTGGTAGAGTTCTCAAAGGTCAAATCGTTGAACTTTGACCCCTTAATAGCCAAATTTCAGGCCAATAATCGATTACAAAGATTTTCCCGAATCTCAGTACCCTGTATATCAAATTTCAAGTCTGTAGACTGAAAATTGACAGAGTTATTGCATAGGAAAATATACACAGACAGACACACAGACACGTTCACTTTTATAGATATAAATAGATAGATTAAAACCTACGTCACTTCCGGCTTGGCGGTGGTCGTAACAGTAAAGACGTCAGTTTTTTTCCCTGTTTTTTTCCTCCTTTGCGGTACGGGTTCGAATCTGCCTTCCTACTACCATTTTTTAAATTTTTTTGCTCAACATACTACTCCAAACACCCGGGCAACGCCGGGCACCCATGCTAGTTATATATAAATGATAAATGCCAAAACTTAATCTTTGGAATAAACCACATATTTGTATGATAAAAATATTTTTCCGTGATTTATTTTCATTTAAATTTTGCTGCCTCTAAAAAAATTAACAATCTATATATGTTATTGCCCAAGTCGTGTTTAAGTCTTTCAAAATATGTTTTTTTTTTTTTAATTTACAAAAAGATAAATTCTCTTTTTAATTAGGTCTTAGTCAGTTTTGTCAGGCCAGGTGGAAAACCATAGTTTATTGCCCTATAAGCGTTTTTAAATAGGTTTAAAAAGAATTAATTATTCTTTTTTTAGCCATCGATTTCCATGCTTAAACGGTTTATTTGGAAAAAAAAAAGAAACAATAAATTTATTTTTCCCCTAACAGGTGTCATTCAATGGTAATGGTTTTCTTTTTCTCTTCTTTTCTTTTTTAATGACAGTCTTTTGTTCTCATGATAGTAAGCAACATTTTAACGGTTCCTAAAAAAAGAAAGAAATTTTTTTATAGTATTTAAAAAAAAGATTGAACAACTCGTGGATTATTTGTTTCTTTGTTTGTTCTGCAAACTTTTTATTTATTTATTTATTTATTTATTTATTTTACAAAGGAATTCGTTCTCTCCTCCATATTTTTTTATATTAATTTGTTGGTTTTATTTTCTATCTCATCAAAATTTTACTAACAGAAGTACTTTTTTTTTTTTACATAGTAAGTGTTAGTAATGGAAATTCGGTAAATTTGTTAACTTATATGGAACGGTTCATCAAAAACTTGTTTACGTTAGACTTGAAGACAACCATATTGGAGTCAGGCGTGCAGTTCTAAGAAAAAAGCTTTGTTCATGGAATCTACGTTTAGGTTTAGGCACAGATAAAGAGGCTACAAAGTCTATTTTGAACTCTATCAAGACAGGATAAGTCCTTTCTAGTAGCTCCTGCCCAGATGTGGCAACAGTACTCCATCCTTGAACATATATAGATAGAGAATTGCATCAGTAGTAAGATATCTACTGAATCGATAGAAGGATCCCACAATTTTTCCAGCGGCCTTGGCAACAGACTTGATGTACATGTTCCATTTCAGATCAGGAGTAAAGGTCAAGCCTAGAAGCTTGTCAAAACTTGAGGCCTCCCCCAGATGAGAGCCATTCATTTCAATTGATGCCAGATGGGGATCAGAGCGTTGATGTCAAGATAAAAGCTTGGTTTTATATGCATTAAAGTAACTAGCCACCTCTTTCCACATTGTACCACTTGCTCAAGATCAGAGGAGATAGAATCGGAGAGAACTTGGTTGTTTACAGTCTTAGATGTGCTACCATAGATAGTAGTGTCATCAGCATAAATGTTTATGAATAATGTAAGTATTTAATGCAGGATTATCTTGGACTCTTGGAAGAATGAAAAACTACCAGAAACTGAGGGTGGAGATTGTTAGGTTGTGGAACAAGAAAACTTTCATCGTGCCAATATTTATAGGTGCGCTTGGCTCAATTCCGGATGATCTTATGAAACAGCTAAACTCCTTGGAAATCAACATCACCATACTCCAGAAGTCAGTTCTGCTTGACTCAGCAATCATTGTACGCCAGGTGCTTTCCATAATTGATCTTTGACTATGTTCACTTGCTTTGGTGTAAGATCCCACTCTTGAGGGGGGGGAAAACGGTGTAAAACATCACAACAATCTCTCCATAAAAATATTCTCATTTTGATTGATAGTAATTTTGTTCTCTTTCTCTAACCGAATAAAACTGATAAATTATCTTCTATTATATAAAGAGCAAATGCCTGCGTGTTCGAGTGTGTGCGTTTGTATGTCTGCTAAAAATTTTTGTCATGCGCATCGTACAGGCACCAATACAGCATCATTAGAGCGATCTCTCAGACAAAAAAAATATATAAAAAAAAAAAAAAATCATCCATTATTTTGTGTAGTAATATCATTTTGTTTGAAGGAGGGGTCAGATAAAAACCTTGCTTTCGACGCGATTTGCAAACTACACGTGTGAATCATCGATACAATCTTTCGTCTTAAATAGCTAAATTTGGCACGTTATAGCATCTGTGTCCTCGTGAGTCTATCAATAAAAGCGTTCGATTACTAACCTTTTTCTTTGCTTATAAAATTTGGCTTTCAGTTTCGCTTCTGGCTGACGGCACCCAAGTACCGTTTTTTTTTTTTTTTTTTTTATGACTCGGCAATGCTGCCCCTCCCCCCGCTAATATTATATAAATACTAGCATGGAGACCTGACGTTGCCTGGCATTGAATGAAGATCAACAAAGGCTCCACCCTCCCATTTTTTTAATTGAATCGATTGATTGTTTGCTCTAGGCATCATGGTGCACCAGGAACGAAGCTTCTCATGACTCCTTGCACTGAATTAGTCTATAATACATTGTAGTCTACATTGCACTGTAGAGAACCTACTGTTGATTTTATAAAATAATGTTTACACTAGTATTTCAGCCCGGTGTTGCCCGGATGTTTGCAAGTGTATGTTTAGCAAAAAAAAAAAAAAGTGGTCAATTTTTTAAACTTTGACCCCTATTCTGACCCCTTAACATTTATTGTTTTGGGCTCCAATCAAGTTATTGTTAGATCCATGTCCAAGGAACCTATATCTAAAATTTCAAGTGTTTAGACCCAAAATTGGCAAAGGAGTTTGGTAGAGTTCTCAAAGGTCAAATCGTTGAACTTTGACCCCTTAATAGCCAAATTTCTGGCCAATAACCGATTACAAAGATTTTCCCAAATCTCAGTATCCTGTATATCAAATTTCCAGTCTGTAGACTGAAAATTGACAGAGTTATTGCATAGGGAAATGTACACAGATACATACACAGATATACAGGCATGTTCATATAGATAATGGCTTGAATTAAAGTTCAAAATGCAAAAGTCAAGTATCATAGTTCAATTGTACTCTAAACAGAGAAAAAAAAAATTTGTGTGCGGCAAAAAAGCTGTGAAAATTTTAGATTTGGTCAAAATCTGACTTCCTTCTTTAATTGGATTTGAGATTTTCAGAGAAAAAAAGTTTTACGTGAAAATTTTAGATTTGAGAAATGCTGGAGATGTGTGTGGTTTATAACAAAAATTGAGGGAACTGTCGTTTCCAAAATGGCCGTCATACTGATCATGTGATGGTTGTCTAGTGTTCGAGTGGTACACTTGATCCAAAAATTTGTGGTTGTATCATAGCCTCTTTGTGACACCGGATGCACTTGGGACTTGTGAAGGTGGGAGTAGGGATTGAGTAACGCACAATACAATGGCTCGCTTATCTTGAAATCAATTGTAAAAAAGTACTTTGTTTGCTTAAAAATGAACGGACAAATATTACAAGGAAGCATCATTTCTTTTCGTTTTTATTAACAAATTACCACTTATCGAGGCCAAAAGCCACTCGAGGATAAAGGTTAATGAGATTGATGGATTGTCGGTTGAATGACGATGCAACATTGCGACGTTGAGATCGGGGTTGGAACTTGGCTGAGAGCGTGAAACCTATTGTACTGAAGACTAATATTTTTGGAGGCTGTCTTAAGAGGGAGAGAAGCCAGTGGTAGATGCACCAGTCCAGATGTGGCAACAATACTCCCTGCATGGGTGAATGGTAGTCTTGTAGAGGTATGGTATACTCTCAGGGGTGAGTAATTTTCTATCAAAAGATATTTTTTTACTAATGAATTATCTATTATATAAAAGGCAAAATGTGTGTGTGTCCGGCAAAGGCTTTTTTCGAGGGGAGGGGGCGCTTGGGGGAGGGGGGTCACTCATTCTTACAACTTTTTATATACTCGCTAGATTATGATATCTCCGATTTACGAAACGAGGCCGTGTCTATCTTTTATTTGAGTGACTTTTATGTTGCAAAACAAAATTCGCGCTGTGATTTCATTTTTCTATTGCGTGATGTTTGACCTAGAAAACCACACGTTGGCGTTTGTTTAACCACCTGCTTTTTTTAACCGTTTAATTTCAACCATTCTCACTTCTCTGCCCACTTAGCGTCGCAGTAACGTGTCATAGTTTTTTCCGCCTTTGCCTCAAGGCTTCGAGTTTGAGCCTACCTGCCTACCAAAACATTTTTTTTTCTTTTACACCTCCAAACAACCGAGCAACGCCGGGCACCCCCGCTAGTCTATAATATAAATCTCACCTGTCTGTTTAAATGTATGTATGTATGTATGTATGTATGCCTAAAACTTTTGACAGAAGCAACAGATTTTCACGAGATTGGTATCGTTTTGAAGCTTGACCCTTCGGACAACAAATATCAAAAAATTGACTAAAAACATTAATTCCATCACCCTCAACTGGGCACTTTTCTACAAGGAGTGGTCGCTTTTTTCGCTGATATTTTCAAAAGTCATCGCCTATTTAAGAGACTAGCCTTAATTTAAACCTTCGCCACTTCCAGTTTGATGATGGACGCAACAGTAAAGACGTCACTTTTTATTTTTCACGTTCTTTTCCTCCTTCACAGTACGGGTTCGAACCTGCTTGCGTACTACCACTTTTTTTTTTTTTTTTGCTCAACACACACCTCCAAACACCCGGGAAACGCCGGACACCCAGACCTAGTCACTTATAAAAGCCAAAAGCCACTAGAGGATAACGGTTTTAATCATGAAGACTATTATGAGAAGATTGAAAATAATGAACAAAGTGTGATCACTTATGGAGGATGGTTTATAACAAGTATTCGTTGACATAGGACTTAAAGATGACCATGTTGTAGTCTGCAGAGAAGTAGTATTGTGGTAATGTGTGCTACATGTGGGAAATATTTGGAAAGAAGGAAATTCTGTTTGATGTTAAGCACAGGAAAATTCTTTGCAATGGAGGAAAGTAAGGAGGGTTCTTACTGTGAATGTCTTGCAAAGAGGAAATAGATTGTAGTTAAGTCGAGCATGTTCCATGAAATTAATGATAGTAGAGAAAGACTAGCAATGTGTTTTCTGTGAAACATGAGCAGTGGAGAATGGAATAGATAATCCTTCATCGTTTATCTTTGTCAAGACAAGAAAGTAACACTTCCCCAAAAATGGTAGCCATATCTGATATTTAGTATAAACTAGCTGGTCGTACAATGTGTTTAAACTTGATATTTTAATTTATGCAGATGGCGTATGCATTATAAAATAAATCCTCTATTTAATGATATTACGAGGAATAATTTGCCCTGTCGGAAAATTTTTTTTTTTTAAATAATAATAATGTCGTTCATCAAATTCTATCTGTATTTATTTACAGTATCACAGCAGCTGATATTTTAACTTGATGAGGAATGCCCTTTAAAAGTAATTTCTGATTAATGTTTAGTTTTAAAATATGCAAATGAAGAAATGATTTGTGGCGATTTTAAATGGTACCTTTTCTTTTATTGTAAATTGAATTCATTGATAAGAAAAATTTTAAATAAAATGGTGAGGTACACTCGGGCTTCAACAGGGGATCATTTGATCTGTAGACGAATGCTCTACCACTGAGCTATATCTCCATATGTTAATAATTCTGTTTTTTTTTTGTTTTTTTTTTTAAGAAGAAATGATTTGCTTAGATTTTATTATCTCCTTTGCTAGTGTAACGTAAAAAATTCCCGTGTAAAAATTCTTCTTTTTTTATCTATAAGAGAGAAAGACTATTTTTAGGATCGGATTTTTTCGATACTTATTGAATGAATTTCTGTACAAAACATATGTAAGAACACTGTCAGACATATAAATTAGATTTGTGTGAAATTTGCAAAATATAGCCTCAGATGTTTCGGGACCTATAAGGAAGGCACTCACACACACAAAGTGATTTTTACATAATAGTAGGGCTAAGAAATAAGAAATCTACATAAATTAAAATATTATATTTATGCATATTTTACGATCGGGCAGTGTCAGGCTGGCTGCTGGTGTTTGTGTATATATATATATATATATTTTTTTTTTTTTTTCAATCAAAGAGAGAGAGAGAGTGTGTGGGGTGGAGAGGGCTCCCGTAAGGCGTGGTGAAGGCAACCCCTCTAGGAGAAGCAAATCTCTGATTTAAAAAAAACACAAAGCGGGAGACCAGTACCCGCATTAAGCTGGTCTGCAGTTTGACTTGTTGCTGGCTATCTTGCTCTTGCTTATTGCCAGATGTCAACATTTTGAACCGAGAGAAAGATTTAGCTGTCGTACAAAGCTAAAACTCTGTAACATCATCTTTGTATAGATACTCCCTCAGGCATTTGTCTATTAAACAAAACAAAAAAAATCCTGTGGCGATAAAAAAGCTGTGACGTGTGTATGCCTGAAATGCTGGATGCATGTAACAATTAATCTGCCATCATTATATGTATCTATGTATATGTGCATGTATATTTATATATCTACATGTGTGTATATGTGCATGTATATTTATATATCTACATGTGTGTATATGTGTATGTATATTTATATATGTACATGTGTGTATATATGTATTTATATCTATGTGTGTCTGTGTGTATATATGTTTGTGTGTGTATGTATATACATTTATGTTTGTATGCATGTATATGCATATGTGTATGTATGCATATGTGTTTATGTGTATGTATGCATATGTGTTTATGTGTATGTATGCATATGTGTTTATGTGTATGTGTATGAATGCATATATGTATGTGTATGTAGGTAAGTGTATGTATATATATGTGCATATGTATGTGTAAGTATATGTGTGTATGTATTTGTATATGTGTGTGTATATGTGGATATATATGTATGTATATGTGTATGTATGCATGTGGGTATGTATATGTATGTTTGTGTATTATGCATTGTGTATGTATATGGGTATATATGAGCGTATGTATATGGATATATATGTATGTATGCCAATGACCGTCTTGTGTATGCTTGCATGTGTGTGTATGTATATGTATGTGTGCGTATGCATATATATGTGTGTGATATGTGTACATATGTATGTGTGCGTGTATATATATATGTATGTATACCAATGACCGTATTCAGTGTCATGTCTGCTTGAGCATGTGAATTCGCCGGCAGGACTAAATGTTATTTTCGGGCTCATGAACTTTGTGAACTTTGTGTCTGAGGGAGTGGCACTCGTCTGACAAGACGTTGCAATCATTATATATATATATATATATATATATAATATATATACACTTGTGCCCGATATTATTCATACCCCTCGGATCTTTGAGATTTCTATAAGAATATTGCTCAAACCAGAAGATAGACAATATTAAAGGGATTTCAAACAATAAATCAAGCATAAGCATTTAATTTAAACTCAACAAATAAATAAATTATGCAAGTTTGAAACATTATACTAAGAAAAACAATAATGGCACTAGTTCAAAATTATTCATACCTCTCTTACTAATAGTCAATAGCATGCCCTTTATTCTTAATAACTGCCTGTAACCGTTTTGGATATTTATCAACAAGGTTTTTACAAGCATCAACACTGATTTTTGACCATTCTTCAATGCAGTAGTTCTCTTAATCCCTCAAATTTCTAGGTTTCCGCTTTTTAACCTCAGTTTTCAATATGTGCCAGAGGTTTTCGATAGGGTTCAGGTCAGGACTCTGGCTAGGCCATTCCAAAACATTAATGTGATTATCCTCAAACCATTTCTTGACTATTTTGGCAGTATGTTTTGGATCATTATCCTGTTGAAGGACCCAGTTTGGTCCTAAATGGAGCTTCTCCGCATCCTGTCTAATGTTTTCCTGGAGTATCTCCAAATATTGCTCCTTCTTCATGGTTCCATCTATCTTGACCAAACTACCTGGACCACTAGCCGAAACGGAACCCCAAAACATTAGGCTACCACCACCATGTTTCACCGTGGGTATGGTGTTCTTTGGGTTGTAAGCTTCTCCTTTCTTCCTCCAAACGTAAGAAGCATCCATATGGCCAAACAATTCAATTCTTTTTTCGTCAGTCCACAAAATACTTGAGAAAACGGACTCTGGAGAATTCACATGGGTCCTAGCAAACTTTAGACGTGCTGCAAGGCGTTTTCCGGTGTGCAATGGAGTCCTTCTTGGTCTTCTTCCTTTCAGACCATTTTCATGCAGAGTCCTTTGCAATGTTTGCCTTGATATTTTTATGCCAGAAGACTCAAGATTTTCTAAAATGTCCTTAGTAGTGGTGGTTGGATTTGCATTAACACTTCTTACAATATTCCTGGTGGCTCTAGCAGACAGTTTCCTTTTCCTTCCTCTACCAATCAAGTTGTTTGTTGTGTGGTGGCTCTGGAATTTTTTGATGATGCTCTGTACTGTTGCTGTAGGGACCTCAAATTTCTTGGAAATTGACTTGTAACCTAAACCATCCTTATGTGAATTCACAATTTTAGTCCTAAGATCATTACTAAGCTCTTTTTTCTTCCCCATTCTAATAATTTTTATTCTTTTTTTGGTTTTCAGTTGATATCATTTTAATTTCTGAAAAATGCAAAAAACGAAATGAAATTAATCAAAGGTTGTATAAAAGCATTCAAAATAAGAATCAAACAGGAAACAAACAGTCAGCAACTCGATTAATACTGAAAAAATAAGGGGGTATGATTATTTTTGAACATTGCAGATTTTATAAATAGCTGTATATTTCTTTTATTACAAGTATCCCGAGATTTTAAAATGACGAAAATGATCAGAAGAGGTTTATTAAGAATATGTATCAATATGGACGTAAACAATAAATTCTTACAAAGTTACACCTAATAAACTCAATTTTCAAGAGGGGGTATGAATAATATCGGGCACAAGTGTATATATATATATATATATAGAGAGAGAGAGAGATAAGTGAATGTAAATAGAGCTACAGATATAAAATTTGACTTTGATGGTCAAAGTGGACATTGAACTCCAATTAAATTCTTTACCCGCAGAGGGCTGCTCTCACTACCTCCATTCTTATCTCCTGGAATCTTTTCCTCCCTGACCAGAAATTTTACAGTCTGTGATGCTGAAACATTTGTTCTGAGTAGTCCTATGATGTCCATCCTCCCAGACCTTTCTCCCTTTCTTTGGGGTTTGGGTTAGTTTATTGCTTACTGCTTGTTGAGGAATACTGACAGGGCTACTTGTAAGACAATTTTTAAAAGGCGAAAGTACTCCTCCTTGACTCTTCCTACCTTTTGACCTTGTGTCACATTTTCCAGGGAAAGAAGTCAATAATAACAGCACAAAACCAAAACTGATTACACAATTTGTTCTCATTCAAGGATTTTCAATCTCCCTCTTGTATATCTCGATCTTGTTGAGGACATTTTCATTGATTAAATTCTCCATCAAATTATCGTCATCATGGTTGTGGAATGATGAAATATCATTGATTCTAAATAATATTTTTGCTTCAATCTTCATAAATTCTTCAGAAATTCCAAATCATTATTTCTGATAGGCTTATAAGAGTAGTCGTCGATGGGTAGAAATCAGAAACTCATAGTATCAATGCTGGCGTCCTTCAGGCTTCCATCCTCGGCCCAACTCTTTTCTTGATTTTCATCAGTGATCTTCCAAATCACATTCTTAGATCATTTATAGACATTTATGTATGACAACACCACAACCTATGGCAACACTTACAAGGCCTACAATGACCAAGATCTTTCTGATTGTTTCTCTTCTGATCTTGAGCATGTGGTACAATGGGGAAAAAGGTGATTGGTTAATTTTAATACATCTAAAACCAAGCTTCTCTCTTTTCATCATAATTACTCTGACTCCAATTGAAATGAATAACTCTCGTCTTGGAGAAGCACCATATCTTGACAAGTTTCTGGTACTGACTTTCACTCCTCATCTGTAGTAGAACACGTATCAAATCTGTTGCCAAGATCGCTGGAAAAATGGTTGGATCATTCTACCGCTCCAGTAAGTATCTCACTGCGAATGCAATCCTCGATTTGTATAAGAGCCAAGTACATCCTAAAATGGAGTACTCTTGCCACATCTGAGCAGGAGTTGCTCAGCGTGCCCTATGATAGCTCCAAACTGGCTTCAAAACGTTTCCCACAGGAGAGATGTCGCGAGCCTGTCTCTGCTCTATTGTTATTTTCATGGCAAGTGCTTGCCTGAGTTCCAAACTATGGTCCCTTCTTTGCCAAACTTTCACAGAAAAACACTTGACTACCTACAACCACTATAAACAATTTGCCCCCACTCTCTGTGTCTAAATCTAAATGCGGATTCCATAAACAAAACTTCTGTTCTAGAACTGCCCACCTATGGAACACTGTTCCACTGGCCTTCTTCTCGACTAATTACAATATGGTAGCCTTCAAGTCCAATGTAAACAAGTTTTTGTTGAGCCGTCCCTTTAAATAATCCAAATTCTACCCAATCTACATCATAAACAGTCACTACACTGCCACCTTACATTCATTAATCCCAATCCTCTAATTGCCTCTAGGCTTTGATAAGTGGTGAATCCTAAGTAAAAAATTAAATTTTTTGTATTATTTTGATTATTGTTCTAGTCTTAAACGTTATTCACACAGCGTTTCAGTCCATATAACCTTTGACGTTCTTCCTCTTGTCAAACTCAGAAATCTTTCTGTCAAACTTGGGAACCTGCATGAGATTTCAAACAGAACCTTATATTTAATCCACGGGGTAGCATGTTCTTGTTTCATCAGCCAGGTAAATGTCTTAAATAATTCAAGTATTCTTTTGAGATAAGGATTGATAATTCGTATGATTTGAATTGTTCTGACTACTGTTCTCATCTTGAATGTTATTTGCACGACATTTTAAACCTCTAACTTTCTATAAATGCATCTTTTGGAACCCTTTATTTAATCCACAGGGCAGCATGTCCTTGTTCCATCAGCCATAACTGGATAGAAGTCCTATATAATTCACAATTATATTTTGAGTATCACTCGCACTGAGGATTATATCTTCAATCTCCAAAAGAGTGTAAATTAAAACTGAATTTTACCAAGTACTTTATCCACTATGCCAGGGTTTCCCAAAGTGGGCTCCATGAGTGAGGCTGAGGGGCTCTGGAAGTCCTTTCTTAAAGCGGATCAAATGCTTTATATGGAAAAATTAAATGGCTACAGACATTTAATTATTGATCTTTTTTACTGGAAAGAAATATGATTCATAACTACAGGTGTAAAGGGTTTTGGCATAATCAGGTTGACACACCGGTTCCCGCTGGATCACCGAAGTTAAGCAACATTGAATCTGGTCAGTACTAAATTCGAGACTGAACGGAGGCATCGAAAGGGTTTCAGGATCATCATCATGGCGGGCTCCTTGCCCGGACCAATGTGACTCTTCCTCTCCAGAGTTTCCTGTCTTCCATCAGTTGCCTCAGATCTTCAGGTTCACAGTTGGCGCCGTGTGCTATTTGTTGGATGTACGTGGATCTAGGTCGTCCGCTGCTTGCGCGTCCGTGTTGTGGACTCCATAGCAATACATCACTCACCAATTCATGCTTGCTCCTCAGACAATGACCGGCAAATCGTAGGCGTCTTTCTCTGATGGTATTAGATATGGCAGATAGATTGCCATAAAGTTGCTGCTTCGTTGGATGATTTTGCCAAGATATATTTAATATTGTTCTTAGCATACGGGTGTATGTGCCGTCTAGTTTTCTTTCCAATCTTTTGGTGAGTGTCCAGGTTGTAGCACTGTAAACAAGGACAGACTCTACCACTGCCCTATGGGGACACTATATTTTTCGACATCCGCACTGGGGTTCTACAAGGTGATACTCTTGCCCCTTTTCTTTTCATTGTCTGTCTTGACTTTGTACTTTGCACCTCTGTTGATATACACAACATGCTAGGCTTCACCCTAAATGAATCCAGAAACAAACGTCATCAATCAGCACACATAACTGATGCAGATTACGCAGACGATATAGCTTTGTTCGCGAACAACACTGTTGATGCGCAAACACTGTTACGTAAGCTAGAAAAGTCTGCAAATGACATTGGTCTCCACATAAATGCGGATAAGACAAAGTTTATGACTTTCAATGTGAAAGGAGAGATCAGAGCTTTGGTTGGATCAACACTGAAAAAACTCGCTGAGTTTACGTATCTGGGCAGCAACATAGTTTCCACAGAGAGAGATATTGGAATTTGAATCTCAAAAGCATGGACCGCATTGGATGGGCTACATTCAGTATGGACTTTGAGACTGGCTGACAAACTGAAAAGGCAGTTTCAGGATGGTTTATAAAAAATAAATTAAAAAAAAAAAGCAAAATAACAAAAAATGCAACAATTTTTGATTAATCAAAAACCAAAAAAATTGATGCAAACACAAAAATATAGTAAAATCACGAACAGAAACAACTAATGAACAAGTATAAGTTAAAATTTGAAATTCATGTTTTGCACATTTATTTTAGAAATTATCTCTGCTCTGAGGTTCCATGGTGCCCTGTAGTTTGAGAAACCCTACACTATGCTATGAGTCCTTGCAAGATGAGAATAGCAGTCCAAATAATAAGAATTGTCAATCTGCATCTCAAGAATTCTGGAACATTAAATTCTTATCTCTCTGCCTGTCAAATTATGTAAGCTGTGTTGTTGGTTATTTCTGCTTAAATATTTTTTTTTTACTTTTATCTCAACCTCGCCAAACAAGGTATTTTACTACTGAGACATAAGGGCCATTCTGTGATTACTGACCAGATTTAATGGAAGCATCCAAAGTGGGGAGTGGTTCAGCAAGATATTTATTCACATTAGATTTACATTCTTGCTTGTTAATACAATCTGAGGAAACAGGGAGCAGACAGAGAATTCCGAAGGTCTGAGGAAAGAAACTATTTAAGTAGTAAGTTTATCAGCGTTAGGGAATTTTTACAATAAAGGGGTAGGATTTTGCTGCTAGCTAACAAATGCAAAAGATTTTTTTAATATAATTTTTAAAAAAATTCTTTACCATACTTGACAATGTTATTTGCATAATGTTTTAAAAGCTGTTTTCTTCAACTTGGTTGCGATCAATTTCAAGTTTTTTACAATCTCCTCCCTTTATTATATGGATTTTGGCATCGCTAATCTTTTGAGGAATTTTTCCAAACCGTATCCTCCAGTCGATTAAATAAAGGATTAATTTCAAAATTCCTGCAAGGTTTCCAATTACAACAAAAGGCATCTAGAAAAACGCAGTGGGTAAAATGGTTGAAGCGTAGCAAGAATCAAGATGTGAAAACCGATTGAAATATGTAAATGATATTAATTCTTCAAATTTCAGCTGAGATTCCAATGTTGCCTAAACAAAAAATGTTACCATGCAATAATATTGTGGAGTGAGGTGTGTATGTATGTATGTATGTATGTGTGTGTGTGGGGGGGGGTTATATGACATTGATAACATTTTCTGCATTTTTAATTTATTTTATTGTGAAATCAGCATTTTATATAAAAAATAATTTTCATTCTTTTACTAAATTTTTTTAGGGTCACATCTACACAGATGATTGTGAAAGACTCTTTTCTGAAGATTATGCATATTCTGTAAGTTTTTTTTTTTTTTTACCTTTTTCCTCCTTTTTCTTTTTCCTCCTTTTTCTTTTTCCTCCTTTTTCTTTTTCCTCCTTTTTCTTCTTCCTCCTTTTTCTTCTTCCTCCTTTTTCTTCTTCCTCCTTTTTCTTCTTCCTCCTTTTTCTTCTTCCTCCTTTTTCTTTTTCCTCCTTTTTCTTTTTTCTCTTTTTTCTTTTTCTCCTTTTTTTCTTCTCCTTTTTCTTTCTTTTTCTTTTTTCTCCTTTTTTCCTCCTTTTTCTTTTTCTTTTTCCTTTTTCACTTTTCTTTTACTTTTTCTTCCTTTTTCATTGTCCTTTCTGTTTTTCCTTCATCTTTTCTTTCTTTATTCTTTTTTCTATTTTCTTTTTCCTTTTTTTTTTTTTTTTTTACTCTTTTTCTTTATATTTCTTATTTTTTTCTTTTGCCATTTTTCTTTTTTTTGCTTCTGTTTTTTCCGTTTCTGTTTTTCCCTTTTTTTTCTTTTTTCTTTTCTGTTTTTCTTTTTTGTTTTTTCATTTTCTTTTTCTTTTTTTCCTTTTCTGTTTTTCTTTTTTTGTTTTTTTAGTTATGAAGAGGCATCTTCAGTTATGTTTTTGTCCTCTTACTTAAAATTGTCAGCAAATTTTTTTAATAAAAATTTGCTCCTCACTCGAGCATATTATAACGTTATCCAATGAACAGTCCTTATCTTCAACCGATATAACAATATAAGGTGTTTGATCAATCACACCCATTCAATAATGAGAGTTCAATATCATAAATTTGGAACAGGCCCATAAACTCCTTGTGCTTTCATTGCAAATTCCTGGGGTTTAATGATTGTTGAGAGAGGGATGGCACATGGACTTATACATCATTAAGCCATTTTTTTTTTTTTTCTGTAACTGTTCACTTCGAGTTTTGAAAGATTATTTATAATTTCCTGACTAGAAAATGTATTTAGGCAATTCATTCCTATTTAAGTCACATAAATGTTTTAGAATTGAAAAGAAAAAACACACTCGAGTTAGATTATTTTGTGTTCTTTTTTTTCCCATGACAAAGATATTCACTTTTGACATAAGCAGCGGCAGTTTTGTTCTCTAACTAGCAATAAAATAACACATGAACACAAAAAACTAAAACACCTCAGTCAAAAAAAAAAAAAAAAAAATCTGTCTTTTTATGCTGCAACCTTAGACTCCCAATAACACCTAAATTTGTATAATCATATTATTCTTGCATCTGAATGGTTCCACATTCGCCCGCCACTGCTTCCCTACAGCAGGCACATGCTAACCATGTCCACTTATTTCTATGCCTTTCCACACCATTATCACAAGTTTCCACAATGGTCTCATTTTAAAATCTCATTATTTTCTTTTACTCTATTCTCATGTGACATGCAGGAATTACCGCCTTCCATAGTGGTTGTCGTCTCACCACGTTTGGGTCAACTAAGCCTCTGGCTGGCTTTGGGTAGGATTGAAACCGCTATCTCCAGATAATGCTCACCTGGAACCGTAGTGATTCAATGTCTCTATCCACTGCGTCACAGGCCCCAAAGCTTAGTTGGCCAAAATGTGGTGAGACGACAACAACTATGGAAGGCAGTAATTCCTAAGGATGCAGTTAGAAGATTGGGAGTTCCTATCCCGTTGCGGTACCAAAAGGCCAGAAGAATAGTTAGGCGAAATGTTGTGAAACAACAATTAAAAGATGAGGATAATAGTCCGCGATAAATCAATGAATACCACGTGTCTGTCACGTCCGAAGTGCCTGCCTCAACTGTTTAAAAGAATACAATTATTATTCACCTCTCGTTCTTCATTGAAAGAGAAAGAAAGAGATATTCATACATAAACATTTGAACCTTGTTTTGTTTTTGTAGGCTTCGATGACCTTTTGAGTTTGCTCTTTCGAATCCGGGGTCTTATATCATTTTGATTTGGTTGAATATTATAGACAACTGTCACCCTAGCTCAAAACATACCTGATTAGCAACAGTTACTGAAGCCGTCATGTTTTTTCAATAATAAAGCATTTCTTTCTCGCATCCCCACGAGCACATGCAGGAAAAAGTTAGGTATAAGGTTTATTAATGCAAAAGCCCCAGCTCCCCCCAAAATGTAGCTTCTTCATTGTGTTGCAATCATGTTTGGATCAACCCATGGCCTACTATGTTTATATACTTATTTTTCATATGCCTACCGTACCAAAAGAAACAATCACACTATACCACCAATGTTTATATACTTATTTTTCATATGCCTACCATACACAAAAGAAACAATCATACTATACCACCAATGTTTATATACTTATTTTTCATATGCCTACCATACCAAAAGAAACAATCATACTATACCACCAATGTTTATATACTTATTTTTCATATTCCTACCATACCAAAAGAAACAATCACACTATACCACCAATGTTTATATACTTATTTTTCATATTCCTACCATACTAAAAGAAACAATCATACTATACCACCAATGTTTTTATACTTATTTTTCATATGCCTACCATACCAAAAGAAACAATAACACTATACCACCAATGTTTATATACTTATTTTTCATATGCCTACCATACCAAAAGAAACAATCATACTATACCACCAATGTTTATATACTTATTTTTCATATGCCTACCATACCAAAAGAAACAATCACACTATACCACCAATGTTTTTATACTTATTTTTCATATGTCTACCATACCAAAAGAAACAATCATACTATACCACCAATGTTTATATACTTATTTTTCATATGTCTACCATACCAAAAGAAACAATCATACTATACCACCAATGTTTATATACTTATTTTTCATATGTCTACCATACCAAAAGAAACAATCACACTATACCACCAATGTTTTTATACTTATTTTTCATATGCCTACCATACCAAAAGAAACAATCATACTATACCACCAATGTTTATATACTTATTTTTCATATGTCTACCATACCAAAAGAAACAATCACACTATACCACCAATGTTTTTATACTTATTTTTCATATGTCTACCATACCAAAAGAAATAATCATACTATACCACCAATGTTTATATACTTATTTTTCATATGTCTACCATACCAAAAGAAACAATCATACTATACCACCAATGTTTATATACTTATTTTTCATATGTCTACCATACCAAAAGAAACAATCACACTATACCACCAATGTTTTTATACTTATTTTTCATATGCCTACCATACCAAAAGAAACAATCATACTATACCACCAATGTTTATATACTTATTTTTCATATGCCTACCATACCAAAAGAAACAATAACACTATACCACCAATGTTTATATACTTATTTTTCATATGCCTACCATACCAAAAGAAACAATCATACTATACCACCAATGTTTATATACTTATTTTTCATATGTCTACCATACCAAAAGAAACAATCACACTATACCACCAATGTTTTTATACTTATTTTTCATATGCCTATCATACCAAAGGAAATTAAAATGATATATATAATCAAAAAAGTCAACTAATATATACCAGTTTGATTCTTGAGGTGCCACAAATTACTCTATTCTCATGTGACTTCGGTCATTTCACACATTGCTCTAGGTCATTCATGGCAATCATGACCTTACTTATCAACTGTCAAATCTATCTAGAATACACTCTGAGAGTATTTTTTTTTATGGATGATGAGCAGATCATTGTGACTGTACCCATGACTGACACATGTTAAAATCTGTACTAGTGAAAATACAATCTATAATTCAACATGGCCCTGTCGGTGGGGCATTAGAATACACCGACTGCCCCCCTGCAGAGGGTAAAAGTCCCTCAATGGGGGTCCTGGATATGACCTTAAACTATATCTAGTGGTGAGGCCCTAGCTTGTGGGCTTTGAGGAGTGTGGAGCTACCCTTTAATTACCATTGCTCCCAGGTCCACTCTGACCCAGAGTGGTAGTACCTGTTAGGGTCCCAACTATGGGTTAAATAGAAACCGACGTGAAAACAACAAATATATTCTATTAAAAATTTTTTCTTCAAAATCTTTGGATTCGGCATTAAATAACCCGAAAAGGGTTGATATGCCGTAAAACAAAAACAACCAACCAACTATAATTCAACAATAACTCTTACTTGCTCTTGCATCCGCCATTTTGTTTTATACCAAAATGATGGTTGGATGAAGCCATGAAATTGTAGTAAAGTGCATTTTATTATTGATTATTGATTGATTCTGTGTGAAACTATGGATGTCCCCTTCCGTCAAAGTGTTAGGAAGTGATTCAAAAAAGAAGAAAAGCGTATAACAAAAAAAAAGGGGGGGGGTGAAATAAGTTTATCAGCAGAACAATGGAGAAGAAGTTGTTCAACAAGGTACACAAAAGAAATCTGAACAGGATTATTAATCAAAAAGAGGGAAAAACAGTAACAGAAAGGAAAAATAGTTGATTAGCAAAGCAAAAGTATAAGTGAGGTTAGTAGAAATATAATAGGGAAGAAGTTGTTTGCAAACCCACACAAAGGCTGTCTGAAATAGGATTGTTAATCAAGGTGTGACAGTAGCTGGACAAAGGACTGAACATAGAGGTCAATATATTTAGTTAGTTTATGGAGAGTTTATGGGAACGCGTTTTGCGACAGTTTACAAACCATGAGTTTGCAACTGTTAAGGACAGTTTCCAGTTTGGAACAGGTGAAGGCAGGTTGTGGCAGTGAGCAGATTAGGGAGATGAATTGATCAACTGACTGACGAACATGATTCTGACAGACAACTAAAATGTGAACGTTAGCATTTAGAGAGTTGATGATGTCACACGTTCGAAGCCTAACTGATATCTATGGAATGTGTCAGGGTTTGTGTTTTGTGTTGTTTTAATTTTTTATACTTGTGAATCAGTGCTTGCCCTCGGCAGTCACCAATGTGTGAGAAAATAAAACCTGGCCAGAATGAGAAGATAAGGTAGAAAGAAACCATGGTACACTGCGTTAGGGTCTGCAATTGTTGCTGAATGCAGGAGCACATGGTTTCACATATGTATGTCGATGAGGATAATAGTTAAGTTGAAACCAATCTCAATCATGACGGCCAATTATGACAAGAACTACTGATTTTTCTTCATCTTGGTTCAATGAAATTTACAATGTTTTCTTTCTTTTAGGTGATCCCAAATCTGAATGGTGAACTGTGTTGCCATTACCCGTACAAAGTCTTTGTTTTAGAGTATGAGAAGAGCGAATCAGGAAACGATCCCTTGGGCGTCAAAAATGGAGAAAGGTAAAGACTTCTTTTTCTTGTCATATGTTGGTGGCATGATCAGGTAACTATGATTAAAATAAAAATGATAAAACAGTCTTACTTAATTTTGTTTTACAAAATACAAAACTGGTACTACCAGATCAGGTTGTCTGAAGATACTGGCTTTCTGATCTAAAATACACCAAACATTGATGTTATTGTTTTTTTTTTTTTTTCTGATATAATATTAGATTGGTGCAAAAATAATGTTGTTTTTTTGATGTTTAACTCTAAAAGATTGTGACTCCTTTCATAATAAACTTTATTAATCGAAATAAGAATAATTAAAATCGACACATTTTTTTGCAAATGAGAAATCCGGAGTTCTGGAAATGATCAAGTCATTGAAGGCCGAGTCGGCATCATCTCGGCTTTGGAAGCATTTTTCACACAGGAAAGTGTCAATATGCTTGAAAAAGTGATAATCGGTGGGAGAGAGGTCTGGTGAATATGGCGGATGAGGTAATCTCGTAGCCCAATTCATTCAGCTTGGACAACATGCGGGCGAGCGTTGTCATGGAGGAAACTTAGTTCTTCATATTGACCCATGTCTTTTGGAATAAACACCTCCAACCTCCCCAGTCCTGGATATGACCTTAAACTATATCCAGTGGTGAGACCCCAGCTTGCAGGCTTTGGGGAGTGTGGAGCCACCCTTTAATTGCCATTGCTCCCAGGTCCACTCTGACCCAGAGTGGTAGTACCTGTTAGGGTCCCAACTATGGGTTAAATAGAAACAGACTTGAAAACAAATATATTCTATAGAAAGTTTTTTCTTAAATCTTTGGATTCGGCATTAAATAAACTGAAAAGGGTTGATATGCCGTAAAAAAAACCCAACCAACCAGCCTCCTCATGTTAAGAACAGTTTTCGAGGTTGGCGGTGTTTATTCCTAAAGCCGTTTTTAACATGGGGAGGTTCGGGGTGTTTATTCGGAAAGCCGTTCTTAACATGGGAGGTTGGGGGTGTATATTGGAATTATTCATTTTCCTTTCTTGTCACAAGACTTGTTACTTGAAGAAGCAACATGATACTCTGCCCTTTCTTTTCTTTTCCTTTTAAACTTTCCTTTCTTTCTTTCTTTTTTTTTTTTTTTTTTCTTTTAGAATGATACGAATTACATCTATCAATCTTAGTCCGATATTACTTGAGTTTGTGTGTCACAACTATCACAGACAAAAGTAATATATACCCATCTTTGTTTACCCAGACTCAAAGTTATACTTTGTTGGCACCTGCCAATGTTTGTCTTATCCCGTTCTCATATCTCAGTAAAAGGGAGTACGTAAACGCCACCTGAAATAGAAAAGGAGTTGTAGTGATACATCAGTTTAAAAACTAGTCTGCCAAATAGCTTTGTGCAAAGCGAACATTCAGACAAAAGGGAAAGAATAGGCAATTATCTCCCCTTTTGACCTCGCCTCTGGCAGACAGATGTCAACGCTAACGTCCCTTTTTCTTTTCCTCTTCTGTCTGCTTCTCTCTTTTCTTTTCCCTGGTGGCACGTGACAGTGACAACATACACCACGTGTTCCAAATGTGGTTTTACATACGCAAACCGATTCTGTAATGAGACAAACTTTCACGTACTATCCAGCCTTATCGAGGTAAGCCAGACATCATGAACAAACTCTACAATCCATGAATTACCTTGGTAACAACATTAAACAAAGTATTTAATTTCAGTCCACATATGATCGGCAGAGATCAACAATGCACACGTACACACACACACACAGTCTTATGCGCTTTTCACAAAAGCTATTTTCTGTAAAGAAATGTATAAATATTCTTTTTTGTTTTAAATAAAGTTTACAGTTGTACTGTACACTCTTTGACCCTTATCCTCGAGTGGCCTCTTGGCCTTGATAAGTGGTGATGCCTATGTAAAAAAAAAAACAAAAAAAACCTCAGTATCTATTTTCATTAATTTATGTTGTCAAAAGTGCAACGCATACCGCTACAAACTGGTGACCTCCAACCTGCGATTAAAATAGCGAAATGGACATTTGATTATTTGCATCATTTTTGTCACAATTCTGAATATTTTAGCTGAGGAATGATTGTATTATTTCGATTAATTGGACTACTATTCTCATCTTGAGTGTTATTTGCACAAAATTTCAGTTGATGTAACCTTTGACCTTCACGTGTATTAGAAGTAGCCATGTTTTCCAATATGAAACAGAAAGATTCCCTGAGTTTGTCAAGGTACACCTGAAAAAGGTTGGAGGTTACATCGACAGAAACATTGTGCTAATAACACTGGAGATGAGAACTCTATTCCAATGAATCCAAATAATACGAGAAAAAAACGAAACAGTGAAAATTGTGATAACTGCTGCTGACCTCAACATCATTTCTGTAGTCTTCTCCTCCTTCATCTTTGCTTCTGCTGTGTCACCGGTGGCTCTCGAAGGTGCATACAGATACACAAGTATAAAAATTAAATAGAATACAAAAAATACATTCTGTAAATATCAGTTGCACTCTGAGTGTGTGGCACAATCAACCTTCTGAACATTAACGCCTACGTCTTAGCTGAGACTATGTTCATCAGTCAGTGATCAATTCATTTTCCCATCTATTTCGTACCACAACCTGTGTTCTATTCTCTCCAACTTGCAACTCTCTTAACAACCACTGCAAACTCAAGACTGTTCATAAACTGTCCCTGATGATCGTAAACTGTCACAAAACTCATATCCACTTTTCATTAATTTATATTGTTGAGCACGCAATGCACATATCAAAACAGAGTTATCTCCTCTTGATAGTTTTACTGTCCTAACAATGCTGATGAAGAATGGCCAAACGAAGCAAAACACTCAAACTGCTGTGAAAAATCACCCAACATGCTCAAAAACCTGTTACATTTTTTAAAAGAAAGTGAAGTGAAATCCAATAAAAATGTTATCCCAGAGTCAAAGAAAATAATAAATTCCTATCAAAAAGCAAATACTTAAGTAGAAATTGTTCAAAAAAACCAAACCAACCTAACCAAATAATCAAGACCTACTTAAACTAATTTCTGAACTTAAAACTCTAATTAAAACTATGAAATCAATCTAAGAAGGGATTAACAGAGATCAAATAGCAATATCTACTGCGATCAAAATCAAGAACAAATCCTTTACAGCAAATCAGAACCAAACCAAATTGATCAAAAGTGCAAATAAATCAATGCCTCTTCATAACGGTTACAATATATATGGAAGATCCTAAAGACTAAAATTCTAACAGAAAACAAATTCTTCAACCCACCATAAAAGTCAAAGCATGAAATAAGTAATAGCAAAAAAATCAAAGACCCCCCCCCCCCAAAAAAAAGCAAAAAGTATAGCATTTTTTATTGGAATCCTTTGAGATGAGTACCGTACTTTGTAGTAATTGCACCGAATTCGGATGTAATCACACCAACTTAAAAAAAAGTGCTCTTTATATGTGTGGTTGCCAAAAGAGCACTTTTAGCTAGTTGGCGCAATTCCTCCAAAGTATGGTAATTTGTATATTCATTTACAGATTGTTATCCTCATCTTCATAGTTGTTGTTGCTTCATCACGTTTCAGCCAACTCATCCTATGGCCTTCTTATAACTTATAATACCATTTGGTACAGATGGGAGACTAGATAAGAAAGAAAACTTGGATTCATAAGACCAAAAAGTCCAGTCTTGATCGCCCTTTGTTGCCCATGGTGCAGTGGATAGAGGCATTGAATCCTTAGGGTTCCAGGTAAGCATTGTCTTCAATCCTACCCAAAGCTGGCCAGAGAATTGGCCAAAATGTGGTGAGACGACAACTATGGAAGGCAGTAAGTACTGAGGATGCAGTTAAGAGACTCAGGATTTCTATCCCATCACGGTTAACCACCTGAAGACGGCCAGAGGAATAGTTGGCTGAATCGTAGTGAAACAACAACACAATGAGTCTGCAAATAAAAAAAAAACAAAGGTCTTTAATGATTACATTTACACTTTGGTGTCCAAAATGAAAATGCTTAAAATAGTTTCCACGCATGTATCTTTGCACGTACATCCACCTAAATTAATAAAAATCAATAAAAAAAAATATTCTAAGCCAACGAGATGCATTTCTTTGAATTTATCAAAATTGCTGTTTTGATTGACCCTTGATGCATAAAAAGGCAGATGAAAGATAAAGATTCACAAGTTTGAAAAGAAGCACTCAAAGAATGTTGGAGATTACATTGATTGAAACATGAAAAATAACGATTACGATGAGAACAGTAATCAGATAATGCAAATTGAAAATTCTCATCTAAAAAATTTGGAAACGTAATTAATTTTGATCAAAATGCAAAAATTGGAAATCATGATTGTAATTTACTTTTCTTTTTTTTTTTTTACAGATACGAGAGTTTGTTGGATACGGAAAAATTGAAGCAATGCTTTTGGGCCGCTCGTTCGGCCAGATGTCGTGGACGTTTTGTTGTGCCAGTGATTTTGTTTGAAGGGAAGGTAAGTTTTAGTACCCCAGGTTTTTTTCCTTGTATGAAATTCATTAATGATATTCACCATTCTATCATTCGCATGTAGGTTCTCGCCACCAACGGTAAGATGTCATCATGATTTCCATAATAATTTTACGACGCACTAAGCATCCGTTATTCTGAATATGTGTACGGCATAATCATGCTGATACACTGGTTCCCATGAATCCCTGAACTTAAGCAACGTTGAACCTGGGCAGTACTAAATGGGTGACCATTTGGACTTCCAGGTGCTATATGTGCTCTCTGCTTATCTCAGTGTTGTTTCTAGTCGTCCTGGACTTCTCCTTGCCACTGGACTCAAACATTGCTGATTCAGAAGTGGTGTGGTTGGTGATTGCACAACCCTTGCCTCACAATTATATGTGCAGCTGCCCCTACAGGAGGTATCCTTTGTCTTTTGAGACTAAACCGAGGCATCAGTGTGTGCATACAGTGTCCCAAAATTAACCATCTATTTTTATGTTAATTTATATTTCAAAATAGATGGTTAATTTTAAGACATCCTGTAGATGTTGGGATGATTAATCGTAATCGGGAATTGAAAAAATTGAACCTTTTTGGGGTATTGGAATCGGTATCGGAATTGGAAAAATTTGTGCCTATTTTCCAATTCCAAAACATGATTCTTTTAATTATTTTTTATTGTTTTTGTTTAAGACTTAATTTTTGATGACTTGTATTCATAATGAAACAATAATTATTGATTTTAAGCTACAAGTAAAACTAGAATTCTATAGATCACCCTGCAAGTGTATTTGTATATTTGCAAAAATATATAAACACATTACATAGGTATTTTTACGGTAATCCGACTCGCTCCTCACAAAAAAAAAACTATATTTAGAAATTTAAAAAGAATCTTAATTATAATTAGTAATTGTATCGGAATCAGGAAAAATATTGGCATCGTCCCATCACTGGTGATTTCTAATCACCAATGATGGGACGATGCCAATATTAATATGTACCTTGACTTGTATAGAAAAGAATAGATATCCATAGAAACAGTTTAATTTATAAAACAAAATCCAAAATAAATGGTCACAAATTTAATAACTAATAGTTGACATTCCCTTTGCTGTTTAAATGCTAGCACCCTGATTGGCATGACATTGATAAGTTGACGAATATCATATTGAGGAATTTCTTGCCATGTCTGACGCAATAATGCTAAAAGTTCAGGCTTAGAAGATGGCTACCTTTTCTTTTTGCAAAGATTCCAGTCTAATGTGCCCCAAAGATTTTCAATTGGGTCTGACTTGGCCATGGAAGTTTATTAATCCCATTTTGGTTTAACCAATGTTGTGTCACCCTAGCAGAGTGACAATGATCTCTATCTTCCATAAATAAGGAGTTCACTTGGTTCATTTTACCACTTGAGAATATTGCTAGGAGTCCTTCATGTAATATTGAAACATATTTAGAAGAATTAATGTTTCCTTCACATTCCACCAGATCTGAGCAACCATCACTCCCAATTGCACCCCATACCATAGTTGAGAAACCCCCATGTTTCAGCGTTGGCTGCAGTCTTTTTAAGTCAAACTCTTGCTGTCGGGAAATAATGTAAATCGTGACTCATCAGAGAAAATGACATTGGTTCAAAAAGGTCATAGGTCTCTCCACCATCTCACAAACACAATCTTTTCTGCACTTGATATTGGCAGGATGAAGAAGAGGTTTCCTTTGCAGCTCTACCATAATAGCCTAGCTTTTGAAGATACCTGACAGCTACGAGGGCGTGCAATAAGTAATGCCCCTGACCCACTTCCCATAGCAGTAGAGCAACGAAACTTGGCACAGTTATCAGTCTTTCTCTACATAGGAACCACCCAGAGTTATGCATTTCTCCCATCGTTTGATGTAGCTCTGGAGACCGTTTTTGTAGAACACCCCAGGTTGGTCCTCCAACCACGATGTGACTTCAGAAATCAAGTCTGCATCATCTGGGAAACGCTTTCCTTTCAAAAACAACTTCATGGCTGGAAAGAGGTGAAAGTCAGAGGGTGCAAGATCAGGAGAGCAGGGAGAATGGGGGAGGATTTCATAACCACACACCCATGCTTCTGATCTGGCGACATGCGAGTTGTGGACCGGGGCGTTGTCCTGCAGGAGGAGGGTACCTTTGCTAATCTTGCCCCACCTCTTGATTTTGATAGCTTCCCTTAATTTCCTCAAAAGTGAAGCATAATAGGCTCCTGTAATTTTGGTACCCTTTGCCAGGAAATCTGGCATCACTACTCCGTCCTAGTCCCAGAAGACTGTGAGCATGACATTGCCAGCGGAGGGCTGCACCCTTGCCTTCTTTGGAGGTGGTGAGTCCAAGTGCTTCCACTACATTGACTGGGCTTTGGTCTTGGATCATAGTGATGGACCCAGGTTTCATCCTGTGTAATCAGTCTTTTGAAAAACTTTGACTCATCTTCTTGGCACATCTCCAAATTCATCCTCGAGCACTCGGCACGTTCTCGCTTCTGGAATGGTGTGAGCAACCTGGGAATCCATCTGGCAGGCATCTTATGCATATGCATATGGTCGTGAATGATAGTTTCCACAGACCCTGTACTAATCTTGACATCTTGGAGTATTTGGCGAATAGTAATGCACCAATCTTCCAAAATGGCAGCCTCAACTTGACGGACAGATGCCTCATCAATAGCAGAAGGGGGGGAGGCACCAGGTCTGGGAGCTGTTTCCACAGACTTCCGGCCATGTTTGAATTCACGATGCCAGCGTTTTACAAGGTCATATGATGGGGCATTATCACCATAAGTTTCTTTCATTTTATCAAAAGTCTCCTGCAGTGTGCGTCCTTTCAAATACAAAAACCGGATCACTGCTCTACATTCAACAGGCTCCATTTCACACCTGACTCAGTTCAAACACCTGTAAAACAGAAAGCACAATTAGTTCAGAGCTGTAATTTGCCACATAACCCGTAGAGATATAAATCATTGCACATGCAAAATTTCAGCGAGATCAGACAACTGGAAGTGTGTCAGGGACATTACTTATTTATTGCACACCTCTCGTATTCTGGGACTGACACCAGCTTGTGTTACAGGCTTTGCACCGAGGATCCTCATCAACATTTCTTTTCGCAAAACGCAAGGTTCTTTCAGGGAGCCTGGGTCGACCTGGATGAGGTTTTGTGTACTCTTTGTTAATTGTACGATCACTTTATTAATAGTAGAAAAGGAGTATTGAAAGATTTCCTGCTATTTTGCATTAAGACCAACTTCATGTTGACCCATGATTCATTCTTGTATAAATTCTGATTGGTCTGATGCTCCTTTGGTTCGTGGCATGCTTCAACATTGCTAGTTGCAATTTTAATTAAATTTAAAAAATAGATATTTTAAAAAAATAGATATTTAAAAAAATTTTTAAATTTTAAAAATATCTTTTTTCCAAAATATCTTTTTTCCAAAGTATCTCTTTTCGAAAATATCTCTTTTCGAAAATATCTCTTTTCCAAAATATCTCTTTTCCAAAATATCTCTTTTCCAAAATATCTCTTTTCCAAAATATCTCTTTTCCAAAATATCTCTTTTCCAAAAATATCTCTTTTCCAAAATATCTCCTTTCCAAAATATCTCTTTTCGAAAATATCTCTTTTCGAAAATATCTCCTTTCCAAAATATCTCCTTTCCAAAATATCTCTTTTCGAAAATATCTCCTTTCCAAAATATCTCTTTTCCAAAATATCTCCTTTCCAAAATATCTCTTTTCCAAAATATCTCCTTTCCAAAATATCTCTTTTCCAAAATATCTCTTTTCCAAAATATCTCTTTTCCAAAATATCTCTTTTCCAAAATATCTCCTTTCCAAAATATCTCTTTTCCAAAATATCTCTTTTCCAAAATATCTCTTTTCCAAAATATCTCTTTTCCAAAATATCTCTTTTCCAAAAATATCTCTTTTCCAAAAATATCTCTTTTCCAAAATATCTCCTTTCCAAAATATCTCTTTTCCAAAATATCTCTTTTCCAAAATATCTCTTTTCCAAAATATCTCCTTTCCAAAATATCTCCTTTCCAAAATATCTCCTTTCCAAAATATCTCTTTTCCAAAATATCTCTTTTCGAAAATATCTCCTTTCCAAAATATCTCTTTTCCAAAATATCTCTTTTCCAAAATATCTCTTTTCCAAAATATCTCCTTTCCAAAATATCCCTTTTCCAAAATATCTCCTTTCCAAAATATCTCTTTTCCAAAATATCTCCTTTCCAAAATATCTCCTTTCCAAAATATCTCTTTTCCAAAATATCTCTTTTCCAAAATATCTCTTTTCCAAAATATCTCTTTTCCAAAATATCTCTTTTCCAAAATATCTCTTTTCCAAAATATCTCTTTTCCAAAATATCTCTTTTCCAAAATATCTCTTTTCCAAAATATCTCTTTTCCAAAATATCTCTTTTCCAAAATATCTCTTTTCCAAAATATCTCTTTTCCAAAATATCTCTTTTCCAAAATATCTCTTTTCCAAAATATCTCTTTTCCAAAATATCTCTTTTCCAAAATATCTCTTTTCCAAAATATCTCTTTTCCAAAATATCTCTTTTCCAAAATATCTCTTTTCCAAAATATCTCTTTTCCAAAATATCTCTTTTCCAAAATATCTCTTTTCCAAAATATCTCTTTTCCAAAATATCTCTTTTCCAAAATATCTCTTTTCCAAAATATCTCTTTTCCAAAATATCTCTTTTCCAAAATATCTCTTTTCCAAAATATCTCTTTTCCAAAAATATCTTTTTTCCAAAATATCTTTTTTCCAAAATATCTTTTTTCCAAAATATCTTTTTTCCAAAATATCTTTTTTCCAAAATATCTGTTTTCCAAAATATCTGTTTTCCAAAAATATCTGTTTTCCAAAAATATCTTTTTTCCAAAATATCTTTTTTCCAAAATATCTTTTTTCCAAAATATCTTTTTTCCAAAATATCTTTTTTCCAAAATATCTTTTTTCCAAAATATCTTTTTTCCAAAATATCTTTTTTCCAAAATATCTTTTTTCCAAAATATCTTTTTTCCAAAATATCTTTTTTCCAAAATATCTTTTTTCCAAAATATCTTTTTTCCAAAATATCTTTTTTCCAAAATATCTTTTTTCCAAAATATCTTTTTTCCAAAATATCTTTTTTCCAAAATATCTTTTTTCCAAAATATCTTTTTTCCAAAATATCTTTTTTCCAAAATATCTTTTTTCCAAAATATCTTTTTTCCAAAATATCTTTTTTCCAAAATATCTTTTTTCCAAAATATCTTTTTTCCAAAATATCTTTTTTCCAAAATATCTTTTTTCCAAAATATCTTTTTTCCAAAATATCTCTTTTCCAAAATATCTCTTTTCCAAAATATCTCTTTTCCAAAATATCTCTTTTCCAAAATATCTCTTTTCCAAAATATCTCTTTTCCAAAATATCTCTTTTCCAAAATATCTCTTTTCCAAAATATCTCTTTTCCAAAATATCTCTTTTCCAAAATATCTCTTTTCCAAAATATCTGTTTTCCAAAATATCTGTTTTCCAAAAATATCTTTTTTCCAAAATATCTTTTTTCCAAAATATCTTTTTTCCAAAATATCTTTTTTCCAAAAATATCTTTTTTCCAAAATATCTTTTTTCCAAAATATCTTTTTTCCAAAATATCTTTTTTCCAAAATATCTTTTTTCCAAAATATCTTTTTTCCAAAATATCTTTTTTCCAAAATATCTTTTTTCCAAAATATCTTTTTTCCAAAATATCTTTTTTCCAAAATATCTTTTTTCCAAAATATCTTTTTTCCAAAATATCTTTTTTCCAAAATATCTTTTTTCCAAAATATCTTTTTTCCAAAATATCTTTTTTCCAAAATATCTTTTTTCCAAAATATCTTTTTTTAAAAATATCTTTGATTTTTAATTTCTTTTCTTTTCTATCTTTTACCAGCAAATTTGTCGATCTGGCACGCTTGCCACTGGAGTAGAAATGTTTGGACGCATCGGAATTGACTTCTTCCTTAGTAAGATTTTTATGTTTTGATTAAGAAACAAACATTTGTAATGCTTTAACTTTCTAGTCATGAATTGGAACAAATATATTGAGGATATTGCCAAGGCCACGTTATAGAAGGTGGAGCTCCCTCTACTATGCTAGAAAATTTCTTATACCTGCTAGTATCCTATATTTCTATCAAGCTACCATTCACCCATGTATGAAGCATTGTTGTCACATTTGGGTGGTGTATCTACCACTAGTCTCTCCTCCTTAGACAGGGTTTAAAAAGAGTCTCGGAACCTAATAGGTTCTGTACTATCAACAAAATTCTAACCCCTGTCCCATCACTGCAATGTTGCATCCCTTCAGCTTTTTTTTACAAGTATTTTAATGGAATATGCTTTGAATCTTATGTTAACTATATTTTTTACAAGTATTTTAATGGAATATGCTTTGAATCTTATGTTAACTATATTTTTTACAAGTATTTTAATGGAATATGCTTTGAATCTTATGTTAACTATATTTTTACAAGTATTTTAATGGAATATGCTTTGAATCTTATGTTAACTATATTTTTACAAGTATTTTAATGGAATATGCTTTGAATCTTATGTTAACTATATTTTTACAAGTATTTTAATGGAATATGCTTTGAATCTTATGTTAACTATATTTTTATAAATATTTTAATGGAATATGCTTTGAATCTTATGTTAACTATATTTTTATAAATATTTTAATGGAATATGCTTTGAATCTTATGTTAACTATATTTTTACAAGTATTTTAATGGAATATGCTTTGAATCTTATGTTAATTATTTTGTATTTCATATCTGTAAATTTTTATTGTTTTATTACATAATATCTTTAGCTTATTTTTTTAATGTGATTTTATATTGGTTAATGGGTATTCCCATGTTAAAAGATAGTTTAGTATATTTAAGATTTAACGGTTAGAAAGACCAGATGAGTGTGAAATTGTTTTTAATAAATACTAGCATTTACGTCCGGCGTTGCCCAGGTGTTTGGAGGTGTATGTTGAGTAAAAAAAAAAAGCAGTCAATTTTTTTTTTTAACTTTGACCCCTATTATGACCCCTTAACATTTATTGTTTGGGGTTCAAATCAAATTAAAAAGTTGAATCCATGTCCAAGTACCTACATGTAAAATATCAAGTGTTTAGACCCAAAATTGGCGAAAGAGTTTAGTAGAGTTCTCAAAGGTCAAATCGTTGAACTTTGACCCCTTAACAGCCAAATTTCTGGCCGAAAATGGATTACAAAGTTTTTCCCAAATCTCAGTATCCTGTATATCAAATTTTGAGTCTGTAGACTTAAAATTGGCAGAGTTATTGCGTAGGGAAATGTACACAGTCACACAGACAGACCCACAGACACGTTCACTTTTATAGATATATAGATTGCTATTTATCTCTATATAAATAAAATGAACTCATTTTTTCACGTCTGATTTTGACCTTAATAGGATTAAAAATCAAGATATTTCATGCAAATATAATATGCACAAACGGCAGAACAATATCTGAGGCTTATTATTTCTCAAATTCCTCGATAATCTTAGATTTCTATACTTTTTCTGCTGAGAAGTCACGGCCAAAATCGGTTAAGATCAATGGAAGTGGTAAAATATTTTCTCTCTAATAAATTCCTCCTCCCCCTGCCACCACTTAACACCGTTTGGGGATCGTTCACAAGGAACAGTTGAGAAGAGAACACCGGTTTGGCTTCGTAGTTCTTTCATGTGAAGTTATTTAAAATCACTAAACTAAGCTGCAGTGCTCTGTGGCGTAGTGGTTAGCGTGCTGGACAATTCACATTATATTTTCACGTTCGCGCCGACCTACCATAGTCGTTTTTTTTGTTTGTTTTTTTTTCCTAAACAACTGGAATGGACTTTTCTTGGTGGCCGAACTGTTAATGTTGCAGATGTTTTTTTTTTTTTTTTTTTTTTGTTTTTTTCACACTTTATTTTCCTACTTTTACTCATGACTCCGGGTTTGATCCTTCCTACTTACCTACCATAACATTTTTTAAAACTCCTCCCCCGTCCCGGAAACAAACACTCGAGCAACGCCGGGTACCCCTGCTAGTAAAAAATAGAATTGAAATTATTTTTTTTCAAATTTGGGATAATAAAATATTGATCTTCAGGGAATTGGACAGTTTGTTCTTTTGTTTTTTGTTTTGTTTTTTCTTCTTCCTCTTATATGCCATGGTGGTAGTGGTAATCCTTTGCATGATTTGAGGTGTTCAGAGTTCAGTCAAGTTTTGTACTTTTTTTTTTTTTTTTTTTTTTTTTTTTTTTCTAGGTTCTGATTCTGGTTCGACAGCTTCCAATTCCTCTTTGGAACCTGGCAAAGACAATCCAAGGTCAATTGATTGTATTATTTTTGTTTTTCACTCCTGATTATCTAATTCTTCTTCTATACTTAATGTTTCTGTTAGCTAATAAAAATATTATCGTTTAATATTAATTTACTTGTCCGTATGTCCAGTGTCACAAAAAAACAAACATCATCGCAAACATTAATTAATGAGAAATGAATTACCTTCTCTTATAGTTGCTCTTCATCAGTTAAAAATCATTAAAACCATTTCCTCTCCAAAAATTATCAAAAAAAACAAAAAAAAAACATGACTGTCTGTTTATGGTTTCAAATTGGTTATTTTATTTTATAATTTAAAAAGAAGTGATGTTGAGAGGAGATCGTACATTTTTTTTTATTATAGATTCTTTAAAACAAGAAATGTGCAAGTGAATTGACATCTGTTCCTTTATAATTTAAAAAAAGAATTATTCAGAAAAAAAAAAAATGTGTTGTGTGTTGAATTTTCAATGAAAAATATTAAATTTAAAAAAAAATTCTTTTTAGCTTTAAAACATTAAAGAATTTACGAAGAATTTAAGATTTGAATTTTCATAGAAAAAAAATGTAAATTTTTGTAAATTAATTCTTTTTAGCTTTAAAAGGTTAAAAAAGAATTTGCTAAAAAATTGTTTTCAATTCATCGTTGTTTTATTTTATTATTTATTCATTTTATTTATGTGTTTTAAAAAATTTTCCATGGGTTCTGCGAGTTATATTAAAAAAAAAAAAAAAAAAAAAATTCGGATCAATTAGGTTTTAAGGACTCCCAGAAATAAGCAAGAATGAAAGCGACAAATTTGGGTTGACTCTGGTTTCTTCCATTTGACCTGTGCAAATAAATGAATAATGAACCTAAGTTTTGTTAGCTATTCTGTACTTTCACCTAACAATTTAATAAACATACATCCCAATCGACCTTTCTCACAATATTGTCATGCGGTCTCTTGTATTCCTTTTGAGCTAACTTCTCGCAACTACTGACATATTCTCACCTTTCTATTCACACAGTCGACACAGGAGACTTTCAACTGTTTTATCAATGTGGTACTTCACATAATTTGTCCTGAGCGTGTGCTCCTGTGCGGCACATGTTAGGGCTTCTCTCTCAATCTTCAAGTCTCATTTTGACAACCATCACCAGGTTTTTCTTTTACCGTCTTTCTCTGTAAACCTCTCTGTATCTTTCGCCTTACCCATTCCTCTCTCTTGTTTTATGGTGTTGAAAATTTCAGACGCTGGAGCTACATTTTTTTTTTTTAAAATATAATGTTGTATTCTCATATTTATTGCTTCTCGGCAACACCTAATAGATCAAAACAATAACTTTCCTGAATACAGGTAATTCCGTTCTCTCTACCTGCTTTCACAATTATTTGAAGAGAAATTATGTTATAATGAAGATAGTCCAAAGTAGGTTGGACATATTTCTTTTTCTTCCTCTTGAAAATTTGGTATGCTCCGGAAAATTTGGGAACTTTACATCACATTAACATCCTGGTGCGATACGTTATGTTGATAAATAAATATTTTATAATTGAATCAATATTGGCATTATCCCTTTTACCTTTCCGTCTCCGTGTTCTCCTATAAGACTACACTATCTATCTATCCATCTCTGGTATATCTCTACTGAAGTAGCCACTTGTCGATTGAGATTGTCGGACTGACTTCCTCATCTTGGTTGTTATTGTCACAACGTTTCGGACGTTTTCCCTCCGGCCTTCGTCAGGTGTTTTGTATCGAACTGGGGAACCGTTTGTTAGGAGTCTCGAACCCAACCCTTTATTATTATTACGGGGGTACTGTGTTCGGACTCCAGCTAGGCTTTGGGACATAGTTGCTGATTCTCTGTTTTGAATGTTACTTTTTCTACTGCCTTCGTTCAGGATTGAACTCAGCACCTTTGGGTAACTGTAAACTTTGTCCTAGTAACATATGGCCGAGTGGTCCTAGACGTTGTATCAAAGTTTACAGTTACCCAAAGGGGCTGAGTTCAATCCTGAACGAAGGCAGTGGAAAAAGTAACATTCAAAACAGAGAATCAGCAACTATGTCCCAGAGCCTAGCTGGAGTCCGAACACGGTACCCCCGTAATAATAATAAAGGGTTGGGTTCGAGACTCCTAACAAATGGTTCCCCAGTTCGATACAAAACACCTGACGAAGGCCGGAGGGAAAAACGGCCGAAACATTGTGACAATAACAACCAAGATGGGGAAGTCAGTCCGACAATCTCAATCAATGAAAACACCTCATCTCAAAAATACAGACAAAAACTAGCCACTTGTCTTTCATTTTTTGTTCATTTATTTATTATTCCTTGCTTTTTACTAGTTTGCAATTTTTCAAATTTTGATACGCCTTTTATAAGCTTTTCCTTACAGTTGAAGATGTAAACTTTCAGACCATTTTCTTCTTTTACGCATCTTTCTGCAACTATTACTCCTTTTCTTTTCACTTCCCATATAAACTATCGACATCACTCTTTGGGTGAAGAGCTCCATTCATCATTTTCCTTGTCTTCCTGTACATATTTTTCAGCATATTTTCTTTCCATAGAATAATACGTGCCTCATATCGAAATATGTGTTTTTTACTGCAGACATCTTGTTTCTCCCATACAAACCTGACCTAAGAACCAACTGTAGTCTTCTCTTGTATTATTTTCCTATTATTTACTTCACTTTAGCTTTGTTTTTATTCATACCATTATTATTTAGAAACTCTTTCTTAATGAGGAGTAGGATTTCCTAACTATTCTGTACTTTCACTTAACAATTTAATAAACAAAATATAAAAATGGAACTTAAAAATCTAAAAAAATTAACCAGTTTGTAAACTGCAGAAGTGCCATATTTTCTGTTTGCCTTTCTAATAAAATCCAATATTTAAATAGTTTTTGTAAAAACTTTATCTTTTGGCTTTTTTTTTTTTTATACGTGGAGGTCACCACTTATCCTCAAGTGGCTTCTGGACCTTGATAAGGGTTATTGCGTGTACAGTAATCAATGGGATAGTATCGTAGTAATCGTTACTATTGGAGTTTTGATAAAGTGTCTTACTAAAACAAGTTCCTGATGAACTGCCCCCTTATGTTGGATTTGAAGACATCCAAGTTGTAGTCAGGTGGGAAATAGGCAAACGGTAGAGAGTTCCAGAGGCGAGCACCTCTAAGAAAGAAGCTTTGTTCATGGAATCTACGTTTTGATTTAGGCACAGGTAAATAGTGGGGAAAATTATTGACAGTAGTTTCGGCTAAACAGGTGTTTATCGTGAAAGATTGGCGAGGAGGACCAGAGATTGGAGCTCAGACGAGCACTTGCCATGGAAATAACGATAAAGCAAAGACAGGCCCGCAACGTCTCTTCTGTGGGAGAGAAGTTGCAGGGAAGAGAAAAGGGCATCCCCCACTAAGCCACAAAGTCTATTTTGTACTCTATCAAGGCAGGATAGGCTGTTTTTAGCAGCTCCTGCCCAGATGTGGCAGCAGTACTCCATCCTTGAACGTACTTGGCTTTTATATAAATAAAGAATTGCATCAGTAGTGAGATATCTTCTGGAGCGGTAGAAGGACCCCACCATTTTCCCAGCGACCTTGGCAACAGACTTGATGTACGTGTTCCACTTCAGATCAGGAGTAAAGGTCAAACCCAGAAGCTTGTCAAAACATGGAGCCTCCCCAAAATGGGAGCCGTCCATTTCAATTGATGCCAGATGGGGATCAGAGCGTTGATGATGTAAAGATAGGAGCTTGGTTTTAGATGCATTAAAAGTAACCAGCCACTCCTTTCCCCATTGTACAACGTGATCAAGATCAGAGGAGAGAGAATCAGAGAGAACTTTGTCATTTACGGCCTTTGATGTGTTGCCATAGATGGTCGTGTCATCAGCATAGATGTCAACGAATGATTTAAGTATGTGTTTTGGGAGATCATTGATGTAGATCAGGAAGAGAGTTGGGTCCAGGATGGACCCCCGAGGGACTCCAGCATTAATACCGTGGGCCTCTGATTTCTGCCCATCAACCACTGCTCTTATGAGCCTATCAGAGAGAAATGATTTAATAATTGAGAAAACATTTTCCGTACCTGGAAATCTTGTGAAGTAGGCCTTTTATGCCATACCTTATCAAAGGCCTTTGATTTGTCAAGAGCAATTGCCCTAGAAAGGAAGCCTTTTTCGAAAGATTCGCTAATCCTATGAGATATAACCGTTAGCATATCTGCTGTAAATCTGGCAGAACGGAAACCATATTGCATGTCACTAAGAAGGTTATTTCTGCTGAGGTGGTTGACTACTTGCTATGAGCAAAAGTGTAGTATATGTTCTGATACTACTTTATAAATAAAAGGTGAAATATAAGTGAATAAAAATATTTTATAAATAAAAAGTGAAATAGAATTGAATAAAAATATTTTATGAATAAAAGGTGAAATATAATTGAATAAAAATATTTTATAAATAAAAGGTGAAATATAATTGAATAAAAATATTTTATTAATAAAAAGTGAAATAGAATTGAATAAAAATATTTTATAAATAAAAGGTGAAATATAATTGAATAAAAATATTTTATAAATAAAAGGTGAAATAGAATTGAATAAAAATATTTTATGAATAAAAGGTGAAATAGAATTGAATAAAAATATTTTATAAATAAAAGGTGAAATATAATTGAATAAAAATATTTTATAAATAAAAGGTGAAATATAATTGAATAAAAATATTTTATAAATAAAAGGTGAAATATAATTGAATAAAAATATTTTATGAATAAAAGGTGAAATATAACTGAATAAAAATATTTTATAAATAAAAGGTGAAATATAATTGAATAAAAATATTTTATAAATAAAAGGTGAAATATAATTGAATAAAAATATTTTATAAATAAAAGGTGAAATATAATTGAATAAAAATATGTTCCCCATTTTATATATATATATATATATATGTATAATCCTTTGATTTATGAAGTTCAATGTAACTACAGAGCATATGCAAATAAATGACAAAAAGTCTATATTCCAAATTTCAAGATGTTGACCATCTTACCATTTAGTTTTTAAGCATGTTAAAATGATCAATTCTTGACAGCACCTGTTTCGTACCACAGAATCATTCATGTAATGATTATTTGAATTTATTCCACCCTTAGCTCATCAACTTTAAAAGAAAATAAAATATGAGCATGATTACAAAATCCGATAATCCAAAGAGTAGTTGCAATTGTGTTTTACTTTAGTTACTCCATCTTTTTCAAAAAGAAAACACAATTGCAACTTCTCTTCCAATTTTTGAATTTTTTAATCATGTAATTGATTTCTGATGAAATCTGATCCCTGGAATGGATTGATTTCTGATGATTTCTGATGACCTACTGGAAGGGATCAAATGCACTTTTATTTACCCCCTTCCAACCTTCAAGATCTAAAAACTTCTGCAAATCAATATTATTCTTTTTCTTTTTCATTGAAAAATTTTGCCCAAATTTTCTGACAAGTTATTTTCTATTTTCCCAGTGAATGGCCAAGCCACGACAGAATCCGAGGCCATGATATCAAACTGCTCAAGTATCTTAATATCGATTATATCTGTGATCTTATGGTAGAAAAGAAGAAAGTCAAATATTATTTGAGGTCAGTTTTCTTTTTTTTTTGTTCTTTTGCTTTTTTTGTTAAAAAATTTTTGGTGCATCTATATTGTACAA